>NC_133014.1:13054051-13679051 GCF_048564905.1 Vicugna pacos
GGAGTTGAATGAGGTCTGAGATTAGAAGCTATGGGGACAGCCTGAGATCTGGTTGTCCTATCTTTGCCTTCCTTCTTGGCAGCATTCAGAATAAGAGCAAGAAAACAGTCCCTTTGTGCCATCACCAGGGTGTAGGTTTCTGTGAGTATTGAAAGCAGTCCCTGAGGTCTCTGGAGCCTCAGCCCTGGAAAAAAATTAAAGAAGAAAACTGGTTTCATCATTTAGTTATGCTCTGTTGGGAAAAATTGACTTTAAAAATGTTTAGGCAGCTGTAAACATATTCTGAAAAAACAGGCTGCTTTAGTCAAATGCCTTTCTCTTACTTGCCCTGTCACTGAACAGAAAGAAGAGGTCCCTGCAGGATTCTGAGGGCTGGAATCTCAGTGCCCAGGAGGGAGGGCCCCAGGGTAAGTGGTGGGGTCTGTTTCTGATGTGAAGTTACTGGGATCTGGGGCAGCCTATCAGAGGCTGAGGCTAACGGGTGGCACGCTGTTGAATGGTCTTAGCTGAAACTCTCAGGCTTTGCTCAGGTCTCAGCACAGGTTGGGCCTGACATTTGATTCGGTTCCTTTGATGGTAGAAACTCAAAAATCAACGCAATGCCTATCCTTCCTCAGTTCTCACCAGTATCGTACATGTGACAGCTGCCTAGACAGTCTGGTCAACATTAAGTCTTTCCTCCTATGACGTGACCTTAGGAAGAGGTCTGGACAGGCCCGTACCTCACCGCAGGGAACTGGACACCATGGATGCCCGTCACAACAAAAATCCGGATAAACAGGCAGATGGCCCACCTACAACTGACAGGCACACCTCATAGACTTGGGTGACTGAAGAAGGAGGGTGGCACGGCTCTGAGGTCAGCCCTCCATTGTGGGCAAACGATCTGGATTCTGGCTGCAGGTGACAAACTGGAATCTTTATCAGGAGGCAGGACACACTGATTCCTAACACCAGGAGCAGGAATATCTCCTGGCTTTTGGGCTGGACATTTGGCCCAGGGTAACTGAGGGAGAAGGGCAGTGCGGTTTAGTCATGGCATCCCAGGATCTAGCTCTCTCCATGTCCTCTGGGGTCCTGGTATCTGCCTCCTTTTCCTTTCCCTCCCCCTTGACTTCCATGACAGCATATGACAAAACACGTATCACCCACCCTTGGGAAGGTGAGAGGCAGGTATGGTAGCAGCAATCTCAAGAAGGCTCTTCTGTTACTGGGCACGAAATGAATCAAGAAGCGTAGAAGCATGACCAGCTTGACACACCTGCAAATCTCAGCTGTGGCTAGAGCGCTGCTGGGGGCTCCAATAGAAATAGTTACTACCTGTATCAGAGGAAGAAAAGAGCAGAAACTGTCAAACAGCAAGTACAAGTTACAGAGTCACTCCTACTGGTTCCTTATAGCTGGGCCTGAGGAAACGGCCATCCTTAAGGACAGATCCTTTCCAAATTAAGGATTTATGGTGTACCCACTTTTTAAAAATTGAAGTATAGTTGACTTACAATGTTGTTAGTTTCAGGTGTACAGCAGTGATTCAGTTATGCTATATACATGGATTTTTTCAGATTACTTTCCATTGTAGGCTACTACAAGATATTGAATATAGTTCCCTGTGCTATTTTTAAGATGCATCCACTTTAGGCAAGGAGCTGCATTAAGGGGAATGATTTTAAGTTTAAGCTTGCTGAAGCTTACACTCTTGGAATAAGTATTGAATCTAGAAACTGGCTCCACACCTTAAAGACAAATGCGCACACGGGCAGGGCTGTCCTCTCATTGGGCTTGTCACCGGCCAGCTCCCTGCTCTCTCTGGCCCCCATCAGGCCCCCACCGCAGGCATCGTCGGCGGGCTGGGGGGCGCCACGGCCGAAACTACCGGCCACTTTGCCGGCACAGAGCCGAGTACTCGCCGGCTGAGATGTGCGAATCTCAACAGAGATCTCAATCTATCGAGACACCCAGCCAGACAGGGGCTGCGCGGGGCCTCCAGACAGAAACTTTCTCACTGCTCGTTGGGGAAACAGGAAAGCATCTTGCCTCAGGTCATCCAGCGAGTCCGCGGCAGAGCGCGGACCATAACCCACATCTCCCGTCTGCCAGTCGGGAGTCTGTCCTGCAACTCTCAGCCTCGTCTGGCCCTAGGGCGATGACTTCCACCCCGCATTCCTCCTTCTAGGACTCCCAGGACTCCTCGGACACGTCCCCGAGTTCCCAGCTCTGTCCGGACTGGGGTCCCTCATCCCCTCCGGGCCCCCTCCGCGCATGCGCACGCCGCTACCTGCCCCACCCCCCCGCGCAGCGCGAGAAGGACGTACGAGGAGCCGGGAGGGTCAATCTGCGTCGGGGGCTTGGCGTCCCGCCCAAAGAGTGCTGGTTGGTCAGCGGTCCAAGCTGCCTCCGCCCCCCGGCTGGGAGGCCAGGCTGCCTCGGGGGCGCCGCGGGAGCAGTCCGAAGCGACAAGCTGCCCGCGTCCGGCGCCGGCGCGATGTGGCTGTCGCTGCTGCTGCTGCTGGCCGTGCTGCTGCTGGCGGTCCTCCGCAAAGTTTACAAGGGGCTGTTTGCAGGCGGCTCCCCGAATCCCTTCCTCGAGGATGTCAGGCGACCACCCGCGCCCCTGGTGACCGACAAGGAGGCCAGGAAGAAGGTTCTCAAGCAAGGTCAGCGGGAGAGACCCCGGGGTCCGAGGCTGCGCCCGGGCATCCTCGCGGGCTGGCGTTCCCATCCCCGCAGGGCGAGCTGCTGCCCGACCCAGGCCTCAGGGTCCCCAGAAGTAAAAGGCTTCCTTGCAGGTGGAGACGCCCGCTTTAGAGTCCTCCACCGGCGAGAGCCTTCACCCGCACAGGCTCAGGGAATCATGGCTCCCCCGGCGCGGGCACTGGCTTTTCCCCTACTTGGAGACCTTTCCCCCACTTGGTTTTAAGACCTTAACTTTTTCACTTATTTTCCCACATGGGTTCAGAGACCCCCGTGGGATTGCTGCACAGAAACCTTTATAGGAAATTGCATTTGGTCCATCGAGCGACTTGACTGGTTGGACCTTGGCTTGAAAACTTTGGGAGACGCCCAACAGAGTCTGCTCTTTGACCGAAGGACGTCCTCTGTCATCTTTAAAAAGTATTTGGGGCTTCCTTCTAAAGTTTAAAGAAAGAGTTATGCCGCTTAAAAAAAAAAGTTTACCCTGTTTGATCTCCTGGGTCCCTCGCTAGTATTCTGTGTGACAAGTCTTGCTTCACAGTTGGAGATGGTCTGTTCTGAGTGAATGGACTGTTGGTCGGAACTGCTGAGATCAGTTTTAATTGGACTTGTCACTAATTTCCTGCATAACCATTAAGCACACTGTCACAAATTTCCTGCATAACCATTAACAAATCACTCCATTATCTATCTGGGTTGGTCTAAAAATGAGATAACTAATTTAACTGTATTTCACACCAGGTTGTGATCTTTTAGTGGGTCATGAAATCGACTGAGTGGGTTGGGACTAGCATTTTAAGTGAAGTAGAGTTGAAAACATCAGAGTGCATCACACATAGTTCTGGTAAGTATTGTGAAACTTCTGTTTCAGGTATTTATGTTATATACTAACATATATTCTGGGACGTAATATGAAATGTATTTTTCACTCTAGCATTCCCATTCCGGCAGGGTGAGCTGCTGCCCACTGGGACCCAGGGAATTATGGCCCCACCATCTTGGGCAAGGACTTTGGTGAGCAAAGGTCTGGGCATAGCCTGGTCCAGGCCCCGGCCCTTAGTATGGCCCGTGCTCACGGGATAAAGAGACCTTTCTCTTACTGGTTTTAAGACTTTAACTTTTTAATTTGTCTTCCCACAAGGGTTCAGGTACATAGAAGAGCTACACAGAAACCTTTATAGGAAATTGCATTTGGTCCCTCAAGTGATTACAGTTAAGAAAAACAGTTAAACTAATTATCTGATTTTCAGACCAACCCAGACAATGGAGTGACTATTTTTCCCTTCTTTAAATTTCCTTTTTAAAAATTTTCCTTTTTTTCTTTCCTTTCCTTTTAAAAAATTTTTATGGAGGGGAAGTAATTTTAGATTTATTTATTAAAAAAATTTTTTTAAACAGGTGCTAGGAATTGAACCCAGGACCTTGTGCATGCTAGACATGCACTCTACCACTGAGCTGTACGTTGCACCTTGGAGTGACTTGTTAATGGCCATGCAGGAAATTAGTGACAGCGTGCTAAACGGCTATGCAGTTTTTCACTCTAAGTCTTTTTTAAAAAAACATTTGAAAAGTTAAAAGTTTCCCAAGTTCTCTAGCAGCTTGAAAGATTGCAAATCTCAGTTCTTCAGGAGTGATCTTTAAAGAACAGACCTTGTGTGGGGAGTGCCCATTTAGCACCACGTGCTGTCCAGTTTTGTCTTGTTTAGGTACTGCCCCTTCAACCCTGCCTCCAGGCTTCCCCAGTGTGAGGGGGTGGTGCTGTGACGTCTCTGAGCAGCAGCCTCCAAGCAGCTCTGTGCTGCCCACGCCTCTGCATCAGGATGTTGAAGAACCATCATGTGACCGGGCTGGCCAACCTCTCCCTGCAGACTTTACATTTTCCCAAGATAACCTGCTTGTGAATGGGGTAGTTCCTTGAGCCAGCAGCCTGCCCCACGGCACTCCCTCTTCCCCCACCTCCTTGTATTGTTTCTTCCCTAGCTCACTCTCTGTCTGGACTTTGGTTTCTCAGCTTATGTTGTCAGAATTTTTCCCTCTTTTTTTTTTTTTTTGGTGGGGGGAGGTAATTAGGTTTATTTATTTTTAGAGGAGGTACTGGGGATTGAACCTAGGACCTCATGCATGCTAAGCATGCGCTCTACCACTTGAGCTATACCCTCCCCCCACTGTTGTCAGATTTTTTTGGTGCTTGTTTTTCTTATAATAATTTCCCGAGTCTTACTTTCTTTGAAAGTAGGGAAAATCCCCAGGTACATAGGTGGCTTTGGTTAAATCAGTTCTTTTCTATTTTGTTAGTTTTTGGTTAAATCAGTTCTGATCAAACCAAATCACTCTGTTTAATCTGCCTGGCTGGCCTTGAGCATTTCCCAGCAAAGTGTTGGTGATATTCTAGCTGGGAGGTCCGAGCCAAGCTGCTCTAGAGTTTTCCTGCATTGTACAAGCTAGAGGATTCTGCCTTGGTTTCCACATCTTTGCTCTTTCACTGTCCCTCCTGAGCAGTCCACCCTCTGTCTCTTCCCCTGTGCTGCAGCTTTCTCAGCCAGACTGTTGCCAGAGAAGCTAGATGTGGTGGTGATTGGCAGCGGCTTTGGGGGCCTGGCTGCCGCTGCGATCCTGGCCAAAGCTGGCAAGCGAGTTCTGGTGCTGGAACAACACACCAAGGCAGGAGGCTGTTGTCATACCTTTAGACAGAATGGCGTTGAATTTGACACGGGTAAGGCTTCTGTGGAAAAGGGTCCGGGATAATGGGCATTTCTGTGATTTGAGGGACCCCATCTCTCCCTGGGCACCACTTTCCTTGTCTGACAGCTATATCTGCTGGGAGCTGAACTGGGCAGGGATTTGGTGGTTTCTGCTGCAACTACCCTCTACAGAAAGGGTGGGTAGCCCTCCCCAGGCGTGGACTCAGCCCTGCAGGACAAACTCTTTTGTTGTTGTTGTTGTTGTTTTTATTTTTTTATTTTGGGGAAAGAGATAATTAGCTTTTTACTGATTTTTTTTAGTGGAGTGGGGATTCAACCCAGGACCTTGTGCATGCTTGGCATGCACTCTACCACTAGGCTATACCCTCCCCCAGGACAACGTCTTTCACGTTGCTTCCTTGTTGGAGCCTTTCAGGGCTCAGTCGCCTTATCTCTATGATGCCTTGTTTTTCTGTCTCCCAACAGGAATCCATTATATTGGTCGCATGCATGAGCACAGCTTTGGCCGTTTTACCTTGGACCAGATCACTGAGGGGCAGCTGGACTGGGCTGCCTTGCCCTCACCCTTTGACATCATGGTACTAGAAGGGCCCAGCGGCCGAAAGGAGTTTCCCATGTACAGTGGGAAGAAAGCGTACGTTCAAGGCCTCAAGGACAAGTTTCCCCAGGAAGAAGCTGCCATCGACAAGTATATAAAGCTGGTGAAGGTAAGCTGGACACGCTGATGACCCCCGCCTAGTCCCGACAAGGCTGACCTTCCGCATTAGAGGAGTGACTGGTGAGGGAAGCAGGAAGGAGGAGCAGGCATGTCTGTCTGGAACTCAGCCCCCAATCCGGGTTGGCCTCTGTGCGCAGCTGGCCCCTCTGTCTCTGCAGCCTGGGCTCAGCAGCTGCAGTGCTCACTCCGGCCTCTGGGGGCACCCTGTTCTCCTCCCTCACCAGGCTGTGGTCACATAGGCGCCCTTTTCCACTTCCTCTGAGACCAGATTGCGATTTTTCAAAAGGAATTTGGGCAGGAAACTAAAAAGCCAAAAAGGAATCATATGAGGGGAGGATGGGAAAAATTCACAGTACAGAGTTTTAAAAATCCAAGTTCAGCCGGGTAAGTGTTTCAGGGCCCTCGGCCGGTGCAGGCTCTTGGAGAGGAGATGCTGTTACAGCGCTGCTGGGGGCCAGGCGGTTCCTCCCTGCCGGTTTCCTCCCCAGGTGGTATCCAACGGAGTCCTTCATGCCCTGTTGTTGAAGATCCTCCCGCTGCCTGTGGCTCAGGTGCTCAGCAAGTGCAGGCTGCTCACCCGATTCTCTCCGTTCCTTCGCGCGTCCACCCAGAGCCTGGCCGAGGTCCTGCAGCAGCTCCCAGCCTCCCGGGAACTCCAGGCGGTGCTCAGCTACATCTTCCCCACATACGGTGGGTACCAGCCTGGGGCCCTGGGCCGTTCCCTCAATCTTCCTTCCTGCACCTGCTGGACTGACTGGAATGGAGCAGCACTCACCCCAGGGAGCTTAGGGAGCTTAGGGAGGAGACGTCTGTTCACCTCCCTGCTGGATGCTCTGGAGAAAAGGCCATTCACCCATGCTCTGGATGACCTTTGTTCCCAACCACCACTGCCCTCCCCAGCAGCCTGGCAGTTGGCAGGGAGGACATTCCCCCTGGCCCCAGCATGGTTCCCCACGTTTTGATGGAAACAGGCCCTCTGGCTTCTCTGGGGATCCCTTGGATCCTGGGGTGGAGAGCCTCAGGCCACGTGTTTTCTGATGGGAACCTTGTCCCTTCCTGAATGGTGTTGCTGCCTGCTCCTGCCTCGTCACCCCTTCCTTCATTTTGTAGGTGTGACCCCCAGCTATGCGACCTTTTCCATGCATGCTATGCTGGTTGACCACTACCTGGAAGGGGCCTTTTACCCCCGAGGGGGCTCCAGTGAAATCGCCTTCCACACCATCCCTGTGATTCAGCGGGCTGGGGGCGCTGTCCTGACGAGGGCCCCTGTGCAGAGCATCTTGCTGGACTCAGCTGGGAGAGCCTGTGGTGAGAGGCCTGCATGGGGCTTCATGGTCCTTGGGCTGGAGTGGAGGGGAGACCCCAGAGAAAAGAAAGCAGTGAGGGCAGAAGGTGCAGAAGAGCTGACCTCCTCGTGGGAGCTTAAAAGCTAGAATCTGCCCCTAAGCTGGGGCGGAGAAATAGTGATCGGTTCAGAGGTTAAAAAGGACACAGGAAGGGTAAAGGATTGCGTGGTTCCCAGAGAACAGTATTTCATCATTTTTTCAATAGATAAAAATCGTTATCCAGTAACCCAGGGCCTTCTTGGGTGTAGGCGCTGTGTCTTTTCAATCTTTGTGTCTGTAGATTCTGGGTAACGGAGCCCAGCAAACGTTCAGTGGAGCGGGTCCGTACCTGGGCACTCCATGGGGCATGTGCGGGCCGGCAGGCTGCCCTGCCCTCGATCTATAAATGACACTCACTGTCCCAGCTCAGGCATTTGGGGTCACCTGCAGGGAGTCAGAATCCCCCTGTGGGCGAACTCTGTGAGGGGAGGCGCTATGCAAGGATGGACTCCACTAAATAGAAAGGGGAGGGGGTGGTGCTTAAGAAGCATCAGGGACGGGGACGGAGGAGGCCCTAGGAAAAGAGGACTGGTGTGACTGTGAATTTGCCAGAGGAATCTGTTAGGGACGAGGGGGTGAGTGGGTGGCCCAGTGCCTGAAAAACTCAAGGGAGATCTCTGAGGACGTGTTTGTAGAGGAGTCCGGGAAGTTGCCAGGGGAAGGAGAGGCAGCTGGCAGCTGTGTGAGACTCTCTCTCCTTTTCATGAGCAAGTTTTTCCAGCCGGAAGGGGCTTATGAAGCTAGGTGGGTTTATCGGTTCAGTAAATTCAGTTCCGAATATATTTATTTGTGTTTTTCATGTGCTAAGTGATAAAAGGTGGAGATAAAAGATACGTAAATCCTAATCTCTCATTTAAGAAGTTTCCAGTTCATGGGGAAGATAATTGGCATGCCCCGTAGGGGCACGTGCTGAGGGTGGAGGTGACAGAGGATGGTGGCAGGGAAGGCCTCAGAGGGAGGCCACAAAGAGGGAGGAGAAGCCAGAGGGGCAGGTAGGTGGTTGTTCCAGGCCGGGGGAATAGAATGTGCGGTGGCACAGAGGTAGGAAAAAGCTGAAAATGTTAGGTTGAATCATAAGAAACTGCCGTATTTATAGGTCAAAAACATGGTCGACTACCAGCTGTTTCATATAGTTCTACCTAATAGTCGGGTGAGAATGGCCAGAGATGAGGCTGGGTGCCCGGGAGGGGCCATGTCATGGAAGGCCGATACAAGGCTTTGGGGTTTGATAGAGGTTGAGGTGTCACTGGAGGCTGTTAAGGAGAGCGTTGGAACCAGAGCTCCGGCAGCGGTGAGGAGGGGCCTGGGATTCCAGCAAAGGCCTCCAGCCCACGAGCTTCGTTGGGGCTCGTGTGAAGAGAGGAGAGCCCATGCAGGGGTGGGGGGGTTGGAAGCAAGTGGGGGTGACTGTGGGATGCCCTGGGGGTGCTTGAGGATGTTGCCCTCACTTTGCAGTTTTGTCCGCCTGCCCGGGGGAGAGATCTGGCGGGGATAGGGGCCTTTCTCATCCTCCTGGAACAAACAGAACCCCAGCCAAGCTCTTGTGCCTGCAGGTGTCACCGTGAAGAAAGGTCAAGAGCTGGTGGACATCCACTGCCCTGTCGTGATCTCCGACGCGGGACTGTTCAACACCTACAAGCACTTGCTGCCCGAGAAGGCCCGCTCTCTGCCAGGTAAACGCCGGGCTGCGTCGCTCTCCAAGTTCCCCAGCCTGGCTCCTCCTTGAATCAGGGCTGCCCTTTGACCCGCCTTAGACAGAAGGAGGAACACACTGGTTCCTAATGTCCATTCCCAGCAGGCCTCTGTTCAGGGGTTGGGGTCAACTTCCTTTGTATTGCATCCTCCTCAAAGACCCCTTGGTCCTTCTCTCATTTCATTCTTGGCATATTTACTCCCGTTCCCCTTGTAACCTCAACCACGGTTCCCTCTCCTCTGTTCGAGTCTCTAGTCCAAGTTGCCCATTTCCGGTTTCCCTAGATGTTAGATCCTCTCTCTGATAGTTCATGACGGTGGGTTGAGTCCTAAAGGGACATTTCTGGGGTTTTCACTTAGGTTGCCTCATGAATCCTGCTTCCTTCCTTAATTCCTCACTTACTGAGTGGGGACGCCTGGTCTGACGTTATCAGCTGACTAAGGCTGTCGTGGAGGAGAAAGGCCTGGCGTGATCGCTGCGGGCCTCTCCTGGGGCCCAAGGTTATATTTTCCTGCCCCTTTGGGAACCAGCTCCGGATCGGTGCGCAGGCTGCAGGAGTACCCTGCTGGCTTTCTTCTGTTCCTTGAGCCCAGCACTCGAAACCTGGGACCCAGATGGAGATATGCCTCAGTCTGGCCATCTCCTGATAGGCTGTGTCTAAAAATAAAAGCCTATGTGCCCTCCGGGCAGCCATGCTTCAGAGTTGCCACTGCCCTGCCCTCCCTTCACTGCCGGCCACAGCCTCCACCTGTCTCAGCCCGGAAGATGGGCTGGGGTGCCAGCCCCGACCTGGCTGAAGGGCCACTTGTCCCTCTTGGGTGCAAAGTTAGATGCTGCCCCAGGTGAATCCCAGTTTGAGAACATTTCAGGCAGTGGTGGCAATGACGCTTAACTCAGAGACCCCAGGCGCTGGGACTCCTTCGTTTCCAGCTGTTGGTGGGTAGAGAGTCTCACAGTTCTCTCTCCCTTTCAGAGATGGGAACTGGGTATCTGGGCGCCATGGGGACAGGCGGTTCTGGGTCGGGTGGCAGGTGGAGATGGGGTGGTCAGGCAGAGGGGCCTTTGTGACAAGAGTGCTTTTCTTAAATTCCAGGGCTGGTTTGACAATCAGTAAGGGAAGCTAAGGCTGGTGTGGAGAATTAGGGCTTGGTGTAATCACTGTGTGTCTGATTTGAGGCCAAAGGTTATATTTTGCTGCCGGGTGTGCGGCGCCTGGAGCCCCTCCTTCCAGGTGGACAAAGGGAAAGGCGGGCTGCGCGGAGGTGGTCACTGTTCCTACAGGCCTCTGAAGACCTAGCGGGTTTCACTCCCAGGCCCCTGGTCCTCTCCGCACCCACCCCACCCCACCTGGAGATGGGGCGTGGTCACTTGGCAACGCTGGGGCCCAGGTGAGAAGGTGCACCTGCGGCCCTGGGCAGGTCCTGCTCCTCACCACCGCCCCTTCCCGCCTCAGTGCCTGTAAACCTTAAGGCCATTGCCCTACTGACATGGTTACAACGCCCGCTTTCACTCTCAAAAGTGGCTTTTTCTGGATGACACATCCTGTGGTCATCCTACCCACTGCACTCAGTTCTCTGCAGCCTCTAAGAGGGTGGCGGGCTTCTTCTGGAAGCTCTCTTTTGCAGGAGGTGGGCATCTTATCTGACTCCTCCTCACTCTGCACGTTTTAGGTCCTCAACAAATATTTGTTAGATGAATTAAGCAGAGCAGCCAGCGGTGAGCTATCCCTCAGGCAGGGGCTGACAGTGGTCCTGGGAACGAGCACAGGGGCTAGTTTGGGGGAGCAACTTCCAGAAAACTGGTCTGGGATCATCGGCCGAGAGGTGGGGCCGCCCAGCAGCTTCCGTCCAGGGGACATCCAATGGCTGTCACCTTCCACTCCAGTGCTGTTCCTCCCTCCTCCCCAGCTGAGCCCTGAAATGCCAGGTGCCAGGTGTCTGTGATGCTGTTCACGTCTCTTCACCGGCATGGCTCATGGCTTGGAGGCCTTGTGCTGACTGTCCAGCACAGTAGGAATTAGGCACATTTATTCATTAGATAAGCTTGTATTAAACTTAATACTGAAGCCAAGGCTTGTAACAAACTACTGTTCACATCAGTGTTCGTGGCAGTTTGGAGCCCAGTCATGGCTCATCACTGAAAGACATTAAGGGATGATTGGAGGCAGTGAGCTTGAGACGGTCCTGCAGGGGCGGTGAGCCGGCTCGGGGAGGCTGAGTGCCACCTGCCTCGGAAGGAGTGCAGAGCAGAAGTCTGGGGCTGTGGCCTTCGCAGGCGGGAGACAGAAGAGCAGGCCCCCGCCCAGTCGATGTTGCAGTGCGTTGTCCGAAGGGCTGAGGCTGCAGATGAAGGGAGCAGGCGCCTGCAAGCCTCTCCAGGGTGGCGGTGGCCGTTGGTGGCCGTCAGTGGCCATCCGTGGCGACGGCTCACACAGCCTTCCGGACTCTCTGCAGGCGTGAAGCGGCAGCTGGGGATGGTGCGGCCCGGCTTGAGCGTTTTCTTGGTCTTCGTCTGCCTCCGAGGCACCAAGAAGGAACTGGGTTTGCAGTCCACCAACTACTACGTTTATTTTGACACAGACATGGACAAGGCGTAAGGCGTCTGTGTGCACGTCGGGGAGGCTGAGCCCCGGGAGAGACAGCAGGCGATGGGATGGGAGGAGGTGGGCAGAATCCACTCCCTATAGGGCTTTCTCCCACCCAGGCTGCCCCTCAGCTTCATCCCTTTGGAGGGGTCCCTGGGGATGAACTGCCCTTGGGGGGGTGCTGGTGGCTGCCAGGAGGACCAAGGCCGGAGACCAACAGCCCCCTCCTCCCCCAGGATGGAGCGCTACCTCTCTAAGCCCAGGGACGAGGCTGCAGCCCACATGCCCATCCTCTTCATCGCTTCCCCTTCGGCCAAGGACCCGACCTGGGAGGACCGGTACCCAGGTGGGGCTGCAGGTCCCAGGGGGAGGGGAGCTGGCTGGGGAAGGGGCGGCTGTAGTGACCCGGCTCTGCGTCCCCAGACCGGTCCACCCTGGTCATGCTGGTGCCCACCTCCTACAAGTGGTTCGAGGAGTGGCAGGGCGAGCCCCAGGGAAAGCGGAGCAGCGACTACGAGGCCCTCAAAAGCTCCTTCGTGGAAGCCTGTCTGTCAGTCGCCCTGAAGCTATTCCCACAGCTGGAGGGCAAGGTAGGGCAGGGGAATGAGGGCCGGGTGACTGAGCTCCAGGAAGGGCAGGAAGGGAAGAGGCGAGGATCTCACAGGGTCCCGCTCCCCATCTCCTGTCTCCTCAGGTGGACAGTGTGACGGGAGGATCCCCGCTGACGGCTCAGTTCTACCTGGCGACTCCTCAGGGTGCCTGCTACGGGACTGAACATGATCTGAGCCGCCTGCATCCTCATGTGATGGCTTGCATGAGAGCCCAGAGCCCCATCCCCAACCTCTACCTGACAGGTACCCCATTTGGCCAAAACCTGAGACCCTGGACCTCCCTGACACCCCACATCCCCTGTCCCTGTCCTCAGATCCTGCTGTCTGTCCCCTGCAGCCACCCACACCCTGGGCTGTGCTGCCTCGGCAGCCGTGGGCCCTGGTCCTGGTCTGAAGCCAGCTCTCAGTGGCCCCAGCTCAGGGGGATGAACCAAGAATCTTTGTCCTCCCTTGTCCTCCCCTCTCCCCGACGTGATGGGGGCGGGCAGCAGTGCTCACTGGCCTCTGTTCACGTCTCCCAGGCCAGGACATCTTCATCTGTGGGTTGATGGGAGCCCTGCAAGGGGCCCTGCTTTGCAGCAGCGCCATCCTGAAGCGGAACGTGTACTTAGACCTTCAGAAGCTTGGCTCAAGGATCCAGGCACAGAAGAAAAAGAATTAGTTCAGTTGGGGATGAATCAGCGGAATTTGGCTGATGCTGTGGCACCGCCCTGACTTACCTAGTCTTTCTGCATTACTTCCTTGATCACGTAAATCACTCTAATTTGTTGCTGTTTTTTGAGTAGATGTCCAACACACAGGGCTAGCATACAGCTTCTTCCAGCCAGGGCAGGCGGTGCTCGTCCACACCTTTTGTAACACACCATCCCGAAAAAGGCCCAGTGTGGGCTACTAATTTGGGCAGCTTTAATGGCTCGTTGACAGTGGTCTGCATTCCACACCCACACTTCCAGACTCTGAGCCCTTGGACGGAGTGTCCTTTTGGCCACATGGCTAGAACCTTCGAGTGTGGGTGAGCTGAAGCCTGGTGGGCCGGTGGGTCCTGTGGGCCCGAGGCTTCTCCTCCCGTTCACTCTGTGCTGTGCTGCAGGTCTGCACTGTGGAGGAGAGGATGCCTGATGAGCAAGGTTGTGGTTTAGTTCCACAGGGTCAGAGGCTCCAGATCCCATTTTTCTGGTTCCAGTGGCTCTTTCAGAGGGTGGGGAAACCTGTGTGATAGGCTCCGTGTGGATGTGGGAGCCGGGGGTCAGACAGGACGCGTTAGAAGGCAAGGTATGCGGTAGGAGGGCACATCTAGTTCGTATGTAGCCAGGCCCAAGGCTCGTCTTCTTTCTGATCCAGGTGACATGAGGGTCTCACGTGCCGGCACCGAGATACCCTCCCAGAGCTCAGGGCCTGAGCCTTAAAGCTCATCTTCCAAAAATACACGGCAAGGTAGGGGTGTTGTAGTCAGACACATTATGACAAACAGCCCAGCTACCTCCCAGACCTAGAATACCGGCTGCCTGGTTTCTGGGTTTGGAAATCAGTCAGGATCAGAACCCGAAAGGCTATAGAAAGTGTGCCAAGTCTGGGAGTGGCATTTCAGTTTATTGGTACCTACGTGTGGAGCGGGTGGGAAGGAGAATGAAGGCCAAAGGTTAAAAAAAATGACCTTTTACTTGTGTTAGACCTTATTTCAGTTCATTTTTATGCCATACTAATAAATTTGATATTAAGAGGGGGATGAAGATAATCAGCAATATTGTAATACCTTTGCGTGGGGACAGATGGTTACTTGACTTACTGTGATTAACTTGTATTGTATATAAATGTTGAATCACTGTTTTACACCTGAAATGAATACAATATTGTACTAACCCTATCAACTCTACTTTTTTAAAAGAAAGGAAAAAAAATAAATTTAATGGTTTGATAGCTTTAATATTTGAAATTTATTTTGGTTTCTGTGCAGATACAAAACTTCATTGCAATGGCCCTCACAGAAGCTCGGTAAAACATACACTGAAAAATACTTATCATCAGACAGAAGAAGCTTTAAAGAAATAAAATTAAGTAATTATCATTAAGTTACAAGCTGGAAATATAAAACATTGCAAAACAGTGGTGTTCTACTAATTGGGTAAACAAAAAAGAAGGGAAAATTTCAACAATCACTCATTTATTTAACACGTCAGACTGCTGAATTAAAGGAGCATCAGAGTGTGAGGAAGCTGGCTTTGCTGGCAGCTTGAAACACTATACAGCTCAGACCCCATAACTTTACCGAGCAGTTTCTAAATTGGGATATTTAGGAAATTCACCTGGGACTTGGGGAGTGGAGTTGAGTTAGTCTTGGTTCTGGATGCACAGGTAAATTAAATTTGAAAATCTCTTCCCAGGATTCTGTCTTAAGCAAAGCCAAGCCAAACACAACCGTTCCAGGGAGAGTTTTTAGAGAAATGGCTGGCAGGGCTACTGGGGCTGGTGGATGGCACGCTCTCCTTGCTGTTCAAATGATTCAGAACGCGGGCAAAGCATACTAGTTTTCATCACACATGCAGCATTACTTATCAGGTTGCCCTGTGAAAACAAGGGGCAGGCTTTTGAATCAAATGACATGAAATGGCAGAAGAAGATGCGAATGCCCATCCGGGGAATTTCAGAGGCTCGGAATCCCATCACCCAGCGTTCCGTTAAGAGTCATCGTGGGAAGAGAGATGTCAGCCTGCGCATAGCCGGCTGTCAGGTCTTTCTGAGCTCTCTGAGCCTGTCTAGTTAGACGCCTTCTACTCCCTCAGTCCAGAGGGGGACTCATCAGATAACTCTGCCCGGTGATCTGAAGCAGGGAAGCAAGCTCTTCTGTTAGCATCCGTGACTGAAGCACAGATCCTTCCAAACAAACATCCTGCAAGCGAAAGCGGGGGGCGGGAAGGGGAGCACAG
Organism: Vicugna pacos; assembly: GCF_048564905.1. Classification (NCBI taxonomy): domain Eukaryota; kingdom Metazoa; phylum Chordata; class Mammalia; order Artiodactyla; family Camelidae; genus Vicugna; species Vicugna pacos. Next base: position 13,069,360 of record NC_133014.1, read on the forward strand.
AGCTGCGCTGCCCCAAGATCACGCTGGTCCCTTTACATGCGAGAGGAGATGCACAGGAAGCCACTTAAGGTGGCTCCTGAAAACAGGGATGTGGGGCCTCTCACGCCTGCTCCCTGCCCCTCCCTGGCGGGACAGATGCCTCCACCAGCCCACCTTCATCTACACAATCTACAGGAAAACACGCTTCAAAAGAGTCTCTTTTCAGAAAGACAATCAGCCAGAGAACGACCTTCCCTGTGGTGTGGGAGACTTCTCCCAGGGCGATCTCTAGAGTGAAACTTCAGTTCTATCATAACTCTTTCACACAAGGATCGGTACTTCTCGGAGGCTCAAAAAGCTATGTGGATGCCACATTACTTGTGCATCCCCTTGGGGCCCACCCTCCTGGTGCCTGGAAGCAACCTTTCTCTGCTCTCCTCCTTACTGCAAAATCCATCAGTAAGGGACAGCAACCAGTAGCCAGAAAGAGCTGGGTGAGACCTCAGTCAGGTCACATCCAGATGTCCTGCACAAAGAACACGTCTCCTCTGTAAGAAGACACCAACTCCTGACGTCCCCGGCGCCTGTCCCGTGTTAGGCAGATCCACAGATGGCGCCATGGTGGGGGGTTGTCCCACAAGGAGCTTACTTTTCTTGGGGAGATCAGACAGAGACGTCAGATACCGACTGCCCTGTTCTGCTGGCGTTCCACCATTTGTGACCGGCATTATTAAGAGCTACTGGAGTAAAATGGAAAGAGCCAAGCGTGGAGGTGGGGGAGTCTGGGGAAAGAAGAGAAGGGGGAGCACCCTGCAGGGAGCCAGGGAACAGAGGCCGCAGCAAGAACAAGGTGGCACAGAGGCCTGGGTAGGCACCCGACAAGCGGGGAATAGACGGACGTGTCTTCGAGGGCCTTCTCCCCCATCAGCACAGGATAAGGCAAAGGAGTTCTCAGAAGCCAGGACACAGGCCCCAAAGAGGGGAGGTCAGTTTGCACGGTCCATAGTGTCCAATTCTATCAGGGACAAGACAGAGCTCTGAGAACAAGCCATTGGACTGGGTGACCTGACCTCTGGGAAAACATCATCAGTGGAAAGACGGGGACCAAAGTGAGTTTGTAAAGGTTATGAAGAGGATGCAGGGCAAGGGGATGGAAGCGACGCTTTCTGGAGAGGGCGAATGGCAGAAAGGACCACAAACAGACTGGCTGGGAGCAGAGGGATCCGGGCAGGCACGAAGGCAGACGGCAAGGGGCTAGTGGAGATGGGCAGAAGAAGAAACAGGAGGCGAGAAGGAAGGTAGGGACGTTCCCTTCTTACTTGCACAGATGCCACCTGCAAAGAATGAAAACCTCAACTCGAAGTCGTGGGCTGTGTTAAGCAAGGTAGAAGATAGCGTGACAGACAGGCTGGTCCCTTCTTCGGCCAGACGTCTTCGACAGCACAGAACGCATCCCATCCTCCCACTTCCCTCCTTCTCTGCGTTTCCCTGACACCAGCTGTTCTGTTTTCTCTTTGCAGAAACGACTCTCTCGGCTCTCTGCAATCGGGCAGCCCCACAAGGACAGATTTAAGTCAAACTTCAAACCACAGTGTGACCCAAGCCACTAGCCCCGGTCACCCCGGGGGACTCTCCAAATTTCTTCCATTTTAATAACCCCTGACGTGGGACAGGAGGGGAATTTTTACTCGTTACCCTTGGCATTTTGTATCAGATAAGAGGACCATTAACCAGATTAGGTGAAAGAGGGCGTATAGTCGGTTTGTAAATAGAAGTCAGTTTTGTCTGTTCTAGGCAACAAAGGCAGAACAGAGTTGGTGGGAAACCTGGTTCACGAAAGCCCTTGGGAAAAACACGCAGACCCAAACCAGCCCTCCCACACGCTCCCCAGCCCGGAGCACGAGTTCACCGTACTCCCAGAGCTTCTGTAACGACCGGTGGGAGCAGGGATGAACAGAGTTTCAATAGCTGCAACTGTTACTCTCAAAAAAACCTGCGATAGGACAGTGGCGCTACGGCTTTGCTCCCAGAACCGCCAAGTTCAGCTTCCTGCTCAGGACAACCGAATGGAGGTGGATTCTCTTTGTCCTCAGTGACATGAAGACACCAGAAGAACGTGGAGAGGTTGCAAGACAGGCTGGATCCACAGGCGCCAGAGCGCTTTTTTTAGCGGCTGTTTGGGTTTGCGGCTGAAGCCTTGGAGGAGAACTGTGTGTGCAAAGGAGCTCTCTGCTCATCGACATTTACCATCTTCTCCATCTTCTGTAGGGCACCCCCCCCCCACCGCCAGCCCCGCTGCTCAGGGAGAGGACTTACTAGAAATGCACCTTAACCTACAGCTTCCTCCTAGGTCCGCGAAGGTAAATAGTGGTGAGTGCGCTGCTACCTTCAGGGGCTAACTTTAGCACAGAGCCAAGGCCCCAGGGAGGGCAGTCAGCAGCAGTCACCTGCCTAGGGCTGGGAGCTCCCTTTGGTCACGGCTGGGAGCCCGCATGTTCCTCAACTCACACTTAAGAGGGGGAAAGGCTGGAAGACACCAGCATAAATAACAGGAACACAGGAGGACAGGGTCACCAAAGTGCAGGTGCAAAAACCAAAGCAATGCCCCCCGCCTCTGCCGGCCCGGACTTGCCGCCAAGCCCTGGGGGGGGGCTGTCTCTTATGTCACAGTATTCTTCTCTTCATTTTTCTTGATTTAGAAACACATCAGCAGGGAGGACAAGGTTCTTGAGAACAGAAAAATCAAATCTGAAACGGGAGCAACACAATCCATTGGTAATGTTCACCTTTTTCAGAGGAACATACCTTACTGCTGTGATTGGAGGAGGGGTCGGGGTGGAGGGGGAATCAAACAGGAGTAGCAATTCGGGGAAAAAATTCAGAGTTAAGACAAACTGACCCTCCACCATAGAACCAGCAATAAAAGCACATCAAATTATTATTATTTTTTTACAATTACGGAAAAAAATTTTAAAGCTTTTTCTTGGTGATGGGTGCTTATGAGGTTTATTTATTTATGTATTTATTTCAGTGGAGGTACTGGGGATTGAACCCAGGACCTTGTGCATGCTAAGCATGTGCTCTACCACTGAGCTATCCTTCTCTCCGCCCCATAAAATTATTTTAAAAGTTGGTTTGTGGTAAAACATACACTAGAAAGATCCAGACTTGGTGGAGGGCATATGGGAATCTTGGCTTCCACCTTGTACCATTCTGTATTGTTTTGAATTGTTTACACGTGCATTTTTCTTAATCAGAACAAAATTATGGTGGGGAGGGTATAACTCAAGTGGTAGAGTGCATGACTGGCATGCACGAGGTCCTGGGTTCAAGCCCTAGCACCTCCTCTAAAAATAAATGACAAAAAAGCTAATTACCCCCCCAAAATCCCCAAAAACTAAAATCAAATATGGCTTTATTAAAAAAAATTATAAGGGGAAAAAAAAATCCCTGGAGTCAATTATCTGGGAGGGTACTAGGCTAGGGGTTCTGAGCTGAGTGGCCTGGTCCGAGGTGCACACGTGAACTGTGTTCCTTGTAAGTCTGGGAACAATGCACAGCTGGGCACCAACTACTCTTGCCCAATGCCCTCAGTGAACTGCACAGAGGGAGGAAGGGCGCAGGCTGACACCGAGGCAGAGACAACAGCCGGTGGTTTCCTGCTTCACCGCCCCATTAGCTAGACCATGAGACATGCATGTCTCTTTCTTCATTTGTGTGCCCCTCCCCACCCATTCTGCCCAGTGTCGAGCTCCCAGCATAGACCTTGAATGGAGTTACGCAGCCCACGCTGCTTGAGGAGTGCAGGAGTGCCAGGTGTGTCCCCTGCTCTGGTTGAGACACAGAGCTGTCAGGTCACTCTCAGCTTGTAAGCAGGAACTGAAGGGTATGCTCCTAGGTGAGAGGTCAGGGAGCACTCCCAAAGAAGGCAAAGGCTACAGAACGTTCTGGAAGCCTCCTTGGACAGATGGGGCTTGAAGCGGGCCTGGAGGGGTGGTAGGGCTTTGATGGACGTGAGGGTGGAGCTCCTTTGCAGAGGAAGCAAAGGAGCTGTGGTCTTGAGCGGAGCGGGTGGAGGGAGAGGAGTGACAGGCCGGACTGAAGTCGGGTGGACGCTTGCCTGCAAGAGCCTGGAGCAGAAGGCCGGGGGCAGTGTTAGAACTTCTCCCATGCTGATACCTGGGTTCCACACCAGAGAGTCTGGTTTTAACTGGCCTGGGCACTGGGATGTTTTTAAAGCCCCCAGATGACTAATGTGCAAGCAAGTGTGAGATGCTGTTCTGGACAGAGTTAACTGGCAGCATCAGAACCATCTGGAACACAGTTCAAAATGCAGACGCACAGGCCCCGTGGAATCCAAATCTCCAGGCCCGGGCCTCTGTGTTTTTGTGAGATCCTGAGATAATTCTAACGGGTGGCCAGGGTGGAGAGCCTTGGTGCAGGCGGCCAGCCTCTCTCATTAAAACCCTGCAGTGGCTCTGGGAGGCCTGCCTGCTTTTGAGTTGTGGCCTGAGCTCTCAGGTTGGTAATGCAGCACAAAAAACAAACAGCCGACACTCGGCCTCTTTTGTTCTGCCACCGCTGTCCCCAGTCTCTCCCCAATGGCTTGGGCTTGTGGGCGGCCACCTCACCACTTTGGGCCTGAGTCATAGGCTGAGCTGCCCATGGGATGTGGGGACAGCATGTGACCCTCTGTAGGATGGAGAACCACTAAAGTTTCCCTCCCCCAAACCTCCCCCTCACTGCCTCCGCCCTTTGGGAAGGTGTGGTTCCAAAAACGCCTTCAGCTATGTTGGAAGTTAGGAAGGAATAGGAAAGTCTTAATTCATGTGGTGTTTTACACCCATGACCACTGCTCCTATTTCTCCCTCTGTTTCCTACTCAGACTTAACGCCCTCTGCTCTCCCAACCATCCCCCAAAGATTGCTCTTTGCCCTTCCTGCTTCCGCAGCCCCCAAGAGTCTCCTATGGTGCCGATTTGCCTTTTAACGCTGCAATCCCCGGCCCTGCCCTGGCACCACAGGGGCCTGCTGTCCGGCTGCACAGCATGAATTGTGCTGCAGTGCATGCTGGGGTGGGTTCCGCATTTCAGCCAACGGAAGAAACCCTCTATTGATGGGAATACACGAAAAAGACAGCGAGTGAAGCAATAGCTACCGCATTTGCGGAATTTTTTCAAAGATAATCCATTTTTTTTAATGCTTGCCTTGAGCACTTTTTTTCTCCCTAAATAACTTTTGTCCCGAAAAGGTTGCTCTTTCTGACCTACAGAATAAAGGTGATGTTCACCATCCTGGCGTTGGAGTGGAGCTGGGCGTCCAGAAGTGATAACTGAGACCTGGGAATGGGGGAAATTCCCCGGGGAGGGAGCTTAGCATTAGAGACAGCAGTAAGTCTGATGTTAGCTGTAGGGTTTTTTGCCCTGAGGTTTTTTGTTCGGTTGGGTGGTTGGTTTTGGTAGGTGCCCTTCTATTCCTAGTTTGCTGAAAGCTTTGGGTTGTTTTAATCAAGAATGGAGGTAGATTTTTTCTTAATCCCCTTTCTGCTTCTGTTGAGATGATTTTATAATTGTTGACGTGGTTGGTTAATAGAGTGGATTCTATTGATTTATTTTCAGATGCTGAACCGACTTTGCATTCCTGGGATAAACCTCATTTAGTCATGATGTTTTAGCTTTTTATATATTTCTAAATTGTGTGTGCTAAAATTTTGTTAATTTTTTTTGTTTCTGTGTTCCTGGGGTATCTTGGTTGAATCTTCTTTTCTGTAATACGTTGATCTGGTCTTGTTATCTCAGGATAATGGTGGCAGCAGAGGATGAATTGTGAGGGGCTCTCTCCCGTTTTCTGGAAGAGTGTAGATCCGGTATTATCTCTTCCTTAAGTTTTTGGTAGAATTCATCTGGACATGGAATGTTTTGGAGGGGAGTTAGTTTTTAAGTACAGTTTCAATTTCTTTAATAGATATTAGAACTATTCAGATAATCTATTTCTTTTTGAGTGAACGTTCACAATTTGCGCCCTTTAAGGACTTCTTCCCCATTTCACACAAGTTGTTGAATATATTGGCGTACAGTTTCTGGAATATTCTCTTTATCCTTTTAATGCTTGTAGAATCTGAAGTGATGGTCATAGCCCTGTACTGGAAATTTGTGTCTTTTCTTTTTCGTAGTCAGTTTGTCTAAAGGGTCATCATTTTTTTCTTCTTCTTTTCTTAATGGAAGTCCTGGGGGTTGAACCCAGGACCTCATACATGCTATGCATACCCTCTGCCCCTGAGCTATACCCACCTCCCTAAAAGATCATCAATTTTAATGATTTTTCCCAAAATCAGCTTCTTGATTTTCTCTTTTTTTGTTGTTCTCTATTTATTTATTAAGTCATTGACTTTTAGACTTTTCAGATGTAAGCAGTTATTGCCTCGTGTGATGCCGAGTTAGGAGTCTGGAAGCAGAAGAGAGGTGTGGCCGAGAGGTCACAGCAAGGGGAGGATACTGGTCCAGGAGCCAGAAACCTGGTTGTCACCAGCCACTCACTAGTCACTCAAGTGTGTGACTTGGGATTTAGACTCTCTTTGCCTCAGTTTCTTTCCCTGCATGATGGAGCCAAAGATAATCTCCTCTTGAGTTCTTGCAGGTGACTTAGTTGATGAGTATGAAGGCACTTGGCCACCTGGAAGATCTCCCCAGACTAACGTGAAGGGTGGTTGGAACAGCATTTGTAATAATAATGGCTTCTTCTGTCTTTTCAGATCCGGAAACAGCATGTACACACCCGGCCCTCAGAGGTAGGCTGTGCTCCCCATCCCGTTTCACCCCTCCCCTTCTTCACTTCCAAGGGCTGCCCCTCCTCTCCCCCACCTCCCGGTCCCCCGGCCTGCCCAGGTCTCTCTGCTTGGGCTTATTCCTCAGGGGCCTTGTCCCCCGCCGACCCTCTCCCCTCCCGCAGCAGCTCTCCGTTCCCAGCCTCGGTGCGGCACCCCGGCCTGCACGTATGGCGGGTGGAGAAGCTGAAGCCAGTGCCAGTGGCCCGAGAGAACCAGGGCATCTTCTTCTCTGGGGACTCCTACCTAGTGCTGTACAATGGCCTGGAAGAGCTCTCCCACCTGCACCTGTGGATAGGTAGGTAAGGGCGCTGGGAGGACTGGTTGGGAGACTGGCCCGGGCAGGGCCCGGGGCCGGCATGGGTCTCACGGGCCGTGCCCTGCCACCTCCCACCCGCCCCAGGCCAGCAGTCATCCCGCGATGAGCAGGGGGCCTGCGCCGTGCTGGCCGTGCACCTCAACACCCTGCTCGGGGAGCGGCCTGTGCAGCACCGGGAGGTGCAGGGCAACGAGTCCGACCTCTTCATGAGCTACTTCCCGCACGGCCTCAAGTACCAGGTCAGAGCCCGCCTCCCGCGGTTCTCTCAGAGCCGGCCCCACTTCCAGCTGGTCCTTGCCCTGCGAAAGGCCTGTGCCCCCTTGGGGCAGGGTGCTCCCCGCCTCTCTGCCCGCCTCCCGGGGGGACGGGGTGTGGGATGCTCAGGCCTTGGGTCAGCCCATTCAGGCTGGCCATTTGGGCTGCAGGAAGGTGGCGTGGAGTCAGCGTTTCACAAGACCTCCCCAGGGGCCGCCCCGGCTGCCATCAGGAAGCTGTACCAGGTGAAAGGGAAGAAGAACATCCGGGCCACCGAGCGGCCGCTGAGCTGGGACAGCTTCAACACAGGGGACTGCTTCATCCTCGACCTGGGCCAGGTGGGGGGCAGGGCCGACCGAGCACCCGCCGGGCTGGCACTGCGTTTGGAAAGGGCGGGGACCCAGAGGCAAAGGCAGGGGGAGAGAGGCTGAGAAGATGTAAGCACACTGCGAGCGGGCCACTGCAGCCATTAGAGACAGCCTCCTATTTGTAAGGACAGAAGCCTCCCTCCGCTGTCTAGCCATTGCCTCTAATACTAGAAGCTACTCTCTCCTTCTGGAGCCTCTGTGGGTCTGAGTTAGCTGCCCACCAGACCGTGCGCTCATCAGTCCACTCATCCCTCACTCAGTGAATTGATGACCCTGCTCTCAGCCGGCCTGGGGACCACAAATTGCGGGTCCATCACTGGCTGTGACCTCATGCCTGGATGTGATGAAGGTCCTAAGAGAAGGAGTGGCTGTGCTGGGGGGAGGCTTGGGGCAGGGAGGGGCCCTCTGGCCTAAGCCAGAGTCACTGCCCCAGGAAGGCGCCATTTGACTGGACCTTCCCAGAGGGGAAATGCCATTCCAGGAAGGGACAGGTGAGCCAAGGCACTGAAGGGGAGGAGGGTGGAGACATGCATGTCGTCAGCATAGAGGGATCTAACCCAGGTGCTGTTTGGAAGCAAGTCTGGAAGAGGAAGGAAGTCTCAGGAGAGGCGATGAGGGCCGTGCCTGGTAGGGGTGCAGAGGCGTGTGAGATTCTGGGCCCAGGGATGCCATTTATTCACTCAACAAATAATATTCAATAAATAGACAATAAATGTTTGTTCTGGGCCTAAATACGTACCAGTTTCTGTTTTGGCAGGGGGCACACAGCAGTGGGCCAGGCTAAGCAAAACAAAACACTCATGCCCTCTTGAGTTTTGCTTTCTAGTCAGGGAAGATAGATTATAAACAAGATAAAGATGTTTAAATGTATGACATACGTGATATAGAGAAACATAAAGCCAGACGGAGATGGAGAAACCCTCTTGCACAGACTGTCATTCCCGTTCCCAGGGAGGCCATGGCCCTTGCTTGTCTTTGATCGTCTTGCCTCCGAGGACAGTTAGCTCTGTGGACACAGGCAGCTGGCTCTAACCTGATCCTCCCTACTGCCCTCCAGAACATCTTCACCTGGTGTGGTGCAAAGTCCAACATCTTGGAGCGTAACAAGGCGCGGGACCTGGCCCTGGCCATCCGGGACAGTGAGCGGCAGGGCAAGGCCCAGGTGGAGATCATCACTGACGGGGAGGAGCCTGCCGACATGATCCAGGTTGAGAGGACTTGGCCGGTGGCCTCTGCTTGGAAGCTCCTGAGAGAGGCAGTGATCAGCTGGGGGGCTGACCCGGAGGTGGTGGGTGGGGCGCTGCTCAGGGCTTGGCTAGCTCAGTGGCTACCTTGGTGGGACTCAGAGTCAAGTCTCCCTGAGGGTGGAGAGACCGGTGGCCGGGCAGGTGGACCTAGCCCTCCCCACCTCTGCCTGGCACCCTTGTGCAGCAGACGCAGTTTGTCCCACCAGAGGCGGTGGCCCTGGGCCTGATGGGGTGGGAAGGTCCAGGCCAGGTGCCCGGGAATCCCTGGAAACATGGCCTGCCCTGGCCCCTGCAGGTCCTGGGCCCCAAGCCGGCTCTGAAGGAGGGCAACCCCGAGGAAGACCTCACAGCCGACCGGACAAACGCCCAGGCTGCGGCCCTGTATAAGGTGGGCGCTCCGGGCCTGCCCTGGGACCCGGCAGGGGGTGTAAGCCTGGTGTGCGTGGGGCTGAAGGGAGAGGAGAAAGCAGCGGGCAGGCTGGGCCTGGCACCAGGCTGGTTTACCCAGGGCTCGGAGGGAGAGGAGGATGGGAAGTGGGCGGAGGCCGGGCCCCCGAGGAGAGGCGCGCCAGTCACTTCCGCCCTTCTGGAGAAGGAGGTTTGAAACAAGCCAAGCTTTACTGTTTTGAATGCTTTGCACTTGTTTGTTAATTTGGAGTCTCCTCAATTTCCAAAGGAACTTGGGGGCTCTGGGAGGCAGTGACTGAGGGTGAAGTGAGGGTGGGGTGGGGCCCAGGATTTGCCTGCCATGATTCCTCTGGTCAGGTCTGCTGCTCTGGCCTGGGGCCGTGGGTGGAGAGGCGGCCTGCTCCGTGTGCTGCGGGGAGGAGGGTGATCCAGCGCTGCCCACTCTCCCCCAGGTCTCTGATGCCACCGGGCAGATGAACCTGACCAAGGTGGCCGACTCCAGCCCCTTTGCCCTTGAGCTGCTGATCCCCGACGACTGCTTTGTGCTGGACAACGGGCTCTGTGGCAAGATCTACATCTGGAAGGGTACGTGGGGCTTCTCCACCCCGACCTGAGACCCCTGCGGCTGCTCTGACCTGGGGGGCTCCCCACAGCAGGGCTCAGCCAGCCGACGGCTTTCAGAGGCAGCCTCAGGGCGCCTCCATGGCTGAGGGGTTTCTCTTTGCCGTCCTGGCTCCTTAATTCCAGGCAAAGGTTCTGAACCTTTAGCCTGCCTCAGAAGCACCCGAGGGCCTGTTAAAACCCATAGCTGGACCCCACCCCATGAGATTCTGATTCACAAGGTGTCGGGCGGAGCCTGAGAATTTGCACGTCTAACCATCTAACCGGTTCCCAGGCCGTGCCGCCAGTCCAGGGACCGCATGTTGAGGACCACTGGCACAGAGCTCTCCTGGGCCTTCAGGGCTGCTGGGACCCCCGTTCCTACCATTCTACCTTGCGGTGTGACAGACAGACTTTAGATATTAAATCTCCCTTTACGCAGTGGATAGTAAACCAGTAGAACTCGTTTTCCCGGGAGATTGCACTGGCTGGAAATAAGACACTGCTGTGCGGAAGCCTGTTGGCTAGATCCCACTCTGAAAATGTTGAAACAAAGCTCTGGGTCTCTGAGAGATACAGGGGGCCACTTCTCTGTGCTGTCTTTTCTTGGATGTCCCATCACCCTGCCCAGATTAGAAACCTCTTGAAAGCTGGAAACATATTCTCTCTGCTGTCTTGAGGAGATAGCATTTGCTCAGTAAATATTTGCGGGGTCAAGCAAAACCAAGAGAAAGTCTCAGCCAGGAGGGTGAGTATGAGGTGTTCTAGCCTGGCAGCTACAGGGCAGTAACACTGTTGCCTCAGGGACGGGTCAGGAGTGGCACGAGGCCGGGCAGATTTCTAAGAGGTAAGCGGGTGGGGGAGGGGGAGAAGTGCTGCTGGGAAAGGTACCCTGCCTCTGGGTACCTTTCCCGCGGAACCAGTTCTGCCCATGGGGGTGGGGGGTGATGTTCCCAGATGCCCACGGGAGTGTATTTAATCCCAAAGAAGAACCGAGAACCCAGAGGAGAAACAGGAAGCTTGGGAGCCAGGAAGAGAAGTGTCTTGCAATCACAGAAGCAGGATACAGCACATTCATTTCAGATACATTTTCACTAAGTAGATTTTTACAGCCTGGCTGGAGAGCCAACCACAGAGCCTTGCTTCCTTGGAAAAACAAGGGGAGCACAGTTTGGTTAAAGGGACCGCCTGCAGGCCGGGAGGGAGGACCGGGCTGTTCCCTTTTATTGCTCTTTGCTGGCATAACCATTAAGCTGATGTTGGCATCTGGCTTTGTGGGAGTAAGATGGATAGTAAATCACACCCTTTGGTCCTATTTAGTTTTACGAAAAAGGCTTGACAACAGTGCAGTTGACAGACTCAAGAGGCGAGGGGCCTTGGAGTCTGATGCCAGGGAGACATTGGTTCTCCTGGAATTTCCCTGGGGCCCTGGTCTGAGCAGAAGGCTTTGACGATTAGAGCGGGCAGAGGGCAGGTTTCATCTGGAGCTGCCAGGTTGGGAGGGGCTGACCTCCCACCTCCAGAGAGCCCTTCAGCATTCTTAGCACCTCCTGGTCCTTTTATTTTATTTTATCATTTTATTTAATTTGATTATTTTACTTAATTTGGTTTAATTTTTTATTTTAGTTTATTTTTTATTTTATCTTATCTTACTTTATTTTATGGAGGTACTAGGGATTGAACCCAGGACCTTGCACATGCTAGGCACACACTCTGCCACTGAGATACCCCTGGTCCATTTATTTTCAAAGGTGCCAGCTATTCTGTGGACCCCCTTAAATCTCAAGAGAAATGGGATGTGGGCAAGAGAGGGGCCCTGCTCTTTGGAAAACTCTCCTCCCTATGATCCAGGGCGAAAAGCTAACGAGAAGGAGCGGCAGGCAGCCCTGCAGGTTGCCGAGGACTTCATCTCCCGCATGCGGTACCCCGCAAACACTCAGGTGAGGCGATCCCCGTGCCCCTGTGCCCCCGTGCCCCCCTCCTGGGGCCCTCCCCATGGCCTCCCGCCTCTCGGATGGGACAAGGAGGGCAGGAAGGCCTGGGGCACAGTCAGGAGCAGCCAGGCCTCCCTCCCAGACCTGCCCAGTGGGAAAACCCCTCTCAGCCCTTCAGAGATTTACAATATGTGCTATTTTCTAAGGGGGTGCTGGGCACCACTCCCCCGGGAGCCCAGCGAGCCTGTGTGCCTCTGGACAGCACATGCGCCTCCTCTGGGCTGTGGTCCCTAGCTGGTACCGCCCCTTCTTGCCCCAGCCCAGTGACACCACAGGTCATTCTGAGGAGAGCTGGTAAAGCCCGTGTGCAATTGGTGCCCCTCTCGACCTGCACCCGAGTCCTTGAAGCAGTCTGTTTTCTCAGCCTGCATGCCTGTAATCTTGCTCATCTCTTGGCTTATCTGGAGGAGCATCCCTGGTCTGGGTGGCGTGTCAGCTCAGGCCTAGTGCCCGGCACCCTCCTCCATGGCCCTGGCCCTCCACAGAGGCAGAGGTGGCCCCCTTGTGAGCGAGACATCCTCTGCTGTCCCTGCAGGTGGAGATTCTGCCCCAGGGCCGCGAGAGTCCCATCTTCAAGCAATTCTTCAAGGACTGGAAATGAAGGCAGGTGTCTCCCTGCCCCACTGCCTGCCTGCTGGCTACTCTGCCTTCCCGGTCAGTGCCGAGGTGCCCCCGCGGATGCTCAGTAAAGGAGACCAGCGCCCTTCCTGCTCTCTGCCTACACTGCCTGCCCCCAGGCTCACTCTCCCTGCCCCGCCTGTTCACCCGGCTCATCCCCACGCTAGGCGGGGCGGGACCCAGATGACAATTCCACAGCCTCTGAGGGGCCAGAGCTGGCTTTGCAGGGTTCAGGCAGAGGGGCCAGGAGGCCAGCGGGCCTGGCAGGCACTGCCGTGAACCCAGGAGGGCGGTGGCGCAGGGCCAGGCCTCGGGGCACTTTCAGCCTGGGGCTCAGTTTGGTCTCACGTTCCCAATGGGGACAAGACTGTGGCGGCAGGCATGGGATGCATCTCCATTCAAGCCAGTTATTAACTCAGATGCCCTAATAAACCACTGCAAGGCAGCTTCCAAATGACGTATGTTTGCCAAGCAAAAGGCAAGTCCTCTGTGCAGGAGTCCAGCTTGCCACGTCCTAAGCACGCTGCATCGTGTGTTCAGCTGATGAGCTCAGGGCCACGTGGGGAAAAGCATCAGACTAGCGTCGAGGGTCATAGGTTCTGGTTCTCACCTGCCTGTTTGCTCCCGGGCAAGTAGCTCTTCCTTGTCCAGGCTCTAGTTCATCCTCTTGTGTAATGGGGTGGTGGCTGGACTATCAAAGAGGTTAGAGAGCGAAACAAGGGGAGAATGGAGTGGCCCCAAAGCAGTCTTACCCTGGAGGGTGTGAACCGGCGGGGCAGGAGCAAGGCGAGAGCTGTGTAAGCCTGGATCAGAGGGACGGGAGTCTGCGAGGCCTGGTGGGACTGCAGCTGTCCTGGCCCACCCTCGGGGCCCGCGGTCACAGCAGGGTGCGGCCGGAAAGCCTATGAACTCGGTGGGAGTCTGGCCAGGGCAGAGCAGCCTTCTCTCGGGGGCCTGTGACCAGTGCAGGGGAGAACTAGGCTGTCGCTGGGCCGCGTGCCTGGTTCTAATGGGGACCCTGGGATAAAAGGGCCACAGGAAGGTGCGAAGCTTGTTAGGAAGGACAAAACTTGAGACCCTTAACCCAGAACAACTCTTTTATTCAAAAACTGCTCGTATGTGAGCTTCCTCCTTCCCTCAGCCAGGCCAGAAACCCCTCCCTGATGGGACCCGCACAGCCTCCTCCGGGGAGCCCAGCTAGATGAGACGACAGGGTGGGCGGTAGCAGAGACACCTGGCCTGGCGCCTGGCTGTGTATCCCAAACGGCGGGGAGGGGGAGGGATGGGGAGAAGTGAGGGGGGGAAGAGAGCAAGGCCAGAGACGCTCAGAGGGGCCCCTCTCCCTCTAACTGGCCTGGGGGACGGAGGAGGACAGCAGGCCCAGCTGCACTCTCGGGCAGCTCTGGTTCACGCTGCCGCTCCCCCCCCCCCCCACCGTCAGCCGCCACTGCTACCCTCTCCCTTCACATTCTGACTCAGTCCCCGTCTGGTCCCTGTCCTGTGGACCCCTGGGGCCTGAAAGCCCGTGGGGAGTCAGAATTTCAGCACCTCTGCTTGGGAACATCCCCCACGTGGGGCTGTGCGGAACACCCCAAGGGGGTCCCGCCTCACGACCAGTCACTCGCACTGAGACTACCTGGAACTCGACTCTGGAAGCTGCGGCCCGGCTACGATTAGGCAAAGGCCTCCTTGCTCTGGGGGCAGGCCTGCGGGGAGTGGGTCAAATCGAACAGCCCCTAGTACCTCATGCAGGTGAGGGTCCTTGGCTCCCCTGACCAGGCTCACAGGCTTCCTACATCCCTTCCGCTAGGGCAGGAAGGGGACTGGCCCAGCCACGGGGCGCCCGCCGAAAGCCCCTTCAAGGCTCCCCGTCAGTCAGCTGCGGGGGTGGGTCAGATCAGCCACGTGCCTTTGGATGAGGGCGGTGGCAAGTCACACACGCCTGTGAAAGTCAGGTCCTTGGATGGAGGGGCTTGTGGCCCAGAGCACTTCTGTGCTCCCAACAAGGAGGCCTGTCCCTTTGACACACCGGCCAAGTAGATCTCCAGGGTCTTGAGCAGCCGCCGGGGGCTCTTCTTGGCCCACATTTCCAAGTCTGGAACAGAGGATTGGGGAACAGAAGGCTTGCGGGGGCTCTGGCTTGCACAACCATCAGGGCCTAGCAACTCTGGGGCACACGCCCAACCAAGAGCCTCTGGAGAGAAGGAAGAAGGCATCTTCTAAGAGGGAGAGCTCTCCAGACAGGGAGGCCAAGGAACCAGATACGGCCACAGGGGCCACACACTCTACTTGTCTGGCACAATCTCAACTTTGAATAGTCAGTCCAGGGGTTGGGCCCAGCTTTTGAATCAGAAAATATGATGGCCGGGGGTATGAGGCCAGAGAGGGAGGTGATGGCGTCAGAGGAGAAGAGTGGGCTCCCGAGGGGGTGCTGATGGAGACTCAGGGAAGCTGAACTTGACACTGTGTGAACAGGGATGTGGCCAAAACCAGTCTAGCAGCCACCTGGGGTCCCTGAACCTGGGCCCACTAGGAGTGCAGGAGCGAGGACTCCCGGGAAGAGCGAGCACACCTTTGAGGACAAAGCCTGAGTCTGAGATGGTCTTGTGCTGCGTCCTCCAGACGTGCGCCAGGCGGAGGAAGGTGGCGGCGTAGAAGCTGTTCACCACCGGGATCACCTGCTGCCGCCGGTTACACTCCCTGAAGGATGGGGGGGGGATCACCTGCTCAGCAGTGGACAAAGGCTGACACCTGGGGGGGGTCCTCTCTCCCTGTTTCCCTAGGGGAGCCCTTCCCCAGGCAGCCTTCACATCTGAGGTCAGAGTAGGGGAGGAGAGATGGGCTGGGACCTTCATACACGGGGACTTCGTCCAGGTCCCCGGGAGCCAGCGGATGAGTGAGGAAGAGAGCTGGGGAGGATGAGGCAGGGGTGGGAGGGCACCAGGCTCTGCTGGCCAGGGCTTGGGGACAGGGTGGGTGTTAGCAGCGTGGGGACTCACCTGGACAGACACTCCTCCCTCAAGGCTTGGATGGCGATGCGGGTGATATTCACGGACATCAGGCAGAAGGGGAATTGCTGGAATGAGTGGGGTACCGGGTCACTGGCAACCCAGCCTCTACTTTCTGTGCCTCCACCATCCACAACCTGTCCTGGCCTGCAGGCAACCAGGGCAATCACAGCCCGGAGGCAAGCAGCCGGTACGACTGAGGCTTACACTTAATTTTCACGATAATCTCCCCGTCTTACAGAGGAAGAGACTGAGGCTCAGGGACCTTAAATCACTTTCCTGACGCATTGGGATCAGGATTCCTACTGAGGTTAATTCACTCCAAAGCTACTGTGCAAACGTCTGTGCCACTTTCTCCAGCTTCTTCGACATCCCCACCTATCAGCTCTCCTTGGCCTTCACCAGACCCAGCCAGCGTGCCCCCCCATGGACCATATCGTCCCCTGGGGTTGGATGGACCCGAGAGGAGTGAGGCTCAGTTATCTAACCAACTATAGGTTCTTAAAAATCTCTTCCATTCTCTAGGCTTCTGGTTATTTGACTGCTCATAAGCTCTTCACCCAAAAGCAGACAGAGAAGGTACAAGTAGGTAGAAAGTCAACCTTGACTTGGAGCACACCCCGCTCTTCAGTGACACCGAGGCCTGCGGACTGGCTGTGCAGGTCACACTCCCGAGAGGGGGCAGCCTGGGTCCAGCAAGGCTGCTTCACCAGGAAGGGCTTCAGAATCCCCTCCAGGGGGTCTGCCTGAATGCTTTACTTTTAAAGGGGCAAGCCCCTTCCTATTCTTTAGTAACAGAAAGCCAAGCAAACAAAAAGGGGCTTTTTCCGGGGAATTTGCAAATATTACATGTTAGTTTCCACTGCTGCGCCCACACGAGGACGTCCGCTGAAAGGGACGCGCAGGCCAGCGCACTTCGGAGCTTAGAACACGAGCCAAGGTCTATTTATCTCATCTGCTTCCCCCGAGAAGAAAAATCCATTACGTTAGGATGTAGTACTGTGCTGTCCAGCACGACAGCAACTAGCCACGTGAAGTGTCTTAAATCTCAATTAGTTGAAAATTAAATAAAATTCAAAATCACTCCTTAGTCATCCCAGCCATATTTCAAGTGCTCGATAGCCACATATTGGACAGTGCAGATATAGAATGTTTCCATCACTGCAGAAAGCTCTAGTTGACAGCACTGTACTGTAGAGGGTCTTCTGGCCCCAGAAAGAATTTTCTCAGGGTTTTTTCTTCCATGAAACCTCGATCCCAAATCTCGGCCTGGCCACCTGCTAGCTGTGTGTCCGTAGGAAGGCCACCCCAATTCTGTGAGCCTCAGCTCTCCTGTCTCTCCAAGTCAAAAGGGAGATAAAGTTTGAGTGCTGTGCAGAGAAGAGTTAGGCCAGCAGGCCTGACACCGCCACCCACAGAAAGTGCTGCTTACCAGGGTAGCTTGGCTGGCGTCTGGGAACGTGGATTTCGAGGGGGTTCCCATCATTCCCTCAGACTGACTCACTGCACCTAAACTGTCTGTGCAAACAATGCGATGATTTCTGCTGAATGCCCGGTTTCCCTCTGTGATGCTGGAATCTTGGTGCGTGCCAGACTGATGGTGCCTGCGTGCCCAGCCCCCGGTGAAAAGCTCAGATGCTGAATCGCTAATGAGCCCCCTGGTTGGCAACAGTCCACGTGCTGCACAACTCGACGCCGGAGGAGCTAAGTGCATCCCTTGTGGCTCCGCTGGGAGAGGACTCCTGGAAGCTTGCACCCGGTTCCCTGTGGATTCTGTCCCACGCTCTTCTTCCCTTCGCTGATTTTGCTTTTGCTGGAATCACTCATAGCACAGAGTCGGACTATATGCCAAGTCCGGTGAGTCCTCCCAATGAACCGTTGAACCTAGGGGTGGTCCTGGGGACCCCGACGCGAGCACCGTGCTGGGCAGAGTCAAGTCACTAATCATTACAGAAACTCCATGAGACCTTTTATTACCTACAGTCTACACGGTCTGTTGTCCCACAGCCTACCTCACATGCGGGGAGCCACTCATGACCTGAGGACTGCCGAGCACAGAACGGGACAATAAATCCCAAAGTGCTGGTGTCAGGCTCTGAGATTGATCTAACAAAGACAATCTCTGTCCTGCCACCCCTTTTCAGGAAAGAATGCACCAGGTGATCTAAAAGCCCTAGGAACATCCTGAGCCATTAAGCTACTGATGATCTTTGAACAGAGAGATACAATCAACATACAAGTTAGTGATCTTAGTTTATAGAAACAACCACCTTAGTTAGTGATCTTGGTATGTGGGAACATATACCCTAGTTTATGAGTATTATAAACAACATTGATCTATAGAACAATGCACAAGTTAGTGAGTTTAGTACACACTGTGTTTAAACCATGAAACAATACCTGTGCCTACGTGCAAGAATGCACAAGGTAGTCACTTGAATTTGTATAAATTAACTGCCTGAAATAAACTCGAGGTCCACTCTTGGCTTAGCGTCTTGCGGGCTAGAGTGAGACCCTCTCAACCCCACCTTTTAGTCTTGTCTTTCTTTTCTCAGTCCTGCGGCACAGGTTTCCGGACCTGATCAATTGTCGGCTGGCTCCGACACTCACAGAGCTGCTGAGGAGTAATTCAGATCACACATGCAAAATACTAAGCCAACACTGGCGCTTTCTTCTCCATTTCTGTTGATGGCCACTCTGTCTTTCAGACTAAAAATCACCATTTTGATGCCTCTCTTTTTCCTACACCCGTACCCAACCCATCAGAAAAATACGCTGGCTTTCCTCTCTAAAGCCCATACACTCAAGATTCTTTATCCAGAATCCGAGCACTTCATAACATCTCCTCTGAAAATACCCTGGTCCAAACCACCATTTCTAACTTGATTATAAAAGCCCTCACAGATTCCTTAAAAAACTAAAAATAGAGTTACCATATGATCCAGCGATCTCACTGCTAGGCATGTATCCGGAGGAAACTCTAATTCAAAAAGATACATGCACCCCAATGTTCACAGCAGCACTATTTACAACAGCCAAGACATGGAAGCAACCCAACTGTCCACTGACAGATGACTGGATAAAAAACGTCATGGCACAGATAGACAATGGACTCAGCCAGAAAAAAGAATAAAATAATGCCATTTGCAGCAACGTGATAGACCTGGGGACCATCATACTAAATAAGTCAGTCAGACAGAGAGAGACAAATACATGACATCACTAACATGTGGAATCTGAAAAACAGATGACACAAATGAACTTATTTACAAAACAGAAACAGACTCACAGATGTCGAAAATAAACTTATGGTTACCAAAGGGGAAGGAGAGGGGAAGGGATAAATTGGGAGTTTGGGATTTGCGGACACTAACTACTATATATAAAATAGATAAACAACAAGGTCCTACTGTACAGCACAGGGAACTATATTCAATATCTTGTAATAACCTAGAAACAAAAAGAATATGAAAAAGAATATATGCATATATAAAACAGAATCACTATGCTGTACAACAGAAACTAACACAATAGGCTTCAACTGAAAAAAAACCAACCAAAAAAGAACGTCACCAGAGACTACTCTCAGGCTTGCGGCTGGTAAGATCCATTTAAGAAGGTGAGTTGAGGGGGAGGGTATAGCTCAGTTGGTAGAGTGTGTGCTTAGCATGCATGAGGTTCTGGGTTCAATCCCCAGCACCTCCATTAAGCAAGTAAATAAATAAATAAACCTAAGTCCCCGCCTCCGAAAAAAAAATATATATATATGTAAGTTGGATCATGTCACCCCAGGCTGTTCAAAAACCTCACTTTACTCAGAGTAAAAGTAAACGTCCTCATCACAGCCTACCAGGCCCTCCGCCGCCTGGTCCCTGGTACCCTGTGAGCTCCTCTCCTCCTGCACCCCCCGACCCCCGCGCCTTCTCTCCAGCCAGCTTCCCTGCGGTCCCTTCGCCTGCCAGGCACTCTCCTTCCTTGGGACCTTTGCTCTAGCTGCTCCCCCTGTGTGGAATGCTTCTCCCCCAGATACCAGCTTGACTAACGTCCTCAGCCTGTTCAAGGCTCGGTTTAAGTCTCACCCTCTCACGAGAGCTATGCTAACACCCCACGACAAACTGTAACCCTCCCATATTCGCCTAAGCTTGCCTGCTCAGCACCTTTACATACCCTGCCGTTCGTGTACGCATCGGGCTTACTGCCTTGTCCTCTCTGCTAGGAGGATCCTCGTCTTGCTCGCTGACACACCCCAGGCACCAAGAACAGTAACTAGCCCTAACGGCAGCTCGCACAGGGCGTGCTCAGTGAGTAACCGTTCACTGAACGAAGAATTCCAGGCCCCATGAGCCTGTGGCCAACCAACGGCAGGAGACAAGTCAAGTTTGGTTTTTAAAGTGGAGGGGCCACCACCTCTTACTGCCTGGGAAAGCCACCACACCCACCCCCAGACAGCAGGCCCGGACAGAGACTGAGGGCCACAGGGGCCATTTCTGGCCTTGTCACCTGACCGTCGGAGGCAAACTCCCCCCTCTGGGCATGTAAAGGCTGCCCCCTGCCTCCAGGGTCAGGGGACCCTGCCAGTTCTGGGAGGGCAGCGGGCTGAAGCGTGACACCACAGTTGTGTCTACTGCTTTTGTACATTAGCCCATTTAATTTTCCCAACTATCCAGCTGCAGTTTCCATGATTTCCATCGTACGGACGAGGAAACCAAGGCTCTGAGGAGCTGCGGCACTTGCTGGAGACGCACACCAACGAGCGGCGGAGCTCAGACTCCAGCCAGCTCAGGGCGGCCGGACAAGCCAGGCCTGGTTTGCCTCAGCTGTCCTGCGAGTCCTCAGCAACTGGAGGTATCTGCCCGCGAAGCCGCCCTGGCTGCTCAGGAGAGCCCTGTGCCCACGTCCCAGCTCTGCCAGCCCGTCTGCTGGCTCCCCGCCAAAGCCTCACCTGGATATGGTGACGGGACAGGCGGAGAATCTCCTGGGCCATCAGCAAGGTCTTTGAGTCCATCACCAGGTACAGGAGATGCAGGAGGGCAAGAAAGCCTGCTCCTCTCAGGTCTGTGGCTGGATTTGCTCCTGTAACAGAAACCAAGAGGACAGCGAGGGTGACGGTGGGCAAGGCTTAGAAATCCCTGCTCTGTTCGTTGCCAGCAGACCTGCCTTAGAAAATGGCTAACGGAAGTTCCTGAAACAGAAAGGAAATGACAAAAGAAGGAATCTCAGACTATCAGAAAGGAAGGCAGAACAGGAGGAGAGCACGTATGTGAGTAAATCCGACAGGCTTTGCTTCTCCTCTTGAGTTTTTTAAATTGTCTAATGGTTGAAACAAAAATCGTACCCCTGGTGTGCTTCCCAGTGTATACAGAGGGAATATTTAAGACAATTATGTTAAACGTGAGGGCGGGAAAAGGGATTTAAACACACTGTCAATACCAACAGGGCACCGATTAATTATGGGTATATAAAGATTCCTTTTTAAATTAAGGTATCTTCCTGTTCTACACAAACGTAATTTGATATGATTTTGCAAAAATAGTACAAGCCCAAAACAGGTGCAATCATTTTGTTTCACTCAAAAAATGAAATAATAGGGGTTGGGTATGGCTCAGTGGTAGAGTGCATGCTTAGCATGCAGGAGGTCCTAGGTTCAATCCCCAGGACCTCCTTTAAAAAAAAGAATAATAATATAAAACAAAATTTTCATCAATATTAAACGAAAAGAAGAAAAAGGAAAAACTGGATTCTAAATCCTATCACTCCAACGCTTTCCACCTCACTTAGAGTGAATGTTCTTTGTTTTTTTAACCGTCCCCCATAGAGTGAATGCTTTGTCGTGGCTGCAAGGCCACCGTGAGCACTTCCGTCACTCTTCTCCACTTGAGCCACCCTCCTTGCTGTTTCTCAGAAAGACTCACACGCGTTTCACCTCGGGGCCTTTGTGTTTGCTGTACGAACTTGCCCCAGGTACCCTGTCTACGGCGCTGGCATGACAGCAGGAGGACCGTGGGCTCTCACTCTAGCCTGGAAGAGGGAGTCAAGGAGAGGACGACGATCCATCCCTTTCTTACCCTGAAAACCCAGATCTTCCCAGTGGTCTCCAAGGAGGGCACAGTCAAACCTGGAGCCGGTCAGCTTCTTGTAGATGGTCTGGAGGACTCAGCCGTGCATCGGATCTTGGCTATCCAGGCCACCTGCCCCAAAACACACCCCAAAGCCCCCAAGCTCTGTTGCACTGCCCTCAGAGGAGGACTGAGTGCCTCCCAGAGAGTGACACAGCTAGGAGAGACCTGGCCTGTGCTCCAGACACCCTGCTCTCCCCCCGACATGGTAAAGGCAAGACCCTTGGCTTAGTCTCGGCAACAGGGTGGGCGGCCCATGCTCTCTGCTTGACCACTCACACTGAGCGATGGTCAGGACCAAGTCCCTTTCTTCACGGAGGCCCTGGTGGAGCTTTGGAGGCCCGAAGAGACGGTGCCGGAGGGCAGCGAGCCCGGTCCTTCGAATCGTTGGCTGGATTCTTTTCTGGGGAGGAAGTTGCAGGCAGTGGGCAGAGCGCTAGGTTCACTTGCTTTCACAAACTCACCACCAGGCTCGGTACAGGACTGTTCTTGCAGAGAGGAGCAGTTCCCCCAGCTAACTGGCTGGCCTCTGGGCCAGGGAAAGCGGGCAGGAGCTGGGAAGCACCTGCCGAATCCAGAGACAGGCTCTTCCAGCGCCCAGGCTCTTCGTAGGCAGAAAGAGATGTCCCCACGCACAGGCGTGATCAGCCAGTCACCTGTGTTTGGAACTAAATATGTCACTGACTGCCAGGAAGCTAGAGGTTCCCAGCAGGACGACTTCTACGCTTTGTACATCTGCCTCTGCCTCTCTCTGTAAAGGACATAAACAGAAAGTCTAACGGCCCCCTCAGCTTCCAGGACAAGATGGTCAGTGGGAAGAGGGGTTCAGTGGAGGCTTTTTTGGACCTAGATCCCCCTGAGGGGTAGCTGGAGCCTCTGTCCACACAACAGCACTAAACCAGCTCACGCTGACTTCTCCTTGTTCAGAGCCATTGCCGTGGGTCTTAGCACACCCTGATTTCAGCAGCTCCTGGCTCTCTGGGTCCTACAAACCAATCCGACCCCTGTCTTTTCATCCTCTCTCCTTGAGCCAGGTTTTAGGCTGAAGATCTGAAATCACAGTCCTCTAAATTTACTGCGGGCCACTCAAGATGCCCCAGAAAGCTTGCCAGCTTTTATTCTCCTCAATGCTCTTTCTTTTTTCAACCCCACTTAGTTTTTAAATTCCCAAAGAGCTTCCTGTTCCTCGAGAGAATGGAAGATTTTCCTACGCTGACCGTGAATTACTCAGCTCTCTGGACAGGCTACCCTGCTTCCCTAAGGAACCACCTAGCGTCTGATTCCAGACCTCCCCATCCCCAAGAGGGAAGAGCAGGGAGCAGCCACACAAACCACTGAATGATTCCCTGAATGATGGGACCACATAAAAGCTCCAGGGGCATAGTCTCCAAAAGGCCGCCGTGGCCCCGCATGAAACGTGGGTAAACGTGGGTCTTTGGCTCCCCGTGAGCCTGTGGCCCAAAATTTCTTAGCTGGGACAGGTCCCTCAACTGGAAGCTTCCATCATGCTTGCCCAGTGCCTTATCTTGGTGGGACAGAATCCTGGCTCCTGGGAAGAAAGTGCTTTGCTTGACATCCCAAACCTCCTCACTGTCATACCTTGAAGGAGGAGAGGTCCACGGTCTGGAAATGCTGCAGAGCCTCACCGAAGGAGATGAGCTGCCCCGGCTGGTCTGAGCGGGCCTGGCTCCCTGCGGCCAAAAGGAAAATACCTCAGGGTGTGCAGCAGCAGTCATTGTCAGCAAGCACTTGCCGAGGGCCTTCTGGTCACCATCTCTAAGCCCAGCACTGGCCTCCAGCTGTAAACACCAAACACCTACAGCTACAATCAGTCCTCTGTCAGGGGGCTGGCATGACGTGCTGGGCCGACTCCCTTTTCAGATCGGGCTGTTCAGAGGCTGGCTAGGGCAACGCTGCAAGCGAACAGGGACCGATCTGCAGGGAGCTTCTGAGGTCCACTCATCCGTGAGGGGGCAAGTCACTGCCTGGAGCAGGTGCCTACGCAGGAGCGTGCTACAGGTTTGTTTAGGGGCCTTTCTACTTTGCCCCTTCCCACACCCTGGGTATGAATGATCCCGTCTCTGTCCTTTGTTACAGGGAACTAGCTTATCAGTCAGCGTACAGGTGATGGCTGATACAGTCCACTGCACCATCTCTCCAGGAGCTCAAGTGGGGCTCAGGCTCGATATGGGTCCCTGTTCTGCTCTCCCACAGCTCCATCCAAACCGCTCAGAAAGGCACGAGAGACGGTCCTGACCCAGCCCTCAGAGCTGCCAGAAGGTGCCTTTAGTCCTCATGTCTGGGGGCTTCCTTGTACAGTGAACAACCTGTCCAACCTTACACAGGGGTCCTGGCTGCCTGCCTCCACCCTCCTGCCCGACCTCATCACCCTGCAGGAGCTGACCCTGACCAAGGGCCTCCCTGTCTTCTCCCAGGGCAGGAGAGCTGGTGGCCCATTCCCCTTGGTGTTCACCCCGCTTCCTTCCAGAGGTCGGATGGCAAACCTTTGGATTGGGAATAGAGACATTATTCTCTGTCATGCAGCTAAAATGAGAACACTCAGGAATTCTGTGTCCTCATCCCAGAGTCACAGAAGCACTGGCCACCCAGGTGGACGGTGCCCTGAGCAGCCACGGGGCTGCGCGCAGATGGCGCCATTCCTGCAGTTACCTGTCTCTGGCTGGATGCTCTCCACGGCTTCCCATTCTTCCTGGGCTCTGAGCACCTCTGTACTCACAGCTGCAACAGTGAGAAAAGGAGACCCTCTGAGATCCAGGTGTGTCTGGATCACTGGCGCAGCCCCCAGCTTTACCTACCAGCCTTGGGTCTTATCGCCCCCAGAACCCTCTACGGGTTCTCCATAACCTTTCACAATCTGGATCCTTCTTGCCTCTCCGGCTCTGTTCTAAGGCATCCAGAACTACCTGAAGTCTCTCATCACCCACTTCGGTGCCTCTGCACACACCGCTCTCCCACTTTCAGTTCCGGCCCCTTCTGGTGCAGCTCCTGGTCTCACCTCCCCCGGGTGCCTGTTTAACCTCGGCAGTCTGCACTCAGAGCCGCTCCACTGGGAGACCCTGACCCCCCGTGCCTGTCTCAGTGCTGTGACTGTCTCTCCCGCTGCACAGGGAGCTACAGGAGGGCATGGTTCTCCTGAGCCTGGCACAGTGCTTGATACGTGACAGGTGCTCAATGAATGTTTGATTGACAAGTAAAAGCATGACGAAGGGGGCGGTGGGGGATGGAGAACAGGAGCAGGGCAGGCGCTCTATAACCACCGCCCAGCCCTTCTCTCCACACCACAGCTGTCACTCTCCAGCCCAATCCTGGCCGAGAGCCTCACATGACATTGAATCGTTTTGAAAATAGACTTGCAAATTAAATAAAATGCTACCGAAACCTCAAAACATGAATGGTTGATGGGGACGAGAAGGCAGTGGGGAAGCAGGAGAGGAGAGCTGGAACGCACACGGCAGAGCCCACAGCTCGTCTGCTTTTCATCCCCGACACTCACTTGCTGGACTCTTCCAGCAACCATCTGCAATCCCTCTCGGGACTGTAACTCTTCAGTTCTAGGGGCGTGTGTATGTGGTCCAAAGGTGAGGGCTCAGTGCACTTCAGCTAGAGTCCATCCGACTTTGCTGACTCGCCACGCTTCAGATGGTTACGAGCTACTTTATCAATCTTTCACCCTGCACACTTTCACCTACAAACAAGCTGATCAAAGACTGTGAGCCAGGAGGCCAACCTCGCAGGCAAGGGTGGGGCCAGTTGGCTGTGATAGCAGCGTAGTCAACAGGATGGACAAGGTCTCAAGGAGCAATCGCAATCTGGTACCCAAATTAGAGACAAACATCCAGCCTGTGTAAGAGCATCTTTCCTTTCCTTCAGGAACCGGGTACACAGCCCCCACCTCTGCAGATGATCCTGACATAAATACTACTTTCCCACCCCCTCATACGAACAGAAGATGGCGGAGCCAAATCTCCAGGATAACCAACCCAGCTCACACGTGTACGGCTCTTTTTTCCTTTTTTCAGCTGCCTCCTTTACTCAGGGTTTCTTCTAGTTATTCACAGAGTACACAGCACTGCTGACGTGGTCAGCCTATTAATTTAAAGTAGCTGAGAGCCATCTGGAAAAAAATTCTAACGTTTAATATGATTAAAAATGTCTGGCACATAAATGCCAGCTGTACTGAAATAGAGATTATTTTGCATTTAAGGCAAAATCTCAGATAAACGTTAGGTTTGTCACTACACGGTCAAGACAAAACTTAACTAAAAGAAACTTCACAGACCTACAGATAACTTCTCTACGTTAGAATATTTCTAATAGGCCCATATTCTCGGAGATTACATTTCAATTTGCAGAATTTAAAGATAACGATGCGTACCAGTGAGCACTCAGCACGGTTTACAATCTGTGTGCTAAGCATTTAATCCTTATCAGGTTCCTACCACATAGATTCTGAGATAATCCCTGTGTTATAGATGAGGACAATGAGGGTTAGAAAGATTGAGTTAATTACTCAAGGTCATGCTGCTGGTGGATGAGAGTCAGGACTGAAGCCAGAGATACCTGACTCTTGTGAGCTGGTGAGTGTGCTTTTTGGTGTAATAAATTAGCAAGTAGTTGTACAGCACAGGGAAATATATTCAACATCTTGTAGTGGCTCATGGTGAAAAAGGATATGAAGAGGAATGTATGTATGTTTGTGCATGACTGAAGAATTGTGCTGTACACCAGAAATTGACACAACATTGGAAACTGACTATAACTCAATTTAGAAAAAACACACACACCAAAAAAATTAGCAAGGCGAATGAGCTTTAAGTATAGTACGGGAAGAATCATGCAAATCAGATGAAACAGATAACTTTTCAAAGCCTCTTCACACACTCTGTCTCATGGCATTATCACAACATCCCTTTGAGGATAAAGGAGGTACTAATGTTTCCACTGCAGACACAGAGATCACATGACTTGCTCAAAGGCACACAGTAAGCCACTAGCAGGGCTTGTGGGGTCAAATTAGAACTCAGGAACTCAGGTCTTTTGACTCCTGATCCAGTGTTGGCTCTCATTCTCCTTGAAGAATGATAAAGCTATAAAATTCTGTAGGCAAAGTAGTGAGAGACATTCAAACGATAAAAAGCAGACCCTTGGGGAGCTCTGCCTTGTATCCCACCCAGGCCCTGAGGACCCCGAAGGGGCAACCTTACCACCTGGCTCCCAGCCATTAGCTTCTGTTGTCAGGGCCCGGAGGATGCCGTGGTTCTTCAACTCCGAGATCTGCGGGGGCAGCTGACTTTAGTGTGAGGGCAGAATCCATGGTCCCCCATCCACACCGACCCATCCCACCCGCTGTACTGAGTGTTCCTGAAACTTAAGGCCAGAAGGATCTAGCCTTCCCTGATGGACTGATTAAAGCCGATCTTAAAGAGAGGAACGTGGAAAACTCCAACTAGGGTGTAGAAGGTGGGCGATGTGGGGGCAAGTCTATGCCTTCCTTGAACAGTAAACAGACAAAAATTCACTCAACTCAATGAGACGGTGGTGCGCCTTCGGCATTCTGCCACACTTGATATTCTGCTGCATTATAACAAGTATCTTATTGGATGGAGGTTATTTTGCCTGTCTGTGCCTCCGGCACCCCAGCACCCTCTACCCCGGGAGTGTGGGCTACTGGAGGGCGGGGTCTGTGCACCAACACAGCGGCACACAACATGAGCTGCTACTGGCAGGAGGTATCGAGGTGTGGGTGACACGTACAGGAATTCCTCTGAAAGCCAGAAGGGCACTGCTGTCCTTGTCACAGGGTGGAGCAGACACACTTTCAACCTGCAGGACAAACCAGAGTCAGTCTCCCGGGCACGCAGCAGTCCCCCAAAGGCGAGAGCTAAAATGTCGCACCTTTTCCAGTAACACTAACACACACACACACGCACAATGGATGAACCCCCAAAAAGTCAACTACAAGAAATACTGCAACGGAAAAATTTTGTGTAATCCAGTCTTATGAAAAACTGCAAAAATCTTATACAGATGTCTTGGCTCCGTTAAAGGTCTCAGAGCTCTGAGTAAGTAACGTTCAGTGAGGCAGTTTCTTCATTTTTGGCCTTTCTGCTCAGCCAAGCTTTTCCTCTACTGGAGCTTAAAAAACTGCCTGACCAACATTTTGCAACTCTTATAACCAATACAAGGCTAATTTTTCCAGTATGTTAAAAAAAAAAAAAAGATCCTACGAATCAGTAAGGGCGAGAACCAACCCAGTAGAAAAATGGGCATGGATGTGGGCAGTTAACACACAAGGAAACAGAAATCGTTCTTAAACGTATGGGAAAATGCTCAGCCTTACTCATGACAAGAGACATGTCAAATGCTACTACTCTGAGATAATATTTTTCACTTATCCTGTTATCAAAGATCAAAAAGCGTGGTAACGCGGCGCTGGATAGATGGCCAAGAGTTATAAGTCACTGGAGAGCAAACTGTTACGACCTCCACAGCTCGATAATACCTGACGGAATCATACATGCTGTTTATATGTTGGGCCTACAATTGCACTCCAGAAATGTAACTAACAGGCAGACTCATCCTTGTGCAAAACGACGTACAGTGTGATTGACAAGTAGTGCTGTTTAGAATAGCAGAAGGCTAGGAAAACCCTAAATGCCTGCTAACGGACTTTTAATTTTTCCCCCAGATTTACTGAGGTGTAATTGACACACAGCGCTGTGTAAGTTTAAAGTGTACAGCATCATGATTTGACTTGCACGCACCATGAAATGATCACAGTAGGCTTAGTGACCATCCATCATTTCATATAATACAACATTGGTGAACAGAAAATTTTTTTTTCCTTGTGGTGAGAACTCTTAGGATTTACACTCTTAACAACTGTCATTTATAACATACAGCAGTGTTGATTATCTTTATCATGTTGTACATTACATCCCTAGTACTTCTCTTACGATCGGAAGTTTGTACCTTCTGCCTCCCGTTACCTAGTTCCGCCTCCCCTACTTCCCTACGTCTGGTAGCCACAAATCTGATCTCTTTTTCTATGAGTTTGTTTGCTTGTTTTTGAAGTATAATTGGCATACAACACTGTGTTATCTCCTGGTATACAACATAGCGACCCAGTATTTCTATATATTTCAAAATGATCACCGTGACAGTTCTAGTTGTCATTAATGGACTAATTGTAAACAAATTAAAGCATATCCACTCAATGAGATCCTATAGAGCCATAAAGAAGAATAAGAAAGTGCTTTATAGACAATATGAAACAAATCTTCATGCTACATTAAGTAAAAAAGCAAAGGGCAGAGTATATATACTATTTTACCGTTTGTATTGCCAGGGGGAAGGGTATAGCTCAAGTGGCAGAGCGCATGCTCAGCACACAAGAGGTCCCGGATTCAATCCCGGGCACCTCCTCCAAACGGAAATCAGTGAAGAAACCTAATTACCTCCCCCTCATAAAACAAAACAATACCAGCCATTTGTATTTTTTAAAAACACATAAATATATTTTCCTGACTTTGCAGAGACTATTTCCAGAATTACATCCAAGGAAGTAGTAACTTTGTCTCCAGAAGGAAAAAGGAGGTGGCTGGGGGAACACGAACAGAAGGTCGTTTTTTCACTATATGTGCATCCTCTGCACTTTTTGGATTTTGCACCATGTGAATGCACTATTTTCTCCAAAATAAACAGAAGGAAAAATAATTATTAAAAGAAAATAACTAATAAAGGAATCATCACTTATGTCAAAGCCTTGGAATCCCAGATTGTCCCGTTACTCTAAACCCTCCTACGTGTTTTCGCCAATTAACACTCCTTAAACACAGCCTTGATTTTTTAAAATTTCTTTATGCTCGGGACACAAGAATGGGCACCCAAACACACCACAGCTGAGCAAACTCCTCTACAACTGGCTCACGATGCCTGAATACTACTCTTTCCCACTTCAACCCAACGAACACACTTCCTGCAGTTCCTCTGCCCTCCATCCCCTGGGTCACGTGGTTTCCCCCCAGAATACCCCACCCCGCCCCAACTTTCTGTGTCCTCTAGTCCCATCGAGATCAGTTCCGTCTTCTCAGGGGGGATGACGTTACCAACTGGGGGTAAAATGGGCCCTCCCTTCTCTAAGTCCTACAGCCCTTCTGTATGAAGCACAGGTCTTCTGCAAAAGACCCGCCTCCCGAATCAGACTCGGCTGCTTTGAGCGCAGGGACCTCCTCGGATACGTTTTGTATTTCTCACACCCATCTGCACAGCACGAGGCACAAGGTACGGTCTCAAATATCCGGTGAACAACTTCCTGCATGGCCTGTGTGCTCAGGACTCATCACATCCCCTCTTTCCCTCTCCGACTCAGTCCCCTCCGGTGTCCAAAGACTCCCCTCTGGAAGACCAGTTCACCTGTCTTAGCACAGTGAAGAAAACCTTCCTGGGCTTTCGAAGCAAAGACTTTGTCCCCATTCTGTCCACTGAATCCCACAGGCTCCATTTAAGACTGTTTCTGGGCAAGGTAGTGAGAAAGGTAAGGACGTAGAGGTACCTGCCAGGCTCACACAAGACACAGCACAGTGAACCAAGGGTCCTGAGGATAATCAGGTCAAAGTAGGTGTTTGAGAGAGAAAGGGCCTATAAGGTAAACAATCCAAATCGATGAAATACAAATGTTCTGGGGAATCCTGTGTTGAAATTCTCCTCCCACCCAAGCAAATCCAAACCAAAATCCCATAACCCACTTAGAAGAAGGTATCAGGAAAGGGAACTGATCCAGAAGTGACGAAAGGCGAACAAAGAGAACTACATGAGGATTTTCCCTAAACATTTCTAAAGCTCCACAGTCTTCATAGATGCTCTGTCTTACGACCATTAACAGCATATCCCAAACCAACACCTTATTTCCCGAAGAGAAGCGCTTGCTTACCTCTCCATCTCTTAATTCTTTCTCATTTTGGAAAGAGCAAGAGTTTTCATTCATGACTCAAAATCATTTGTTCAAGAGAGCTCTGTCCTTGGGCTCAGAAAGGAGTTGAATGAGGTCTGAGATTAGAAGCTATGGGGACAGCCTGAGATCTGGTTGTCCTATCTTTGCCTTCCTTCTTGGCAGCATTCAGACTAAGAGCAAGAAAACAGTCCCTTTGTGCCATCACCAGGGTGTAGGTTTCTGTGAGTATTGAAAGCAGTCCCTGAGGTCTCTGGAGCCTCAGCCCTGGAAAAAAATTAAAGAAGAAAACTGGTTTCATCATTTAGTTATGCTCTGTTGGGAAAAATTGACTTTAAAAATGTTTAGGCAGCTGTAAACATATTCTGAAAAAACAGGCTGCTTTAGTCAAATGCCTTTCTCTTACTTGCCCTGTCACTGAACAGAAAGAAGAGGTCCCTGCAGGATTCTGAGGGCTGGAATCTCAGTGCCCAGGAGGGAGGGCCCCAGGGTAAGTGGTGGGGTCTGTTTCTGATGTGAAGTTACTGGGATCTGGGGCAGCCTATCAGAGGCTGAGGCTAACGGGTGGCACGCTGTTGAATGGTCTTAGCTGAAACTCTCAGGCTTTGCTCAGGTCTCAGCACAGGTTGGGCCTGACATTTGATTCGGTTCCTTTGATGGTAGAAACTCAAAAATCAACGCAATGCCTACCCTTCCTCAGTTCTCACCAGTATCGTACATGTGACAGCTGCCTAGACAGTCTGGTCAACATTAAGTCTTTCTTCCTATGACGTGACCTTAGGAAGAGGTCTGGACAGGCCCGTACCTCACCGCAGGGAACTGGACACCATGGATGCCCGTCACAACAAAAATCCGGATAAACAGGCAGATGGCCCACCTACAACTGACAGGCACACCTCATAGACTTGGGTGACTGAAGAAGGAGGGTGGCACGGCTCTGAGGTCAGCCCTCCATTGTGGGCAAACGATCTGGATTCTGGCTGCAGGTGACAAACTGGAATCTTTATCAGGAGGCAGGACACACTGATTCCTAACACCAGGAGCAGGAATATCTCCTGGCTTTTGGGCTGGACATTTGGCCCAGGGTAACTGAGGGAGAAGGGCAGTGCGGTTTAGTCATGGCATCCCAGGATCTAGCTCTCTCCATGTCCTCTGGGGTCCTGGTATCTGCCTCCTTTTCCTTTCCCTCCCCCTTGACTTCCATGACAGCATATGACAAAACACGTATCACCCACCCTTGGGAAGGTGAGAGGCAGGTATGGTAGCAGCAATCTCAAGAAGGCTCTTCTGTTACTGGGCACGAAATGAATCAAGAAGCGTAGAAGCATGACCAGCTTGACACACCTGCAAATCTCAGCTGTGGCTAGAGCGCTGCTGGGGGCTCCAATAGAAATAGTTACTACCTGTATCAGAGGAAGAAAAGAGCAGAAACTGTCAAACAGCAAGTACAAGTTACAGAGTCACTCCTACTGGTTCCTTATAGCTGGGCCTGAGGAAACGGCCATCCTTAAGGACAGATCCTTTCCAAATTAAGGATTTATGGTGTACCCACTTTTTAAAAATTGAAGTATAGTTGACTTACAATGTTGTTAGTTTCAGGTGTACAGCAGTGATTCAGTTATGCTATATACATGGATTTTTTCAGATTACTTTCCATTGTAGGCTACTACAAGATATTGAATATAGTTCCCTGTGCTATTTTTAAGATGCATCCACTTTAGGCAAGGAGCTGCATTAAGGGGAATGATTTTAAGTTTAAGCTTGCTGAAGCTTACACTCTTGGAATAAGTATTGAATCTAGAAACTGGCTCCACACCTTAAAGACAAATGCGCACACGGGCAGGGCTGTCCTCTCATTGGGCTTGTCACCGGCCAGCTCCCTGCTCTCTCTGGCCCCCATCAGGCCCCCACCGCAGGCATCGTCGGCGGGCTGGGGGGCGCCACGGCCGAAACTACCGGCCACTTTGCCGGCACAGAGCCGAGTACTCGCCGGCTGAGATGTGCGAATCTCAACAGAGATCTCAATCTATCGAGACACCCAGCCAGACAGGGGCTGCGCGGGGCCTCCAGACAGAAACTTTCTCACTGCTCGTTGGGGAAACAGGAAAGCATCTTGCCTCAGGTCATCCAGCGAGTCCGCGGCAGAGCGCGGACCATAACCCACATCTCCCGTCTGCCAGTCGGGAGTCTGTCCTGCAACTCTCAGCCTCGTCTGGCCCTAGGGCGATGACTTCCACCCCGCATTCCTCCTTCTAGGACTCCCAGGACTCCTCGGACACGTCCCCGAGTTCCCAGCTCTGTCCGGACTGGGGTCCCTCATCCCCTCCGGGCCCCCTCCGCGCATGCGCACGCCGCTACCTGCCCCACCCCCCCGCGCAGCGCGAGAAGGACGTACGAGGAGCCGGGAGGGTCAATCTGCGTCGGGGGCTTGGCGTCCCGCCCAAAGAGTGCTGGTTGGTCAGCGGTCCAAGCTGCCTCCGCCCCCCGGCTGGGAGGCCAGGCTGCCTCGGGGGCGCCGCGGGAGCAGTCCGAAGCGACAAGCTGCCCGCGTCCGGCGCCGGCGCGATGTGGCTGTCGCTGCTGCTGCTGCTGGCCGTGCTGCTGCTGGCGGTCCTCCGCAAAGTTTACAAGGGGCTGTTTGCAGGCGGCTCCCCGAATCCCTTCCTCGAGGATGTCAGGCGACCACCCGCGCCCCTGGTGACCGACAAGGAGGCCAGGAAGAAGGTTCTCAAGCAAGGTCAGCGGGAGAGACCCCGGGGTCCGAGGCTGCGCCCGGGCATCCTCGCGGGCTGGCGTTCCCATCCCCGCAGGGCGAGCTGCTGCCCGACCCAGGCCTCAGGGTCCCCAGAAGTAAAAGGCTTCCTTGCAGGTGGAGACGCCCGCTTTAGAGTCCTCCACCGGCGAGAGCCTTCACCCGCACAGGCTCGGGGAATCATGGCTCCCCCGGCGCGGGCACTGGCTTTTCCCCTACTTGGAGACCTTTCCCCCACTTGGTTTTAAGACCTTAACTTTTTCACTTATTTTCCCACGTGGGTTCAGAGACCCCCGTGGGATTGCTGCACAGAAACCTTTATAGGAAATTGCATTTGGTCCATCGAGCGACTTGACTGGTTGGACCTTGGCTTGAAAACTTTGGGAGACGCCCAACAGAGTCTGCTCTTTGACCAAAGGACGTCCTCTGTCATCTTTAAAAAGTGTTTGGGGCTTCCTTCTAAAGTTTAAAGAAAGAGTTATGCCGCTTAAAAAAAAAAGTTTACCCTGTTTGATCTCCTGGGTCCCTCGCTAGTATTCTGTGTGACAAGTCTTGCTTCACAGTTGGAGATGGTACTGTTCTGAGTGAATGGACTGTTGGTCGGAACTGCTGAGATCAGTTTTAATTGGACTTGTCACTAATTTCCTGCATAACCATTAAGCACACTGTCACAAATTTCCTGCATAACCATTAACAAATCACTCCATTATCTATCTGGGTTGGTCTAAAAATGAGATAACTAATTTAACTGTATTTCACACCAGGTTGTGATCTTTTAGTGGGTCATGAAATCGACTGAGTGGGTTGGGACTAGCATTTTAAGTGAAGTAGAGTTGAAAACATCAGAGTGCATCACACATAGTTCTGGTAAGTATTGTGAAACTTCTGTTTCAGGTATTTATGTTATATACTAACATATATTCTGGGATGTAATATGAAATGTATTTTTCACTCTAGCATTCCCATTCCGGCAGGGTGAGCTGCTGCCCACTGGGACCCAGGGAATTATGGCCCCACCATCTTGGGCAAGGACTTTGGTGAGCAAAGGTCTGGGCATAGCCTGGTCCAGGCCCCGGCCCTTAGTATGGCCCGTGCTCACGGGATAAAGAGACCTTTCTCTTACTGGTTTTAAGACTTTAACTTTTTAATTTGTCTTCCCACAAGGGTTCAGGTACATAGAAGAGCTACACAGAAACCTTTATAGGAAATTGCATTTGGTCCCTCAAGTGATTACAGTTAAGAAAAAGTTAAACTAATTATCTGATTTTCAGACCAACCCAGACAATGGAGTGACTATTTTTCCCTTCTTTAAATTTCCTTTTTAAAAATTTTCCTTTTTTTCTTTCCTTTCCTTTTAAAAAATTTTTATGGAGGGGAAGTAATTTTAGATTTATTTATTAAAAAAATTTTTTTAAACAGGTGCTAGGAATTGAACCCAGGACCTTGTGCATGCTAGACATGCACTCTACCACTGAGCTGTACGTTGCACCTTGGAGTGACTTGTTAATGGCCATGCAGGAAATTAGTGACAGCGTGCTAAACGGCTATGCAGTTTTTCACTCTAAGTCTTTTTTAAAAAAACATTTGAAAAGTTAAAAGTTTCCCAAGTTCTCTAGCAGCTTGAAAGATTGCAAATCTCAGTTCTTCAGGAGTGATCTTTAAAGAACAGACCTTGTGTGGGGAGTGCCCATTTAGCACCACGTGCTGTCCAGTTTTGTCTTGTTTAGGTACTGCCCCTTCAACCCTGCCTCCAGGCTTCCCCAGTGTGAGGGGGTGGTGCTGTGACGTCTCAGAGCAGCAGCCTCCAAGCAGCTCTGTGCTGCCCACGCCTCTGCATCAGGATGTTGAAGAACCATCATGTGACCGGGCTGGCCAACCTCTCCCTGCAGACTTTACATTTTCCCAAGATAACCTGCTTGTGAATGGGGTAGTTCCTTGAGCCAGCAGCCTGCCCCACGGCACTCCCTCTTCCCCCACCTCCTTGTATTGTTTCTTCCCTAGCTCACTCTCTGTCTGGACTTTGGTTTCTCAGCTTATGTTGTCAGAATTTTTCCCTCTTTTTTTTTTTTTTTTGGTGGGGGGAGGTAATTAGGTTTATTTATTTTTAGAGGAGGTACTGGGGATTGAACCTAGGACCTCATGCATGCTAAGCATGCGCTCTACCACTTGAGCTATACCCTCC
Source organism: Vicugna pacos (assembly GCF_048564905.1). Lineage (NCBI taxonomy): Eukaryota > Metazoa > Chordata > Mammalia > Artiodactyla > Camelidae > Vicugna > Vicugna pacos. The sequence goes on from NC_133014.1 coordinate 13,104,999, forward strand.
CCCCACTGTTGTCAGATTTTTTTGGTGCTTGTTTTTCTTATAATAATTTCCCGAGTCTTACTTTCTTTGAAAGTAGGGAAAATCCCCAGGTACATAGGTGGCTTTGGTTAAATCAGTTCTTTTCTATTTTGTTAGTTTTTGGTTAAATCAGTTCTGATCAAACCAAATCACTCTGTTTAATCTGCCTGGCTGGCCTTGAGCATTTCCCAGCAAAGTGTTGGTGATATTCTAGCTGGGAGGTCCGAGCCAAGCTGCTCTAGAGTTTTCCTGCATTGTACAAGCTAGAGGATTCTGCCTTGGTTTCCACATCTTTGCTCTTTCACTGTCCCTCCTGAGCAGCCCACCCTCTGTCTCTTCCCCTGTGCTGCAGCTTTCTCAGCCAGACTGGTGCCAGAGAAGCTAGATGTGGTGGTGATTGGCAGCGGCTTTGGGGGCCTGGCTGCCGCTGCGATCCTGGCCAAAGCTGGCAAGCGAGTTCTGGTGCTGGAACAACACACCAAGGCAGGAGGCTGTTGTCATACCTTTAGACAGAATGGCGTTGAATTTGACACGGGTAAGGCTTCTGTGGAAAAGGGTCCGGGATAATGGGCATTTCTGTGATTTGAGGGACCCCATCTCTCCCTGGGCACCACTTTCCTTGTCTGACAGCTATATCTGCTGGGAGCTGAACTGGGCAGGGATTTGGTGGTTTCTGCTGCAACTACCCTCTACAGAAAGGGTGGGTAGCCCCCCCCAGGCGTGGACTCAGCCCTGCAGGACAAACTCTTTTGTTGTTGTTGTTGTTGTTTTTATTTTTTTATTTTGGGGAAAGAGATAATTAGCTTTTTACTGATTTTTTTAGTGGAGTGGGGATTCAACCCAGGACCTTGTGCATGCTTGGCATGCACTCTACCACTAGGCTATACCCTCCCCCAGGACGACGTCTTTCACGTTGCTTCCTTGTTGGAGCCTTTCAGGGCTCAGTCGCCTTATCTCTATGATGCGTTGTTTTTCTGTCTCCCAACAGGAATCCATTATATTGGTCGCATGCATGAGCACAGCTTTGGCCGTTTTACCTTGGACCAGATCACTGAGGGGCAGCTGGACTGGGCTGCCTTGCCCTCACCCTTTGACATCATGGTACTAGAAGGGCCCAGCGGCCGAAAGGAGTTTCCCATGTACAGTGGGAAGAAAGCGTACGTTCAAGGCCTCAAGGACAAGTTTCCCCAGGAAGAAGCTGCCATCGACAAGTATATAAAGCTGGTGAAGGTAAGCTGGACACGCTGATGAGCCCCGCCTAGTCCCGACAAGGCTGACCTTCCGCATTAGAGGAGTGACTGGTGAGGGAAGCAGGAAGGAGGAGCAGGCATGTCTGTCTGGAACTCAGCCCCCAATCCGGGTTGGCCTTTGTGTGCAGCTGGCCCCTCTGTCTCTGCAGCCTGGGCTCAGCAGCTGCAGTGCTCACTCCGGCCTCTGGGGGCACCCTGTTCTCCTCCCTCACCAGGCTGTGGTCACATAGGCGCCCTTTTCCACTTCCTCTGAGACCAGATTGCGATTTTTCAAAAGGAATTTGGGCAGGAAACTGAAAAGCCAAAAAGGAATCATATGAGGAGAGGATGGGAAAAATTCACAGTACAGAGTTTTAAAAATCCAAGTTCAGCCAGGTAAGTGTTTCAGGGCCCTCGGCCGGTGCAGGCTCTTGGAGAGGAGATGCTGTTACAGCGCTGCTGGGGGCCAGGCGGTTCCTCCCTGCCGGTTTCCTCCCCAGGTGGTATCCAACGGAGTCCTTCATGCCCTGTTGTTGAAGATCCTCCCGCTGCCTGTGGCTCAGGTGCTCAGCAAGTGCAGGCTGCTCACCCGATTCTCTCCGTTCCTTCGCGCGTCCACCCAGAGCCTGGCCGAGGTCCTGCAGCAGCTCCCAGCCTCCCGGGAACTCCAGGCGGTGCTCAGCTACATCTTCCCCACATACGGTGGGTACCAGCCTGGGGCCCTGGGCCGTTCCCTCAATCTTCCTTCCTGCACCTGCTGGACTGACTGGAATGGAGCAGCACTCACCCCAGGGAGCTTAGGGAGCTTAGGGAGCTTAGGGAGGAGACGTCTGTTCACCTCCCTGCTGGATGCTCTGGAGAAAAGGCCATTCACCCATGCTCTGGATGACCTTTGTTCCCAACCACCACTGCCCTCCCCAGCAGCCTGGCAGTTGGCAGGGAGGACATTCCCCCTGGCCCCAGCATGGTTCCCCACGTTTTGATGGAAACAGGCCCTCTGGCTTCTCTGGGGATCACTTGGATCCTGGGGTGGAGAGCCTCAGGCCACGTGTTTTCTGATGGGAACCGTGTCCCTTCCTGAATGGTGTTGCTGCCTGCTCCTGCCTCGTCACCCCTTCCTTCATTTTGTAGGTGTGACCCCCAGCTATGCGACCTTTTCCATGCATGCTATACTGGTTGACCACTTCCTGGAAGGGGCGTTTTACCCCCGAGGGGGCTCCAGTGAAATCGCCTTCCACACCATCCCTGTGATTCAGCGGGCTGGGGGCGCTGTCCTGACGAGGGCCCCTGTGCAGAGCATCTTGCTGGACTCAGCTGGGAGAGCCTGTGGTGAGAGGCCTGCATGGGGCTTCATGGTCCTTGGGCTGGAGTGGAGGGGAGACCCCAGAGAAAAGAAAGCAGTGAGGGCAGAAGGTGCAGAAGAGCTGACCTCCTCGTGGGAGCTTAAAAGCTAGAATCTGCCCCTAAGCTGGGGCGGAGAAATAGTGATCGGTTCAGAGGTTAAAAAGGACACAGGAAGGGTAAAGGATTGCGTGGTTCCCAGAGAACAGTATTTCATCATTTTTTCAATAGATAAAAATCGTTATCCAGTAACCCAGGGCCTTCTTGGGTGTAGGCGCTGTGTCTTTTCAATCTTTGTGTCTGTAGATTCTGGGTAACGGAGCCCAGCAAACGTTCAGTGGAGCGGGTCCGTACCTGGGCACTCCATGGGGCATGTGCGGGCCGGCAGGCTGCCCTGCCCTCGATCTATAAATGACACTCACTGTCCCAGCTCAGGCATTTGGGGTCACCTGCAGGGAGTCAGAATCCCCCTGTGGGCGAACTCTGTGAGGGGAGGCGCTATGCAAGGATGGACTCCACTAAATAGAAAGGGGAGGGGGTGGTGCTTAAGAAGCATCAGGGACGGGGACGGAGGAGGCCCTAGGAAAAGAGGACTGGTGTGACTGTGAATTTGCCAGAGGAATCTGTTAGGGACGAGGGGGTGAGTGGGTGGCCCAGTGCCTGAAAAACTCAAGGGAGATCTCTGAGGACGTGTTTGTAGAGGAGTCCGGGAAGTTGCCAGGGGAAGGAGAGGCAGCTGGCAGCTGTGTGAGACTCTCTCTCCTTTTCATGAGCAAGTTTTTCCAGCCGGAAGGGGCTTATGAAGCTAGGTGGGTTTATCGGTTCAGTAAATTCAGTTCCGAATATATTTATTTGTGTTTTTCATGTGCTAAGTGATAAAAGGTGGAGATAAAAGATACGTAAATCCTAATCTCTCATTTAAGAAGTTTCCAGCTCATGGGGAAGATAATTGGCATGCCCCGTAGGGGCACGTGCTGAGGGTGGAGGTGACAGAGGATGGTGGCAGGGAAGGCCTCAGAGGGAGGCCACAAAGAGGGAGGAGAAGCCAGAGGGCCAGGTAGGTGGTTGTTCCAGGCCGGGGGAATAGAATGTGCGGTGGCACAGAGGTAGGAAAAAGCTGAAAATGTTAGGTTGAATCATAAGAAACTGCCGTATTTATAGGTCAAAAACATGGTCGACTACCAGCTGTTTCATATAGTTCTACCTAATAGTCAGGTGAGAATGGCCAGAGATGAGGCTGGGTGCCCGGGAGGGGCCATGTCATGGAAGGCCGATACAAGGCTTTGGGGTTTGATAGAGGTTGAGGTGTCACTGGAGGCTGTTAAGGAGAGCGTTGGAACCAGAGCTCCGGCAGCGGTGAGGAGGGGCCTGGGATTCCAGCAAAGGCCTCCAGCCCACGAGCTTCGTTGGGGCTCGTGTGAAGAGAGGAGAGCCCATGCAGGGGTGGGGGGGTTGGAAGCAAGTGGGGGTGACTGTGGGATGCCCTGGGGGTGCTTGAGGATGTTGCCCTCACTTTGCAGTTTTGTCCGCCTGCCCGGGGGAGAGATCTGGCGGGGATAGGGGCCTTTCTCATCCTCCTGGAACAAACAGAACCCCAGCCAAGCTCTTGTGCCTGCAGGTGTCACCGTGAAGAAAGGTCAAGAGCTGGTGGACATCCACTGCCCTGTCGTGATCTCCGACGCGGGACTGTTCAACACCTACAAGCACTTGCTGCCCGAGAAGGCCCGCTCTCTGCCAGGTAAACGCCGGGCTGCGTCGCTCTCCAAGTTCCCCAGCCTGGCTCCTCCTTGAATCAGGGCTGCCCTTTGACCCGCCTTAGACAGAAGGAGGAACACACTGGTTCCTAATGTCCATTCCCAGCAGGCCTCTGTTCAGGGGTTGGGGTCAACTTCCTTTGTATTGCATCCTCCTCAAAGACCCCTTGGTCCTTCTCTCATTTCATTCTTGGCATATTTACTCCCGTTCCCCTTGTAACCTCAACCACGGTTCCCTCTCCTCTGTTCGAGTCTCTAGTCCAAGTTGCCCATTTCCGGTTTCCCTAGATGTTAGATCCTCTCTCTGATAGTTAATGACGGTGGGTTGAGTCCTAAAGGGACATTTCTGGGGTTTTCACTTAGGTTGCCTCATGAATCCTGCTTCCTTCCTTAATTCCTCACTTACTGAGTGGGGACGCCTGGTCTGACGTTATCAGCTGACTAAGGCTGTCGTGGAGGAGAAAGGCCTGGCGTGATCGCTGCGGGCCTCTCCTGGGGCCCAAGGTTATATTTTCCTGCCCCTTTGGGAACCAGCTCCGGATCGGTGCGCAGGCTGCAGGAGTACCCTGCTGGCTTTCTTCTGTTCCTTGAGCCCAGCACTCGAAACCTGGGACCCAGATGGAGATATGCCTCAGTCTGGCCATCTCCTGATAGGCTGTGTCTAAAAATAAAAGCCTATGTGTTTTGGTCGGGGTGGGGGGCCTGTCTGTGTGCGAGCTATAGCTTTGTCCTTGCACTGGATGCTCAGCCACTAGGGAGAGAGCGTCGCCCTAATGTTTATGGCTGGGGAAACAGGTGTGTAAGTGAGGAACTTCCCAGGGCCAACCAGCTGGAGGTGCTCAAGCCAAGACAGGCTGCTGAGGTGTCTGACTCGAAAGCCTGAGCTCTTGGCCCTCTCTGGGCTGGGGAGAGTGGGGCCTCCAGAGAGAAGGCCTCACTAGAAGGGGCAGGAGAGCAGGTCAGCCCACAAGAAACAGAGTGGCTGAGCCAAGGTTAGCTGGGACGCCACCATTTTGGAGTGTAGCCAGAAGCTCCCGACATGCTTGAGGGAAGGGGGCCGCTGGCCAGGAGGGGACCAGTAACCCGGGGGGTAGGAGAGAGGGGTCTGGGTGGAGGCCTCTGGCTGGGGCGGGAGGTGGAGAGTAAGGAGCAGCTCAAGGTGCGGGTGGGGTGGAAACTATGGACTTCAGTGGGCCCCGGAGTGGGGACCCTGAGAGCAGTGGAAGGAACGCTCCATCCCCGAGGGCGGGCCCACGCTGCTCTCTTAGGAGCCGGGCCAGGTGGCTTCAGTGGGAGAGTGAGGTCTTGGGTTTCCCCGTGGGGAGAGGGTGGGTGGCAGCTGCAATTGTCTCCGAGGCACAGGACGTGTCCTCCCAGGAACCGGCCTCCTCAGTCCTTTGCCCCACTTGGCTGGGCCTCGGCCAGCGTGGCTGCCAGCGGAGGCCAGCCCTCGCTCAGACTGGGTGAGCCGAGTGGGCTGAGGCAGAGGCCGCCCACTGGCCGCTGGCACTTCCTGCTTCCCTGTCTCCCCGGACCTCTGAATCCTGCCACTGCCCCGACGACCCACTCCCCGCCAGGCCCGCCTCCCCTCCGGGCAGCCATGCTTCAGAGTTGCCACTGCCCTGCCCTCCCTTCACTGCCGGCCACAGCCTCCACCTGTCTCAGCCCGGAAGACGGGCTGGGGTGCCAGCCCCGACCTGGCTGAAGGGCCACTTGTCCCTCTTGGGTGCAAAGTTAGATGCTGCCCCAGGTGAATCCCAGTTTGAGAACATTTCAGGCAGTGGTGGCAATGACGCTTAACTCAGAGACTCCAGGCGCTGGGACTCCTTCGTTTCCAGCTGTTGGTGGGTAGAGAGTCTCACAGTTCTCTCTCCCTTTCAGAGATGGGAACTGGGTATCTGGGCGCCATGGGGACAGGCGGTTCTGGGTCGGGTGGCAGGTGGAGGTGGGGTGGTCAGGCAGAGGGGCCTTTGTGACAAGAGTGCTTTTCTTAAATTCCAGGGCTGGTTTGACAATCCGAAGGGAAGCTAAGGCTGGTGTGGAGAATTAGGGCTTGGTGTAATCACTGTGTGTCTGATTTGAGGCCAAAGGTTATATTTTGCTGCCGGGTGTGCGGCGCCTGGAGCCCCTCCTTCCAGGTGGACAAAGGGAAAGGCGGGCTGCGCGGAGGTGGTCACTGTTCCTACAGGCCTCTGAAGACCTAGCGGGTTTCACTCCCGGGCCCCTGGTCCTCTCCGCACCCACCCCACCCCACCTGGAGATGGGGCGTGGTCACTTGGCAACGCTGGGGCCCAGGTGAGAAGGTGCACCTGCGGCCCTGGGCAGTTCCTGCTCCTTACCACCGCCCCTTCCCGCCTCAGTGCCTGTAAACCTTAAGGCCATTGCCCTACTGACATGGTTACAACGCCCGCTTTCACTCTCAAAAGTGGCTTTTTCTGGATGACACATCCTGTGGTCATCCTACCCACTGCACTCAGTTCTCTGCAGCCTCTAAGAGGGTGGCGGGCTTCTTCTGGAAGCTCTCTTTTGCAGGAGGTGGGCATCTTATCTGACTCCTCCTCACTCTGCACGTTTTAGGTCCTCAACAAATATTTGTTAGATGAATTAAGCAGAGCAGCCAGCGGTGAGCTATCCCTCAGGCAGGGGCTGACAGTGGTCCTGGGAACGAGCACAGGGGCTAGTTTGGGGGAGCAACTTCCAGAAAACTGGTCTGGGATCATCGGCCGAGAGGTGGGGCCGCCCAGCAGCTTCCGTCCAGGGGACATCCAATGGCTGTCACCTTCCACTCCAGTGCTGTTCCTCCCTCCTCCCCAGCTGAGCCCTGAAATGCCAGGTGCCAGGTGTCTGTGATGCTGTTCACGTCTCTTCACCGGCATGGCTCATGGCTTGGAGGCCTTGTGCTGACTGTCCAGCACAGTAGGAATTAGGCACATTTATTCATTAGATAAGCTTGTATTAAACTTAATACTGAAGCCAAGGCTTGTAACAAACTACTGTTCACATCAGTGTTCGTGGCAGTTTGGAGCCCAGTCATGGCTCATCACTGAAAGACATTAAGGGATGATTGGAGGCAGTGAGCTTGAGACGGTCCTGCAGGGGCGGTGAGCCGGCTCGGGGAGGCTGAGTGCCACCTGCCTCGGAAGGAGTGCAGAGCAGAAGTCTGGGGCTGTGGCCTTCGCAGGCGGGAGACAGAAGAGCAGGCCCCCGCCCAGTCGATGTTGCAGTGCGTTGTCCGAAGGGCTGAGGCTGCAGATGAAGGGAGCAGGCGCCTGCAGGCCTCTCCAGGGTGGCGGTGGCCGTTGGTGGCCGTCAGTGGCCATCCGTGGCGACGGCTCACACAGCCTTCCGGACTCTCTGCAGGCGTGAAGCGGCAGCTGGGGATGGTGCGGCCCGGCTTGAGCGTTTTCTTGGTCTTCGTCTGCCTCCGAGGCACCAAGAAGGAACTGGGTTTGCAGTCCACCAACTACTACGTTTATTTTGACACAGACATGGACAAGGCGTAAGGCGTCTGTGTGCACGTCGGGGAGGCTGAGCCCCGGGAGAGACAGCAGGCGATGGGATGGGAGGAGGTGGGCAGAATCCACTCCCTATAGGGCTTTCTCCCACCCAGGCTGCCCCTCAGCTTCATCCCTTTGGAGGGGTCCCTGGGGATGAACTGCCCTTGGGGGGGTGCTGGTGGCTGCCAGGAGGACCAAGGCCGGAGACCAACAGCCCCCTCCTCCCCCAGGATGGAGCGCTACCTCTCTAAGCCCAGGGACGAGGCTGCAGCCCACATGCCCATCCTCTTCATTGCTTCCCCTTCGGCCAAGGACCCGACCTGGGAGGACCGGTACCCAGGTGGGGCTGCAGGTCCCAGGGGGAGGGGAGCTGGCTGGGGAAGGGGCGGCTGTAGTGACCCAGCTCTGCGTCCCCAGACCGGTCCACCCTGGTCATGCTGGTGCCCACCTCCTACAAGTGGTTCGAGGAGTGGCAGGGCGAGCCCCAGGGAAAGCGGAGCAGCGACTACGAGGCCCTCAAAAGCTCCTTCGTGGAAGCCTGTCTGTCAGTCGCCCTGAAGCTATTCCCACAGCTGGAGGGCAAGGTAGGGCAGGGGAATGAGGGCGGGGTGACTGAGCTCCAGGAAGGGCAGGAAGGGAAGAGGCGAGGATCTCACAGGGTCCCGCTCCCCATCTCCTGTCTCCTCAGGTGGACAGTGTGACGGGAGGATCCCCGCTGACGGCTCAGTTCTACCTGGCGACTCCTCAGGGTGCCTGCTACGGGACTGAACATGATCTGAGCCGCCTGCATCCTCATGTGATGGCCTCCATGAGGGCCCAGAGCCCCATCCCCAACCTCTACCTGACAGGTACCCCATTTGGCCAAAACCTGAGACCCTGGACCTCCCTGACACCCCACATCCCCTGTCCCTGTCCTCAGATCCTGCTGTCTGTCCCCTGCAGCCACCCACACCCTGGGCTGTGCTGCCTCGGCAGCCGTGGGCCCTGGTCCTGGTCTGAAGCCAGCTCTCAGTGGCCCCAGCTCAGGGGGATGAACCAAGAATCTTTGTCCTCCCTTGTCCTCCCCTCTCCCTGACGTGATGGGGGCGGGCAGCAGTGCTCACAGGCCTCTGTTCACGTCTCCCAGGCCAGGACATCTTCATCTGTGGGTTGATGGGAGCCCTGCAAGGGGCCCTGCTTTGCAGCAGCGCCATCCTGAAGCGGAACGTGTACTTAGACCTTCAGAAGCTTGGCTCAAGGATCCAGGCACAGAAGAAAAAGAATTAGTTCAGTTGGGGATGAATCAGCGGAATTTGGCTGATGCTGTGGCACCGCCCTGACTTACCTAGTCTTTCTGCATTACTTCCTTGATCACGTCAATCACTCTAATTTGTTGCTGTTTTTTGAGTAGATGTCCAACACACAGGGCTAGCATACAGCTTCTTCCAGCCAGGGCAGGCGGTGCTCGTCCACACCTTTTGTAACACACCATCCCGAAAAAGGCCCAGTGTGGGCTACTAATTTGGGCAGCTTTAATGGCTCGTTGACAGTGGTCTGCATTCCACACCCACACTTCCAGACTCTGAGCCCTTGGACGGAGTGTCCTTTTGGCCACATGGCTAGAACCTTCGAGTGTGGGTGAGCTGAAGCCTGGTGGGCCGGTGGGTCCTGTGGGCCCGAGGCTTCTCCTCCCGTTCACTCTGTGCTGTGCTGCAGGTCTGCACTGTGGAGAGGATGCCTGATGAGCAAGGTTGTGGTTTAGTTCCACAGGGTCAGAGGCTCCAGATCCCATTTTTCTGGTTCCAGTGGCTCTTTCAGAGGGTGGGGAAACCCGTGTGATAGGCTCCGTGTGGATGTGGGAGCCGGGGGTCAGACAGGACGCGTTAGAAGGCAAGGTATGCGGTAGGAGGGCACATCTAGTTCGTATGTAGCCAGGCCCAAGGCTCGTCTTCTTTCTGATCCAGGTGACATGAGGGTCTCACGTGCCGGCACCGAGATACCCTCCCAGAGCTCAGGGCCTGAGCCTTAAAGCTCATCTTCCAAAAATACACAGCAAGGTAGGGGTGTTTGTAGTCAGACACATTATGACAAACAGCCCAGCTACCTCCCAGACCTAGAATACCGGCTGCCTGGTTTCTGGGTTTGGAAATCAGTCAGGATCAGAACCCGAAAGGCTATAGAAAGTGTGCCAAGTCTGGGAGTGGCATTTCAGTTTATTGGTACCTACGTGTGGAGCGGGTGGGAAGGAGAATGAAGGCCAAAGGTTAAAAAAAATGACCTTTTACTTGTGTTAGACCTTATTTCAGTTCATTTTTATGCCATATTAATAAATTTGATATTAAGAGGGGGATGAAGATAATCAGCAATATTGTAATACCTTTGCGTGGGGACAGATGGTTACTTGACTTACTGTGATTAACTTGTATTGTATATAAATGTTGAATCACTGTTTTACACCTGAAATGAATACAATATTGTACTAACCCTATCAACTCTACTTTTTTAAAAGAAAGGAAAAAAAAATAAATTTAATGATTTGATAGCTTTAATATTTGAAATTTATTTTGGTTTCTGTGCAGATACAAAACTTCATTGCAATGGCCCTCACAGAAGCTCGGTAAAACATACACTGAAAAATACTTATCATCAGACAGAAGAAGCTTTAAAGAAATAAAATTAAGTAATTATCATTAAGTTACAAGCTGGAAATATAAAACATTGCAAAACAGTGGTGTTCTACTAATTGGGTAAACAAAAAAGAAGGGAAAATTTCAACAATCACTCATTTATTTAACACGTCAGACTGCTGAATTAAAGGAGCATCAGAGTGTGAGAGCGCTGGCTTTGCTGGCACCTTGAAACACTATACAGCTCAGACCCCATAACTTTACCGAGCAGTTTCTAAATTGGGATATTTAGGAAATTCACCTGGGACTTGGGGAGTGGAGTTGAGTTAGTCTTGGTTCTGGATGCACAGGTAAATTAAATTTGAAAATCTCTTCCCAGGATTCTGTCTTAAGCAAAGCCAAGCCAAACACAACCGTTCCAGGGAGAGTTTTTAGAGAAATGGCTGGCAGGGCTACTGGGGCTGGTGGATGGCACGCTCTCCTTGCTGTTCAAATGATTCAGAACGCGGGCAAAGCATACTAGTTTTCATCACACATGCAGCATTACTTATCAGGTTGCCCTGTGAAAACAAGGGGCAGGCTTTTGAATCAAATGACATGAAATGGCAGAAGATGCGAATGCCCATCCGGGGAATTTCAGAGGCTCGGAATCCCATCACCCAGTGTTCCGTTAAGAGTCATCGTGGGAAGAGAGATGTCAGCCTGCGCATAGCCGGCTGTCAGGTCTTTCTGAGCTCTCTGAGCCTGTCTAGTTAGACGCCTTCTACTCCCTCAGTCCAGAGGGGGACTCATCAGATAACTCTGCCCGGTGATCTGAAGCAGGGAAGCAAGCTCTTCTGTTAGCATCCGTGACTGAAGCACAGATCCTTCCAAACAAACATCCTGCAAGCGAAAGCGGGGGGCGGGAAGGGGAGCACAGAGCTGCGCTGCCCCAAGATCACGCTGGTCCCTTTACATGCGAGAGGAGATGCACAGGAAGCCACTTAAGGTGGCTCCTGAAAACAGGGATGTGGGGCCTCTCACGCCTGCTCCCTGCCCCTCCCTGGCGGGACAGATGCCTCCACCAGCCCACCTTCATCTACACAATCTACAGGAAAACACGCTTCAAAAGAGTCTCTTTTCAGAAAGACAATCAGCCAGAGAACGACCTTCCCTGTGGTGTGGGAGACTTCTCCCAGGGCGATCTCTAGAGTGAAACTTCAGTTCTATCATAACTCTTTCACACAAGGATCGGTACTTCTCGGAGGCTCAAAAAGCTATGTGGATGCCACATTACTTGTGCATCCCCTTGGGGCCCACCCTCCTGGTGCCTGGAAGCAACCTTTCTCTGCTCTCCTCCTTACTGCAAAATCCATCAGTAAGGGACAGCAACCAGTAGCCAGAAAGAGCTGGGTGAGACCTCAGTCAGGTCACATCCAGATGTCCTGCACAAAGAACACGTCTCCTCTGTAAGAAGACACCAACTCCTGACGTCCCCGGCGCCTGTCCCGTGTTAGGCAGATCCACAGATGGCGCCATGGTGGGGGGTTGTCCCACAAGGAGCTTACTTTTCTTGGGGAGATCAGACAGAGACGTCAGATACCGACTGCCCTGTTCTGCTGGCGTTCCACCATTTGTGACCGGCATTATTAAGAGCTACTGGAGTAAAATGGAAAGAGCCAAGCGTGGAGGTGGGGGAGTCTGGGGAAAGAAGAGAAGGGGGAGCACCCTGCAGGGAGCCAGGGAACAGAGGCCGCAGCAAGAACAAGGTGGCACAGAGGCCTGGGTAGGCACCCGACAAGCGGGGAATAGACGGACGTGTCTTCGAGGGCCTTCTCCCCCATCAGCACAGGATAAGGCAAAGGAGTTCTCAGAAGCCAGGACACAGGCCCCAAAGAGGGGAGGTCAGTTTGCACGGTCCATAGTGTCCAATTCTATCAGGGACAAGACAGAGCTCTGAGAACAAGCCATTGGACTGGGTGACCTGACCTCTGGGAAAACATCATCAGTGGAAAGACGGGGACCAAAGTGAGTTTGTAAAGGTTATGAAGAGGATGCAGGGCAAGGGGATGGAAGCGACGCTTTCTGGAGAGGGCGAATGGCAGAAAGGACCACAAACAGACTGGCTGGGAGCAGAGGGATCCGGGCAGGCACGAAGGCAGACGGCAAGGGGCTAGTGGAGATGGGCAGAAGAAGAAACAGGAGGCGAGAAGGAAGGTAGGGACGTTCCCTTCTTACTTGCACAGATGCCACCTGCAAAGAATGAAAACCTCAACTCGAAGTCGTGGGCTGTGTTAAGCAAGGTAGAAGATAGCGTGACAGACAGGCTGGTCCCTTCTTCGGCCAGACGTCTTCGACAGCACAGAACGCATCCCATCCTCCCACTTCCCTCCTTCTCTGCGTTTCCCTGACACCAGCTGTTCTGTTTTCTCTTTGCAGAAACGACTCTCTCGGCTCTCTGCAATCGGGCAGCCCCACAAGGACAGATTTAAGTCAAACTTCAAACCACAGTGTGACCCAAGCCACTAGCCCCGGTCACCCCGGGGGACTCTCCAAATTTCTTCCATTTTAATAACCCCTGACGTGGGACAGGAGGGGAATTTTTACTCATTACCCTTGGCATTTTGTATCAGATAAGAGGACCATTAACCAGATTAGGTGAAAGAGGGCGTATAGTCGGTTTGTAAATAGAAGTCAGTTTTGTTTGTTCTAGGCAACAAAGGCAGAACAGAGTTGGTGGGAAACCTGGTTCACGAAAGCCCTTGGGAAAAACACGCAGACCCAAACCAGCCCTCCCACACGCTCCCCAGCCCGGAGCACGAGTTCACCGTACTCCCAGAGCTTCTGTAACGACCGGTGGGAGCAGGGATGAACAGAGTTTCAATAGCTGCAACTGTTACTCTCAAAAAAACCTGCGATAGGACAGTGGCGCTACGGCTTTGCTCCCAGAACCGCCAAGTTCAGCTTCCTGCTCAGGACAACCGAATGGAGGTGGATTCTCTTTGTCCTCAGTGACATGAAGACACCAGAAGAACGTGGAGAGGTTGCAAGACAGGCTGGATCCACAGGCGCCAGAGCGCTTTTTTTAGCGGCTGTTTGGGTTTGCGGCTGAAGCCTTGGAGGAGAACTGTGTGTGCAAAGGAGCTCTCTGCTCATCGACATTTACCATCTTCTCCATCTTCTGTAGGGCACCCCCCCCCACCGCCAGCCCCGCTGCTCAGGGAGAGGACTTACTAGAAATGCACCTTAACCTACAGCTTCCTCCTAGGTCCGCGAAGGTAAATAGTGGTGAGTGCGCTGCTACCTTCAGGGGCTAACTTTAGCACAGAGCCAAGGCCCCAGGGAGGGCAGTCAGCAGCAGTCACCTGCCTAGGGCTGGGAGCTCCCTTTGGTCACGGCTGGGAGCCCGCATGTTCCTCAACTCACACTTAAGAGGGGGAAAGGCTGGAAGACACCAGCATAAATAACAGGAACACAGGAGGACAGGGTCACCAAAGTGCAGGTGCAAAAACCAAAGCAATGCCCCCCGCCTCTGCCGGCCCGGACTTGCCGCCAAGCCCTGGGGGGGGGCTGTCTCTTATGTCACAGTATTCTTCTCTTCATTTTTCTTGATTTAGAAACACATCAGCAGGGAGGACAAGGTTCTTGAGAACAGAAAAATCAAATCTGAAACGGGAGCAACACAATCCATTGGTAATGTTCACCTTTTTCAGAGGAACATACCTTACTGCTGTGATTGGAGGAGGGGTCGGGGTGGAGGGGGAATCAAACAGGAGTAGCAATTCGGGGAAAAAATTCAGAGTTAAGACAAACTGACCCTCCACCATAGAACCAGCAATAAAAGCACATCAAATTATTATTATTTTTTTACAATTACGGAAAAAAATTTTAAAGCTTTTTCTTGGTGATGGGTGCTTATGAGGTTTATTTATTTATGTATTTATTTCAGTGGAGGTACTGGGGATTGAACCCAGGACCTTGTGCATGCTAAGCATGTGCTCTACCACTGAGCTATCCTTCTCTCCGCCCCATAAAATTATTTTAAAAGTTGGTTTGTGGTAAAACATACACTAGAAAGATCCAGACTTGGTGGAGGGCATATGGGAATCTTGGCTTCCACCTTGTACCATTCTGTATTGTTTTGAATTGTTTACACGTGCATTTTTCTTAATCAGAACAAAATTATGGTGGGGAGGGTATAACTCAAGTGGTAGAGTGCATGACTGGCATGCACGAGGTCCTGGGTTCAAGCCCTAGCACCTCCTCTAAAAATAAATGACAAAAAAGCTAATTACCCCCCCCCCAAATCCCCAAAAACTAAAATCAAATATGGCTTTATTAAAAAAAAATTATAAGGGGAAAAAAAAATCCCTGGAGTCAATTATCTGGGAGGGTACTAGGCTAGGGGTTCTGAGCTGAGTGGCCTGGTCCGAGCTGTACACGTGAACTGTGTTCCTTGTAAGTCTGGGAACAATGCACAGCTGGGCACCAACTACTCTTGCCCAATGCCCTCAGTGAACTGCACAGAGGGAGGAAGGGCGCAGGCTGGCAGCGAGGCAGAGACAACAGCCGGTCCCTGGCAGGGGCCTGGGCTGGCCGCACTCAGGAAGCCTATTTGCAGGGCTGAGCGGGGGGCTGGAGGCTCCCAGATTGTCCGTTTCTGGGTGTGTCTGTTTTCAGGGAGTGTACACTAGTGCTTTACCGCCCAAAGTGCTGTTCCAGCAGCATGAAGAATGGCACCTGGGAACTCCCTAGAAATGAAGACACATTGGCTCACCCCAGACACACTGTGTTGTTGTTTTTTAATATATATTTCATTGTGCTTTTTATCACAATTCCTAGGGTGAGTCATACGCCTATTAAAATTTAGGAAGTGCTAGTGGAGGGCAAAAAGTACAGGACGAAAGCCTAGAGAGCTGCCCTCAGACCTTGATTTAGCCATAAACTTGTAGTGGGAAATTAGGGGGAAAAACCTAGTGTTTCTGGGCCTGAGTTTCCTCATTTGTTTAAGAAAGAAGCTGTTGAGTACTTGAGAATCTCTTCTAGCTCCAACACTGCAGACATGTTTATATGGATGTCTGTAAGTCTCAAAAGGGCAGGGGCAATGGTAGCCCCCGACCCCGCCCCAGAATCAGCTGCAGCCACCATGCCAGATGCAAGCACACTGCTGGGCCCATCTGAAAGCGCATATCCCTCCCATGGACCCGGCTCTTCCTTCCTTACCTTCTGGTCCAAACGCTGGTAGTCACTGGCCTTTGGCCGCCGAGTGACCTTGGATCTTTTCCCTTCCAGGACAAAAGCAATAATCTAGGGTAAGGAAAAAGAAAGTGATTAACAAGTCACTCTATAATGACATGTTTCAGTCTCTGAAATCAGAGGTAATCACCTGGTGGCCCATTTGTTAATGACCCTGACAGCAAAAAAAGCAGTATGTCCACAGAAAGGTCAGGGCCTCGTTACATCAGAATCCTTCATGCTGCTAAACAGGAAATGTCAGATGCAGGAGGGCAGTTCTAGGCTCTAGCTTGTGGGAGTCATTTACTCAAGAGCACTTGGTGAAAAGAACTGCCAGCTCCTCCCCAACTTAGCCTCCTCCAGGCTAAGCGATCCCTTTTTTTTTTTTTAAATCATAAGCAATATTTACTTATCTGCCAATATACTCTCTCACCCCCCAGTTTACTTCATCTTAACCTTATCACTCTCATTTCATGCCATGATGAATACTTGGATGTAGAACAAGGACATTTTACTAAATGTCTCCCCTCATTTCTCACAGCCCTAGGCCTCATGGCTATCATGAACTGAATCCTTCAATTTTAACCAGCCTATAGAAACTACGAAGTTCTTAGGGCTCAATAAGAAATGCAATCATTTTGTAGTTAGAGTGGTTACTAAGCTAGAGATAATAAGAAGACAGGAAGCATTGTCTTTTTTGAGAGTGGAAGCAGCAAGAGAAGTGCTCTAACTAACAAACTGACAGGTACTCAGGTCCTCGCAGGCTGTGAAGGATCGAAGTTCAGTATTATGGGAGGATACTCAGGTCAGGTCATAATAATGTCCTAAACTCGGCACCTGATGCAACAGCAGAGGGCCCGCAGAGGAAACAGACATGAAAACAAATGGTTTCTAAAACAGGAGTAAATAGCCCTGGCAGGGTCTGAGAAAAAAACCGAAGTCTGTTTTAAATTCCCAGTGCTTACAGGCAGATGAGTGATGAACACTTACACCACGCTTTCCGGGTGGAGGAAACCCCATTGCTCTTCTTAGGGTGGCTCTCAACTTACCTTCCGCTTGTTGTGGTAGGCAATGTAGAGGACAGCAACGAGGATGGCTGCTGTCACCAGATACGCAAAGAAGTGGCTGCTCTCCGCACCGGCACTTCCAAAATTATCCTTATCAGAGTCATCTTGCTTATTCAAGGGGTTCAAAGACGTCTCTTCACGGTTCTTACTGGAGACAGGGTCAGGCATTTCTTTCTCTTCTTTGGGTGGTGAATCCTCTTCAGGCTCTGTATCCTCTTCCTCAGTGTCCTTGGGCTCCACATCTTCACTTGGCGCTAAAGACTTATCCTCTCCCTCCTGCTGGGGAGAAGGGGGTTCGGAGCCCGGTAATACGTTTCCCCCAGCTTCAGTTCTGGAAGCCTGTAGAGTTTTGTCAGCTAGTGTGTTGAAGTCAGGCTTTGTGACCTCCTTGTCATCAGAGGAGGCGCTGGGGACCTGCTGGTTGGAGTCTCCAGAGGGCTGCTGCTCCGATGTCGACTCTCCAGGGCCGGCTTTCGTGGTGTGCAGCTCCGATGCCGGCCGGCTAGAGCTGTCATTCGTGGAGTGCTGTTTCAGAGTGGTTTTGCCAGTATCTTTTTGCTTAGACGGCTGGCTAGAGGTGAGAGGTCCTGCAGAAGGCCGAGTTTCCTTCGGAGCGAGGCTGGTGGCTGGCGAAGAAGTGGGCTGCACGGACTCTGAAAAACAGAAACCAGCTAGCTGAACAGAGGCAGGCGGGGAGAAAGGAACCCGCAAATCCCTGCAACGGACAAACAGGGGAGGAGGGGTGATGGCGAGCGGAGGGGTGGTGAGGGGCAGGGCAGGGAAGTGAGGTCAGGTGGGGATCGGCCTCGGCGAGGATGGTGGGCCCGGGGTCGAGAGTGGGATTATTGGGGGCGGGCAGAAATGGGGGGTCTCACCCGCCGCGGCGACGCTCAGCAAGACAAACGCAACCAGGAACCGCATCCTGCAGATTGCGCTTCCGCCCTCTACTGCTATCGCGAGATCGGCGCGCGGGCTCAGCGCTCGAAGCCCCGCCCCTTCCTGCGCGCGTCCTCCGCAGCCCCGCCGGGAGCCCGGGGCGGGGCTTGGGGAAAGGCCCGCGCGGTGAGTAGTTCCGCAGCTTCCTTCCGGTTGTGGCGGAGTTTGTCGGTGGCGGTGTCGTGCTGTCCTCTGTGAAGGGCGTATCCACCTTTCCCTGGCTCTTTTGCTCCGTGGCTGTCGCAACGGACTTGTCACTCCCCTTTTCCTCTCATACTTACGGGACTATCCAGGCCGAGCACGAGCTCTCTGGCTCGCGGGGTCCCACGGCAGTGTGACGTCGCTGGGCCGCGCGTCACTTCGCCGCATCGCCTTCCTGCGTATCTTTCCCCGTGTCTCGTGGTTCCTGCCCTGCTGCACACGAACGTGTGGAAATCCATGGCGGGAGCCTGCTTAACCCTGCTGCCCTCTCTCCCGACTCCATGGGAACTGCCCTCTGAGGTCGCCAGAGATGTTTTCTAAAAAGTCCATCCTTTTCCTGATCTTAGAAGGTCTTCATGTTTCCTGCAGAAAATCCACTGAATGTATAGAAGTAGAAAACAAAATTTTTGTCCCACTCTTCCAGGGTAATCAGTATTAATGTTTTAGTGTATTTCTGTCCGGCAAATACTTAATGTTTTTGATTACGTAATACATTTAATGGTTCAAAAGTCAGAACGGGATTTTTTTTTTAAGTACAGGTAGAAAATTCTTGCTCTCTACTCCGCAGCTTTACATCTAGTTTGTTTTTTTTTAACAAATACAAATAGATATATTTTCATTTCCTTCTTAATTAGTGTATTTTCGTTGTCTTTTTTCTATGCATATTAATTGTCTCCCAAATTGGAATCATTGGGCAGTTTTGCATTACACTGTTGAAAATTACGTTTATAATTATTGTTGTTTATGATGAAATCTTTTTATGAACACTGGCCAGAGTATGTGCTTCGTGGACTAAGGTTTAAAAAATGGTAGGCGCTAACTTAATGGAACATGTAATCTAGTGGACCACAAACATTAATCAAATATTTACACAGATGTGTGTGTGTGCATGTGCGCACACATTCCAAGAAATGCTAAGAAAGAGAAGTACAGAAAACATGAGCTTTGTTGAGAAAGGCACTTTGAGCTGAGGACCAGGTGTAGAGTGTAGGTATTTCTCTGGTGAGACTGAAGGGAAGAGGAGGGTGAGCTTTCCTGGCTGAGTGTACAGGGTGTGCAGAGGCCTGGAGACAGGAGGGAACTGGGTATTTTGTGTAAGAAAAAAGGTGATGATAGGATTGTCAGATAACAGAGAAGAAGAAGAATGGCAGGGGATGAGGCTGGAGCAGATCTGGATTAAGGAGTAAATAATCTGAGAGTTGTCCCGAACATAAATCTCTTTGGGGCACAAAAGTACATCAAAAACTATGCCAGTTAACGCAGGTTGAAATGTAATCCCACTGAAAAGGACTACAGCTGTCAGGAGATAAACACTCCCCTGCAGTCTGAGTACAATATTCGGGTTCCTCGGCATTCAGTACTAGTTAGTCCAAATTCTAAAGGGTTTTAAGGACTAGTACATGGCATACATACAATTTTCAAGAACAAGTGCCTTGTTATTTAAAACCTCTTAAATATGCGTCTCAGTGTTTTTCTGTTGTAAGGGAATCTCACACACTCTCATCACTAAGGCGAGAGAATAAGAATCAGAGTGAAGTGAGAAATTGTTTGCCAAATTATTTCAGAACCATGACTCTGGCTAGAGGAAGTGAATTGGTAAGTGAATGTTTCTAAAATTGTCTCCGCCTCCCCTAAATAAATACTTGAGTAACCTTAGAGAATACCAGCCTAGGACAAATGGTTACTAAACTTACCATGGTGATCATTTTGTAATACATGCAAATGTCAGATCACTATGTAGTCCACGTGAAACTAACATAATATCATCCGTCAACTATATTTCAATTTAAAAGAAAGGATATTGGCTTAGCACACTCATATGTGTGCACATTTGTGTTTGTGTGTG
This sequence comes from Vicugna pacos, assembly GCF_048564905.1. Taxonomy (NCBI): domain Eukaryota; kingdom Metazoa; phylum Chordata; class Mammalia; order Artiodactyla; family Camelidae; genus Vicugna; species Vicugna pacos. Next base: position 13,124,708 of record NC_133014.1, read on the forward strand.
TAGATAGGAGAATGGCATATTATTAAGCCTGACCCATTACTAGGCAGGAGAGAAAATAAGGGTCCAAATCATGCGGAGTTCGTGGGCCATGTCCAGAGTTTTATGTTTTATCCTAACGTAAACCAGAAGCCATTAAAGAGGTGTAGGTAGGGGAAAGATATAATGAGAGACGGGAAGTTTTGAAGGTTAGTCTGCTTGTCAGGTGAAGAATCTGCTGTCAGGGTGGTGGGGGGAGAAGAGTGGATTTAGGAGTTAATCAGTAAGGAGACTCGCTGTAGTCCAAACAGCACCAACACAGGGACAGTGAGAACAGAGGGAAGTGGTAGGACTTGAGATAAACTTGGGAGGCAACACCAACAGACTGTGGAGGTGGACTGGACTTGGGAGGGAGGGGGATGGTGAGGAAGGTGTAGAAAACCAGATTTAATAAGGGTAGGGCATAGAAAATGAATTCATCCTGCTCATGTGTTTAAGATGCCTTTGAGACAGTCAAGTGGAGATGTCAGGGAGGTAGTTGGAAATGTGAGCATGGAGTTCGAAGGTAAATATAGGAACTGTTTCCCTAACTAAAGTATTGTTTAGAAAATATGACTTAACAGTTTCAGAAAAAGTAATTTGAGTTTATCATAATTTTTGTGACAGTTCCCTTATTATTGGAGATCTGAATTATTTTCAGTTTTCTACTGTTAGTAAGTATTATTTGTAATCAGGGACTGGTTAAGTGCATGAGACAGACCCTCAAAAAAATGAAGCAACTTGCTTAAGGTTGTGCTATTATCTTACCCAACCTTGGACAGCAGTGAGTATTCTTAACCTGCTAATTTGATAAGAAAAAAAAAATAGTCACTAACTATTATTCTTGAATAGTTATTGAACAAGTAATTCACATGACTTTGGGGAATTTACTTAATTGCTTTAAGTATCAAGTTCTTCATTATGAAATGGGAGTCAATGTGTTGAGGGTTAGGTAATTCATACAGAGTATTTAACACAGTATCTAGCATATAATTAAGGTTCCCCCAAATTGTTATTATTATAATTAGCGTGTTCATTATAGAAAAGTTAAAAAAACAAAGATAAGCTAAAGTAACAAAATAGAACTATCCTGTAATCCAGAGCTATGATCATGAGTATTTTGTTGGTTCTCCCTTTTCTATAGGCTTCTGTGTGCATATGTTATCAACTGGAAACAGAGCAAGTTACAAAACCATACGTGCAGTTCCTACCTTGCAGACCTCTTTGTAGCTTTAGTGCTACTAGTCTTGTCACTTGTCTTTTGGGACACTAACCTCTCCTTGTTTTCCACTATTTTTTACTCAGCATCCTTTGAGGGTTCACAGTTGTCACAGGAGCGAGTGTTTCCAGAAGGAAAATGAAATCAACAGTCTTAAACACAGCACAGAGCTGAGGTGAGATAAGGACTTGGGTATTTCAGTAGAGTAGTGGGAGCAAACCCCGGTGGCAGTGGGATAGGTGGTGAATGGAAGGTAAGTAGAAACCACCTTTTCCTGGAAGTGTGAATGAGAAACAGGGTTTCTAATGTGGGAGAAGATTAAGTTTTTTTATTGACTGAGAGGAAGACAGTATGAGGCCAAGATCACAAGACAGATACAGCGGCTGGACGACTGGTGGAACAAGGTACCCAGGACGAAGGGCCGAGGTCTGGAGGGCAGCAGTGCAGTTCCCACGGGGTTGAACCCGGGGTTGACACTGAGACCTGCGGAAAGGCGGTTAGAACGGCCGGGGCTGAGGGGATGTTGAGGGAGGGCTGTTGGAGATCAAACTAGAGCTGGCCTCAATTTTCTTGATACTCTGAGAGGTAAGGCAGTCTTTGAGAGTAAGAGGGTGGGGATTAAACTGGGGGCTTGAGGATGGTGGAGAGAAACGTTGTTGAGGGGACTAAGAGAGGAGCTGACACAGGGTACGTGTAATAACCGATGAGCGGTGCTGAGGGCCTGTGCTATGTTAGGCACCACAGATCTACTGTGGCACCTGCTTCAGTTGTGTGGTTTTTCTCCAGGCAGTGCTTCTGCCTGGAATAGAAGCAGATCTTAGCACTAACTCCTAACTCACACCAATTTCGGTCTGAGGGAATGGTAGGGTGTAACTTGAATAAGTCTTAAAATTGCCTTGCACTTCTTCATGATGAAAACACTCAACAAACTCAGAAAAGAAGGGAACTTCCTCAGTCTGAAGGGAGCATGTGCAGAAACCTTACAACTAAGGTCATACTTAATGGTAAAGACTGGGTGCTTTCCCGCTGGGATAAGGAACAATGATGTATGTTCTCACCACTTCCGTTCAGCTTTGTACTGGAAGTAGCCGAGACAGCTCAGCAAGAAAACAGAACAAAAAGCATCCAGATTGGAAAGGAAGAAATAAAACTATTGCTATTTGCAGATAACATGACCTTGTATAAAGTTCTGAGGATTTTCTAAAAATTTATTAGGATGAGTTCAGCACGGTTGTAAGCTGTAAAAGCATTCTACAAAAATCGGTTGTATTTCTGTACACTTGCAATGGACAGTCTAACAATGAAATTAAAAAACAATTTCATTTACCATCGTATGAAAAAGAATGCAATCCTTAGGAGTAAAGTTACCAAATGAAGTGCAAAACTGACAATGTGAAAATTTATGAGAGATTATTGAAAGGAACTGAAGAAGCCCTCAATAGATGAAAAGACATCCCGTGTGCATGGACTAGAAGACTTGATTGTTAGAATAGCTGTGCTCCCCAATCCCTATTCCAGTCCCAGCGGGTGTCTCTGAAGAAGTTGACAAGCTGATCCTAAAATTCACATGAAAATGCAAGAGACCCGTAATAGCCAAAGCAGTTTTGAAAAAGAACGAAACTGGAAGACTCTCACTTCCCAATTTTAAGATTTACTACAGAACGACGGTAATTAGGACAGTGTGGTACCGGCATAAAGACAGAGGTAAATGGAATAGAATTGAGAGTCTGGAATTAAGCCTATACTTTTAGGGTCAACGCCATTAGTATTAGTTGAGTAAATGCAAATCAAAATCACAGTGAGATACCACTTCACACGTGGTAGGATGGCTATAAAAAAAAACCAAAATAATATGTAGGCAAGGATGTGGAGAAATTAGAACCCTCATACTTTGCTGATTGCAATGCAAAATGTTGCAGAGCTTTGGAAAACAGTTTGGCAATTCCTCAAAAAGTTAAACACGGAATTACCGTATGACCCAGCAATTCTGCGTCCAGGTATAAACCCCAAAGAATTGAAAACAGGGACTCAGACTTATATTTGTATGTGACTGTTGACAGCAGCATTATTCACAAGAGTCAAACTGTGGAAACAGCCCACGTATTCCTGAATGGATGAATGAGTAAATACAATGTAATTTATACGTCCAATAGAATATTACCCAGTTATAAAAAGGAATGAAACTCCGATTCACGCTACAATATGGATGAACCTTGGAAACATTACGCTAAGTGAAATAAGCCAGACACGAAAGGACAAGTACTGTATGATTCTTCCTATATGTTACCTAAAAGAGGCAAATTTATGAAGATAGAAAGTAGATTAGAGGTTCCTGAAGTCTGAGGGAAGGGGGAAATGGGGAGTCAATGTTTAATGGGTACAGTTTCTGTTTGGATGATGAAAAAATTCTGGAAATTATGGTTGCACATCATGAATGTACGTGATGCCACTAAACTGTCTACTTATGTATATCATATATATATATTTTAGATTATATATTTTACCACAATTTAAAAAGCTGTGTGTCTGAGTAGGGTGAAAAACCTGGCAAGTACTCAAAAAAAGGTAAAAGAAGACTAAATTATTTTATCAAGACTCAAAAAACGCAACTCTGATACATGTTACAATGTAGATGAACCTGGAAAACATGCTAAGTTAAGTAAGTCAGGCACAAAAGGACACATGTTTTATGAGTCCATTTATATGAAATATTTAGAAAGAGAAAGTAGATGAAGAGTTACCAGGGGCTAGGGGGAGGGAACTAAGGGAGTTACTGCTTAATGGTTACAGAGATTCTGTTCAGGGTGATGAGAAGTTTTGGAAATAGACAGTGATGATGGTTGTACAATACCACGGATGTAATTAATGCCACTGAATTGTACATTGTTTAAAAGGACAAATTTTGTTCTATCTGTTTTACCATCCACACAAAAAAAAACCAAATGAAGTGCTGTTACATACAACATGGATGAATCTTGAAAGCATTATGCTGAAAGAAGTGAGTGAGAAAGGACCATATTGTATGTATGATTCCATTTAAATGAAATAGCCAGAAAAGACACATCCAGAGACAGAAAGGAGGTTCATGTTTGCCAAGGGCTGGGCTGGGCTGGGCTGGGGTGGGAGTGGGGTGAGAAGGAGGAAGTGGAGGGTATTAAAAGTGTATAGGGTTTCTTTTTGAGAATTTTGAACATGTTCTAAAATCGACTGTGATGATGGGTACACAACTTTGAACATACTCAAAACCATCAAACTGTACACTTTAAATGGGTGAATTGTGTTATGTGAATTCTATCTCAATACGGCTGTAACAACAATGAAAAATTAGCTGTGGGGCAAGATATATGCAAAGCAATCCAAGGACACCCTTCTTGGTAATTACAGGACAAATGGAAATAAAAAGACCCCTCCCTCTGGATCTCAGTTATCGATACAGACTGGTCTGTGCACATTCGAGACTGGAAGCTCGGCTGGATTTTTCTGGTTGAATCAGGCAAGATTTATATCCCCCTCCAATTAGCAGTAATTATCTGTGTGTCTGCAAAACCCTCACCCCAGGCTTGGTGTGAGGAAGGGGGCTTAATTCAACAAAAGGACTAAAATACTCAAAGGAGGTCTTGCGACTGCAATTTTATTTTCTTTTGTGAAAATAAACAACTGGGAGTTTAAACTGCTCCAAAAAACCCCCATAAAAACAAAAGGAAATACACACAGAAGAAGCTTGTGAGGTGATGGGGGAGGGAGGAGGGTCTGTAGAGCTTTGGCAGATTGTGCTAGCACTGGCCCAGGTGACAGAAGCCAGACCTCGGAGCCAGGTCCTTTCTGCCACTCTGGGGCTGTGAGGGGACATCTTGACTGATGAGGGGGTGGAACACAGGCTTCTTCACTGAGGAAGTGGCAGGCACCTTGAGGCCCTTTAAATGCAGGGAAGAACCATTTCAGAGGACCTCTTCCCCTGCTGAGAGCTGGAGGCTGGCGGGGTTAGGGCCACTGATGGAAAGGACGCTGGTGGAGACAAACCAGGCCAAGGTGTCTTCTGACACGGTCACAGCCTTACACTGGGCAGAGGATGAAGAAGATGAAGGCAGGAACCAATGGAGTTCAGCAAAGGAGAGACACGTGGGCCAGGTGAAGGGGAATGATGCCCAGGAATGGGATGGAGATGGAGAGGCGGCGGGCTGGAAATGGCAGCGCTGGCCACATGCAGACTGGGTGGGGGAAGCCGGGACACACGGGACGATGAGGAGAGGGAGGAGGGCAGAAAGTCCAAGAGGTAGAGAGAGAGGCGTCTTCTGCCCAGGTCCAGCCACCACTGCACATACAGGAAGAGGAACACTACTTTTCAGTTTTCAGTTCTCGTTTTTTTTTTTTTAAGTTTTTTTTGTTTGTTTTGTTTTGTTTTTTAAAAAAGCCTTAAGTTCAGCTACTGGTTACATCTACAAAATGTAAAGTGCTGCCGTTAAGCACTTTACAGAACAGTCCAGAGTGGTCAAATATTGACCAATAAAGTTTCCTTTTTGTCTTTTCTTCTGCATCATTACTACTCGATGAGTCACGTGACAGCCTGCATGGGTCAGGGGGCAGCTCAGTGGGCAGACTTGGTGACCAAGGAAAGAGGCTGGGCCTGGAGAACAGGGAGGGCCTGGTGGGCATGGAGCGTGGCTGGGAAGGACGGGGGGGACGTCAGCAGAGCTGCGGGCACGGACCCCAGGGGCAGAGGCCGGGACAGGAGCGGGGGCTGGCTGCCCATCTGGCCAGAGGAGGTGGCCGCCGCCTTCCCTGACAGGAAGGCCGCAGAGTGGAGCGCCAGCTGGGCCCGGGTCTCTGGCTTGGTGGTGAGGGAGAGGGGCTGCGCTTGCTCTGAGTGGGTGGCGGCCGGGGCGGCCGGGGAGGCCAAGGCCGCGGAGGGGGTGGCCGGGGAGTCCAGCATGCTGCCGTGGGAGGAGGCAGGGCTGTCACAGGGCTTCTCAGGCGGCAGGTACTGCACACATGGCTTCTTGCTTTTGGAGGCCAGAGCACCTAGGGAAAAAAACAAACAAACAAACAAAAAAAACAAATGAAAGAGTCAGCAGCTAGTGGCGTTGGGTGAGGTGGGGGCGAGGAGGAGGGGACAGCTCAGTGGTAGAGTGCACGCTTAGCATTCACAAGGTCCTGGGTTCAATCCCCAGTCCCTTCATTAAAAAATAAATAAACTTAATTACCCTGCTGCACCACCCCACCAAAAAAAGAATGCCTACCAGGAGGGAAGTGAGAATCTGAAATCATGACTGAGGCTTTCAAGATCCAGACACTGACAGCACAGGGAAGGGGCAAGGCCCAAATGCCAAAGCCTGTTCAGCGTCTGCCTGGAGGGAGGCAGCTCAGCCTGTCAGGTCTTCTCCTCTGCCTAAAAATCTCATCACTCTGGGGCTGGATCTCCACTCAATTTGCGGTGAAATCTTTGGTTCACGGTACTGCTGGAGACAGTGTAGCACCTGCCAAGCAGCATGGTATACGGTGGGCTTTGCATCGTACAAGTTTACTTACATGTACCCAGACTTAGATGAATACACGAAGGATACAGAGACAGAAAGGAAAGGAGGAGGAATAAAAAGCAGATGGACCCAGCAATTCCGTATGTGTCCTGGGACGTGGGAAGCGTGATCAAAATATGGGTCACCGTGTGAGCCTCTCTGCTGGGTGATTCTGGTGTGAAAAGATACAGTACATACTCGGGGTACAAAGGGGCCCCCAGCAAACTCTTTCTGGTATTCGACCACCCAGACACTGGAGGAAAATCTGATTCTATTGGATTCACCGGTAGGAGGTGCATCAATCTCTTAACGGGCCGGTTTTCTAAGGCAATTTCAAGGATCCTTCCAGCTGTATTCAGTTTTTACCTTGCGCACTGACTTCAGAACCTAACCCTCAAATGAGATGCAACTCAGCTGCACTGAAAAGCTCCTCGTCTTCCAAGTGAGAGAGTGCTGGGACTGAGTCCCACCGCCACCTTCAACAAGGGGCGTGACTGGGAAAATCCCTTCACGTCTCTGAGCCCCGGAAGTGATCATCTCCAAAAAGGGGGTGACGGTAACACCCACCCGAGTGGGCCTGGGGCGGAGGCCTTGGAAATGGCGGTTATTACCATACAGCATTGTCTCCGTGTCCTTCAGAGACCAGGGCAGGGCCCCGGCAGGTGTAGCTGCACGGCGGGAAGAAGTCAAGATGCGGCGCCTCCTTAAGACCTACCTTCTGCCTCCTGGGCTGGCGGCTGGGACTGGGTCTGCGACAGCTGCTTTTCTCGCTTCCTCTTCTTTTTCTTACCCTGGAAGATACAGCCAAAGGGAGAGGTGAGCAGAGGCAGAATGCCTGGCTTTTCCGGGGGACTCCCAGCTACGAAGCAGGCAGATGGGAGCTGCTCATCCCAGGCGCGGCCCCACGGGAGGCAGAGTGAGACATCCCGGAAGGCCGCCTCCCGCCCTCACTCCGACCCGCCTTCCCGCTCGGGGGTCCTGGCTTTCTTGGAAGGCCTCTTTCTTTCCTTGCCCTCCAGGCTTATTTTCTGTTTCTCTCCCTAGAACTGTGTGGGGTTCCTGATCTTCTTGGACGGGGTCCCAGGTCTCACTGAAAATCTAACACAGCTCTGAAGACTCTTCACAGAAGAAAAGCAAGCAAGAACGTACATTCAACAACCTGCCCAGTTTCAGGGCGTTTGTCAGAAGTGCCAGCAGCGGCTCGCACGCTGGTCTCTGAAACCCCAGGGTGGGAAGCCTTGGCCAGAGACACTGTGACCAGCAGAGCTAGCACACAGCTCACACGGCACCCTGAATTACAGAACTAAAGGTTGAGTCCGCTTCCAATGGGATGGGCACAAATTTAAGTCTGTCCTCAGCACACCAAAACCAAGACCTTGTTGATCTCCTGAGAATTAAAATGACTTCCTTCTGTCTAGGGAAACCGATTTCTCCCTGGGTCCTCTACAAACAGGGTCAACATCCTTCTCCCCTCTTCCTCTGGCAGAAGCTGATCCTGGGGTCCGAGTGGGCATCACGTACGTAGTTGTCCCGGGCTGACCAGGTCGGGTAGAGCTGTGAGTGAAGCTGCCGCTCCTTCCGGGCCAGTTCGTAGTACTTGGCCTGCTCTTCTCGGGACAGGTTGTGCCACTGCGGGAGAGAGGGCCGGGGACGGCCGGGAGCGGTGAGCACGGGGGATGCCGAGCCGCGCGGCCCGGAGCGCAAGGACGGACTTTACCTTTCTCCCCAGGATCTGGTTGATGGCCGCACTCTCCTTCAGGGTGCACTCGGCCACCACCTTGGCCCTCATCTCCTTCATGTACAACATGAAGGCATTAAGAGGCTTCTTCACGTGGGGTTTCTTTTCTTCCTCTTTTTTCACTGGGACTGGCGATTTCCTGGGAAGTCACAAGGCTGGGGGTTAGCATGGGTTGGCCGGCACCTTCCGGCACCTTCCACGGAGGCGGAGGGGATGGCTGGGGGCAGGGGGAGGGAGATGAGCCGCTTGGATGCGATTCAGGTGGCCCCGAGATTTCAGGGCCTGAGGATCCGGTTCCCAGCCTCTGACTGCCCTCAGGCCTCATTCTAGGAAAAGACAATCTCCTGACAAAGGAGAACGGGGTGGTGAGATCTGGGATGCACCGGCCCCAGGTGGGGAGGAGGAAGGGGGCAGGGCACTTCAGGCAGAAACAAGACGGGGGTCTCCTTGGCCACGAGGCACTGACTTTGGCTCTCCTGCCGTCTCATGGCATAGTGGACAAAGCACGGCCTCAGTGCTGGTCTCGGCTCTGCCACTGGTCATCCACACGGCCCTGGGAAACTGTTCCTTTCTGGGCCTTGCAGCTGTCAAGTATATGGGGGGTGGAGGGGAGGAAGCTACACACTCCCTCAGGTTCCCTTTCAGTCTCAAAATCCTGATCGTAAAACATTCCTTAACATGAGAAAGGCTGTGCGGTGTCTCAGAGGAGGGGAACCCCGAGGGTCAAAGGGAACAAGTCCCAAGGGAGAGGATGCGGCCGAGGGAGGCTGCCGGGCCCCCTGCTGAATTCCCCCTCACCCCTCACCCCCATCCCGGCTGCCCGGGACTCACGCGCTCACTGCCGGGCTCAGGCTGGGGGGCGCCGGTTCCTGCTTCACGATGGGGGAGACGATGGCGGGGTGGGGGATCCCTGAGGTGGGCAGACCAGGATGGGCCGGAGCCACCATGTGAGGGGAGAACCGACTGGAAACCAGGCTGCGTGCCAGGTGGAAACAAAGACAACAGACGGAGTCAGGCTGCAGCCTGTCACCCACCAGTAGACACCCCTGCTGGGGCGGAGCTGGGGCATGGAAGGCCACGCACTGACCGCGGCAGAACCCAGTTTGGGACACCGACTAACCTCCCCGCCCCCACAAACGCACAAGATTCCTCCATCTGGTGCAGAAAGCAGGTAGGACAAAAAACACAGAGAAAAGGTGTGGCGGAGGTGGGAGGGTGTAGCTCAGGGGTGCTTAGCATGCATGAGGTCCTTTGGTTCAACCCCCAGTACCTCCATTAAACAAACAAACAAACCTAATACTTCCCCCTCCTAGAAAAAAAACAAGAAAGTGCAGCGGGTCAGCGGCCAGGGCACACGGAGGGCAAGGAAGGGCCTGTGCTGTGCGATGCGTGGCCTTTGTCACTGGAGGTGCTGTTGCCAGGTAGATCGGCCCCTGAGACAGAATCCCCACACTGTCCCCTGTCCTGACGTCATTTCAGGAACAGTTAATCCTCTCCCAGTCTCTGGCTTCAGTGTGATGCACACAAAATGCTCAGGGCCACAGAGCCCAGCCCACGGGGGGACTGGGTGCAGAAGGGCTGGGTGCGAGGGCTTTGCCATTCTTCTCTCAGAGAGGCAGGCACGAGCGAGCTGAGCCTGTGGTCTCCGTCCCCACCAGGGGCGTGAGGAGGTGCCTCGTCAGAGAGGTGGGGAAGGACGGAAGGTGAGCCCCTGCCCAGAGAAGGCTGTGTAACGGTCACAACTGGCACGAATGCTAATAGACGACCATCCCCAACGCTGCCATTTCATGCTCACAGCCCCAGCCCCAGGACTCACCTGGACATCGAGGCGTTCATGGCAAGGGCAGGGTAGGGGTGCCGGAAGCCACCGGGAGGAAGGGAGTACATGGGCTGTCCTTGCCTACAGGGACCAGGAGCAAGGAAATCCGGTCAGCAGATTGGCTAAAATGGGAACATCCAAGGCAGGGAAGGAGGGGGGTTGGGAAGAAAGGATGATTAAGTAAAAGGCAGGAAGTAGGAGTTGGGAGGAAGCTGCCCTGGGGAGGGCAGGGAGGTCCGTCCCCGGCTTTGATGAAAGGGCGCCTGTGGGACCCCAGGGCAGGCTGGAGGTCCGGAAGGCAGAGCTCAGCATAGGGAAGGAGGGAGGCTAAGAAAGGCTGTAAGTTTCCTTACTGTGGGACGAGCCAGCCGAGGGGATGGGGGATTTGTCCGACAGCTCCGGGAGACAGTGGGTAATATGGCGACAGCTCAGATGGGTGAGGGGGCCGAGGGATTCCTGCTTCCAAAGAGAGATATGTCAGATGGTTCCCTGGCTCTACCTGAACACCTTACACCAGCAACTCCCAGCTACTTACATAGGAGTCGTTTAAGAGACAGGCAGCAATCTTGGACTGAGAGACCCAAGATATCCCCAGAGTCGTCAGCTAGAAAACCCACCTTGTTCACGGAAAAATAGACTTTGGATCTCCCATCCACATTTGTCCTCCTCATTATCTGTAACTGGTAGGAACTATGCTTTCTCTAAAGAGGGGCTCCGAAGATGCTTTGAGCCATGGCAACTTGGTGGGAATTGATAAACACTGTGGCTCCCTCTGGGATGGACAGTTTGGGCAAGTGGAAAAAAGAAGCCAGCTCAGCCTTACTGCTTTGTAGCTATACATATGCACCTGGCTGGACCGAGTGTACTTGAGGATGTTCGGTTTAGGGCACAGGTCTGGGTTTAGGGAGGCACAGCCTGCAGCTGGGCTGGACTTCAAAGTCAATGAAAAAGGAGATGTTTTTTCCCTTCCAGCTCATCCCACTCCTAAAGCGTTGAGAACCTAAAGTGAGAGAAACAGCGGCCGAACAGCACCAAATGCGTGCTGTGGGACCAGGCCCCAGGGGTTATCTCATTTCTCTTCCTTATCCTCACAGTGACCCTACATAGACGGGACAGGTAAGGGACAGCTGAGAAAACTGAAAAGGCTAAAGTTAGTGGGCAAGGTTACAGACTCTTGTGAGTCGGAGACATGGTTTGAACCCAGGTCTGCCTGATTCCAGGGCTGAGATGGAGAAGGAAGCCTGCCCCCTCTCAAGCTCTGGGCCAGGCCCAGCCTGGGCCACAGCCGACTCACCTGTCTTTGGATCGATCTCTGGGGACAGGTGTGCGGGAGGGGAGCCGGGGGAGAAGTGGTCATTGCTGTAGGTGATGAGAGGTGTCAACGGGTGCATGTGATGCGGGTGCTGAACAACAGGAACTTTATTCGACTGGAAGACAGAGAGGAAGGCTAAGGACGGTTGCCAAGGAGATGGAAAGTACCGGCAGAGCCTGCAGATACTGCGGGCTCGGGTCCAGGGCACAGCAATAACGCGAACAAATCACATGAATTTTTTGGCTCCCCAGCACATATAAAAGTTACGTTAAAAAAAAAGTTATGTTGACACTACACTGTCATCTGTTACGGGTGCACTGACATTCTGCCTAAAGCAATCTACATACCCTAACTAAAAAATACTTTATTGTTAAAAGGTGCTAACCATCACCTGAGCCTTCAGCGCGTTGTAATCTCTTTTGCAATAGTAACATCAAAGATCACGGGACCACAGATCACCACAACAAACATAATAATCATGAAAAAGTTTGATATACTGTAAGAATTGCCAAAATGTGACACAGGGATGCAAACTGAGCAAATGCTGTTGGAAAAATAGGGCCGACAGACTTGGTCGACACAGGGTTGCCATAAACCTTCAATCCGTAAAAAAATACAATTATCGGAGAAATGCAGTAAAGCGAAGAGTGGTAGAACGAGGTCTGCCTGTAAAACCTGCGGTTGTTTACTGAGTCGCGTGCATGCCAAGTATTTTCCACGCAGCATCCCGTTCAGTCCTCACAGAGTCCTTGCGAGAAAGCAGCCATCTACACAGCAGGATCAGAGGAGGGATTCCACCCACCCTCCTACATACCTGCTTCAGAAACGACCCACCACTATTGACTGCATGTATACTGTGGGGTGCTGCGGGCTGCCGAATTGTAAACCGTGCTCTGGGTAACCCCAGCGAAAGGTCCAACACATGCTCTCCAGATATGCTTCGCAGACATAGCAGCTCCCGGGTGCAGGTCTGAGGCTGGGACCAGAGCAGCGAGGGAACGGGCACCATCAGACCTCACGTGACCAGCTGTCACGTTCAGGCTTTGCAGACACCACCAAGAGCACCTGAAACAGCTCTCCCTGGAGTGTTTCAAACGCTCTGCTGACCTAATGACTACATTTCATTTAAAATACCCCTGAACCTAAGGAATGCCATTATTTTATATAACTGTTAAGAAAGCAAAAAACACTAGCAGGTCATTGACCCTTCCTGATTTCACAAACGTTAAAAAGGGGAAAAACCTGCGTGTCCTGGAAATTAGTAAACTGAATTAATTTTTTAAACTGTTTTAACCTATTCTGACTTAACAATAAGGCTTTTTATTAATTTTGAAAAATGGCTACAATCCTTATTATAACCTAGCAAAGCTACGATTAGCTTCATTTGACAAACAAGGAAACAGAGCTTGGGACGATTAAGTGACAGCCTGGGACACACAGCCAGTAGGTGCAGACATGGATTCATATCAGCCCTTCCATAGTGTTTTCCCAGCACTGGCGCCCTTCCCAACAGTCTAATCACAACATATCTGTCAGAGAAAGGACTGAAGATACTTTTTTGGCGGGGGGGATTGGATAATGAGGTAAATGAGTTACAAATGGAGAAGAGATTTATTTAAAAAGAAATTTGTAAAAAGAAACAATGATTTGGAGGCATGTCAGGGGCCAGAATTCCAAACTGCTGTCTTCCTGGCTGAATGTTTAATTGCACTGATTCCCTGAGCCCTTTTTTCCTTTTACTCAGTTGCCCCTTTGGTGCTCATCATGCAAGCTACAGTCTGCACATCTCCTAGGTATTCGTGTGCTGATGGTAGCCTGGCTCCATTTTAGCAGGCTAAGCAGAGATGAGAGGCAGAGTATTGGAGCAGGCAACGAGCCCAGGCGTCCAGAGCCCAGGGGTCCAGAAACCAGACCCACAGATGTGAGGTCAACAATTCAGACGCTTAAGAACTTAGAATTGATGGAAAACAGTATGGAGATTCCTCAAAAGACTAGGAATAGACTTACCATATGACCCAGTCATCCCACTCCTGGGCTTATATCCAGAAGGAACCCTACTTCAGGATGACACCTGCACCCCAATGTTCATAGCAGCACTATTTACAATAGCCAAGACATGGAAACAGCCTAAATGTCCATCAACAGATGACTGGATAAAGAAGATGTGGTATATTTATACAATGGAATACTATGCAGCCATAAAAACTGACAACATAACGCCATTTGTAGCAACATGGATGCTCCTGGAGAATGTCATTCTAAGTGAAGTAAGCCAGAAAGAGAGAGAAAAATACCATATGAGATCGCTCATATGTGGAATGTAAAAGACAAAAACAAAAATAAAAAAGCATAAATACAAAACAGAAATAGACTCATAGACATAGGATACAAACTTGTGGTTGCCAAGGGGGCGGAGGGTGGGAAGGGGTAGACGGGATTTCAAAATTGTAGAATAGATAAACAAGATTATACTGTACAGCACAGGGAAATATACACAAGATCTTATGGTAGCTCACAGAGAAGAAAATGTGACAATGACTATATATGTGTTCATGTATAACTGAAAAATTGTGCTCTACACTGGAATTTGACACAACATTGTAAAACGATTATAAATCAGTAAAAAATGTAAAAAAAAAAAAAAAAAGAACTTAGAATTGACCATGACCACTAGGTGGCGCTGGCACTCGGCCGAGCCCTGCTGGTACCTCCCATTGTACAACTTCCTATCACCTCCCTCTTTGGGCTCATCTGACGTTGCATGAGAAATTCTAGAATTATTTTCTTCTTACTGTTTTCACCTGTTCCCTTAACTGGCTTTTGAAGAGGCCTCTACGTGCATGCACATACACAAATAAGAGTATTAAAAAATATTTTAGGGTCAGATTTCTAGGATCTTGATGCATCAAGCTTTCTTAGAAACAGCTTTGTCTAAAGGGTGATTTTCAGTACCATAAAAGCAATAGAATCATTACTAAAGTAATGGTAAGTGATAAAAGAATTACACAGAATGATTATAATTTTTAAAAAACACATAAACTCTATGATTTAAAAAAAAAGATCAGAAGCACACCAAAATGTCAACAGTAGGTATGTCTGAGTGGTGGAACTATGGTGCCTTTTGTTTTTCTTGTTTCTCTTTCTGTATTTTCCAACTTTAATTATTACCTACTTAAAAATATACATATGATAAATATAAAATTTATTTATAATAAGTATAAAATATACTTATGATAAATACAAATCCCCTAAGAAAGAAATACAAATTATACTTTAAAACATTTAGAAAAAAACGACACTAGCTCAACCCAGTCATTACCATCATTTGGCACATCTCCGTTCATTCAGGCCTCTTGTGCATCTGTTTTTTATTTACGTCATTTAGAACCATCTTTTAAAAATTAATTTCTTTTGGCTTTGTTGAGGTATAATCAACAAGTAAGACTGTAATATATTTCACGTGTCCTGTGTGATGGTTTGGTACATGCACATATAGTCATCTTAAAATACTAGCATTATGAAACCATGACTGGTCATGTGCTGTTGCATTTGGCTTCATCAGAAACTGGCAAACAGCACCGAACGGGTGGCAGAGTTAAGCACAAAGAAGGGAAATGTGAATTATATTTGAAAATGCAGGTGTCCTCACTTAAACATTCTGTGAGGCATTACTGGTTCCCATTAGGAGGCATCATTGTCCAGAAGATGGATGGGAAGGTGGCGGGTTCACAGAAAGAGAAAGGAAGGTGAACGTTTCCTTGGTCAGGCTGGGAAGATCTGGCCCCTGGGGCTGACCCAGGGAAAGCTCTCCTTGGAGGTGGCGTCTCAAGAAAAGTTCCCGCTTCTTGGCTCCTTGGCTGCCCCTGGGGGCAGGATGTCCGGAGCATAAGCCCAGGCCAGGGGTAGGAATGCTGGGAACCACTGAACACCTCTCAGCAGGTAACCCCCTGTTCGGTACAAAGGTCATTGCAAACCAGGGCACAGGTGTTCCCTTGGCAAAGTAGCCGCATCCAGCTTTACCCAAAGAAGAGCATCTCAGAGCCACTTTGGATCTGAATCCTTCCGTCCAGTCACACAGACCCGACCCCTTCCTAGCTCAAGTGTTTCTCATCTATTTCAGTCTGTTTCTAGAGTTGGGCCAAACCAAAGTTCTCCTTGAAATTTCTGGTCCAAAGTAAGCAGTGCATCCTCTCTCTTACTGTTCATGACTTACTTCCAAGCTCTAAGTAAAGGCACACCACAGAGCTCCACCCCAGACAGACCAGCCACTTCTCTGCAAACCATCCCTCCACATGGCCCTGCCGCTCCTGTCCGGCTGCTTCTCTCAGTAGCTGGTTTGAGGCCTTCACAGAGCCCCCGCCTCCTAGTGTTCACTCACTATCTTCTCCTCCTGATCCCAACTTCAGAGATAGGAAGGATAGTAAGGTTTCAGGCAAAGAGAAGCCCAAACTCTGTGCTTATCACACACAAAGCAGTCACAGAGCAGCCAAGGGCTGCCCAGGAAAGATCCTCAGAGTTGCACTGGGTCGCTAAGCATACCTGATTTTAAGTATTTAAGAAACATCCTGTAGCCACAGTCAATAGTCTGCTTACTGACTGAGGAAACCTTCTCTTTTGGGGCCCAGAACTGTTTTCAAGAGACTATACTTAAACATAGGACTTGGGAAGGAAACTGAAATTGTTCCTAAAATGTGAGTCCCCTCACAGCGGTGGGTTTACATGGAACAGAAGCAGGGGCAAATAGGAACTTAATTAAAACCGGGGAAAAAACCCAAGTCTCCCTCTGTGTGTGCCACGCACACCCGTCTCTAATTAATATCACTTTAAAGGCAAAATGTAAGCTCTTCGCCAATTCTGTCATCCTAAAAAGCAGGGCACTGCAGGCTCTGAAAGATGTCATGGTAAATCCAGGGCCTCTGGAGGGCAGCGGCAAGAGAAAATGCCCAGGTCCTTCTTGGAAGCAGTGGCCCATTTCTGAGGTCTTCGCAGACTGGACGAGGCACAAACCTCTTGGGATACATCTTCCTTTATCAAAATGCCCCCTTTTCTGCTGTTTGCTGGCATGAAAGACGCAAAAGAGAGCCCTGAGATTATTTTTATTTTTGGTCCTTTCACACCAGTCTTCCCCCCACCACTGCATTAGATGCTTGTAGGAAAAAAATGTTTTTAACCCTCGCAATTCAGATTGTTGCCAGGATGTGTTTAGGTGAATGTCAACTTTCATTTACTTTGTAAAATCCAAGTGAGCTCTTTCAAGCTATACACGCAAGTTTTGTTTTCAAAGCCCAGTTCCACTTTCTTCTCTTACTGTCCGTTGTCTTTCTTCCCATTGGCTGTGGTCTCTTCTTCAGGAACACTGTCTGTGGACTGGTTTTTCAGTTTCTCTCCTCTCTCCATCATCATCCTTTCCATCTGTGTCTTCAATGCACAGATTTGACTTGTCACGATGTGCATTCTGCTCTTAATTCAGATTAATGAGCTGGGAGATATGAGGAAGGATTCCCCGAAGCTAAATCTCAGTAGCAGAAACTAATGAATGAATGACATGATCGTCAATGCCTGCCATGGAGAGTGCGCGAAAGTCTGATGAGAAACTGGGCATTTACGTAGCTTCAAAGCCTCTCCCTACAGAGCGCTGATTACTTACAAAGGGAAGGAGTAACTTCAGAGGAAACACGTCAGACACCCCCTGAACCAAATGATCGAAGCCAGCATCACTGACACTGGGACAAATGGACATCGCAGGCCTGTCCCCCGATGTGATGCAGGGAGAGGGACCCATCAGTGTGATGGTGTCCTTGCCAAAAACACACCACCCGAAATCAGTCACGAGGAAACCTTGGACAAACCCAAACTGAGGGACATTCTACAAAACAGCTGGTCTGTGCTTCTCCAGAGATGTCATGGTCAGGAAAAGACAAAGGCTGAGCAAGTCCGTGAGACTAAAGGAGACTTAAAGGACATGACAACTAAATGTAATGTGTGATCCTGGGTTGCACTCTGGGCCAAGGAAACACACCCCGCTTAACAGACATTACTGGGACAATTACCAAAATTGGAACATATATGTGGATTTAGATAATAATTGATTTTGATACCTGTACTGCAGTCATTGTAAGATATTACCTTTGATCTTAAGAAATACATCTGGAGGGGTAGGGTATAGCTCAGTAGTAGAGCGCATGCTTAGTATGCATGAAGCCCTAGGTTCAATCCCCAGCACTTCCATTAAAAAAAGAAAAAAAAATAAGAAATACATCTAAAGCATTTGGGGGTATAGGGTCACAATGTCTCCAACTTACTGACAAATTGTTAAAAAAAAAACCCTCATATATACGTGTGTGTATATACACACATACAGTGAGAGAGAGAGAGACAAAGACTGGGGCAAATTTTCTGAATCTGGATAAAGAGTATATGGGAGTTCCTTGTATCAGTCTTGCAATTTTTCTAGAAGTTTAAACTCATATCCAAATACAAAGTGACTACTGTGTAATAAGAATTGGAACCAGTACTGGAAGTCGGTACAGAGCAGCCACAGACTGCGTAATGGGTTTTGGGGTCTACACGGGACCACTGGTGGGACGATGGAGAAACTACCATTTAAAAAAGGAAACCTCGATGAATGTTTTTACTCGGGAACTGGCATGTTGGGAAAGTCAGGCTTCTCAGCTCAAAGCCGCAGCGGTGAGACCGCCACCCTTTAGGAGGGCTTCCAGGCCCTGGCTTGGACACGAAGCTCCGAGCGCAGCCCAAAGCTTAAGGCTAAAACAGGGTGTTCACCTGATCAAAGGAAGCACCTCAGCCATTATCTAGAAAGCAAGTTACAGGGGGACACACACAGAAACGAGACCAAAATGCTACATTAACAAAACGTTTGGCGGCTGTGGGAGTACAGGGTTTCTTCTGTGGGCTTTGGCATTTTCCCAAGCGTTCTTTTCTGATTTCAAAAAATGATTTCATTTAATTAAAGCTCCTGAATGAGGAGAGGAACTGGACTCAGGGGCAGAGGGGCTCAGAAGCGGATCCCCAGATCACTGATCCTCCGTCCATTCACAAATGCTCCTTTGAGCCTATTCTGGGCCCGGCACTCGGACAGGTGTGAAATAAACAAAGGTGAACAAAACAGACAAGATTCCTATCTTCCAGCCAGTTAAACTCTGGAAGTGCATATATTTGTTTTGTGTGGTTGGGCACAGCCTTCCAGGGGGCAGGTGCGGGGAATGACAGGGGCCAGGGGGAGGGATCTGGATCGCAGTCTCCGTGCAGTGATCAGACACTACAGATACCGACATGAGAAACATCACTGCTACTTACTTTTTAGAGCTTGTTTTGAAGGCATAAAAATTCAAGCGGCAATAACACTTAACTCCATCCCGGCCCCGGCCCAGTTACGGCTTGTTTATACACATTTCCCTGACAGGCAGCTTCCACATGACTCACATCTCTGCAAGCATGCAGGCTGTTTCCTTCATTTGCCCTTCTCCCAGGGCAAACCTCATCTTAAAATAGTTTGCTCATGATGCCCAAAAGGAATTTCATAATCAAGTGTTTCCATTTTTCTAAGAAAAAAAGCCAGTGTCCAAACCTCTGACTACTTCCAGTCACCTGCTTACCTGCTCCTGCCTCCAGCCTAGAGAACCCAGCATCTAGGAAACCGGGATGATCCCTGGCTCCCTCGCTTCTGCCTCTGATTTGCAGTGAGGGCAGTGATTCTCAGCTCTGGCTGCCCCTTAGAATCTCCTGGGGTGCTTAAAAAACAAACAGCCCTGCCCCAGACCAGTTAAATCATATCCTGGGCAGATTAGATGCCAGATTTTACAGCTCATTATCTCTATTACTTTGCAATGCGCCTGTTTGACCTGGCACCTAAATCAGGCCCTCATCACCTCTTCACCTGCTGATTAAACAGTACTTTAATTGTTCTTTCCATCTCTTAATGATGATAGCAGTGCTAGGGGTGGTGATGGCAGGAAGGTTGGAGCAAGCTAACAGTTACGGAGGCTCACTTCGGGCAAGTGAGCACTGTTCTAGACGCATCACAATGCACGGGCCCATTTTCTCACATCTCGGAGGCCACGTCCTCTTCTAATTCCCGTTTTATAGGTGAGGAAACCGAGGCAAGGAGAGACGACGCCATCTCCTGAAGCCGCACAAGTGGGAAGAGGTGGAGCTGGGGCTGAAACCCGCTGTAAGACGCAACCTCCCGCACGCGGAGCATCCTCACCAGGCATCTGAGGTTTGGCTCCTGCCAATACGTGTTATTTATCTCAGAAGTCAGAATGAGAAGCTCTGACTCAAAAATTGAAGATGGTGTACAGAATTTCAAGCTACTTAAGGTTTTCTCCCATAAACGTCCTTTAAGCTTCTAAGGCCAGTGTCTGCTTTTCTATTATACTAGAGTACAGACTATGATACTTACTAGACAAGCATCCATTGTGCTTTCTACAATGTAATGTATCCACTGTTCCTGCTTCTCCACTCTCAGAGAAACAAGGAGTCCCTGCTCCATCACGGTGCTGGGCCAGCATCCGCACAACACACACCTGCAACAGCTGGGGGTTTGCTTGGCAGTGGGAGCTATGGGCACAGAACCTTGTGGACAGCTCAGGGCTTCTGTGTATGTTTCATGTCATTTCCACTGAGATCATAAATGAGGATGAGTAGCTGATTTATTTGAGGAAAAGAGTCTAGAAGGAAAAGAAAAACTTGATAATGTATATTAATACGGTCTCCCAGAGCCAAGGAAAGGAGAATTCTAAGAACCAGAGGGTTGAGAAGAAGTAGGGCAAATGACTGGGCTCAGGTATTAGATGGCGAATGAACTGGAAGAATAAATGATTCAGGGATGGGTGGGTGGACATTCTAGTCCTTGTGTGAAACTGGGTGGTGAACGTTGGAAGGGAAATAGGATAATGTATCACAGGAGGAGGAGGGCGGGACGAAGGCTTTTCATTTGGTTTTTCAGAGATGGATTACTCTGGGAAACTTAGAGTATATGTGCTAGTTTTAAAGGGAACTCACTTCCTCGAAACGTAGATGGAGATTTTGGATGATACGTAGAGAGACAGCATGTGGAAGGAAGCAAGAAGAGATGCAGGGTCTGCTGGGGTGGGCTAGGGGACGCTACAGGATGAGTGGTGGGCAAGCAAAGACTTGAAACAGTTAAAGAGAGACAGCTGTGCTGGGAGGGGACAAGCCAGCTTTGTGGCAGGGTGGCCAAGTCCTCCACCGTGACTGACCACTAGAGGGCACCAACGCCTTGCACCCGGCCATCCACGGCCATTCTGGAGTCAGGAGGGCCAGAGGTACCGCCCCCGCCTGCCCCCTGGGGTGCTTGTTCAACAGGATGCTCACCACAGAACCCCTCAGGGCAGCCTGCACTGGACGGCTGGCCCTGCTGCTCACTCAGTCCCCACCTGTCTCCCCAGCAGATGGCTGTGCTGGTCACCTGAGAACTACATGTGGCATTGCTTTGACAACCATCGAGGGCTCTGTCACCGTAAGCTGCTCTCATGACTGGAAATCCTGCAGGCTCACTGTGCCGTTACTTATTTGCACAGAACTTCCTTCTCCTCACCTGGACTCTAAACTTGTAATGAAAAGGACTATTGGATATCTTAAAACGTCCTGAAACGAGAGGAAATAATGTCTGGGATTTGCTTTCAAACAACCCAGTGTGGTGGAAAGGGGAATGTGTGTGAAGGGAACCACCAAAATTTTCCATAATGTTTAAGAAGCATCAGGTCTCCCAGGAGCTCCCTGTCTGTGAAATGGATAGGTCACGCCAGCTGGGGTTCCTTCTGGCTGCACCCTCTTTGGTTCTGAGACCCACTGCGCAAAGGACAATACCAGTTAGCTGGTGGGATATGCGCTTGTGGGGAGCCGGCCCCAAGCTCCTAAGAAAAGTCCAGGACGGAGGAACGCGGGGTCCCGGGCACGTCTCCTATCATATCAATTTCAGTCCAGTTTCAGTCCATTGGAAGCCCCGGAGGCGAGGAGGCCTGTCAGATCCCACCGCCCCTCTTCCCAGGACCCTCCAGACCTTCCTTGGCGGCATGTTGCCCGCTGGGATTTCTGTTTGCACGGGTTTTAATTAACCACTCCTGTAACATCCTGTACAGGAGAGCCTCTTCAACTGCTGCCTTGCAGCTACGAGGGGGAAGCAGAGGCCATGCTGAGCGAGCTCCAACAGGAGAGAAAGGAGAACACAGCTGCCCGGGGCGGATGGACGGCGGGGAAGGACCGGGGTCACCAGCCAGGGTCAGGGCTGGCATCTCCCATCCACAGCATCCCGGGCGGTGTGTGCTGAGGTGGCAGTGGTAAGGCCGTGCACAGGCAGCAGCTGCATGCCTCACCCCGGGCCGTATAGCTCACACACCCGCGGCAACACCGCTAGGCCTCTGGGAAGGTGAGGGGAGGCATGACATGGGACGAGGCCGGCGAGGGTGCCACTGCGGCGCCTTCAGGCAAAACAGACTTACCAAGTGTGCGGGGGACGGCGATCTGGTGTCCTTGACTGTGGCGCTGGCGGGGACATCGAGGAGGGGCCATTTCATCTGCAGGTACTGCACAGGGACAGAAAACAAAGCGGCTGGTTAGAGGAGGCCTCGTGACACCCCAGGTGTGCAGGGGGGTGCTCCACAGGTGGGAACACGCAGCTCGTTTTAACTGCACGCTCCTCACGGGGTCAACGCCCAAGTGATCAGAACAGGGTAGGGCGTGCATCTATGACCTCTACCGCCACCAGCCCCTTCGTCACTTTGGGGACACACATGACAGCAGAGCCGATCAAAGTGTTCAAAGACCCTGCTGGGGAGGGCCAAGACCCCTGCTCTGGTTGCATTACAAGCGGGGCTCATCCAGGGATCCAGGACTCCCATATGGTGACCCCGCCTGTTCATTGCCATCTCTTATAGCTTCACACACAGCGCCCGCCCCCAGGCAACAGCCTCTCCAGAAATTTCTAGTGAGTGAATGAATAAAAACCACCTGCTTGACACTTGCAGGGTCATGGGCAATAACTGTCCATATTCAAGGCTGTGGATCTTTACTTCGTGACAGTGTTTCTCAAACCTTGAAAAAAATTACCTGGTACCTGCCCTCTCCCAAGTATCGCTGCAGAAAACCCAAACCAGTCTCGGGCAAAAGGCTGGGAGAGAGAGGGTGGAGAGACAGTGAGAGGCCCCGGGTGAGCCGCCTGGGCCTGGGGGTCGAGTGCTCATGGGTTCGGGTCCTCACTCTGCCAAGGTAGGCTGTGTGACCCTGGATAAGTGTCTTAACAACTCTGAGTCTCTGTTTCTTCATCCATAAAGCAAGACTCTTATCACTAACTCTACAGGTTGTTGGAAGGATTGGGGACAACGTCAAGGACTGAACACAGTGAGTGCTTTGCAGGTGGAAGACACTTGAAAAACAGCAGCTTTTATTTTCGTAAGTGAACCACGAGTCTTTGCCAGGAGCAAAACACACCGTGTCGGCTCTGTCAGCACTGACACGGTGCTTCTGGGGCAGCAGACCAGAGATGCAGCCTCTTTGCAGAATTTTTGAGGCTCCTCTGAAAATTAACGCTCTCAGGGGAAGTGGTGGCTCCAGGAAGAATTTCACAGGGAGACAGAAGGAAGTCCTTGAATAATCTCTTGCTCTGGTCATTCAATTTGGGTGGGGATGGGGGGGCGGTAAGGGTGGTGGAAATCATGATTTGGCCTTGAGGTCTGTGCACAGGATCAGAAAAGGAAGGTGGGCGGTGCCCCTTTGCTCTTCATCAGCCACAAAAATTGACTGAGGGGGCAGGAGCGGGGCTTTCAAAAAGGGTGTCCACAGGCAGGAACAGTAATCCGAGGGCACACCTGCCAAGGGCCGGCGAGGGGCACAGAGAGCAGCGGGACGGGGTGAGCTGGCCCGGCTGTGGGAGGCCTGGGAGGTGGGAAAGACAGAGGGCCTTCGCGGGGGCCCTTGAACAAGGACAGTTCCACTCCGGGCCCCCGGTACCCTGCCCCCCCCCCCACTGAGTGTCACCTCTGTCCCCGTCCTCTGCTGACTGCTTCCTTCCTTCACCCTCCTACTTATCCATTTCCCTTCCCAGAGCCCACGCTTCCTAGATGAACTGACTGGGATTTAAACGCCTGTGGCAGGTTAACAGCACCGGACAAACACTGGTATCGTTAAACCCAGTTTAAGCTTCAGCGCAACGCTGCCACGGCAGGTTGGAGTGACCGTCCCAATTTTCAGAGGCGCTAGTGGAGGCAGATTCAGGGTAAATGACCTGCCCACTCTATGAGGAGCTGGAGCTAAGGCCTCCTGCCTTCACACCCCACTCTTCACCGCAATATGAGTCAGAAGGCTTTTCATAGCATCGCCTTCCTGAACATTCCACGCCACCCTCCACCCCCACCCCCACCCGCAGCCTTTTCTTTGCTCTGATGGCTTTTTCTCTCTCCTTTTCTGCCTCACTCGGGGCTGGCCACCCGGAAGCTGAATGAATATACACACACAGCAGCGTTCTCCTGGGGGGCCCTGGAGGTGGCTGGAGCTTCCATGCAAGTGGAATTTGCTTCTCTGCAGTCACAAATAACCAGTGCCAAAGAGAACTGGCCCAAATTTACACCCCCCAACATGAAACACAATAAGGGTTCCTAAAATCCATCAACTCTACCCGCATCCGATTCCCTCTTTAGAGTTACAAAGACCCATGCCGAACACACTTGACTCTTCTTGCTTACCAGAGGTGTTCTTGGGTCAATGTTGGGGTGACCCAAAGGAATCTACCTGCATCCTAGTTTGGGACAGTGTGGAGCTTGGCTCTTTAAGAATACACAGCCGACCCCCAGGTTGTTAGGAACAGCAGGCTCGTAGGACTCCAGCACAGGGCTTCTCCGCCCTGGCACTACTGACATTTGGGGCTAGAGAAGTCTGTTTCTTTTTCATATTCTTTTTCATTACAGGTTACTACAAGACACAGAGGATAGTTCCCTGTGCTGTGTACAGCAGGACCTCGTTGTTGATCTGTTCTATACATAGCGGTCAGGAACTGCACATCCCAAACTTCCAGTTCATCTTTCCACCCTCCCCTGTCCCTCCTGGTAACCATAAGTTCGTTTTCTATGTCTGTGAGTCTTTTTCTGTTTTGTAAGTAAGTTCATTTGTGTCATTTTTTTAAAAAAAAGATTCCACATATAAGTGGTACTATATGGTATTTGTCTTTTTTCTTTCTGGCTTACTTCACTTAGAATGAGAATCTGTAGGTCCATGCATGTTGCTGCAAATGGTATTGTTTCATTCTTTTTTATGGCTGAGTAGTAGTCCATTTATCTATATACGCACACACCCCACAACTTCTTTATCCAGTCATCTGTCGATGGACATTTAGGTCGCTTCCATGTCTTGGCTATTGGAAACAGTGCTGCTGTGAACACTGGGGTGCATGTCTCTTGTTGAGAGTTTCCTCCCAATATATGTCCAGGAGTGGGATTGCTGGATCACATGGTAAGTCCATTTTAGTTTTTTAAGGGACCTCCATGCTGTTCTCCACAGTGGCTGCACCAATTTTACATTCCCACCAGCAGTGCAGGAGGGTCCCTTCTCCACACGCTCTCCAGCGTTTATGGGCCAGATAATTCTTTGTTGTGGGGATGTCCTGTGTATTTTGGGATGTTTAGCAGCATTCCTAGCTTCTACCTACTAAATGCCAATAGCCCTCACTCTCCTGCCCAGTTGTGATAACCAAAAAGGTCTCCAGACTTTACCAAATGTCTCCTGGAGGGATAAAACCGGCCCCTTCATGAGAACCGCTGCTCCGTGGTTGAGGAGCTGGTACCCATTACACTATGAGATGCATGAGGGTCGTCCATCTGCTTGGTCCCGAGGCGATCAAGGTACAAACATACTTAGAAACACACACACACGCACAGTAAGGGCTGTCGGCAGTAGCCACTATTCGTGACTGCCTGTCGTGTGGTTAGCGTTTCACCTGCTACCAGGATGTCTGGGCTTCTGGTGGGAGGAACCGCACTGGCCTCTGCTCTCCTTGGAATCCACTCTCATTCACTGACTTTCACTGAAACCCGGGAGCTTGAAGGGTGGGTGAAAATCTTCAGCCCTGGCCACCACGGAGTCTGGCTCCTTCCAGGTAAGTCAGACAAGCGTAGAGAGGTGGTTCTGGAAATAGCCTGCATCTTCCAGCCCATCATGGGGGTTACGGGGTGGTGACACGTGGGTGTTCAGAGGGGGCTTCATTCCAGGAGGGAGGGGAAAGGAAGACTGTCAATTTCCCCTTTCCACTTTTCTGCCTCTTTTTAAAAAAAAAAAATTTGAAACAAGTGGTGGGGGTAAGGGTGGGGGAAGAGTCAGAGCCTCTGCAGCTTAGCCAGGGGATGCCTCTAGAATTCGGAGGAAAAGAGCGTTCTAAAGGGACAGCTAAGCTTCTCAGAACCACGACCTCAGGCAGAGGGAGCCAGCAACACCCCTTGTCACCCTGCCCAACCTCATCACCAGAAATTTGGAGGTGGCTGTGCAGTTCTGAATTCCCAGGTCAGGCTCAGCCCAGCGTTGAGTGGAAATAAATCTTTCCTGGCTATAATTCTCTTGTGAGGCCAGTCCCATGGGGCTAATCGCTCATTGGCGGGGAGCGTGTTCTTGGGGATTAAGAGATGTATGGCTGAGCCTAAACTCTGCACAGTGATGGCATGTGGGCAAATGAAAACTGCTGCTTTCTCCAAGCCCAGGCAAGGCTCCATCCAACTGGCCACACTGGCTCCTGACCAGTGTATCATGGCCAGACTTCAGCACGTAGAGAAGCTGGTCCAACCACCTCCCTCCTGGGGGATGCTCTTCGGAATGGACCACATGGGGCCTGTGTGCCGGCAGCACACCGACGGCTATGCAACAGCCACAGCCACCACTTACGGGACAAGCACTCTCTTCCACTATTCAAAACTCAGAAAGACAAAACCAAACTCAAATGGTGAGTACTGCGAACCCGCGATGTGCAAACGCTACTGAACCTGCTGCTGCGTGCGGTGACTCTCGGAGACGGGCCAGATAGGCAATTTCCCAACCTTACTGAATCTGGGGAACTCTTTGTTGGGGGGGTTCCGTGGAACCCACTTGGGGCAATTCTGCTATTGTGGTTCACAGTTAAGTAGAGTGAGGCTGTGCCTTGGACCCTGCCTTTACCTTGTTAAGGAAGGAGGGTTCTATTCCTCTTTTTAAATCGTCATCACTGGGGTAGTTGCTGAATTCTTAGAATCTATCAGAACAGCCGTGCGGTTTCTCGTACTTGACTCAGTTATGAAACATAGACGTAGTAACGGGTTTTCTTACACGGACGCGCTCTTGTGCTCACCGGGTGCGTGGTGGCGTGTCCACGCTTGTACCACGTCGTGGAATGCTAGCCACGGGTGTTTTAAGATTTGCACTCATCCCTAAGTCAGAGTGAGAAAGCTTTCTTTTTGGGGGTGACGTCTTTATCAAATGTTGCATCCCTGTTATGTTGGCCTTATTACTTACAAGGGATGCCGCTGCTCGTTTAAGGCCCCTTTCTGCATCTTGGGCCCCTCCCCAGCACCCTCCTTGGTGGGGGAGGAAGTCACTCGGCCAGGTGGGCTGTTTCCGCTCAGCTCGGCCCAGGGAAGGGTCCCTCTGAAGGGTCTCTCCCCGGAGCGCCAGAGCTCCCTTCCTGCGGGGAGGCGGAGCCCGGGGCCCACCGAATCCTGCTTAGCGTGGAGCCTGCAGCAGATTAACTGCAGCTGTGCCCTGGAATTTCCCCAACATACAAATCTTCATGATGTAAAACAGCTGGGAGGAAATCCCAGCATGCCCCGTGCAGAGGCACCACTGCCAATGAGCTACGGAGATTAACCCTCCGCCTCCCAGAAGGTCGGGGCGCCCCCTCCCCCAGCCAGGCCCCCCTGTTCCAAGCTTGCTTTGGCGTGGACAGGACTCCACGGGACTCTTGGGAACGCCCACATTCTCCCCAGTCACACGTTCTCACAGAAGACCCTTTAAGCAGGGCCCAGGCAAGAGAGGAAGCAAAAGGCTTCCTGTTACGCAACCAACTGCAGTGTCCCCAGAGGGGGGCGCCCTACAGCTGGGAGCCAAGAAGCAAGTTCTCTCCAGAAGCTTCGCAGGTGAGAACACAGCATTCCACAGAATCCCTTCTGCTGCTTCTGGGCGGGAGGCACAGCCTGGTGCAGAAAGAAAGGGCTCCTTTCTCTGGCTTTCCTGTCTCGTGGTGTTTGTGCTTCATAGAAGCAGCTTACCAGTTTAGGTGACCAGTCTTTCTTGCCCTTCTGGTCCGCAGTGGTGAACGGAGACTCTGGGATGCCAGAGGTGGGGCCCCTTTAACAGAGAAGAGCCCTTCCCAGGCCTCCCTTCCAGGAGATGGTACGGCTCAGCCACCCAGGAGCGCAGGCTAGAAACCTGATCCTGCAGGCAGAAGACCAGCCACCACACAGCGACAAGGACGCTGTGCAAACGTTCTCCATCTCCTTTTAAAGGTGATTTTTTTTTAACATCAAGAGTCATACTATAAATGAAAAACGTGAACAATCTATCATTTTTTCATTACTCTCCACTCCGCCACAACTGGGGACAAAATCATTTATCGGGATGACTGCAATGGTTTCCTAGAGTCTACAAGAGTTTAGATGTCTAAAAATCAACCCATTAGATCCCATCCCTGCTGAAATGCCTTCCCTGATCGGCTGCTGGGTCAGGGGACACTCACCGGCAATCTACAGCCAACTATCCTTCTGGTTTCAACCCTCAGGGTTCCTGCACCCCGCTCTCCCCCCGCAAAACCAGCCACACTAAAGTTCTTAATAGACTCTGAAAGTGCCGTGTTGCTCAGCTGGTCCCCAGCCTGCTGTGTCCTTTACACGTGGGAATCTCTATTGTCTTCTTCAAAACCCAGCATCAAGGTCCCCTGCCCAGACGAGCCTTTTCCAGGTGCCCACGAGAGTCAGTCACTTCCCCTCTGGCACTCAGCATGCTGCTGTTGGCAGCCATTTGCAAATTCTGTCTGTCCTTGGGACTGGAAACTCCACAACGGTCACGTCTGCAGCCCCAGTCCCTTGCCCAGAAGCCAGATTTCATGACGTCCAGACCCTGCCCAACTCGAGCTTCCGCGAGCTGCCAGCCTCGTAAGCCCCAGCTCCCACATCTGGAACACTGGGCTCTCCAGCCTCTTCCTGGATCCTTTAGCAACACGAGTCGCACATAATGTAACGGAGCCCCCTTCACTCTTGAGCGATTGGTTCTCACATCAGTTGGCTTAGTGTTGCCAAGAATCTGGAAATGTAGCCTGCAGGCTGTGACACCCGACCCTGCCAGTTCCTGGAGGCCTATTTAAGGTCCAATACCATCTATCAAAATGGACATTAAGTTTATCTAAATTTCAAAACTGAGCAATGAACTCATTAGTGAGGAGACAGAACAGCTTTCCCAAGTGGAAACAAACGTTTAGCTTTCAGGAGTCACCGAAGAAGAGAAAACGGAAGTACCAGAAGACCTGGTTCCCGAACACGATGGATCAGACAAAATTCCAGGAGCAAAAGTATAAAACAAGGTGTAGGAAGGACGGCGCAGCTCAGTGGTAGATCACCTGCTTGGCATGCATGAGGTCCTGGGTTCAGTCCCCCGCACCTCCTCCAAGGATAAATAAATGAACCTAATTACCTCCCCTCACCAAAACAAACAAACAAAAAACCCAACCAGGTTTCCACTCTTACCCCTTATTTCCTTTCCTAAAGAGGAGTAGTTTCTGCATTTGCTTAGTTTTGTGAATGGCACTAAATTGCAAACACAAACGCCCTCTGTTTCGCTCAAGTGTGCAAGGTTTGGTTCGGTTCCTTCTCGAGGCTTTGCCGAAGGGTGAGTTGCGGCAAAGACATCCAATTAATAAACCCAGGAAGCCCTAACATAAGCGGCTCTTTCCACTTGATATGCCAGGCACAGTTTCCCTTGGAAAAGTTGCTTAGAACGACCTTTCTGAAGTGCTTTAAACCAACAAAGTGAACCTTCTCTCTCTAGCACCTGTCACAGCAGTTTTGTCAACAGATATTTCTGCAGACCGTCCGAGCACTGGGAGCAGACGGGCTCCGAGGATACGTCCCGACGGAAGAGTAAGCTCTGCGGCGAGAGCGGGCGCGCGGGCTTCAGCTCCCCCGCAAGTGCCCATTCCTGCCCTTTTCCCTGTAACCTCCTATTCTACGCTGGTTGGCCTCGAACGGTGCCCTTCCCCCCCCAATTCAGAGAATCTGGCCATTTTGCCCACCAGGTTTGATGAGAGGCTTGTTTTTAAAAGCTGGCTCCCCTCAGAGGCCAGTTTCCAGTGGTGGAGAGACAGAGCACCCGAGATGCCAGAGGCCAGGGTTCCAGGCTCTTCCTAACCTCTGGACGAGATTCTGTCTCACCTTTAAAATGAAGTTGACTTCATCAGCCTGAAGGCAGGGACCTGGACCAGACGGCCTCCTATGGGAGGAAAATCCAGTGCAGGTCCGTCTAAAGCACAGCAGGTGCCTGGGAGTGGAGACTGGGTCCGGGTGCTCAGTGAACAGAACCAGGAGTCCTGGCTGATCACCACACACAAGCTGGGGACCTGAGGGGGCTGCCTCCCCTTTCGGAACGCCTGTGTTCTCACCTGTAACGGGGGACTAACAGCACCTACTACCCGGACGGCTTTTTTACCTAGAGGGGCAGTCAGTCACTTGGGAAAGGACCAGCAGCTCTTGGGAAATACGTCTTTAGTCACTAGTTACTTTTGTTCGATGTGCCCATCGCCTGCACTTTACCCAGGGACGGGGAAGAGCTGATCACCGGAGTCGGGCCCCTCACTCATCTCCGGGTGCTTCGTGGGGAGACGTCCCATATGGATGAATGTTCAACAACTGGCTCTCGAAGCAGAAACAAAAAGATAAGCCCTGCTTTGCAGGGTTTGCCGGTATCCCCACCCTGGCTGACCGCAAGCTCCCACGATGAGTTGCCGACGGCAGTGCTGGAAAGAGATGCTTCTAACCGGCTGGGGAGTGGCTGGCAGGGGCGACACCACTGCCTGGGGCAGGAGCCCGCAGGGTCTCAGGTCTGCCCCGACTCGCTGGGACTGCTGGCTGTGTTCACAGATGGCTGGGAGGCTGACACCCAGGGTCCTTGGCTGAAGTGGTCTTAAGGGAGCGCTAGACACTTGGCAGGGCACTGGCCGCCATGTGCCCTTTCAGAAGGGGCAGGGGAACTCTGTCTCCAGAGCTCTGGGTACAGCTACTCTGTGATAAGGGGACCTCTGGGGCAGAGACCTGGGCTTGCCGAGAAAGTCAAATAAACTGCTTTTGGGCCCTCATTTTTGAAGCCCAGAGCCTCACGCCTCCTGAGCCCTGCACTGGCTTTGACCTCGGGCTTCCTGGGCCCCGGGCAGTTTCTGTGCTCGCTGCCCGACAATGGACACACCACAGAGAAGCTTCTTCGCGGGAACTGACCTTGGACCCTGGCGCCCCCTTCTCCGGGCAGAGCCCTGCCTGACCCCACTCCTCTTGCTGCCTTGCTGTGGCCACGTCTAGTGCATACTGACCACGCGCCCCTGCGGTCAGGGCCGAGCGTCTGTCCTGGCCCCGCGGCGGCCTCTGCCCACGTACAGCTTTCTGTGGTGCTCTGGCCACACCCACGCCTCCCACCTTGTTCCCTGAGCAACGTGTTCGAGCGCATCCCACATCGGCACCCAGACAGCCGCCTGCCCCGGTAACGGCCCCTCAGGATCCGCAACCTGGAGGTGCCGCCGACTGTTAAATAAAGCCGCGTGGTCACAGACGGACGGGTGCTTCCAGACTTTTGCTGCAACGAACATCCACCCTCATCACTTTGCTCGTGTCTGAATACAGCTGTGGGATCCATCTCCAGTCGCGACGGAATCGGTAGGTCAAAGGTACGCACGTTGAGATTTTCTGAGAAGTGTGACCAACTGCCTCTCAGTCTGCACTGGAGGCAGCAGCCCGCGAGACAGCTCATTTCCCCAAACCCTTGTCCACACAGTGTTACTAAGCTTAACGACCTCTGCCAGACAGACAGGTGAGAAACAGTAACTCACTGTAGTTTTGGTCCGCAGTCTTCTAGGTGGAAGTGAGGCTGGGAACACATGTCACGTGCACAGGTACTGATTGGAAGGACAGAATAAAGCTGTGTGTGGTCAGCAGGGAGAGGGCTTACAATCTGGGGTGGGGGCGGGGGTCAGGGAAAGGGTGGGAGTGAGTCTGAAGTGTGCAGGTGTAGAGGCAGGTGTGGGAGAGACACAGGAGGGGGTCTCTGGGGATCCTCTTAGTGATGGCGGACTGTGCAACCTCTGTGGCACCTTCACCGGGTGGGGAGGGGGCCGATCTGGTGGGAGCCGAGGGCACGGGCTGCGGGGTGCGCCTCCGGGCGGAGACAGAGGGGAGCCCAGGACGCTGCTGCTCAGGGCTGGTGAGCAGGGCGGCTGGTGCACAACCACGTTCTGCTTCCCCCTCCTCCCCTGCCCAGGTCGCTGCGTCCAGGTTTGCTCTTCCTCCCCACCTCCCACCTGCCCCCTCCTCACTTTACAGCCTGGCTGCTGTTCCAGTCACTCTGCTGCCTCCCACGACTTGAGAAAGAAAATAAAGGCAGCTGGCGTTTTATCTGCCAAATCCTATGGGCATCTCACGGGCCTCATCTTCCTTGGTGGCTCTGGGGAAACACGTTTGCTGCCCAGAAGCCCTCCCCCAACACCGTCTCGCCTGGGTTCCAGGCTCTGTGTGCCCTCTGGTTGATCCACATTTACTGACCCACATAAATGTCTTGGACAAGCCGTTCAGTGAGAAAAGCCAGTTACGGACCCCAGAAAGCTAGTCACCAAAATGTTTACACTGGGTTTCAGCATTTTGAGCAATTTTTTTGGGGGGGGGATAATCGAAGTCTAGGTGATTTACAGTGTTGTGTTAGTTTCTGGTGAATGGCAGAGTGCGGGCAATTTTCTTACTTCTTTGCGCTTTTCTTCTTCATTTGAAATTTTTACAATGACCATATAACGTACTGTCCCAACAGGAGGCAAAGCTATTAAAGTGATAGAAACCCTAAGTGGGGGAGGGTATAGCTCAGGTGGTGGAGCGCGTGCTTAGCATGCACATGGCCCTGGGTTCAATCCCCAGCACCGCCTCTAAAAACAAGTAAGTAAACCTAATTACCTCTCCTACACAAAATTAAAAAATAAAATAAAATAAAATAACATCACCCCTAGATGCATTATTTTCATCTCCCAAACCCATGCCTTCGGTTTCCCCAACTAGAAACCTCAAAGTGCACCACCTTAATGTCTTTAGCCACCTCCCTTCCCTCCTGTGAGCCACCAAGTTCCATGGATTCTAGGCATCTTTCTAAACTCTAGCGATCCAGGCCCTCCCTACTTCAAGGCTGGGCCACTGCAGTGCCCGCCTCTGGTCTCCTGGCTCCTGTGTCTGCTCCAGACTCTCCATCCAGGAGGCCCCTGGGGATGGCAACTCGGTTCGAAGGGGCTGGGGAATGGGCTGCAGGTCATTTTGCCTCAGACTGACAAAATGTCTGCTGTCCAGATCAAAGAACAGGGTGGTGGAAGGAGATTACGGGGTCCCAAATCCTCTTCCACAGTGTCCCCACTGCTTCTGTCTCTCTCCCCATCTCTTCCAGGCTGCCCTTCACTCACCTCCAGAAACATCTTTCTGAAACATAAAACCACACTACTGAGAGCTCGCAGGTGGCTTCCCATTCTTACAGAACTGCCTACTTAGACTTCTAAAATAACTGAGATGCAGTGAAAGCTCTGTGCAGAGCACGCCATAAACGTTTAATGGGTATCTCCTCTATCAGGTGGCTGTTTATGTGCATGATATGCCACAGGGGGTATATTTTTTTTAAGGTGTATAAATAATGTAGAATGTAAGTCAGCAAATGACAGGTCCAGAGAAGAGAGGGACCGCGGTGGGCAGGATTCTCGTGGGAAAACTAGAACACTTCATAGAGGAGGTGGCCTCTGAGCTGGGCCATGCAGGCAACATCCACTTCTGTGGTCATTTTTACTTTTGAAACCATCTTAAATTACTGATCTCATTTGATCTTACTGACCCCTAGCTATGGACAAAGCAGCTATTACCACCCTGATTTTAAAAATGGGGAAACTGAGCCTGCTGGAATCTCCTGGATTTGCCCAAGGTCTTCAACTAGTTGATGTTCCAGTTGGCATGAGAACACGGGGCTTTGGACTTTCACGGTATGACCCACAGGGTCCAAGGGATGCTCTTTGTCTTCCAGAAGCTTCAGTTTCGTCTTGGAATCTTGGGATGGCACATACGGTGCCTGGGTGCTGCCCCTCGTGGACCCGTGGCAGACACTGCTAATAGATCGTGGCACTATTCTCAATTAGTGCTGGCTA
Organism: Vicugna pacos; assembly: GCF_048564905.1. NCBI lineage: Eukaryota > Metazoa > Chordata > Mammalia > Artiodactyla > Camelidae > Vicugna > Vicugna pacos. The sequence continues at coordinate 13,158,726 of NC_133014.1, forward strand.
AGACTTCAGAACCCTCAACCCAGTACACCAAGCAGGTTACCACTGATCTGTGAGGTGCAGTCTGTTTGTTCTCTCTGACTCAAGCCTGCGGGTAGATACAGAAATTCCGGCTGGTGAGAAAGAGAGGTGAGGCCAGGCCTCAGGAACATTTCCCTCCTGCTGGCACACAATGAGGAGCTAAGTTCCTAGACAGAGGGGAGGGAGCCACACAGAACGCCACTCCATAGCAAAACCAGGAACGACTGCAAAGCCCATTGACCAAGAGCAGGCCTGGGAACTCTGAAGCTGATGGATTTTCCCTGTGGGAGGAGAAGCTGGAAGGCATCCCAGGTATTGAGGAGAAAGGAAGCAGATCTGTGGATAATCAATGGGGAACAGGAAGCGCTTATCTCGGGCCAGTGAAACACACAACACAAAAGAACAGCCAGGCGGCCTGGAGCTGCCTCCCCGTGCCTCTCTCCAGGGCCCCTCTGCGGCTGGCCAAAATCAACAAGTCCCGGGCACCAGGAAAGGGGAAACGTCTGAGGAGGGCCCTCAGTCGGTGGGCAGTTCTGCGAGAGATCTCGGACCCACCGGTGAGAGAGGGTGCTGAGGATAAGGCCACGCCAGCCACCTCTACACGCGACCATCACTCCTGACTGGGGAGCCGGAAGCCTAGGGTCCTGCATCCTAGTATCCTGGTGTGTGTGCAAATGCGTGTGCACGCACATTGGGTTACTCACTCAGAGGGAACCACAAAAGGCCTGTGCATTTACAGGGAAGCGAGGCTGCGGGAAATCAGGACAGGATGGCGGAAGGGCTAAGAAATTAACCCTGACAGCGCGTGAACTGCATGTAGATATTTTATACGCATTATCACACCACCGGACTCATGCCTCCGCCTCCCACTTCATAAACGGGTGTTGCACCTCATCCCCAGTTCCCATCTCTAAAACAACATTCAGTAGCTGCCCATCTATTAAATAACAGCTTTTTTTTAGTATTTAAAATATTCATTTTAATAGGCATTAGTGTATCTATATATTTATAAAACTGGTTTCTTAGACAAGGCTACTTTCAATAAAGTTCCATCTTCTAAAAGTAGACATAAAGTGAGTCAATTCAAAGAAAACTATTAAGCAAATAGCATAGGTACTCTGTGGCAAAGATTATATAAATAAGGGACATTTGAGGGGCCCCCAGAGGCTACAGCAAATTATGGGCCATATCCTCAGGAGGCAGAAGAGGTCTACACACAAAACCTAAAGTCAACATGTCCAAAGACACACTACTGTTTTCTTTCCAAATGCTTCTCACCCAGACCCACCATCCTCTTGTGTTCTCCCAGGTCAAAACCTCAAGAAACATTTCGCTTCACCCTCTTCCTCACTGTTTGCTGGCTATGTCCTGTTCATGGGCTGCCCCAGTATTTTTTCCATCTCTTGACCTTCAATGGCTTCCTAACCCCTCCCGCCCTTGACTCAGTCCCTCCTGCAAGTCATGCACACACTCTGCTGCCCCATGGACATCCCTGCTCATACTCAAGACTCACGGATCCTCCGTCATCTCCCCTGAAGCTTCATGGCCCAGGAACCAAAACTCATTCGTGCCGTGGGTCCCCACAGCCCCTGGCCCAGTACATCATTTGAGAGGTGCTTGATGACTATCGCAGGGTGTGTCAGACTTAACCGAATCAGAGACACAAGTGCTTCTCCCTCTGCGTGTTGCTTCCCAGCCAGTTCTAGGTGGAAATGCATCCAAAGGGCAAAGGCAATCAGTGGCCATGCTCCCCAGAGACCCTAATCTCACTGGCCTAGGGTGAGAGCAGTGACAACCACAGCCCTTGAGGAGGCAATGGATAGAGCCAGTGGCCTGTCCACTGCCAACGGGTGGTCCACCAGCTGATAAAGTCTCCGCTTACTTAACAAAGTAAGGCTGATCAAATCGAACACTCACTGGTGTCCTATCTGCTTCCAGTGGTTTTAGTATCTCCCCCTATCGTTTATATATTGATTACAAAAAATAACCTGATCTATCTTAGTTCTCCTATAGTGGGGGGTTAGGGGGCACGGCCCTATGGTTGTGCCACTCGTTGCTACTATAAGATACAGCATTTCTGAAAGTCATGTTCTGTCTGATATTGTCATTCAGGTAAGCGGAGAAGCAGGTGCCAAGGCCAAGGACAGCAAACTGCACAGACAAATAACAGGTGTCTTTGCAGACAACGTTTACTGACTAATCGCCTTACACACGCACTGTACCAAGCTGTTTCCATGCGTTGTTTCATTTAACCCTCACAGCCTTGCCAGCCGATGCTGCTGTCATGCCATTTAACAGAGGAACACAGCAGAGAGGTTAAGTAACTTGCCCAAGTCCTGCTCCCTCAAAGGCCACACTCTTAACCCTTTCCTCCTAGTGTTGAAAGAGAAATAAGCCACACTCCTCCAGCCCATCCTGGCGTTTCTCAGACAAGGGCCCTCAGGCCACTGGCAGGGCTGGGACTGGAACAAGCCGGGCACCCAGGCCCCCAGTGGCAGAAGAGAATCAGGTTATTTTTTTTTCAGCCAAGATATAACCTATAGAAAAAAATATAAAAATAACTGGAAGGGGATGAAATATTACTCTGAGCAAATCAATATTATGAATGCCAATCAGCAGAAGTCATATAACACATAATAAAGAAATGCACTAGTCAAGATTTTGTTATGGAGAAACCAAAAGACCCGAGCGTGGCCATAGCTCCACACTGCCCCCTGGTGGTCCCTATGCACACACGGGAGCAGGCCCGAAGAGTGAGGAGCCTGAACAAAGGCTTTGGATGAGGGTAGAGACCATCGATGCTGGAAACCACATCAGGGAAAGGCCTCAGAAATCCCAGGGGCCGTGACCTGGAGGGTCAGACAGTAAAGATCCTCTGGGCTAGGTACTTACCGAGACAGTTAAGGGAAATCTCTGGGCTCCACCTCCATTTGTGTGCAGAATTTGAGATAAAGAAGTTATGAACTCGGTAATGAGTTAAATGCTTTCAGCCTGTCAAACTGGCTGAGGCTTTCCTCCTCTTTAATTACCACGGGCACTTTTTCATACCCTGTTGGTGGGAAAGTAAATTAGTAAAAGCTTTCTTGTGCAATTTGGAGGTATGTATCAAGCCTTCCAAAGGCTTACCACTCCCAGGAATGCATCCTAAGGAAATAATTAAGGATGTGAGCAAAATATAGCTCAAGAATGCGCACTGAAGAGCTGTTTCTAAGAGCTAAAAGATATTAAGTACCTTATGCTACGAACATGATAACTTAACTTACAAAGCAGGTGAATATTTACAGGCGTGGAGAAGCATATAAACTGTTAAAATGGGACAAAGCAAGATACAAACACGTTTAGCATCCCACTTTTGAAACATTTTTATGTCTGTGTTGAAGAGAGATCTGAAAGGCTACACATCGAGAGGCGAGCTGAACTTTTCTCTGGACGACACGATTACAGGTGTTTTTATCTTCTTCTTTTAGTTACACATATATTGTTTTCATTTTATTTTTTTTTTATCCTTTTTTTTTTTTAAATGGAAGTGCTGGGGATTGGACCCAGGACCTTGTGCATGCTAAACACATGCTCTGCCCCTGAGCTCTGCCCCCAGCCCCCTACACTTACATTGCTTTTAAAATGTAAAAACAAATATATGCAAAAGGAATCGCTTTTTAATCAGAAATTTTAAAGACAGGTAAAACCAATTAGAAAAAAATATCAGTGAAATTTATATTCAAACCTCCAGTCTCCTATTCCTGAATTTCTAAGTGTTATTTTTCCTTGAATAGTGTCCTGCCCCTGACAACTCTATCCAATCATCCCCATTAGGGTCTGAAAAAGGGTGACAGCCCCATGGGAATCTCCACTTGTCCCTGGGCAAGATGAGCTGGGCCCGCAGTGCGGTGACTGACAGCTGAGGAAGGTCCACTCTGCAGACCCTGCCCTTTGACACGCTCCTCCAGATTCTTTCCTTTCCAGGCTGGACACAGGAGGGTGCCCTAAAGGGGGCAAGTTGGGGTGCCCTTTCGACCAGAAGGCACGGGCTATGGAGATAACCCAGCCTGTTGCAGCTCAGCCCTCCCTGGGCATCAGCGCTGCCGGGAGGAGCCTGAAGACACTGACTCCTGGTCAGGATCTAACTGCTCTAGGGGAGGGCTTGAGCGTCCTTGTTTTAAAAAAAGCTCCCCAAGTGATGCTAAACTGAGATAACAACCCCTGTCCCCTAATAGCGTTCGGCAGTTTCTACCCACTGGGCTTCTTGTTCAAAAATGATCCCTGCGGATCTATGGTCCTGTCCCTTTTATGGTCTCATCCCCCAAAGCCAGCATCCACCCACTTACCCTTTAAACATTTTCTCACTGCCACCTACTGTATGCCAAGTACCACGTCTCGCCCCTGTCTAAATCCTTACCTGGAATACTATCTTTATTACAGAGGAGTCATGACATGGATAAGGCTCAAAGTGGAAGTTTCTAGTAAACACGGAGAATCCACAACCTGAAAGCATCCTTGGCAGAGTCCACAAATGAACCGTCAGGAGGTTGGTTAGACAGGGAAGCCCTGCACCGCAACTCCTGCTGCCGCTCCTGGGCAAGTTCACCGTCACAACCAGTATTCCTTTAACATTCCTACTGGCGTCAGCACAGGACACGCCTTACTTCTGGGGCTGGGAGAGGGGCTGCAGCGCATTCCCGGGCCTCTCCAACCAAGTCCAGGGCTTGGTCTTTATGGAATTTCAAGCATCTGGGCTAGGCTCGTTGGGCTGGGGACGGGGAAAACATTTCAGAGCACAGAAGCCCTGAAAACATTTCTCGAATCTCATGTCATCTCCCAAGTGACCCGGTAGCACACCGACTCCAGGCACAGCCCCGTGCATGAGGCCGGTTACAGAACTGAATCTTCACAAGCAGCTGTTTGGGGAGTAGGGATGGGAGGGGATCAGGCCTTGCTCAGGGCCTGCATCTGATGACCGCGAGATTCCACATTTCTGCCACTTCCTTCCTGCGGCCCTGGTTCCCATCCACTGACTCTGAAAGGCAATCACTGAATTGAGTGACAAGTCCCTCTCCACGTCCCAGGTGTGGCTCATCTGAACGCTTTTGGCAAGTTACAAGCCAAATTCTCTATTCGATCCACCTTAATTTTCTATGTTACATTCTTAAGCGTCTCACACGACTTATCAATTCCTTGAGGTCAGGGTACTCAGACATGCTGAATTAAACTTGAAGTCATGGTTTGAATGGGTCATTAATTTCTTCCTCCTCAATTTCCATTTTTCTTCCTGAAGAAGGAAAACCAGTGCAGCTGGCCAGCCCCCCCACAACTGGGTGGGCCCCTGGGCTGCTGCCATCCTCTCCCCCTTGTAGTCTTTTTACAAGAACCCCAAACACCCCACACTGTCCCTTCCACTCCTGACACCCCGTCCCACTGCAGCCTGGCTTTCCTATCACTGACGCCGCTCCGGCATGGCTGCTGCGGACACCTGCCTCCCGGGTTCACCGTCATCTCCCAGGTCTCTTCCCCAAGAGGGCCCTCATCTCGGGGGCACCCTTATCAGCTGGCTGCCCCCTTCCCCTCCCACCACTTCTCAAGGCCTTTCTCCATCCTCCCAGTGCAAGGCCGTGCCCCCAGGGCTGTCAGTGCCCACATGGCGAGCACCCCTCTGGCTGGCCCCAGTCTCACTCCCGAACCCCTCACCCCGCACTTCCAATGGCCTCCTCTCCATCTTGGCACAGGCAGCTCAACCCCCCAGCTACTCATCAAAACCCGGCACCGATCCAATTTCCTAGCATCCTACAGCCAGGACTCTTTTTTTTTTTTTTTTTAACATTTTTTATTGATTTATAATCATTTTACAATGTTGTGTCAAATTCCAGTGTTCAGCAAGCCAGGACTCTTTTGAAAGCAAAGGGGAACACTTTTAACAGTTCGGCCAGTTGTGATGGTTACTTTCTGTATCAACTTGACTGGACCACAGAGTGCCCAGATATTTGGTCAGCATCATTCTGGGTGTTTCGGGGTGAGATTAACATTTGAATCGGTAGACTGACTAAAGCAGATCCCCCTCTGAAGGGAGGTGGGCCCTGTTTAATCAGTTAAAGGCTTGAGTTGAAGGAAACGGTTGACCCTCTCCTGAATAAGAGGATTTTTCCTCTGATGACCTTTGAACTGGGACATCAGCATCTTCCCTGACCTTGGACTCAAGCTGAAACACCAGCTCTTCTGAGCCTTGGGTCCGTCAGCCTTCAGATGTCCATGAGAGAGAGAGACTGAGACCCATGTTACATAGCAAACAAGGCCTCATAGTGGCCCCTGTTATTTCTGGAGTTTCAAGTTTGGGGTGAGGACAGGGGATCAGATCCCATCAGTTACAAAATCCTAGCGTTCCTCTCCAGGTCCCTGTCCTTGGGAGTAATGCTCAGCGGGAATCCAAAGAGAACCTGCTCGGGGACCACAACCCTTACCCTTGCTCCCTCATGGCCTTCAGGGATCCCAAGAGAGCCTAAGGTTGCCAGGCACCCCCTGCGTGTATAAAGGCTCATTCATTTGCACTTTATTCCCATTCTCTTCTGGCAACTTGGGGGGAAAATCTCCCGAGGAGTCTTTGAAACTGAATCTCTCACAAGGCCTTGATGAAAGTGCCCATATCTGGACCGAGGGCTCGAGGCACTCAACTTCTTCCAAGCCACGTCTCTGAGGGCTGCAGGCTGCCTTCCCCCTTACTCCGCTTGGCTTATCAGAGGCCCGAGGGAACTGAGAGATTTCCTCTGGAGAGGAAGCCCTGGGCCTGCGGCATATTCTTTTTAAAAGCTTTGACATCTACTCACCCTGATGGCTTAGGCTGGCTTTTTTTTTTTTTTAATTGAAGTATAGTCAGTTTATAATGTTGTGTCAATTTCTGGTGGACAGCAGAAAGTTTCAGTCATACGTATACATACACATATTCCTTTTCATATTCTTGTCATTATAAGTTATATAAGATACTGAATGTAGTTCCCTGTGCAGTACAGTAGAAACATGTTGTTTATCTATTTTATATATCGTAGGTTTTATTTGCAAATCTCCAACTCCCAATTTATCCCTCCCTTCTTTTCCTCTTTGGTAACCATAAGTTTGTCTTCTACGTTCATGAGTCTGTTTCTATTTTATAAATAAGTCAATTTGTGTTCCTTTTCTAGATTCCACATATGACTGATACATGGTATTTCTCGTTCTCTTTCTGGCTTACTTCACTTAGAATGATGATCTCCAGGTCCATCCATGTTGCTGCAGATGGCATTATTTTATTCTTTTTTATGGCTGAGTAGTATTCCATTGTATATATATACCACAAAGTCCTTATCCAGTCACCTGTCAATGGACATTTAGATTGTTTCTGTGTCTTGGCTGTTGGAAACAGTGTTGCTGGGTTGGCTTTCGGTCACAGCTAAAGCACATCTTCCTGTCCTTCCTAACTCCACGGGTGCTGGTGGAGTCACATACGGTCCCCATTTCTCTAGGCCGGCAGGGAGGTGTTGATGGCAGACTCTTCGGCAGGCTGGTTCCATGGTCCTGAGCTCACGTGCTTCATAACCTCAAACCCACTGAAAACGCCCTTTACTTGAACGCCTGCATTGCAAGCGGCCACCGGGATGTGGGACCCAGAGGTCTGGCCAGTGTGATGCATCTCAGAAGAAACCAAATGCCTTCACATCCAGGCCTGCAAGCCTTCTCGTCTTATAGTTAACTTTCATGGTGGGTTTGAGGAGATTGAATAATTCTACTAATACTATCAGAAGTAACTTTTATTGCTTTGGCTTTGGAATACAGCTCCCCCCCACCGCATACACATACACACACCCCAGCAGTAATTCCGTCAAGTAGTCAAGAACCATAACGCTCCTGAGGTCACATTCAGCTACTGCATAGTAACTGCAAACCACAAAGATACTAGTTAGAAACGGCAGAAAGGTTATCGGCAAGAAGGAACTCAGAAGACACATTCAGGGCCTGTCGCAGGAAGACACGATGACTGAGGGTGAGAAATGCTAAGTCACTGTAACAAATCCCTAGGCCCTCGCGGAACCCCGTGGACACGCTAGAGTGGAGGGCCGCTGTCTTGGGGTTTCACTACTTGGCTGTACCAGTATCTGTGTTGCAGGTCAGGCCATGATGCTCAACATGCATTCATCAGGTGACCACTGAGACAGCTGCCACACAGGCGTGGACAAACGGCCAGGCCCTGCACAGACGAGGTGTCTTTAAATGATGAATCGGAAACAATGATATCGCTTCTTCAGGTTAACTTCCGGCCTCCCTACCTGTAAAACAAGGCAGGGCAACACCCTGCTGATAAGGCTGTACAGAGGATTCCACAAGGAAATGTCAAGTTCAGGTGCTGGTTCCTTTAAGCACTCAGTAATCACCATCATTTCTCCTTGTTGGTGTTATTGTCACACTGTGGACAGAGCTGCGTTCTCGCCTTAATGAATAAGAGTGAGTTTGCAAGGCCTGCCCACGGGGCGTCTTAGTTCCAGGGGCTACACCCTCCCTCACACATGCACAATGTCTGTGCCCAGGGGCGCTTCTGGCCAACCCCCGCCCCTTCTTTTCCCGCACTTCACAGCTCTCCACCAGCATTGATTGTCCATTGTTCAGACAAAAATGAATCAAGCCATGACTTGAGGTTTGAATTCAACTGAAAAAAAAAAAAACAACTGTGTGATTCTAAGGGTCTCCATCCAAGTTTTTCCCCAAAGATTATTCTCCGAGGAAAAAAGAAAACAAAATGGCTACATCTCAAAGTTTTTCAGGCTCCATTATCCCACGGCTCTCTTTACCCCTTGAGACACAGTTTTCAATAGTAAACTGGGCTGAAGTTTGAGGGCAAGGCCTAGCGAAGCTGTTTAACTCCTGCCACCAAAGACAAACCGGGATTCTTTCACAATTTCCCCTCAGGCTGGCCCTCTGCTTTCTGGGGCCAAACCACTGAAAGAATAAATGAATGCAAAAAATTTGCCTCACAGCAGCGAACGCTAAGATTTTAGACAGATACAGATTCCCCAGCAAACCCACCCCAAAGACAATGAAAGGAGGGCTGGGTTTGTGGGCTTGTTAAAGGCTGGGTGCCTGATTTTCTTTAGGGTCTGAATGTGTTTACACGGGGCGGGGGGAGCTCACTGACATAGCAGTTCGAGAAAAATCAGCAAAGGCTGAGAACACTAATTCGTCCGCAGGGAGCTCACCTTTCCTGCCACGCATACTCCCGGTGCGTCTCCCGCACTCCAGCACTGCGTGTGGTGACCCGGGGACAGAATGCAAGGTGGCTCCGGGTGGCCTCTGCCTGATGAGGACAGACTTGTGCCCCGTGTGGCAAACGCCCCGGAGCATGTGAGTGTGTAGAGCGGGCGGAGAGGTGGGATTTGACCTAGACTTTGAAGAACTTGAGAGCCCAGTCGCCCACCTGGACAGTTTACACGGAGCGGGGCTCTAGTCTAGAACCGGTGCGATTATAAATACACAGAGGTTCTGAACAGAAGGGATCTGGGACAATGTGTTCCTAAAGACAGCTAGGGAGGAGGTGTCAGAGGTCAGTGGCTGTGACTGGCCCACCCCTAAGCTCTGCAGGTCCTGGGACAAGAGTACAGATGAAAAGCCCACGTGCTGACATATTGAAAAGTTAAAACGCACACTAACAAACTGTTGAATCTTCTACCCTCCTGTCTAATTGGTACAAAAAGGCTGGGTTCAAATTTAGAATTCCTAGACTTCAGAGCGCCAGACCAGATGTGGGGTGGGGGGAGCCTGACCCAGGACCCCTCCTTTCTCTTCCATCCCCAGCTCCATTCTGCACCACGGGGTCTCAGGACCACACATGGGAACAGGCCACACCCCTCAGCCCCAGGCAAGCAAGCAGCCCCCTGGACCGCCCCTTCTAGGGGTGCGCACACCAGGGCTCCGTCTACGCCCGGAGGATGGACGGAGGAAGAAATGAGCACCAGCCCTGGACTCAGAACCCTGTTCCCTGGCTCCTGGGCCCACGAGTGCTCTATCGTTGGAGGAAGGCAGGACCAAGGGTGGCAGACTGGGCCTCCTAAACTTGGGGGGGGGGGCTCCTGCTCAGCCTGGGGGTGACACCGAGTCCACGGAAGAATTCGATTTGCTGGGCGATGAGACACAGTGCCGTGTGGCCTGGATGGCGGCGATGATGCTGGCGGCTAACCTTCATCCCAGACAATGAATACAACAATGTGAGTTTGCACCAAATCCCCCGGCCAAGCCTGTGAGCTCTGGATCGTTGGTCTGCCCACTTCACATACGAGGACACTACGATTAGAGAGATCTTAATGTAACCAAGGCCACCCAACTAGAGGTGGCAGAGCCAGGGTTCCAATGTTAAGACAGCCTTGCGGCCGAAAAACGCAGAGGAAAATCATTTCCTGGTCCTGAATCATGGACTCAGAGCCAGAAGGAACCATGAAATTCATTACATCCAACCCACCCAGTGTGGATCTGCTGGTGGGCTGTGCAGGGGAGGAATCCAGGGTCCTGCCTGCAGACCACCATCCCTTCTGCGTGGTGGGCACAGGCTCCCGGGCGGGGTAGGGGACGCCACCAGGGGACAGGCAGGTGGCCGGGGTGCCCGGCAGGCGTGTCCTGCCCAGAGCCATCCCCATGGCCCTTGGTGAGCAGGACCCTGGGAGTCCTTCTGAAAACCACTGCTTTGATGCTTTCTCCAAACCCCGAGAGCAAGGCGGCGGGATGCATTTGGGATACCGTGCAGCTTCATTCTGTCTCCAAGGGTCGGTGTGGGGGCCCAGAGCCCACGCCCGCCCTCCCTGCAGCTGTGAGAGCCGGGCAAGGCCCTGCGGGTCAAGAAGGTGGATTTTTTTTTCGTTTCTTTTTTCAAAATTGAGTTTTTGTAAACTTTTTAAACTAAGGCATACATTTTTACATCGGGAAGCGCACGAATTTTTGTGCAGCTGGATGAATTTTAAATACGTCCGCATTATGTGACCACCACCCAGACCAAGACAGAGAATGTTTTACAAACGGACTGAGAATTGCAGAAGTAACACATGAACACATTCTCCTGGTGAAGCATTCACACAGGACATGCAAGCTGACCCCCCACGACCCCCCCTCCTAGCATCTCTCTACACACACAAGGCCCCACTGTTATAATTCAGTGTGTCCGGAAGCCAGGCCTCCCCCCTCAGAGCTCCCAGGCCTTCAGGCATTAAAGCTGCCTGACCAAACAGGTTTGGGGTCTTTCTCCTAGAACATTCGCTCCTGCCCGCCCCACCCCCATCCAATTCCTGCAGCAGGCGGAGAGCCTGTGATTCCTGCACCCAGGACGGCACAGCTGCCTCCCGTAGCGTGGGGCGCGGTGAGGACCAGGCGGGGGGACCTCTCCCCATCCTCTCGTCTTAGAGCCGTTTAGCCTGGACCCCGCTGAAGTGTGGCTGCTGCAGACAAAGAGCGGCCCGGGCTGCAGGGCCTACCCCAGGTAGAGGGGCCTGGGGGGCACGCCTAAGCCAGAAACTGCCCGAACTGGTTACATTCCAGCCAGATTAGCACAAGGCCCGGGCCTGCTCCTGAGCCCACTCCTCCCTCCTCTCCTAGACCATGAAGAGGAGGTTTAACTGTTTCCCTCCCACTTGCTGTCCAGCCTCACACGCTGACAACACTCCCTTCCATTTGCCAGGCAGCTTCTCAGGGGCTGTGGATTAACACCCCCCAAGCCAGACAATGGTCTCCGGGGGAGGGATGCAAAAGGCTCGGACAAGGGCTCAGACAAAGGACCCGGGCTCTGGGCGCCGTCCGTCACTGCGCAGTCACCACTGCCCGCACGCACGGGTGGGGCTCCCAGCCCCGGCCCTGCGTGGGACTCCAGAGGGCTGGGTGTGCTCCCATCACAGGGGCCTGAGGAACTGGAATCCACCCCCACCCACTCCAATCTGGACGTCCTGGCCTCACGGTGACTGAGTTCAGGCCCGAAAGTAACCCACAGGTCCCAGACGAGACTGCAGGAACCAGGGACCAGAGTGCTGGGCTGGGGAGCACTAGGGCAGGCCTGGCCCACCCATCCCTTTCTTCTGGCAAAATTGGTTTCCCAGGGGATACAACAGGCAGCAGGTGACTCTGGCCCCCGCCTCGAGGCTCCCAGGCAAAGTGGCCCGTTCTCTCTGCAAGCCTGACCCACATCACGGGTAGGTATTACTCCACGCAATGCTATTTTCTTTCTCTCTCGTGTGCAGGTGCGCACACTTGCGTGGACTTGGAAAAGCAGCAGCGGGTGAGAGAGGGAAAGGCGAGAGAACCAGAATCTCAGGTGTGGAAATGGCTCTTACACGTCCCAGACCAGTGGCTTCGCAGCTGCTGCTGCTGCAGGATGAATGCCTTGGTGTTAGCATGTCAAAATTCTCCTCCAGGTGATTCCAGTGCAGTTCTGTCCTAAAAAGCAGAGCCACCGTCCCTGTGAATCGGCCTGGGACCTCATTAAATGCAGACCCTGGGTCAACAGGTCTGAGGTGGGACCTGAGATGCTGCATGTCTAACGAGCTCCTGAAAGATGCTTGTCCAAGGACCCCGCTTTGCGTACAAGGGGCACTCAGTCTGTCCCGTCCATCGTTCATCGGGAGGCTGCACCCTCCCTGCACGGAGAGGCTGCCTGGCCTCAGCTCGAGCCCTTTTCTTAAGGCGGCCGCCCCAGCTGCACACAGCCCTGCTGGAATCCTTCATCACACTGAGATGACCCCATGACAATCTCAAGTCCCTCTTCTCTTGACCTGAGGTTCCGGGCCCTCATGAAAAAACCATCTGGCTTCTGCTCCTCCTTTCCCCGCACGCCCGTGGCTCCTAGTCTGGGCCAATGGGACCATTTCTCTGACCTTCCTTCTGCTCATAGCACTAATACCGGACAGGGGGTGGGTGGGGGCGGGGTGCAGACTGGCGAGACTTTTGGGGGTTGGGATGGAAAGAGAGCCTCTAACGGAAACAGAAACCAGAGTTCCAGCCCCGGGGCAGTTAACGTACAAGAAATTTAAGGACAATTAAAAAGCCAACAGCCACAATTAATGGGGTTTACACAGGCGAAGCTCATTAGTGTGGGACAGGGTGGTGGCGTTTACCTTGACTGGGCATCCCCTTCCTTTACAGATAGTACAAATTAATTGCAAACAAGACTGCAATGGGGGCTACTCAAAAGGCTGTGAAACCACCTCGACGCCCCCAGATGCAGGGGGAGCGCCGCTGACCCTCGCTCTGGGAGCTCTCTGCCACTCTGGTTGAAATTCCTGGTGAAGCTCAGATGCAATAAACCTGTGCTCCTTTAGAAAGGTTTTTGTAATTGAGAAGACTCCCTAACTCACATCGACGTCCCCCCTGAGACTGAAACAACCGTGTTTTCAGGCAGTGCTGCCTGGGCCCCTGTGTCCTGCAAAGGGAACCACTTCACGGTCATTGCCGCAGAGGAAATTTGAGCGGGGCTTACGGTCTGCAGCGGCAGCAAGTCTACAAATGATTATTCCAAACGAGATGATGTAAGAGCTACCTCAAAGAAAGGGCTCATCCGGCCGCCCAGGGCTCGGCTGGGCTCCCCGCCCTTCCACCTGCTCCAGGCCACCACTCATCTGCCAGGCTCCACACAGCAATACGGCCCGGAGCTTCTACAGGCTAAATTGTCCCAAAGACCCCAGGACTTTTGCTGCCTCTCGGCCCCGCTGCGAGGCCACAGACCGTGGCAGGGTCCGGCTGAGCCAGGGCTGAATCCCGACTGCACCCACATGAATTGTATTACCTTGGTCTAAAGTTACCCTCGGTTCCCACTTGTTCAAAAGGTATAACTCAGTTCATAAGGTTGTGCTGAGGCTGAACTGAGTTAATACGTAACAAGTATAGGGTCTAGACTAGGTAAGCTCTTGTAATGGTAATTTAAAGATGGGAACTTTTTTTAGACCGGGGGAGATGGTCTAACATCCCTCCTTCTCTGAGGCTCCAAAGCACATCGTTCTCTTAACACACTGACCTTTCTCTGCCATGTCAGTCCAGCTGTTAGTCTTGTTGCCCTGCCAGACGGGCAGGTGGGAAGTCCAAGGTCACGGTCCTACTCATCTTTGACCTTCCTGCAATGCTCAACCCAATGCTTGCTTGCGATCAGCAGGAAGCTGGTCAGTAGCTGCTGCACTGATTTTCCGGCAAGAACCGGCCAACACAGAACTACGCACGGACGCCGTAACCAGGTGGGTCTGGCGGCAGCGCAGACCAGACCTCCCTCCCACCGTAAGCAGGTGATATTTCTGTCCTTAGGAAAAACCATAAAACAGGACCTCCTGATCTGGTGCCAAACACTTCATGAAAATGACCACCAACACTCTATTTTTCAAAAAAATCAAACACTGAACAATAATGTCATCACACAACAAGCAATCACACACGCCTGCAGTTTCAGAGGCCTGCTGCTGCTTCAAAAGCACAGATGCGGAGTGTTTTTATATTCAGTGTGATGCAGGCTCAGAATGCCTTGCTCAGTGGCCTGTCGCTATACACGACCTTGCTTTCACATAAATGGGTCACAAGGTCAGGGGCCACCTTCTTCCAGGCTGTGGCATACTTTGGTTGGACCGGACCATCTCTTTTGGGGTGGTGTTGGTCTAATTTTAGGCCTTCAGAGAAACTGCTGCGCTGTTTACCCTGGCCTTAATTTCCGATAGTAGGCAACAAAGATGGAAGTTTTTAGGTTTTCACATCAGTAAGCACTTCCATTTGCTTGAGCTGTCGTCTATTCAGCCTAGAAGTTTCAGCCTGCCCTTCTGGGCCTCAGGAGGGGCAGGATTAGCTCCAAGGAAAGCTGAGTACTTGCGGCTGGTGCGTATGGGTAGGGGCAGGGCCGGGTGGGTGGGGCCCAGGGTCCTAGGGGAGCGCATGGTGCAGGCTGCTCGGAATCACATGTGTATTCAGATGACACTGTTCGTGTGCAGACATTTCTGGAACTCTCCCCTCAAAATGGGCTGTGGGGAGTAGGGGCTCTGTTACAGACATACTCTCTCGTGGCCTTTTTCTTCCCTCTCCTGGCTCTGCTCCATCACTCCCTTCCTCCCTGGAGCCAGGGACTCCCCAGACTGGCAGGGAAGAGCAGGGCTGGGCAGGGACCTCTTTCAGAGGGGTCATGTCGAGGACTCACACTGAGGCTGGGGTCAGGTGTAACAGAGGCAGGTGGGCAGTGCACGCTCATTTTGTGCGGTTGGCCTGGGGAGCTGTCTGCATGTTCTAACAAGGGTGGAACTGCCTGTAACCGTGTATGTGAGTTCTCTAGAAGTCCTACAACTGTACAGGGGCCAGTTTCTACAGCTGCCAATTCAGGCCCGTGGCCGAGGCTTCAGGAGAAGGGAGCGAGTGTTTCTCAGCTGAGAACCACTGGAAACCAGAGGCGCAGGCTGACCTGCGGAGGGGGGAGGGCCAGCCCAGGACTCCCTGTGTCCCTGGGTGATCATTCCCCCTTCAGTCCTTTGGTTATGTTATACTATAGCCTTCTGGCCCTCCTGTCACTACCCTCTCCCTGCAACACACTTGCAACACACACACACACACACACACACACACACACACACACACACACAGAGCATCTCCAGCAGGAAAGTTTCTACATTTCTCTTAAGTGCACTCTGTCCACTAGTTTAAGGGCAAGCCAACACAGACGTCAGTCACAGGGAACAATCTAGAGGCAGAGACTTGCCAGAGGGACCCTAGAGACAAAACTCGGGCATCTAATACGAAGCTGTTGTCAGGGCCTCTCCCCCACTGGCTCTTATGTCCAGCTGGTCCCTTCCAAGGCACTGAGAGAAGTCCACAGCATCGGGCCGGGGCCAGAGACCTGGGTCTGACTGAGCAGCGAGACCTCAGGCAGGTCCCGCCCTGCGCTGAGCACAGCTGCTAGAGAAAGCCTTTATTGAAACAAACACGTATTAAGCACCCACTGTTTACACTATATACTGTGTACAATAGAAGGCCGAGGCTTTTTATTTCTTCCCCGTAAGGCTTCTCTTTGTGTGTGATGAGAAGGAGGGCCAGTCATCACTCTGGACAATAACACTATCCAGATACGGGTCATTACGCGGGGCAATGACCTACCCCCTCGTTACACGAACCTATTCTTGGTTATTCCAAAACATTATTCAGACGGCACGATAAAGTGCTTAATTTTTCTTTCCACTCCCAAACTGTTAAATTAGACCCAAGCCCAAAACAAATAAACCACACAAACCTCCTAAGTACAAAGTAAGACCTCGGTGCTAACATCTGTTTCCCCGCCGCGCAGGGCTGGTGGCTGTGCTCTCCCGCTACGGTGGCCTCAGGCCGTGTTCTCTGCATTTGGCCTCTGACTCTTAGCTGCTGTTCAGAAGCGTGCTAATTACTTCTTTACCACCTTCTTTTGCTGCTCAGACAGAACATTAAGTATCCTCCAGGGCCTCTAGTTTCTGCTTTCCCTTTTCTGAGTGGCTCTGAAAGGTCTTTTAAAGGTCATCTCTCTGTCCCCCAGACGAGCCCCATTCCCTGCACTCAGGGCTTCCTTTGGAGGGGACAGCACAACCCGAGCGCGTTCAACATGCGCAACACAAAGTGGTGTAATACAGCGCTGCACAGGCTTATTAAAATCCCACTTTTAACCTAGGCTGTATTTAAGATCTTATTATTGAGTGCTTTTTAAAAAGGCCAAATTACCAATTCTTAAGCGGGGTAGGGGGAGGAGGCCGGGGGTGGCCGCAGCCTTGTGGTTTCCATCACAGAAGCCTCCCAGCGGTGCAGTCGGGCCAGCTGGTCCTGGTTTATGAGCGTCTCTTCTGAACCCGGCGGTCACTGTGGCCCCACCGGGAGTTTGAAATCGGTTGTGGGTGGGAGCCTTTACACCATGGAAAAGGACAAGCACCCCAAAGCGGGGCACCCCCCCACCCCCAGGGCAGGCTGTTAAGTGTCTCCTCGCACAACATGCTTGCGCCCCGTTCCCCCACCATTAATTTAAAAGAAGCATTTATTGAGCGGACAATCTCCTACATTCGACCCTGGAGCCCAAAGTTGAGCTGAATAAGCTCATGATACAGGGAAAAACAAAAAAAACCAAAAAACCCACAATGTGGATGCCACACAGAAACACAAAAACAACAGTCAACTCACTCTGCGTCTAGCACCGCCCTAAGTCTTTGCAGATGCAAACTCACTCAGCCCTCATGCCAACACTGCGCGTACAGACTCTCTATTTTCTTACCAGCTCCTTTTCACAGATAAGGAAACTGGGGGCCCTTCCCCATTCCTGGAGTCCAGGCGTTTTCTACCAACCCATGGAAAGGCCTGGGTGTAGCCCACGTGCAAATCAAAAAAAAACCCCAGAGCAATGCTCCACCAGAGCTCAGACCCCAACGCAGATGATTTTACGGAGGCGAAGGGCCAGAGAGCATTCTTGGAAGCGACAAAATCTGTGTGAGCTGTAAGGAAGGTTCCAGAGACCCCAGGAAAGGCAGTGGAGTGGCAGTTCAGGCCAGCTTGAGAAGAGGGGTGTTTGCCTACAACAGGCCCCTTGGAACACAGCCCCCTTCTCTCCCTTTGTCAAGCCAGGGAAACCCCCTCCATTTCTGGAGGAGAGAAATGGAAGGAGGCACAGAACGCAATCATGAGAGGACAAACACATCCTCAAGAGTCTCACAGCTGAACCGCGAGGGAAAACCCCAGGCCTTAAAAGCATCGAGAACCTGGCTGTCACCAGAGCAAACACCCGAAGGTCTCTGCTCACCCCCACAAGGGTAACTGCACACGAAACAGGGCCCACAGCATCACGGGACGACGAGGGGCCGTGTTTTCCAAGCAGTCAGGGCGGCGGTGGCGGCGGCTGGTTCTCCTGCTGGGCTTCCCAGCTGGAAATTCTGGAGGGAACTGCTTTCTGCCTTTAAGCCTCCAAAGAGACTGCAGGTCGTGAACAACAAAAATTGCGTTTCTTCATGCTACTTCATATGATGGAAATAGCCACATCCTGCAAACAATCAGACAGCAGGCTGGGCCTTTCCTCCTTACACTTAAGAGAGACAGAAAACCAAGCCCACTCCCCTTTTCCCTACTTCCTCCTGCTTTTTTTTTTTTTTTTTTTCGCCCAGGGAATGAGTCAAGCCAGTCAACAACTATTTATGGAGTGACCACAGGATTGCAGAGTCTGGGAGGAGACACGGGTTGCTGGAAGAAGCCCAGGAGAGTTCTCACTTGAGACAGTACAAGGAAATGTCAATCCTCAGGCCAGCTCTAAACAGGGCAGTAAAGAACTGACTGCCACCCTGGGTGGGTTTATTCCGGACCAATCACTCCCTTCTGGCGGAGCAGTTTCTGTTATCGTAAGGCCAGAGTGGGTGGATCGGCCACGATCATGCACATTTTTGGAAAAATCCAGGCACAACGCTAAGTCTTGATGGTTTTGGGGTGGGGACTGGCAGCTTGGCTGAGCCGCTCTTCTCCCCCAACTCCCGAAGGGCCCCACAACAATCACAATTAAACAAATGTTGTCAGATGTTCACTATTTTCTGTCTACAAATGTAAATGTGTATGAGCTAAAGGGGAGAGGCTAGGAAAATCTAGGGCTGACGGAAACAGCCTTCTGGGGGCCTGACCCTCCGGCCTCGGGTCGTTTTGACGTGGCTCCCTGCTACTCAAAGTGTGTTCCGCGGACCGCAGCATCAGTACCACTTGCGATGATGTCAGAAATGCAGTCTCTGGCTCCACTCCAGACCCATGGCAGCGTAACACAACGGAAGGACCGAAGTGGGGAACGATCACCCAGGGACACAGGGAGCCCTGGGCTGGCCCTCCCCTCTCCGCAGGTCAGCCTGCGCCTCTGGTTTCCAGTGGTTCTCAGCTGAGAAACACTCGCTCCCTTCTCCTGAAGCCTTGGCCACGGGCCTGAATTGGCAGCTGTAGAAACTGGCCCCTGTACAGTTGTAGGACTTCTAGAGAACTCACATACACGGTTACAGGCAGTTCCACCCTTGTTAGAACATGCAGACAGCTCCCCAGGCCGACCGCACAAAATGAGTGTGCACTGCCCGCCTGCCTCTGTTACACCTGACCCCAGCCTCAGTGTGAGCCCTCGACGTGACCCCTCTGAAAGAGGTCCCTGCCCAGCCCTGCTCTTCCCTGCCAGTCTGGGGAGTCCCTGGCTCCAGGGAGGGAGGGAGTGACGGAGCCGAGCCAGGATGGGGAAGAATATATTCCAGTATGTCTGAATAACATGTTTGGTTACAGTGCAGGTCAGCGCATCTGGGGCAGTCACTGCACCCCCACCCCCCCAAACATGGTGACTTTAATAACAAACAACGCATCTGGAGATTGGAATATAAGTACGCAGGCAGAGGCAGCCACGGAAGATGTTAATTTGCAAGTCCACAGAGGAAAAGAATCAGGCGGCCACACTAATGCTTAATTCCACAGAGCCTCAGGACTCACCAACAGCCTCCCCATGGACACGCTCTGGGTTGAAAGTCGATTTTCAACCCCTCATGATTTTGCCTAAAACTTAAATTAAGCTGCTTGAGGAGGAGGCTGGACTGGACTTGATTTTCTGTGAATCCTGAAACAGTGCAAATAGAAAAAAACTCCATTTAAGATTTGTAAGTTAAATACAAAATATCTGAATAGATGTGATGCAGTTCATTCACCTGGGCATAGGAAAGAGAGAAAGAAAAAAAAGGTCAAATTGGGAGAGATACCTTCTTAAAAGGCCCTGGGACTTAAGGACTAGGGTCCAGCTTAGCTGCTGCTTTCTGGTCTCCTCGAGTTGATTTCAGTGTAAAGTACATGGGCCTTTAAGAAGGTAAGTCTTCTGAAATAGGATGTATAGGAGGGAACGCGTGTGTGTAGGGGAAGAGGCTGTTAATAACAGCAGCCATACTGCTATATCGCAGTCACGTGCTGTAACAACACACCACCTGCACCGGGACACATGTGTCACACGATACACTGCAGTAACAACGGGCAGGGTGGGAACCTGGCCACCTGGGAGGAAGCAAGGTCCTGGGAAGCTTTGCTCACTGTGTTAGTTTCTCCAGGAACATGGAGTAGCACGTGGACTTGCTTAATTAAACACCTGAAGAAAGACAGAAGAGGCTCCTGGAAGGACACCAACCCAGTAGGGCAAAGAAGCAGAACTTGGCAAGAGCATCATCAAGTCACCGTTGCAGTTAGGAGGGAAAAAGCTACAAAATCCTCCCACCCACACGGCACAGACCTCGCGGAAAGCGGCTGGCATCCACACTTTACAGAGAATGATGGGGAGCCAGGACCCACGGGGACCACAGCCACAGGGCAACACTCTGGCCTTTGCGATGGCCAAGAGGGAAGGAAGGTTGTCAGTCACCCCATCGACTCGGCAGACGTGGTTCACGCACCCTTTGGGGTGCACCTATCAGATAAGGACTAGACGGCATGATTTTACAAAATAAGAAAAAAAAATGTCTTGAGAGTTAAATGCGTGGGAGTCCTTAGGACGGCAACTCTGCGGAATCCTTGGCCCATCTGTTATTAATAAACGCCGGTGGCAATATTCATGAGTACACTTGTCAGAGGGGCTGCTTCCTCCCCATCTCCCTGTCCCGCCAGGGACAACGGCCAGATGTGGAAATCGGGGGCCCTGGGTTGAGAGGCCGGACCTGCCAGGGGCAAATCCATCACCTCGATAAGCCTCAGCTCATGTCTATTAAATAGGAGCGATTATAGCAGCTTCGCTTAATTCTTAGAACTATTTTGAGGATCAAATGAGATAATGGATGTGAGTCCCTAAGTGTGTCGATCAGCCAATAACCCAGGCATACGGGCTATAATGCGGGACGTCCGTGGGCGGGGCTGGGTGTGTCAGGGGTAAGCTTCCTTCTTCAATGTCGTAAGAGGCATGTGACACTCATACTTCCCCCTCCCAGGCCCCTAAGCAAGCTTTTTAAATTTTAACACATTCAGAATTCATTAAGCAACAAAATCCAGTTCTGATTTAAAAGTGTGTCCTCTGAGGGCAGCTTAAGGGTCCTCTAGGCCTGTGAACCTCACGCGTAATCAGAAGTTGACACTCCACCCGACTCACTCGGGTCGAGCTGTCCGTCATCAGGTTTCTTCCTGATGTGACTTCGGCTCCCTGGACGGCTCCGCGACCTCTGGAGCCCAGGGCCCAGCCAGCCTCCACGGCTCGTGGGAGCATAAACACCACCACCGTATCGCGTCCGCAGTGCGGACGGTCCCGCCCTGAGCCACTGGTCTGAAGGAACACCTGGCTGCCACTCAGACGGAGATCCTCCTGTGGCAAGGACGGCTGGCCCGTCACTCAAGAACTGAAGCCTGTGCCGCGCTGCCCAGGAGGGGCGAGGCTGCCCTCTAACATGTCCATTGAGCAAACCCCTTTCAGGGCACAAGCAGCTGGTTGTTTGTTTTAGAAGCCCTGGGCCTGATCCTGGAGCTCGAAGACTCCCCACCGTGGTTCCTAGTCACCCACCCAGGGCTCCTAGTTTGTGCTGAGCACAGCCGGCAGCCTCTTCAGCCCCTCACTCCATCTAAGGTGATGAAGCAATGGGGACCGAGGCCTGGCGGGGAGGCCCTCGACTCCAAGGAGCCCGTTAGGTCTCATGCTCTGAAGTCATTCTTGAGCCATAGGGAGCTTCGGTCCTTTTCACCCTGGAACCCCCAACATCACATCAACCCACTGATTCCACCAACCTCCCCAGGTCAGGAGTCCAGCACGGATTCCGAGAGCTCTCCTGAGGCTCCTCAGGGGCCAGGCGTGCCCAGGATATTGGAGAGGAGCCCCGTTTGCCCAGTACCTGCCTCGACTCCCCACTCTGGAATCTGCCCTGCTCTCCAGCAGAATGCCATGTCCGTCTTGGCAGCTCCATGGCAACCACGCTTCTGAGGACAGCAATGACCCCCATTAGCTCACCCGTCACCTTACTTGGCCCTTCAGCAGCACCTGACTCGGGTGACCCCTTCATACACTCTCTTCCTCGGCTTCAGGGACCCTGTACCTTCCCGGTTCTGCCCCTTTCGGTCTCCTTCGTCAGTTCTTACTCTTCTCTCCCATCTCTGAAAGCTGCGGTGTCAGGACTCGGCCCTTCACCTCCTTCTTCGCAGCCCTCATCCCGCAGGGATCTCCTGTCTGGGTACCACCCGTGAGCCCATGACTCTAAGGTCTCTCTCTTTAGTCCAGACCTCTTCCCTGAAATCAGTTGCCCTACTGCCCATCACTACCGCACTGGATGTCCTAAACGCAGCTCCCATGCCGCATGTCCCAAACAGCTCCTGGTGATCCCCCCCAGATCCGCTCGCCTCACAGTCTTTCCCATTTCGGCACCACTTCCCTCCCTCCTTCCTGCTGCTCAGGAGGTATTTCTGACTCTTTTCTTCTTCTTATACCCCACCAGCAAATTCTGCCACTTCCCCTTCAAAACGGATCGGGGTGAGGGGGTGGGGAGGGTAGAGCTCAGTAGCAGAGCATGTGCTTAGCACGCACGAGGTCTTGGGTTCAATCCCCAGTACCTCCATTAAAAAAAAAAAAGGCAACAAATAAATAAACAATAAACCTAATTACCTCCCCCCAACCCCAAACCAAACAAAACGGACCCAGGATCCAACAACTCTCCCTCTCCACCATCCAAACCACATTGACCTCCGCCCCAACTTGACTCCAAGTTTCCTACCCTCACCCCGCCTTGGTCTATTTTTATCACAGTGGCCCTAGAGCTCTGTTAAAACCTAGATCAGATCATGTCACCCCTCTGCTCAAACCCTCCAACACTCCCCTTCTCACCTGGGTCTTGAGGAAAAAGAGCCTCTGTGCCCGGCTCCCAGCTGCCCTCCTGACTGTACCCGCTCGCACCTGTCCTCTGCTCGAGCCACGCGGGCTCCCTCCCTTCCTCAAACAAGCCACCGCGATCCTCCCTGAGGACCTTTGCACTTGCTCTTCCCTCCCTGTGCCTGGAACGCTCTTCCTCCCACGTGTCCACACAGTCAGCTCCCTTCACTCTTGACTAAAAAGTCACCCCCCAGTGAGACCTTCAGTAAATAGTTGTTCAACTGGCGGCTTTGCCTGGAAGCCCCCTGGGGCGCAGGGACCCCCGACAGCTCACACATGCAGGGGATGCTGTGTGGTCCGTGCCTGGCAGGGGTCTGTCTCTGAAGGCCGACTCTGCTGGCCTGTCTCCCCCGAGAACAGGGACGGCGCATCTTGTGCGTCATGACAGGTATATTTGGTGCAGGGCACAGAGTGGGTGGCCCAGCGTGTATCTCCTGAATGAATGAATGACCCAAACGCGGCCTCACACTTCACAGGACGAGAATCCTGCCCTCTCGGCCCCACAGACCTGTACCTCTTCTGCTGTTTAGACACAGACAGTGGTTTCACAGGAGAAATGAGTCATCCCTCTGTTTCGTTTCAAACCACTGGGTCCCCTGTGAATACCATGTAAGCACTGCTTCCCTGTGCAGAGTCCCTGCACGTGGCCCTACATCGCTTTCTCCTCAGACCCGGCGCAGAGATGGGCACTAAGTCACATGTGCCTCCTGGTGAGTGAGGGACAAGATGGACCTTGAGGAACTCAAAACAAAGTGCGGGAGCCTCATCTGAGTGGTTAAAAGCCTCCACTCAGCTTCATCATTCCCGGCATGAAGCTACAAAAGCTCAGTCTTCTGTACCCGCCTCGAGGTCAGAGCTTGGAGATGCTTCCTTCATCAGAACACAGACAGACAGCAGGGGGATCTCAAGCCCTTAATGACGCTGAGGAGCAGCCACAGCACTTTACAGAATTAGCCTTTTTGAGATAGTATGCCCAAGGACGATGAATCAACTTCAAAAATAGGCTGAGGGTAGAAAAACTGGAGCTGAACGCATCCCAGTTTTGCACGTGGTAACCAAGATACGTGATGTTCAGCTAGAAGCCAATTCGAGTTATTTATCGTCGAGTAACCACTATGGCTGGTACTTGGCTGCACTGAGGTCTCAGGCTTGTTGGAGGCTGCACCTTGAGAGGTCTGTCATCTAAAAGGAGAAAGAAAAACATGCCCTTTCATTCAAGAGCTTTAAAAAAAAAATGCAGCGGCATACCAGGAATGTAAAAGAAAAAAAAAAGAGGCAAAATAGTTGCTTCTAACAATAGGGAGGCTGAGAAAGAGGGAGACAGAGGTGTTAGGGGAGATTTTTCGCAGGAGACAGAAAACTAGAGATTTGCAAAGAGAAGAAATGGGAGGCAGCAACACACCCCACATGGAAGGGAGACGCCTGCGCAGAGGGGAGCTCCATGCAGGGGGCTCAAGGGAAATGTCTCCAAGAAGCACGAGCCTGGGGACAAGCCCTCACACTTGCCATCTATACTCATTCACTGCGAACCGCGGCAGGGAGCCCATTCAGGAAGGAAGACACAGGCAGAGTGCAGCTTCTGAGGTCCAGAGAGATGGGGTTTGGGTCTGTGGTGTGATAACGGCACGGTCAGGTTTGGATGAGAAAGTTAAGCTGACCAAAACCTAAGGCAACGTAGGACCGTTCTTCCCCCGCAGAAACACAAGGGAAAGAAATGCTGACATGCCATGTGTTCACGAACAGTCAAGTGTCGATTTGGCCAGATGCTAGCACCGTACTGAGCGTGTGCATTTCGTGATGTGGGTTCCATGCTGGTAGTTGGCAGCCCAGGGCTGGCAGGGGTGCCCTGGGAAAGCCAGTAGCCAAGGCTTCCAAGCCTCGCGGTACCCATGGAAGAACTAGGGGATCGTAAACGTCAAGAGATGGAAAAGACCTGCTGGGGGACACCTAAGCCCCCCCCCCAGGGTCCTGTAGGCAAATGTTTGATTTGAAGTGATCCAGACAGTGAAAGAAGTTCCCATCAGTTTCTAAAGCTAGATGTTTTCAGAGTCTGGGTAATTAAAAAACTTCCCTGGCTATAAAAGAGAAAGAAAGCAGAAAGAAACCTGAAAGGAATATTTATGGAGAAACAGAAACAAAGTATTCCTAGACCCACGTAGTTGTCCAGCTCCTAAACTGAGGAGAGTTCAGTTAAAATACTAAAAATAAACAGTGACTGTATTTAACTTCTTTTTATGTTTCTAAGGGAGCCAATAATATAATAAAAATATACCTGGGACCTGAATGACTTCACATGAACAAGGACTGCTTAAAAAATGCATCCAGGGGTGGGAAGAATAAATTTGGATTCAAAATCTGCAGATACTAATTACTATATATGAAACAGATCAACAACAAGTTTCTATTCTATAGCACAGCAAACTATATTTGCTCTCTTGTAGTAACCTATAATGAGAAAGAATATGAAAAGGAATATATGTATGTTCATGTATAAATGAAACATTATGCTGTACACCAGAAATTGACACATTGTAAACTGACTATACTTCAATTAAAAAAAGAATAGAAAAAAAACAAAAGAAAAAATGCTCCCTCTCCACTGAAAAAGCATCCTCCCCACTGCTCCCCATCCTTGAAACTTGGTCTATGAGTCAATCAACAAACTTCCACTGAGTGCTATCATGCAGAAGGCACAGAAGCCAGGGCACTAGCAGAGTCAAGTGAGCAAACTCTAGCCTTCCAACTTCTGTTCCCACACTGAAAAAGAAAGACCGAAAAATGCTGAGCTTCAAAAGACATGCTGTGAAAATTGTTGAAAAGGAAGACAAACCCTTCAAAAGGGTGACCTTGGGCGTGCCCTTCCCAATCAAGTTAAATGTCACTGCTCTGAGAACTTGTACTTTCTGATTTCCTGATTCTGCAGAATCCAAAGCTAGCAGAACGAATTTAAACCCTCCAGCTTCCTTCCTTTCTCCATTTCCTTAAAAACAAAAACAAAAGCCACAGATTTAATATTTCCATTAAAATGCCACTTCACAAAAAGCATCACATGTGTTCACTGTTACCAGAGGCTTAAGGAAAAAATACATTTCTCTTTCTCTCTCTTTTTTTTTTTTTGCTGAAAGATGACTTTTTCAAATTTCAGTGAGACACTAAATTCTGCCCCCGCATAATTTAGTCCATCAGTCTAGGCGCTATTTTTGTAGATTTATGGTATTTAATTGTCTGTGCGTGTTTCCGTTATCTCTTGCTGTAGCACAGTGACTTAGAAACAGGAGGAACATTCCCACATCAGCCCTTTTACTCCCACCCCGGTTTTCCCATCAACACCTTCTGGGATGGTAGCCACCGAACTTTTACAAGAGCCTCAATCTCCATCTCCGGCTTCCTCTCCTCTGTATTCACAACAGCCTCGTGAGTGAGGGAGGTGCAGGGACGCCATCCTCTCCACCGTGCAGATGAGGAAAGGGAGGCTCCCAGGGCCACTCTGCAGCACGGTGGCCACTCGCCATGCGTGATTTCTGAGCACTGAAATGACGGTGCTGCACGCGTAAAACACACATCAAAAACTTAGCACGGAAGTAGAATATACAGCACCTCAAGAATAACTTTTTATACTGAGTGCATGTTGAAATGATAATATTCCTGATAAACTGGGTTAAGTAAAATTCATTACTAAAATTAGTTTAAGTGCTCTTTGACATAAATCACGGTAATATTTTCTTTGGATCCATCTCCTAGAGTAATGGAAATAGAAGCAAAAACAAACAAACGGGACCTAATTAAACTTAAAACCTTTCGCATAGCAAAGGAAATCATAAACAAAATGAAAAGACAGCCTATGGAATGGGAGAAAATATTTGCCAACAATGCAAACGACAAGGGATTAACCTCCAAAATTCACAAACTGCTCATACAGCTCAATATCAAAAAAAAACAAACAAGCCAATCAAAAAATGGGCAGAAGACCTAACAGACATTGCTCCAGAGAAGACATACAGATGGCCAACAGGCACATGGAAAGATGCTCAACATCACTAATTATTAGCGAGAAATGCAAATCAAAACTACAATGAGAATGGCCAGCACCCAAAAGTCTGTAAGTAATAAATGCTGGAGAGGGTGTGGAGAAAAGGGAGCCCTCCTGCACTGCTGGTGAGAATGTAAATTGGTGTAGCCACTATGGAGAATAGTATGGAGGTTCCTTAAAAAACTAAAATTAAAGTTACCATATGATCCAGTAATCCCATTCCTGAGCATATATCTAGAAAAGACCAAAATCCTACTTTGAAAAGACACATGCGCCCCAATGTTCACAGCAGCATTATTTACCAACAGTAAAGACATGGAAACAATCTAAATGTCCATCGACAGGTGACTGGATAAAGAAGATGTGGTGTACACACACACACACACACACACACACACACACACACACACACACACACACACAATGGAATACTACTCAACCATAAAAAAGAATGAATACCATTTGCACAAACAGGGATGGACCTAGAGATTATCATACTAAGTGAAGTAGATCAGACAGAGAAAAAAATACCATATATCACTTACATGTGGAATCTAGAAAAATGATACAAATGAACTTATTTACAAAGCAGAAATAGATTCAGACACAGAAAACAAACTTATGGTTACCAAAGGGAAAAGGGTAGGGAGAGATGAATTAGGTGTTTGGGATTAACAGACACACATAACTATATATAAAACAGGTAAGCAACAAGGAACTACTGACAGCTCAGGGAACTATATTCAATATCTTGTAATAACCTATAGTGGAAAAGAATCTGAAAAAGGATGTATGTATGTACAACCGAATCACTTTGCTGTACATCTAAAACTAACACAACATTGTAAATCAAGTATACATCAATTAAAAAACTAATTTCATTGTTTCCTTTTCATTTGTTTTTAATGTGGGTACTAGAAAATTTTAAATTATCTCCAGGGCTCACATTTTATTTTTATTGGACAGCATTGCCCTAGAGGGGTCAGTGCAAAGTCACCCATCGGGCCAGGGGCACACCGGGGCTAACCCCACTGCTCCTACTGCTTTTTGGCATAGTTTCCCAGCGCTTGAGGAACTAGGGGCAGAGCCTGACATACAGATGTGAAATGGTCTGTATTGTGCCCAGGAAAGACGTGAAGGATGCTACCTGGCCATCTATATCCTGTGCAAGGGCTTCAACCCTCCCAGCGGCAGGGAGAAAAGGGTACACGGACCTCAGGGAGGGCGAGCCCTGACTGCCTGCCTGGGGGAGCTTGCACAGGGGTGGCAGGGGGACCTCAGCCTGGCAGCTGGGTCCAGCAAAGAAGGTGGGGTGCACATACCTCCAAAAAAGGCACCCCCATAGACCCAACACCTGTTCCTTCCTTCCATTCCTTTTTGACACAGTCGTTGGAGATTTAAAAATTTATATCAGATGAAGTCATAACCCCTCTGCTTAAAACCCTCCAGTCAACCCCTGTGCACATGCAGTCAAACCCACACTCTACAGTTTGATCTGGCCTCCGCCATCCACTCTGATTTTGTCTCCTACTCCCTCCCCACCCCACAGCCTTTTTGACTGTTCCCACTGCCAGGGACACCACCCTTCCCTGGATCTCCTTGTCACTCCCATCATCTCAGCTTTGTTGTCTCCTCAACCCCTCTCCCCTCCACCGCCTTCTGCCCAACCCAAAGTAGCACCTCAAACACCCCCCCACACTCTGTTTCAGTTCTCTGCCCAGCACATCCTTACTGCTGGCGGTGTTTTATATGTTCGATGTCCGTCTCCACCAATAGAATGTGATGTCCCCGAGGGCGGAGACCTAGCCTGTCTCAGATCCTAGAACAGGGGCTGGCTCTTGAAGGCAATCCATAAATTAGTGCTGAATGTAGAAGACCCCGGAGCAGTGCCCACAGCCGTGCGCGAGGGCTCAGTTCCTACAACACACACGTGCGACGTTCTGGGTAAAATGCTGCATTGAATCCCCCACCCTCAGAGCTGCCGTCATCTGCATTTCGGAGGAAATGAAAGAGTCCAGTTCATTCGGTGGCGGCTGAGGTTCAAACCCTGACCTGGCTCCAAAGCCACGCTCCCGCTTGCCCTGTCACTGTTTCTAGCCTTTTTTGCTCCAGCCCTTCCCGCAGGACCTGGAAGATAGACCCCAGCTAAGGCTCTAACCCTCCCCGCACCGCAATGTGCTCCTGCAGCCCCGCCCCTCCCCCCAACACCCCTCCCCCCAACACCCCTCCAGGGACACAAAGGACTCGGAGTGGAGTCGTCTGTGTGCTGCCCTTTCTTCCCCACCGGCTTACGGACTCTCTGTGAATAGGGCCCGTGTCCTACATGGAATCTCCACCCCCGGCCCGCTGCCACTGTTCTTGGTATACAGCAGGAACCTAATAATCATTTGCTGCTGGAACAAACGACTGAGTGGAGGAGGAGAGCCTTTCCGCCGTTGACCCGAGGGCGCAGGGCCTGTCATCTGCCACGCCCCCTCCTTGGCGGGTCCCCCCCCCGCCCCCATCACCTTCTTCTCCAATCACTTTCCCCTCATTCCTTTTCCTTAGGTCAAGTAGGCCCAGATCACTTATGCTTCTCATCACTCGGCATCAGCCCTCCTTGCGCGGAAGTGTCCTCGCCTGTGAAAACCCTGGGAGCCTGTGTACCCGCCCCCGCCACCTTCCGCGTCACACTCTTACCCGCCCCTCCCCCACCGGACTCACAGTCCTCCCAGGGCCCCCAGGGAGGCCCCTCTATCGGGCATCCCCCCTCCCCCATTATCCTGAGCTTCGCCCCTCTCCCCCTGGACTGTTTACACAGCTGCAGAACGAACCGACGCTCATTTCTCCCCTCCCCAAGCCCCGGGTTAATGTGTGTATATTTCCGGCGCCCCACAACTTGGGGCAGTGGGAATGCTACCCCAACCCTGCCTCCTGTAAGTGGTCCATCCGCTGATAATGGCACTTTCTGGGGACTGGAAACGCATGCGGAACCGCTTACAGTAAATGAGCTCGTGGACGCCTACGCAGGCTGCCTTTCCGCGGCCCAAGGGACCAGCGGCTGTTCCGCGCGACCTGAGTCCCAGAATGTAAGCAACGGAAAGGTAGGCGCACCGCAGACCCCCAGGGGACCAGGGTTCCAACCGGGGACAACTGCAGCCGGCATCCTTGTTTGAGGATCACAGCATCCAAGGCTTGAGCAAGTTGCGGGCAAGCTGCAGGGGGAAAAAACACTCCCACTAGACAAACTGTCCAGTTCTAACAAGCATCTTAGAACTAAACTAAGTAAATTAACTAGCGAAAGACTTGGAAAGCATTTTGGACATCTCCAGACCTAAGATGTGCCCCAGCGATCAGCTCCGTGACCACAGTCCAAGCCAGGCGGGAAGACCAGACCAGACACGTCTCAAGCACTCCTCGTTAGGGTAGGTAGTGGCGGCAGTACCCCAGACTGGCCTGTATTAAATCCGATCAGAGGACAAATGAAAGAGCTCAAGACAGTGACTCCTGGAAAGCCATGGAACTTTTGAGGTTTCTGTCTCTAAAGAAGAATTATTACTTTGCCTTCTGACTAAATTTCTCCGAGGAACTAGTCTGGGGCTTTTGTTGCCTCCTGTGGTCCACTCCCTCAGGGTGACACATTCTCAGACAGATAAATACATACGGCCTGCCCAACCCCACCCACCCAGCCCCCGGGGTCTCAGAACTGCAGGCACCAAGGGTCACTTTGCTTTTCTACTTAGGGATTAACAAATATTCCTTCTCAACAGATTACCTGATTTGTCTGATGGGGTGGCCACAGCTAGAAACCTGACAAGTCAGATTTCTTTTGAAACACTTTCACACTCTGGGCCCCAGGGTCAAGCAGCACGTTTACACAAACTCATCCAGAGGCCACCGCCACACACCTAGGAGAGGAGACCCTGGGGTCTGACCCCGGCCGGGGGCCCCTCTGCAGGGAAACACGGGGATGACAGCCCTGATTCTGTCTGTGATGTCTTCATGGGGTCCAGGACAACCCAAGTCAGCTCAGAGCAAAGGATGGAGCTTGGAAAAAAATCTGCTTGTACTCAGAGAGTGCCCACCAGGACTACAGCACTTGCTGACACACACAGGAATCCCTGCAGAGCTGCTAAAGCCACCCTGGCCGATCTGAAAGGCTGTCACACGGCCGAGGTTTGATCGTCACCAAAAAGGTGCGTGATTTATCCTTGCACTTGAGACCCTAATGCCTGGGTTAGTGGAGAGCCTCACAGGCACACGCCTCCTCACTGAGCTTCGCAAGGTCCTGGGTCGCAGGAAGAGCAACAGGCCCACTGCACAGGTGAGGGAGTGAGCGCCCGGTCACACCAGACACTCCCCTTAGGGGCTACGCTCCGGGCGCCTCCAGAGGGGGGATGACAAACCAGTCCTGCCACCCGGGGCTGGGTTTCTGCATTGTAGGACGAGGAAGAGGCTTGTGAGAGGGCAGGGGAGGACGGGCAGAATCCATCATCAAATTAAACTCATAAAATCTGAGCGCTTTGGATTAATATTGGTGTGTTACTTCTACTTAGTATGGACTCAGGCTTAAACTAAGGGAAAATGAAAACAACTTTGACAGCCATTTCCTTGCTTTCTTTCTCCACCCAAGAGGCACCAGTGGTTAACAGTATGGTGGCAACAAGTGGGTCAAAGGTCAGCCCCTCAGCCAGCGCTGGTTTCCATGGAGATGGCGCCTATTCATCCAGCACACAGAGCCTCTTCACAGCCACTTACACACAATTGAGCTACTACTGAGAGCCCAGGAGAGCTGTGTCTGGAGCACCGTGCACTAGACAGGGCAGTCTTTAATGGAGCTGATTAAATGGTGGTTGGGGAATTATCCCAGAGCAGGATTTGGGAATGCCCTTCAGAAACAAGTCAGATCCCCAAGCCTCATCCCATTCCCAGCACCCAGGATAATGCCAGCATCTACACACCCCGGCTCACCTCACCCTTCTTCCCATGTGTCCAAAGTTGAGGACAAACCCTTGTTCTGAGATTCCCGGACCTCTGGCATCTTTATCATTTGCTCAGCATCGCTGTATTTTTTGTGATTTAGGAAAATATCGACCCAAAGGTAAAGAATGAAAATTTAAGTAGGCGATTCACTTGGGGCATCAAATAAATTCCAGTGGATGGAGAGTGTGGTTCAAAACCGGTACTTCTTAGAGGTGAGACACTCTTTGGCATTTGTCTGGGAATTCTTGAAATCTCATTTTTCTGAAAGAGTGGGGGAAAAGTTTCTTCACAATATGCACTGCCACCTGTAATTTATCAGACATAGCTTCTACCAGCAAATTCCCACAGCCTTTCAATCAGAGCGAAACAATACGAAATGAGAAGTAAAATGACTAGAAGTGTAAAAAGCCTTAGGAAAAAAATTATTCTCACACAAAAACTTTAGGTGAATGTTTTATCCATAACCACCCCGACTGGAAATAATCAAAATGTCTGCTGACAGGTGAATGAATCAGCACACAGTGGTTCATCTATACACTGGAATACTATTCAGGAATGAAAAAGAACTGCTGAAACAGGCAGCAGCAATAATAAATCTCAAATGCATTCTATTAAGTGAATGAAGCCAGATTCAAAAGGCCACACACTGCATGAATCCACTTCTGTGTCATTCTGGAAAAGGCAAAACCTATAGGGGTGGAGACCAGATCCATGGTTTCCAGGATTTGGGACTGGTTACAGGGGAGGGCTGCCTCTCAGAGGATGCCGAGCTGATGGCAGATGGACTTGTTCTGTACTGTGACTTTGGTGGTAAACTTTGTCAAAACCCATAGAACCGTACTCCAGAAACAGTGAATTTTATAGTATGCCAAAAAAAGAAAAAAAACTCTGAATTTAGTCCTTTAGGAAACAGGGTACTGACTCTTCAGGCCAAGATGAAACAATAAAGAATCTGCACGGTTCTCCCGAATTACACCTGCCCGGTTCCAAGCGCAGCGCACTCTTTTCAGTCCCTGACTCTGTTCTCTCTAACCCGGTGAAGGTAAAGATGAATATATTCAAGACCCGAAGCTCATCTGTTTCTGTTTTTTGCGGCCTTGCTCGTTCTGTGTATGATTTGGGAAGAAAAACTAATAGTGGAGGAAATAAGTAGGAGAGGAAATAGTGGGAAGAGGATGAAAAGAAAGCAGTGCATGGGGGGATGGTGTGTAGCTCAGTGGCAGAGCATGTGCTTGGCATGCATGAGGCCCTGGGTTCAACCCCCAGTACCTCCATTTTAAAAATAATAATTTAAATAAATAAATAGATAAACCTAATTACCTCCCCCCCAAATTAAAAAAAAAAGCAGTTTATGATCTCAAGTGGGTTAACGTCCATATGCTGAACAGAGGTGAATAAATTCAAGGTCTTGGTGCAGAAGGTCAGTGCAGCCTCACAGAGGTCATCTAGATCCCTGGAATGGCAGCTTCACCAGGACACTCCATCCCTGCGGTGGCCCCAGTGGCCAGGACAACATGGCGCCCACATGCATGTGACAAGATGCATAATCCGTATTTGCCCAATAATGAACAGCCCTGAGGCAGGAGCTCAGAGGAGACAATTTGATTAGAGAAAAATGGAGAAGAAATACATGGAAGATTCACACAGGTCAAGCTGAGTATTAGGAAGTGTGCTGAGAGAGATTTAAACTAACATTACAAAACTGAACACACATAAAGCAAAACATAAAAAAAAAAAAACCCCACAAAATCAACCTCCAAAGCGAAGGACAGAAAGCAGACAGAAAGCAGATGAATGGCACGGGAGCCCTGACTATCCAGCCCTGAGCTACTGAGCCCGGACCTGTTTGCCAAGCTGGCCTCTGATCTCACAGGCTCCCTTCTCAGAACTGGAGGGAACACACGGTGAAAATCGAAAGCATCCCAACAGGGCTAGCACTTCTGTGTCTTACAACACCCAGGCACTGTGGTCAGTACTTGACTAGCATTAACTCACTTCATCTTCACAATAACCATCTGAGGTGGGAGCTGTTGGGTCCCATTTTACAGATTGAGAAAACCGAGGCACAGGGAGCTTTCTGACTAGCCCAGGGGGGGATCTGAACCTACCCTGACCCAAGGGTCTGTGTAACCCCTACACAACCGGAAAATTGGATAAATCCATGAAGACAAAGGCTATCAGAGGTCAAGTCTTCCACCCACAGACATCCCACCACTAAGGGCAGGAAGGGCATGGGAGGGGGTATGGCTGAACTGACAGCTACATACGTGACAGTAACTTAAGGTGCCCCCCTCAAAGACTGCTTCAGTGTCTAATGTTCCTCCCAGGACCAGGGAATGGAGTTCTGTCCAGAGTGGGGAGGCAAGTCAGGGACATTCAAAACTACGTTATCTGCAGACAGTCAGGGTGGAGAGAAGACGATACGGGAAGGCTGTCTTCCGGAAAGTGAAAGGCCATCACGTGGATGAGGAGGAATTCAGTTTGCTCTGGGCTGCCCCCATCACTGCAGGTGTCCAGGCAGAGGCCAGACAACAAATTGTTGGACCAGATAGCCCTGTGATCTCAGCTAACAATTAATTATTCTCAGATGCGAAGTGATTCTCAGGTCTCCGAGAGCAAGTGAGGAATGGAATGAAGAAACGGAAGCCTGGCTGCTGCGCGGAGATGTCCTGTGCGGCCAGGTCGGAGTTGAACCCTGCAGCCCAGAGCATCCTGACCGACCCCATTTCCCAAGGGCTGGTGACCCCGTCAAACCTAGCCAGGGTGAGGCGGGCTGTTCCTTCTGGCTTGCTTTCAACCTCGTCCATCAGTAAGATTCCTGCAGGTGTTTCAAAGGATTTTCAATGCACCCCATAATGTTTCTGGGAACATTTATATGTTCTCCCCCCCACTAAATAGGGCATTAATCCTGAGAACCGATTTCAAAAGTCAAAGGATCTATCCAAGCTTAGCCTAAGTTTTGGAAAGTTTACGGTATTTGTTCCTTTATGACAAACTAACAGCAAATTAAAAGGCGACAGACATCCACCTACCCTGTCAAGCTTTTCCTCGGGCAACACAATCAAGGCGACTATATATGGTGTACAGTCTAGGTAAACCAATAAAAATATCGACAACTCGAGGCCATTACTTTTTTTTTAAGGACTTGTAATCCTACTGGTTCTACCCTACAGAAGAGAGTGCCACATAGGGGTGCAGGAGACATGGGTACCCCACAGTAGCCCCAGGAACAAACTGGCTCAGCCCACTGTAAGGAATGTTGGCAACATGACCAAGAGCTTCAAAATGTTTCTAACCTTTTACTCAAGGAGCCCACGTCTGGGAATCCACTCTAGGGTAATAATCCTAAATTCAGAAAAATCTTTACTCATAAAAGACATGCACTGCTCTATTGTTTGTAAGCGTAAAATTCCAGAAAAACCTGAGTTTCTAAAAATAGGGGGATGGTTATATGTCCACTGGAGACAAAGCTTGTGGTAAAGTATTACATGAAAAAAGCCAGATACCAAATTAGACATCAGTCTAAAGACAGTGATG
This sequence comes from Vicugna pacos, assembly GCF_048564905.1. Classification (NCBI taxonomy): domain Eukaryota; kingdom Metazoa; phylum Chordata; class Mammalia; order Artiodactyla; family Camelidae; genus Vicugna; species Vicugna pacos. The sequence continues at coordinate 13,194,101 of NC_133014.1, forward strand.
TGTTTTTTTCCCTTCATAATTTGTTTGGTCTTTTTTTTAAAAAAATTATTTATCTATTTATTTTTTAATTGAAGTACAGTCAGTTACAATGTGTCAGTTTCTGGTGTACAGCACAATGTCCCAGTCATGCATAGACATACACATATCCATTTTCATATTTTTTTCATTAAAAGTTATTACAAGATATTGAACATAGTTCCCTGTGCTCTACAGAAGAAACTTTTTTAAAAATCTAGTTTTATATATAGTGGATAACACTTGTAAATCTCAAACTCCCAAATTTATCCCTTCCCACCCTCTTTCCCCGGTAACCGTAAGATTGTTTACTGTGTCTGCGAGTCTGTTTCTGTTTTGTAGATGAGTTCATAGTGTGAAGACACTGATGTTGGAAAAGAGAAACAAGTATGTAATTTACACACCAGGAGAAAGGACCCACATGTTTAAACGGTTGTATTTGGGTGACAGGATTAAGTGACATTAAGAAAAATCTCATCTTGTAATAACCTTTAATGAAAACGAATATGAAAATGAATATATGTACATATATGCATGACTGGGACATTATGCTTACACCAGGAATTAACACACTATAACTGACTATACTTCTGTTTTTTTTTTTTTTTAAAAAGGAAAGAACAGCGTAGTCCTTATGGGGGCTTGGCTTTAAGGACTAAAGGATTTCTTATTTGCCAGACAGTGTTAAATCGCACATTCTCCCATACTTTGCTGTCAACAGTCCCTTGTGCACTGTTCCCTGGGCATTTGCTTTGTGTTTCTCCCTCCTCATTCTCGGCGCACTAAATCCAGTCCACCTGTGGAAGCGCACACCCACACATCACTGCTTGCAGACCCTTGTCCTGCAGGTCTCCTGACCAGGCCTGGCCCAGGCTGGCCCCTCTCTTCCCTCCCTCCCGTTTACTGGTCCGGCTCAAACATGCAACTATGTGGCAAGCATTTCAACTCCTATCCTGGATCTTCCAGGTGAAAAAAATATATATACATATACATAAAGCTTTTTATTTTGGAAAATTTCAAACATATACAAAAGGAGCGAGAATAATATAAGGAGCCTGGTTAAGCCCTCAGGCATGCTAGCTCGTGGCCAATCTCGGTTCATCTACTCCCGTCCAGTCCACGGTCACCCCACCTTGAGCCCCAAACGTCTGTGAAGCAGACCCCAAGTAGCACATCATTTCACTGTATATCTCAAGAAGACAGGAATTCTAAAAGCTTCTACAAAATGATTATGATGTTTTTATATGTAACAGTACTCTAATATTATAAAATATCTCTTATATTTTCCTGATTGTTTTAAAAATCATTTCCCCCCTACAGTTGATGTATTTCAATCAGGACCCAGATGTGGTCCATACGTTGCTGTGGGTCAGTATACATCTTTCCCTCTCTCTTTTGAGCCTTTTAATCCTTAGCTGTCCGACAGGTATCTATCAGAGAGAAGGAGGTATTCCATGATCCTTTAAGCACCAAAATACTTTCTAATAACACATGAAACCAAATCATTTAACTACTTCTCAGTAGTTTTAAAAAACGTTACTTTTAGTTATAAAACTACCTATACATAATACTATAGGTACATATTTTTTTAAAGTAAAGAAATAACTGGTAACACTAATGTACCCATTACCCATACTGAATAATTTAACACTTCCCCACACTGATCTCAGAGCTCACCTGACTTTTTAAAATAGAAATGAAGTGTTTCTGATACACAGGTAAAGTTTCTAATCTCAGCCATTCATTTCCCCACCCTCCCCAGAAGTAACTATTGTCCAAAAGTGCTGTTTACCAAACCTCTGCATGTGTCTATAATTTTATTTACATGTATTTAATACGTATATATGTATTAGCTACAGTTTACAGATTCAGTCTGGGTGTTTTCTTCAACTTTTTATTCAGAAAACATTTACGGGAAAATTGTAGGAGAAGAACAGTGAAAACCCATCTGTCCTTCAACCAGATTTATCATCATTAACATGGTCCCAAATTGGCTTTATGTTTACCTCCCTCCCCTCTATACAGGTGCACACACGCACATGCACATGCACACGCTCACACTTATTTTGCTGAATCATTTGAAAGTTAAGTGTAGCTATTTTGACGCCTCACCCTCCAATCCCTCAGCAAGGCTCTCCTAAGCCCCAGGACACTCTTCTATGTAACCACAGTGAAAGTATCACTCTCGGGAGCGTTTTAAACATTCATATTAATGCTCTTACATTGTGAGTATCCTGAGCAACCTGCATTTCCCAGTCAACATTAGACTTCAGGAAATCGTTCATGTTATGCCCGTAGCTCTGCTTAAATCACTGTATTCTACCATATAGCTGTATTTGTTTACTTAGTTAATATGCTGATGGCTATGCAATGTCCCAGTTGGTGCTACTGCAGGCGATGCAACAACAGTTATTCTGGGTCACGTCCCTCGCACCACATGCAGGAGATCTGCTGAGTCATAAGACACGGGCAGCTTCAGTTTTACTAGCTGTCACCAAATCACTCCTCCAAGTAGGTATACTGATTTAAGCATCGTTTGTTAACCAACATCCTTGTCAACACCTGTGCTCTTGGACTTTAATTTTTGCCATCTCATTGTTTTAATATCATTTCCCTGATCCGGCTTCTCTTTTTAAACAGAAAGCATAGAATGCATTTAACCTCTTCTGGTCATCCTGTATCACCACCGTGACCCCCCCATTACCAAGCACCCTGCTGTATTATTGCTGCACCTCTTTGCCTTTGTCTAGGTGGTCAGCTGCCACTTAATCTGACCATCCAGGAACCAAGCGGTGCTCCTAAATCAAGTCAGTAAAATCCCCGGTAAAGGTCCAGGGGCCCCACCTCTGGATTAAAGAGCAAGAACTCTAGTAAGGAACAATATGACCAACTTTTCAGTGGAACGAGGGCCTGTTTTAACTAAACAGTTCCTCGTTCTTAATTTTAATACAGATGTTTGAAACACTAAAAGTATAATATCTAGAAAAGTACTGCAAACTCCCAACTCTGGGATGCAGTAAAAAAAAGGACAAGACAGAGGTCAGAGAGCTATCCCCTCCTCTTAACAGAAAGGTGTGCAGCCCCCCCAGCCCGGTGAAAGGAAGCAGCGTCATTTCAGTTACTCAGGAGGGGACAGGGCAGAAAGAAGAGGCAGGCAGAAGGCACGTGATGACGGAAAATACACTCAGCTACGAGTCAGATCTGGCTGCTGATTCCAGTTCGTTTTCGTAGTCTGCACAAGGAGACAAACTAGATGGCTTAAAATTTTTGTTCTTTCAACTCAAACATTTAATGGTTCTACGATACCATAAAAACCTGTGAAAAATTCGTTTTACTTCAGCCCTAGACAAAACTGGGATTCATAAGCTGATCCTCAATCATCAAAAACAAAACGAAATGGAAAACAAAAAACAAAGGTTCCATCTTCATTATTTAAGGAGTCAGAAAAGCGTAGGATGCATTTTAGAACAGTTCCATCAAAAACGGCTAAAGTTAATTTCAGCATTTTGAAAAGCAAGCATTTACTGTCTGGAGAACCAAATTTCTTAAGGGATAAAAGGCAGAGATACATGAAATTTTTACCCCATAAATACACAGTGAACACTCTCGGGTACCCTTTCTAGGCGTGGGGAGAGAGGAACACCATTTCTGATCCCAAGGAATTCATGATCTAATGGAGGAGATAGACGAGAAAAATAACTGTTTTAATATAAACTGATTGGTGCTATTTAATGCTAGTATGGGCTTTTTGGGGAAGGGGACAGAAGTCAATCACGATCAAGAACAGGAAGTTGATGTGGTTGCCAGTGGGGAGGTGGGGTGGGAAGGGACAGACTGGAAGTTCAAGATTTGTAGATACTGACAGGTATATATAGAATATATAAACAAGCTTATACTGTATAGCACAGGGAAATACATATATATATATATATATATATATATACACACACACACACATACACACACACAAGATCTTGTAGTAGCTCACGGTGAAAAAGAATATGAAAATGAATATATGTATGTTCATGTATGACTGAAAAATTGTGCTGTGCCCCAGAAATTGACACAACACTGTAAACTGACTATAACTCAATAAAATTAAAAAGAATAGGAAGCTGACGGGCTTATCTGGTCCAGCCACTGGTGAACATGTACTGAGGCGTGAATACGCCCATAAAGCATCAGCTTCTTCTAAGACGACATCAGTGTCTGGAAGTGTTTAGAGCAGGGGTGCCTACGCCACGTGTCATGAGGTTCACCTTCTGAATGAAGATGGGCAGCCTCTGAAGACTCCTGACCAATCTCCTGCGTTCTCGGGACAAGAGGGTCACTGAGACGAAGGGGCTCTCTCCCGTCTCCAGGGGGCTTCCCATCACTGGAACGGAAGGCAGGCTAGCGGGACCCCGACTACTCCTAGACCTGCTGCTTGGTGTTGTCCCGCAGGGTTTGGCCCACATACCCCCTTGCCAGGGCCACCCCTCACCCCTCCAAGCCTGAGCCGCTCCTCTCACAGGTATTCCACCTGATGTTTTATTCTGCTTTGTCAGTATCGTAAGGACTGGTTTTCCTGTTTGTTCCCCTGCAATTCAAGCTCCCACGGGCTGGGACCCTGTCATGTTCTACTTGGTAACCACAGAAGGTGTTCAGTCATTGTTAAATGGATGGACGGACGCATGCACCCCAGGCATTCTTCCAAAGCGGGCAGGGAGGGCGTTGATACTGCTGCTCTGATTAATTTCACAACATGCACACATCCTAGAAGCATAAGAAAGCATGGAAAATGTCTGTGGGCTGGTGTGTTTGTTTGGATTGGTTTTCTTTTCTGAGGAGGGTAAAAGGAGCGGAGTTAACATCACTAACCACTCACTGAAAGTTGTTTGGAATCCACCATTTCCGAAAACTCCCAGCACAGCAGGATGCGAGGTTCCCAGATGGCAAGTGGGCTGTCGGGTCTTCACGGGCAACGGAAATGGCAAATTGCATTTTGCACAGTCACATACCTTCTCAGCAGATCCCAACTATTATTTCCGCACCAGTCAAGTAATTCAAGGGCGGGAGTGGCGCGTAGATAAATGGTGCCCGGAGCGGGGGAGGGGGTGAGGGGAAGGCTGGGCAGAGAGGGTTCAAACTTGCCCACAGTTTGTTAGTTTCCTTTCATCCCTTCTGAATAAAATCTGCATTCCTTTTCTCCCAGAAGGGCAGCCCTGCTCCCCACCTAACACAGCCCTGAATGTGGTGGATTCCGCGCCCCTGAAGCCGAGGTCCGCAAGGAAGCTGAACGCAGGCCAGTGTTAGCGCAGGAGAGAAAGGGAGATTGTCCCCCTGGCCAAGCTCAAACATTTCATTCTCTTCCTAGGCCTCAAAACCCTAATTTGACCACAAAAACCTGGCCTCTGGTGTTTCTGTTATGAGTATCGGATTCCTCCGGCTGAACTTGGCTGTTCACTGCCTGAACAAATTACATTAACAATACAGAGAAATGTATACAGGGCCTTAAAAACACTGCTGAGCAGGGACCAAAACAAAGGCGGTGGTGTCCTAGCAACCAGCCTCACCCCCCAGCAGCCTCCGGCCCTGCCAGGGATTGTAAGCCATTCAGCTCCTCTCTTCTCTGCAAACAATTAGGGACAGAGAAGTCACAATTACAGATGGGATTTACAGCCAGAGGAGCAATCTATAAATCACGGAGCTCCCACCCCCAGCCATTCCCAGCCAGATAATCAGAGCCAGATGTTCGTCACAGCTGCTTCAGCGCGGGTACACTGCTGTCCAACTCGACCATGCCCCTGCTCTGAGAACCGGCAGAGGCTGCAGCCAGAGAATCCGGCCAAGCCAGAGGGGGCCTCTGCACCCTGGAGCCGGCCCAACTGTAGGAAAAGTTGGGTCGTGTGGGAACCGTTTGGTAAAGCGACCGCAGAGATGCCCGGCACTCTCCTTGGTGAGCACGGTGGCTCCCGGACTTCCCGCGGACTTTGCACAATTTGGTGACAGTGGCCATTAGCAGCAGCGGCAGCATTAACATTCATTATCACTTGTGAAGCACTGAGCATCCAGCGAGGACTTCACAGGTCCTCCCTCACTGCGGAGCACTCCTGAAAGATCAGCCAAGTCACAGAGCAAGAAACTGAGCCCTGGAGAGGGCAACGGTTTTCGAGAAGGTCCCAGGGCCAGTAAGAAGCAGGGCACAACTCAAAGCCGGGTCAGCTTGAAACTGATGCCCAGTCATCTCGTTAAATCGTGGAGCAATGGAGACTCTGATTCAGGATTTGGGTTGGCAGTTTCCAAATTACTCTCTTGACTGTCAGACTTGGAAGAGACTCGCGTTCTTTACTTTATTCCTTTATAGTGGCCGTAGTTTAAAACTTCTGGACTGAACCAAGTCAAATTGTTAGGATCTGGGGCCACGGGACAGCAAACTCCAAGGGTAGGAAAAGCCAGACTATTCAAATATTGCCAAGTGCTTTTCTTCACAGCTCTCCTTTTATGCACATTTTAAATTTTTTGAGATAACGTACACACAATGATGAGCACACATCTTCAATGTACAGACCAATTAATTTTTACATATGTATAAACCCCTGTAACCAACAGTAGATCAAGATATGGAACATTCTAGAACCCATTCTAGAAGTTTCTCATATGTCCCCTCCCAGGCATTACTCCTTTGCCTCTAAAGTAGCCACTATTCTGATCTTCATCGTCAGACATTTTTGCCTCTTTCTGAGCAAATGGAATCATAGAGCGTGTCTCTGGTGTAAAGATGCACCTTTTGAGCAGTCTGGGTTATTCTCAGGGTGAAACCCACACTCCCAAGTAAAAACTACCAACAATGCCAATAACCCATAATGAAAAAGAATATGAAAAAGAACATATATTTATATATGTATAACTGAATCATTATGCTGTACACCAGAAACTCACACAACATTGTAAATCAACTATATTTCAATGAAAAAATCAAAACCAAAACTACCAAGAATGAAAACTTGACATTGCATTACAGTCCTGTCCGCTACACCAGCTTTGCTCTGTAAGGCAATCCCGTGGCATTTGCAATTCCTCTTCCCAGGACCCTGCTCATGGCGCCTAAGATGCCCTGTCCTCAAGGGGCAAACAAGCCCCTGGCCATCTGTCTTCGAGCACTGCCAGTAACTGAATCTGGTAGTAACAAGCTGTGTTTACCCCACTTGTCACCCTCATCCTTCACCCGCTGACAGCCACCATCTTTCACTCCACAGGAAGTGCAGCGGGGCACGGAGGATGTGGCCGGGGCTCTTCATGGGAGGAGCAGGATGACACCGGCTGGAATGTCTGGGCTCCGAGTGCCCTCTGGGTTTGGGCTGTCCCTCACCCTTCTCACCACCCCAGTAGGAGCCCTCCCACCAGCGCATGAAGAGGCTGCCCACTCGCCACACACGCACATGGGCTCCCTGCAGGGTTGGGACTTTCACTCAGAAGTCTAGGCAGGAAAGCCACCAGGCCTGGGGGTGGGCATGGGGTTGCAAGAAGTTGCGGTGGAGATGATGTAAAGAGGCCAGCACAACAGGAAGACGTCCTGAGCAAAGCACCGGGAGGGAGGGGCAGGATTTTCCTTTCTTGGCTTTCTCCGCCGCAGTCTTGACCTCCCCCAGAAGTGCACTGCTGCTCACCTTAACTCCTTGGCGCCGCCCCAACTTCCCTTCCCAGGGTGGTTATTTTTAGCTGCGCTCAGCACCTGTTTGTTTCCATGACTGTTTTAAAATTCTAAATCTGTTGGCACACTGGGACACAGGGCTCTCCAAGGGATCTAATGCTGCCAGCCGGAAGTGGCGGATCCTCAGGAATTCATTCTCTTGTCCAAGCGTTTATGGCTGACACATAAATGCAGTGACGCTCCCTTCCAAATAAAACAGCGGGGCAAGGGACTCCACAGAGGGTATTTTGGGGTATGACTTCTAGATGCAAGAGACGATCGAAGGGGTACGAACAGGGGAAGTGTGGCGTGTTCTTGGTTTGTAGGCCTGTGTCTGCTGATCTGTGATGAGGACCCCTAGGAAATTTCAGAACTTGAAAATTGACACAGATGCAGGCCACTCTCAAGGTCAGCGTTTCCAAGCCCGGTGCAGTCTTCTGTCACTGCCGCTCGGGTCCAAAAAGGAGCCGGGGCCCATCCACACACCCGGCCCTCAAAGCCCTCCCCTGCCCCCGGCACACGGGGAGACTGGAGGCTTCCCATTCAAGGCGTCTCCTGGGCGCTCCAGTCTCAGCAGACACACCCTCCTTCCACCTCGGCCCCTTCTGGGACTCCTCCTGGAGCCAAACATTCTCTGCTGCTGAGAGACAAGTTTTGTCCTGTTCTAGTCCTGGGGGTTTCTAAAGGCCAGTCTGTTTCCTAACCTGGTAACTGACACGGGAGACCCTTCCTGTAAGTCTGTTTGGACCGCACGGTGACCCTGACACCACAGCCTGCTCAGCGGGTGGTGTTCGGATCCAAAGGAGGAATGCCTGTACCCAACCTGTGAGTGAGCACATCCTTCCTCGGGGCTGAAGGTGTGAGGAGCACCTGGGCCCAAAACCTTGTGCAAGTCACACGGGAGCAGGTGAGAAAGCTCTCGGTGGCAGTGGAAGGAAGATTGTATGTGGGTCTGCAGCCACTCAAAGCAGCCTGCACATTCCTGCTTCCAAGCTTTGGCTCTTGCTGTTCCCCGGCCCGGCATCCTCTCCTTCCTCTCCCAGTTCAGACTCAATTCAAAAGACAACTCAAAAAAACATCAAGACCTCAGATTGCAATGAGCCGTCCTTTCTCGGAACCAGGGGTCAAACACGTGAACACTTCTCAGGGCCAGGCGGAGAGTAGTCGTGATAATAAACAGAAACCATGATAATAATCATCCCGTGCGGCAGGCACCGTCACTGCCAGGATGTACAGAGAGGTCAGGTAACCTGCTCAAGGTCATGGCCGATGCTAAGTGGTGGGGCCAGGGTTTGAACCCAGCCCTGCTTGTGGCCCCAACCAAACACAGCTCTGCAGGAGGAGTGGGCGTGGAAACCGGGAGGGAGGGAGGCCGCCAACTGTCACCCCGCAGGAATTTGAGCCCAGCCTTGCTACACCTCTGATTTTTCAAGAGAAGCTTGAAGTTGGGGTTTTTATATGATTTTTTTTTTGCTTGTCTGATGATCAGAACGCTTATTTTTTATTTTATTTATTTTTTTAATGCTGGTTTATTTTAGGTTATGTTTTTCAAGTTTCTCCAATTGTCTAGTTTCCTTCTTTTTTTCATTGAGGTACAGTCGATTTACAATGTTGTGTCAATTTCTGGTGTACTGTGGAGTGATTCAGTCATACACATATATTCCTTTTCATAGTCTTTTTCATTACAGGCTGTTACAAGGTATTGGATACAGTTCCCTGTGCTCTACAGCAGGACCTTGCTGTTTCTCTATTTTACACACAGAAAAACATGGGGTGTTTCACACATTTGCGTGTCATCCTCGCGCAGGGACCACGCTGATCTCTGTATCGTTCGAATTTCAGTATATGTGTTGCCAAAGCGAGCACCGACAATTTCAAGCTTTGCAAAATCTCCGTACCAGCCCCAAGTCATGTCTGAAACGGGACTGGGCCAGTGGGCACAGGCCATGCCTGCCGGGAATAACGCCTCCGACCCCTAAGCCGGCACCGCTCCGTGGGGTCTCTCCTTGCAGGCCTGGAGTCCCGATGTTTGTGGTTGCAGAGAGCCCTCCTTCCCTAAATCACAAGCTAAGCGAGGACAGAGAGCAGGTCTTACAGGCCATCGTGTTTCGTGAAACCCTGCACGGCCTCTCGTCCTTCTGGGGAGAACAGGGGAGAGCCTGACTGTCTAGAAACCCTAATATGTGCCAACACTTGTTCTAGATTCTTCTATATATCGGCTTATGTAATCCTCATTCTTTCTAAACAAAGGAAGACCCTGAAGGGTTAAGAGGCATTGAGTCTCTTACTAAAAGTCTCAGGCGGTGGTGGCAGCCCCATGCCCACTCCCTCCAGCTCCCTCCAGCTCCCTCCAGCTCCCTCCAGCTCCTTCCAGCTCACGGAGCAGTTGTAAATCAAGGTCGATGCGCTCTATCTCTGTGGTTCCAGGCAGGGAAATCAATTCTTACATTAATGAATGAGGGAACTGTTTATGTTCGAAAAGCTCTCAGTAAATAATAAAGCACTTGGCTCCCTGGTCACCTAAGTTCTCAGAGCTCTCAGGGCTACGTCGTCTGCCTCGAGGACTGGACACTGCCCTGGAGACAAAGGCTTGTTCAGTGATGTTGGCTAAATCTCCAGGGGTGGGGGTCCCAGAGTGGAAAAGCAAAGTGTCTCGGGGGACAGGCCCCTCGTGCTGTGTGGCCAAAGGCAGCGCAGGGTGGAGGGGAGCCTTGCGTGGCCCCCTGGGGCCAGTCTCCTTGCTTCTCCACACTCAAGTCTCCCACCTGTCAGATGGGGGCGATGAGCTCGGTGCTGACCGTGCTCACCGCTTCACAGGGCTGTTGTGCGTGTTCAGGGCCCTGTCTGGCCTGTGGCAACCCCTCCAGAGTGGTGGTGTTAAGAGCCCTGTTGATGCATCTCTGTCACCCCCATGGAACGAAGAGGCCCAGCAGACAAGGACAGGGTGTCAGGACCAACCTGGATGAACCCAGCCCTCCACATTGCCACCGGATGCTTCCTTCCATGGCCCAGTGAAAACTCCTCCGGGTGTCTCGGCTGTGGCTCATGGTTTATGGTGGGTTTCCCTGGACCCTCTTGGGCTTCCACGTAGCAATCAGCAAACCATGATTGTCTTCCAATCTACTGTCTTGGCTGCCACACCCATGTAACCCTTCTCTCCCTCCCCAGCTCTCCGCACTTGTCATTTCCTCAAAGGAGAAGGCCCGTCTGTCTTGTCTACCTGGCAGCGACTCCAAGGCACCGCTGGAGATGCCTGCCTAGGGGAGACCCTGTAGGGCTCAGCCTGGGTAGGTCCAAAGCCTCCCCAGCAGGGCAGGCAGCTCCTGGGAGAAGCCAGAAGGGAGATGGGGACACTCAGCGTGTGTGGAGAAGGGGGCAGGCAGGAGGGGGGACCTCCTAGGAGGCAAGGGGAGGGGCAGAGCTGACATCACCATAAGGAAGCAGTAATGGTCACACGGCTGGGAGGGTCCCCCACCAGGTCTGACACAGTGCTAGGATCCAAGAAGTAATGTTGAATCAACACTGATCTGTGAAGATTGTGTCCTGTCTCCACGGGCACAACCCAGGACAGGTCCTTCTAGACTCTCGCCTTCTCCAGGATTTTAGGTATATGGAGACTGAAACGCCTCCTCTCTTACAAGGGACATTCATGTCTCAAATGGAGATCCCTTCAAAGAAGGCAAGTGGGTTTCCCAACCCGTCAACGTTGTTGGTTTTTCCTGTCTGGAGCCCCCACCCAGGTCTGCTAAGTAGCCTCCGCAGGACTGGACCTATTGGACACATTTGGGGGAAGAAATCATCCATAATTCGGAAATGCAACAGCTGCAGCAGTAGGTTTCTGTGCAAAGGCGTTGCTTCCATTACCTACTCCCTGTGTCGGCCCTGGAGACAGCCTTTCCATCTCGAGGCCGCACCTTCTGCCCCTTGGGATGACCCAGGAATCTGCATTTCAACAAGCAGCTGGGATGATTCTGAAGCAGGGTTCCCTGGACCACACTTCGAGAATCACTGTCCTGACGGTTCTGCAGCTTTGAAGCCCCTGAGCATCTTCCCTGGAGCTCCCCGCTCCCTCCTCTGACCCAAGAGGCCCACCCGGACATTCAGAGCTGAAGCAGCTCCCTTTGGGAGCACAGGCAGTGGGCAGACGGCAGGAGAAGAAGCAGGCTGGCCAGCAACTCCTGGCGCTGCAGCCCCCACCCCCAACCACGGAGGATGCACGGAGCTAAGTCTCCTCGTCTCATTCATGTGCCCAGAGAGAACAGCGCCATTGGCTTCTCAGAGCCTCACGCAAAAAAAGGAGAAGCTATACTTGTGGGCCCTACACTGGGGTCCCCAGTCGCCCTCCTGCTTTGGGCTGTTGCCTGGGGACTGACTTCCTTATTCACGCCCCAGGTCTCTCCTGGGTGGCCTGGATGCACACATCACCTGTCCCGCTTGGCAAAAGCTCTCCTAACCAGACCACCTGTTTACCTGTTCACCCAGTGGTACATTTTAGATTCAGAGAACTATCTGCCCCTGTTTTTCAATGACTACTGTAAAATCCGTAAAATACACGGAGGAAAAAGAAATCAATGACATTACACATGGGGCCGAACCTGCAGGCCCAGATTACTTGGACAGAGTCGCCTTCTTACTGATTTCGTGTTGATTCCCAAGGGGAAGAAGAAAAAAGTTCAACTTTCTTTTAATAATGAGTCACTTCCTCAAGATAATAAAAAATGAACTGAAGATAGCAAAAATGTGGCCCATAAACATCTTTTTTTTTTTCTTCCTGGAATTGTCCCTTCCACAAAAAAGGGAGATCCTACCATTCCAAAGGCTCTCCGTCCACTGGACTCTGTGTGCGCTCCTCCCTCGGTATCCACAGAGGATTGGTTTTAGAACCAAAATCCATGGATGCTCAAGTCCCTCACATGAAACGGCGTATTCGCACACTCTGATTCATCTCTAGACGACTTGTAATAGCTAATACAACGTCAGTGTTATTATATAGTATATATAGTATATAGCACAAATATATAATATATATATATTTAGCACAAATAATAGCACAAATAGTTGTCACTGTGCGGTGAATTCAAGTTTTGCTTTTTGGAGCTCTCTGGAATTCTTTCTCCCCCCCCCCCCCCGAATATTTTCGACCCGCAGTTGGTCAAATCCCCTGCTCGGAACCTGCGGATGAGGAAGGCCAACTATATTCGGCTCCAGACACGTGGAAAACTAAAGCTGCGTGTGTGACAAGACAAACACATACCTAGAAGCCACCTGGAGAACACGGAATGGTAAGAATTTAGCTCTTCAACGAGGAATTCGATATGGCTCGCCCCTCACCTCCTCCAAGTCTCTGTTCAAGCGTCGCCTCTGTGAGGCCTGTCCTGACGCCACCGTTCAACAGCATCGCCGTCTTTCCTCTCCACGCGTCTTGCTCTGCTTTATTTTCCTCATCAACACCTGACACACAGTGTCACTGTGCTCACTGTCTCCGCCCCCCCCAGCCAGAAGAACTTGAGAGCTAACCTCTTCCACATTGCTATATGCCCAGTCCCTCGAAAGTGCCTGCCAGGTCAATGGACCCAGTGAAGGACCCCATCATCTGCCCATCAGTCCATCCACCACCCTCCCCAAACATCCACCCACATGATCTAGACGCCACGATGGATGTTATGTAACGGGAGAGAGACAGACACAAAACAGACGTGGGTTTTTGCTTCTGGAGGGACAGACCCCAGGCAGATGTGTGCACACAAAATACAAAGCTCTGTTTGAGATAAGCGCCTGAAAAGGACAGGCGAGGGGCTATGAGAACGCAAAGCACAGGACCGATTTCAGGTTAGGGGATCAGGGAGGTTCCCCAAAGAAGGTGGCACGTAAGCTGAGACCTGGAGGCCGAGGGGGGTGCCCAGGTGCAGAGTGGAGTGAAAGGGACGCAGTCAGGACGGTCCAGGATGGGAGGAGCTTGGTGGACGTGAGTGAGGAAGACACGGGCATGAAGGACAAGAAGGCGTCCACCCACATCAGGCAGACAGACGGGCGGTGACCTGGAATTCAATCAGTGCCAGTCAAGCATCGACTCTGCTTACAGGATTTATAGAAGCAGGGAATAGACAACGCGAAGTGTCTGTTCTCACACCAATCATAAAAGAGGACTAAAATTCATTATCAAAATATGGGCTGAAACCCCCCATTTGTTTCTGCCTCAGCGAAGGTACTTCTTAAATGTCTGAGAAAACCTTGGAATGAGGAGTCAATGTGGCTAAAACATTTTTCGGTCAAAGAATCCACCCCCCTCCCACCTTTCCCCTCCTTGTTCAGAATGACGTTTCTGGCTGGAGAGTGGAGTCAACATTCAGGTTTAGGGAACCGAATTCAATGTGCGTAGTCTTAAAGACAAATCCTTACTTAGAAGGCTGGGTTTTCTTTTTCACTAGAGCAAAATATTTCTTATTTTTTGTTTCCTGGGGTTAATTTTCTCCTCCTAAAATTACAACACATGCAACAATTTAATTTGCATAAAATGAAAGAGGATCTCCTTCTTGAACTATTAGCTCCCTCTAGGGAGGCATTAACTCTGGATTCCCGGCACCACGATTAGTGCCTGGCCCAGGAAAGAGCCTGAAAACAAGTTTAATGAGATGAAGGAACCTCAGTTTAAAGACTTCGCCTGGTCTGGTTTAGCACAAATCCTGCTCTCAGTCCGGTGCCTGCCTCAAGCTAGCTGTGGGATTACAAGCTCTGGAACTGATTTTCCAGAACATTACATGAAATGATGCCTTCTGAAGAGCACCCATTCTGAAGCCCGGGACTTGGCAGTCAATCAATAAGTGGCGGGGATCCCTGTTTGGTCCCCAAAATGCAAATAGAACCATGACTGTTCTTGTAACTTTTGCACTGTCATCTTCAGTGTTTTCTAGCAGAATCTTTAGTTGGCACAAAACCGCTAACCCATTGACACATTCTGTGGTCACACAGCCCCACCGGGCCAGGGAGGAATGCAGAGCCTGTCTGGTCAAAAACTAACGCACAAGGTCTCAGTGATACAAAGGGCCACCAACAAGGCAAGTCAGTATTGTGCAGGTGCGAGAAAGGCCACCAACTTTCCCACAAGGTGGAAGCAATTCCAACAGATGGCTTACCCTCAGGCCACATGCCCTCATTTTCCACCAGGGCCTCTGCCCCAAACCCTCCGGGCAGAGGACAGGAGCCCGACAGGAGCAAATTAATGCCCCCAGGTGGCTGTGCCTTCCTTCACTTGGAACTGTCTTTCTTTGTCATTATTAATAAAAGGTTGGCTGTGCACTTCAAACCAAGAAAAGGAAGCATCCAAGCGGATGACTGTCCTTATCAATGACTTATCATTTCCAGCCTCCAACTAAAGTGATACCGTTTAATTTTTACATGAAGTCTACTGTTTTAAAAACCCATAGGAGCTGGAAAAACCACTTGGAAATTATTATATGAAAAAAATGGAATAAAGGACATGAGCCGGGGGAAGGGTATAGCTCAGTGGTACAGAGCATGCTTAGCATGCATGAGGTCCCATGTTCAATCCCCAGTACCTCCACTAAAATAACTAACTAAATAAATACACCTAATTACCTCTCCCCAGCAAAACAAAACAAACCGGGGGAAAAAATAAAAGGACAGGAGCTGACATACACTCCATACACTCCTGTCTGCTGCTCCCAACCTCTTCTGTCAATATATCCAGCGCCCCGGATGCACAGGCACACACAATCTGTCCTTACATGAATGCATCATTTCAAGACTCGAAATACTCAGCCTGTGGTTGACAGTGGCCCCTACAGAGGTGTGCAGCCTCTGCTGCAGGAAAAAACAAAGGTTTTTAATGCACATCTTTCCTGCTGCCCTCAGCTCCAGGCCAGCTCTGCCCTGAGAGGGAGACAGAAAAAGTAAACCACCTTTAAGGGGGGCTTTGTTTGATATTGGCTTTTAAAATATCCTTGTTTTTCAATTTACAAAGTCAATATACACATATTACCTTCAGACAACCTGAAACAGGACTCAAATTTAGGAAGCGGAAAGTTCTCCCAACCCTGTTCACTTCCAGCTGGTTTTCTATGCAAAGATTAAAGAAAAAAAACTAATACCTTGAACAAAGATTTTTTTTTCTGCTTATAAAGAAAACGCAAAAAATGAGGCATAATTTCTGCCTGTTGAATTAGTTTAAATTTAAGACGCTGTTGAGAGTATGGAAAATCATTCCCATACTGTTAATGGAAGTGTCATCTCTATTCACATGTCCATTTACAGAAAGCTTTTTTTTTTTTAGATGGCACTTTGGCAGAATTTATGAAAATTTAAGATGCATACATACCATTAGATCCAGTAAATATGCCATTAGGAATCTATTCTAGAGAAAGACTAACTTGTAGGCACACAGAGACAAGTACAAGGATTTTTTTTTTTTTAACGTTTATCAACATGGGAACGGTTCCAAGGTAATCCTTACTATAGAACGGAACAGAGCAGTTAAGAAGAATGAGGTTGACCCATACGTACTTGATCTGGAAAGGTCTCTGAGATACCCTGAGTGGGAAAAAACACACAAGTTGCTGAATATGAGTAATATGATCCTCCTTGTGTTAAAAAAATTACACAAAATAATACACAGTTGCTGTATACAGTCGGCCTTCCATATCCTTGGGGTCCACATCTCTGGATTCAACCCACCGCAAATCAAAAGTATTCCGGGGAAAAAACAAATTCCAGAAAGTTCCAAAAAGCTAAACTTGAACCTGCCACACACTGGGCAAATGCTATTCGCATAGCATTTACATTGTAGTAGGTATTCGAAGTAACCTAGATGATGTGAAGTATGAGGGAGGCAGCACATAGCTCATACGCACATACTACAGGCGTGCCTCCGAGATACTGCAGGTTGGTTCCAATAAATAAAGCAAATATGACAATAAAGCCAGCGACACAATTTTTTTTGTTTCCCAGGGCACATAAAAGCTGTGTTTACACTATACTGTAGTCTAGTAAGTGTGCAATAACATTATGTCTGAAACAATGTACGCACCTTAATTAAAAATACTTTATTGTTAAAAATTGCTAACCATCATTTGAGACTTCAGGGAGTTATAATCTTTCTGCATAGAAACATCAAAGATCACTGGTCACACATCACCATAACAAATACAGTAATGAGAAAGTTTGAAATATTGCTAGAATTACCAAAATGGGACACTGAGTCACAAAGTGAACAGATGCTCTTGGAACAATGGCAGAGACAGACTTGCTCAAAGCGGGGTTGCCACAAACCTTCAATTTGTAAAAACCCAATTTGTAAAAAATCTGCAAAGTGCAGTACAGCAAAGCACAATAAAGCGAGGTATGCCCGTATGCCATTTTATATAAGGGACTCGGACATCCTCGGATTTTGGAATCCATAATGGGGGATCCCGGAATCAGTCTCCTGCAGACACAGAGGGTCCACTGTAGGTACATGTTCAAACCAGCCTGGAAGGACACACACCAAACAGCTGAGAGTATGGCATGTACTGGAGCGAGGCAGAGAGAGAGGAAGGAGAGGGTCAAGACAGAATTTCATTGTACTTGTGCTGTTTGACTGTTCTACTGCAATTTGCATTCATTCCTCTCTTAAGTGTAAAAAGAATGATGGAAGAAAATCTTTAATCCAGTCGATATATTTGACTTCAGTATGAAGTAGGGCTCCAGCCGCCCATTCCAAGCCATCCCTTCCTTTATACGTGCTTGAACCTGTTTGAGTTCTCCCTGATGTTCCTTTGGTCTATTATTGCATCATTATCCCTTGTTGTGGTTTTACAAGACACTTTAACATCTTTTTCAAAACTTTTTTAAGTGTCTTAGTTTTTTAACCTCTTAACATGCTAATCCACCGGGAATTAATTTTCTTTCATGATATAATTTTCCACTTAGTTTGAGTCTGATGTATCTATAATCTGAACTTGCATTTCAGCTACTCTCGGCTGTCCAGCTACTCAAGAATAAACATCTTTTAAAAAGATTATACTGTATAGCACAGGGAAATATATACAAGATCTTGTGGTAGCTCACAGTGAAAAAAAATGTGACAATGAATATATATATGTACATGTATAACTGAAAAATTGTGCTCTACACTGGAATTTGACACACTGTAAAACGACTATAATAATAAAAAAAAAGAATGAACATCTTTAAACATGATACTGAGTTGGCATTTCATCTGTGGCAGGGACATGCGGTGCTCTGGTCATTTTAGTTAATCTGGTGTTAAGATGCACGTAACACCTCAGAGATAAGTGCTAGGTTTCAAATGTTAGAAATGCTACTAAAATTCACTGAAAGTGGAGAATATACCCTAACCTTTCATGAGAGTCAGCAAGTATTTCAGGTTTCTATAGGACCCCAGAGTCAGTCAGCATTTGCCCCTCAGTTGAAATAGTTCAGTCCCGCAGGTTCCTTGCCATTACAGTAAGTGGGCTGGGGTTCCCAAGTCCCTTGCTCTACCGTTCTAAGATTATCAAACTACCTTGCACAGAATGAAGCTGGACCCTTAATCTTTTGGAATGATAAAACCTGCCTCATACAATACAGAAAAATTAACTCAAAACTGACCAAAGACTTCAACCCTAAGAGCTAAAATTTAAAAAGTCTTGGAAGAGAGCACAGACATAAGTTTTCATAACCTAGGATTAGGCAATGGGTTTTTAGATATTCCATATAAAGCACAAAAGACAAAAGGAGAAAATAAATCACCAACATTCAACACTTCTGTGCCTCAAAGGATACTATCAAGGAAACGAAAAGACAACCCACAGAATGGGAGAAAATATTTGCAAATCATATGTCGAATAAGGATCTAGTGTCCAGAATACATAAAGACTCATAATTTAATAAAGAGACAATAATCCAATTTTAAAAGGTGAAAGATTTGAATGGCCATTTCTCTAAAGAAGACAGGCCAGTGGCCAATCAGCACATAAAAAGATGCTGCACAGCTTTAAAAAAGTGTGTTCTACACTAGAATTTGACACAACATTGTAAAATGACTATAACTCAATAAAAAAATGTTAAAAAAAAACTGTAACAAGATACCACCGCACACCAAGATGGCTATAATGAAAAGGCCAGGCAATGTCAAGTGTTGGCGAGGAAGTACAGAAATTGGAATCCTTGTACACTGCTAGTGGTACCACGGTGGACCTACCTTGGAAAACAGACTGGCAGTTCTTCAAACGTCTGAACAGAGAGTTACCTTACGACTCAGCAACTCCACTCCTAGGTATATGCCCAAGATAATTAAAAATATACACACAAAAACTTATACACAAATATAAGTACTCATAATACTGTTCATAATAGCCCCAGAGTGGAAACAATCCAAAGGTCCATCAATTTATGAGTGGATGAACAAAATGTGGTATATCCCCCCAGTGGAATATTGTGCAGCCATAAAGAAGGACTGTGTGTGGATTCACACTGCAATATGAATAAACCTTGAAAACACTATGATAAGTGAAAGAAGCCAATCACAAAAGCCCACATATTGTATGATCCCATTTATACAAAATGTCCAGAATGGGCAACTCCATGGAGAAGTAGATTAGTGGTTGCCAGAGGTTAGAGGGAGGAGATAGAGAGAGTGACAACTAATGGAGTAGGGGTTCTTTTTGGTGTGATGAAAATGGTCTGGAATTTGTGGTGATGGTTGCACAATTCTGTGAATATACTAAAACCACTGAATTGTTCACTTTAATAAAAGGGTGAATGCTATGGTATGCAAATTATATCTCAATAAAATAAATAAACAGGATTTCTTTTCAAGCCATTAAAGGAACGAAGGAAAAAATTATCTTGTACAATATTTCTGGAAATAAGCCTGAATCTTTACACCCAACTGGCATACCCCAAACAATGGTCCCCAATCCTGGCTGCCCATTAGAATAACGCGGGGAACTTTAAAAAACACACAGACGCTTGGACCTCCTTCCCAGAGGCTGTGATTTAATTGGTCTGGGGTGGAGCTTGGGGACTAGTGTTTTTCAAAAGTTCCCCAGTTGATTCTAATGTGCAGACAAAACTGAGAACAGGCTGCCCTAGAATTTGAGCTTTCAAAAAAGTCCCTGGTGTTGGTTTAGGTATCTGTCATTTTATCCTTTCTCATAAACATGAGACAAACAAGAGTTTAAATGGCTCACAGTTTCTGGTTGTTAAAACTGGGATTTTATTTTACTGTGTCTTCTGTATATGTATATACATTTTTTAAAGATCAGCAGGTTGCCATTTTACATACAGACAGAGACTCTGAGGTACAAAATGGCTAAGACACACACCGAGGTCACCATAGTGAGCTGCAATGGGGATCGAATTAAAACTGAGTCCTTGGGAACCGAGCTCACTTCTTTCTCGAGCTACTCCAACAGAAGGAACCATTAGAAACATCCACTCAACCTGAGTATTGTCGGTACAAGGGGCAGAAAGGCTGGATGGAAACGTGTCTGGAAAAACTGCAAAGTCTCAAGTCCACCAGCTTCACCTTCGGAACCATCCCGTCCCTACCCTGATGACAAACCAGCTTTTCTTACGATGGTGGGAAGACGAGGCTATTCCACCTCCTCATCTCAGGCAAGCTCCCGTCCAGGAGCTCGCAGACCTCGAACACGGCTTGTCTGATTTTCATGATTTTCCCTCAAGCTGGTGAAACCCACGTCGGGTCTGCATTAGGCTCCACGTTGGTTTCGGAGCCCCAAAGCTGTTTCCAATTGGCAAAGTCATGGCCAGTGCGTGTTGTTCATTAGTCCATCTGTGGGAGGCTGTCTGGGCCCCCACCCAGCCCCTGCCCGTGGGAAATTCCTCCCCGATCAGGAGAGCCACCAGGCCCCAGAGACCAGGAACGGGGAGCCCCCTCCCCTCCCCCGGGGCGCTGCTCGGCGCTCCTGCCCCTTCCCTCGAAAGGAGCACGCACACCGCGCTGGTTTGGGTCTGAGCTTGCTGAGTAACCTCTCCAAGATTTTCTGTGCAGCTCCCTGGCTCTTCGTCCCCACTTTCTCACTGAGCTGTTTTAAAAGTTGAATTCTAACCTGGGTTTCTTCACAATGTCGCCTTTGACTGAAAGCTAATAAAACCCCAAACGGGAAATTCGGGAGTAATGGAGATGCCACGTGACTGTAACTGAAGGTTGTTGGTCAACTTGATTGGGTTTTCAAGCTTGCACACCATCTGGGGGCTTCAGTCACCCCACCCGCCTTTGTACCAATAAAGAAGGTCTTTGTCTTTCCTTGCACGGAACGTGGGGCCTGAACCTCCCCGAGGAGCCCCGCAGACAGCCTCACAGAGATGCAGGACACCGCACGTCGCTCTCCACGTCCGCCACCCTGCCCGCCAGAGCTCTGGGCAGAGGCACCCTGCTCTGCCCGCACCGCGAGAGCCAGGGGGACCCACTGCCCCGGCGCGGGCTCTGCTTCCCACCTGCCACCCACCCGGCAGGAGCCGCAGCGCTGCCACAAAGCTGGCTGCTGAAACTCGCCGGGGAGGAAACCTCTGTGTTAAGGAGGCTGCCAATCCTCGACATAAAAACCAGATCCATCAGGGAGACGTACAGAGGTGTGTCGCTGTGCCCTGACACCCACGGTTATGGCCGACAGCTGTCCTCTAACTGGCCACATCACCTAGCCGCTTATTTCTGATTCCTGTTTTTAATTGCACAGAGCTGAGAAAAATCTTGATTTCTACAGACAGGTGGTAGAAAATGCTAACTGGCTTTTAGGAGACTCCCTTCGGATCTTAAAATGGTCCCTAGTTAAAACCAGTGTTTCTTGGTCTTTCTTTCATTATGAAGCACCTTCCCCCGCAGCCCCTGAACAAGGAGACTTGCTAGACAATTTTGCCTTATTGTGCCCCCTCCACCAGGAATCTTAATACCAGATACTCCATGCAACTGACCCTTCGGTTCCATGCACGGTGACCCTTTGGAGAGCCATGAACCATCACCACATAGTGAGATTTTTTTTTCTGCCCCCTGGGGGGCAACACCTTTCTGGTTGAGAATGCATGAGTTCAGTACGTACAAAATTTGAAACAGTGGCAGAAAATTTTTGTTTCAAAGAGTCATTAAAATAATATTAGAAACAATGGAAAACACTTACATGGTAATTATTCTCGGCCCCTTACCTATATTTTTACTTGTGTAAGCCTTACAACACCATTACCATGATCCTTACTTAAAAGATGAAGAAATGAGGCACAGAGAGGTTAGCCGACTTGCCCAAGGCCACACAGGCAGCACACAGCAGAGCTGGGACGCACGTCCAGGCTCCATACCTGAACCACCAGGCCGTGCTGGCTTCCCATGCTACTGAACAACTGCTCGTTTCTTATCACACATAAAAATCAAGCAAGAAGCACCCAAAACTTGCAAGAAGCCTGAAATATCAGGGGACAGTTCCACCAGGCGACACATCCCACATTAGCGAACTGGACACTGGGCCATGAAGACAGAGCCGCCAACCCCACGAAGGGCATGCGTGGGCATCTGGGTAGTGGCCTGACAGCAGACTGTGCCTGAACACTGAGCAAAACAGGTACTGGACTCCAAGCTTCTAACCAATACCACGTTTATAAGAAATTCCAATAGACAGAAGGTGGCAGGGGACTCCCCCGCCCCAGTGTGAGCCACCCTGGAAGCTCCATTAGGGCACCGGTGGTCTCCAGCCTGTTGAAATGTGGGCTATCTAATCAGGCATGTTTTATTTTGGTTACTTGGTAAAAAAAAATAAATAAATAAACAAAATAAAAACTTTTTTAAATTAAAAAAATCAAGTTCAAAATTTGAGAAACCCCCAAAGCATGGGACCCATAGCAGTGAACAGGAACCACCCGATGACCCCACAGGGCTCTCTGGTCTGACCGAGGGTGCTGCTCCCACAAGCTGGGACGGCCTCGACCCGGCCTCCTGCAAGCTCCCACCTGCTCCTGCCGCAGCATCCCCGCCCCGGCCCCTCTGACCTCCGCCTCCCACCAAAGACCCAGGCCACACTCGTCCCTAAGCTCCCCAGGTGACTCAGCTGTGCGGCAGGCTGGAGGGGACAGCTCTGTGGTCCCACTTGTCTCCATTTTCAGAAGTTTAACCCAGTTCTGAGCAGGATCACACCCAGCTGGTCCAAGCCTCCCATGCGACCCTGAGGAACATGCCGCTCGCATGTCTGCGCTTACTCCTCACCACCGTCGGAGAAGGGAGCCAGCTCTCGGGACTTGCCGCCTGTCCTCACAGAGCTCACGTGCTCCTGTTCATTACTGCTTTCTTCCCACTCATTCATCTTATTTAGCAAGTGCCTACTGAGTACCAGGCAACTGGGAAATCAAAACAGATAGGTACATGATCACATGCTGTTCCTAGCATTACCAAGGGAAAAGAACGGGGGCCCACTTTAGAGCAGGGGATGAGGGGATGGATAAGTGGAAATGAGTTACGTGAGGATGGAGGGTAACAACGTCCTAGGCAAACTCCGAGCGTGAGACCCAGGGACCGGGGGGTTTTGGACAATCGGAAAGCAGGCTCGCGAGGCCGGGAGCACACGGGGCAGAGAAAGGGGCAGGGGCAGCCTCCTCCGAGGGCCTTGTTTCCCTGCCCTGCTCCACGCCCAGGGAGGCAGCAGTGAGATCACCGCAGCAGGGGTGTGCGCTGGGCGGTGAGAATGCCTCGCTCCCTGTGACTTGCCTTCCTGTCTGTCAGTTAGGAATAATCATAATCCTTACCCCAGATGGGGTGCTGATGAAATGCAGCTGTCCTCCAGAAGCAGCGGTTCTTGACCTTGCCTACCACGCTGGAATCATCTGGAGCCTTGTAAAGTCCTGATCCCTGGGTCCAGTGCCACGCCTGGCCTGGGTATCCGCCTGTCAAAGCTCCCAGGTGATTCTAAGGCACCGCTGGGGTGAGAACCACGGCCCGCGCAGCACAGGCAGACG
This sequence comes from Vicugna pacos, assembly GCF_048564905.1. Classification (NCBI taxonomy): domain Eukaryota; kingdom Metazoa; phylum Chordata; class Mammalia; order Artiodactyla; family Camelidae; genus Vicugna; species Vicugna pacos. Next base: position 13,217,742 of record NC_133014.1, read on the forward strand.
GGCCCAAGGGACGTGCTGGAAAAATGCGATCTGTTACCACTGGTCGTGTCTCCAGTCCCTGCTCACACCCGTCTTTAAAAATGCTCAAGCTCCCAATCAGAAATATCTCTTAGCCCTTCAACCTTCATTCCTGTGCAGATGACTTCCGTGACAACACGAGGAAAACTGTTTAGCAGCCAGACTCATAGAGACACAAGGTAGGAAGGGAGTTCCCTTGGGGAAGGGGGAACGGAGAGTTACTGTTTAATGGGTGTGGGATTCCAGTTTGGGAAGATACAGTCCTGGAGATGGATGCTGGTGATAGTCAAATAGCATGAACATAACTTCACTGATCCGTATGTACACTTTCGAACGGTTCAGATGGCAAGCTTTATGTGATGTGTACTTCACCACAGCTTTTTAAACAGCTGCTTAAAATACTATTCATTTATATTCACAATGTCTTTCAATGTCCACAGAATATAAGAAACATTAATTTGAAAAATAATGACTACATTTATAATTCTACACTTATAAGAATTAATCCAACAGAAATGCCACGTTTTTGTGTAAAGACACGTGTGTAAGCATGTTCAGTGGGGCATGTTGCAAAAAGCATGAGAACCTGGGAGTTCATCACCAGGGCAGTGGTCCAGTGAGTCAAGGGCCGTCTTGAGAATACTATGCAACCACGAAAAAGAATGCTGATGGCTCAAACAAATAATACACTACTCGGGGAGACATGTGGCCCCTGGCTTGGGCTTCCCTTCCCATAGTTAGGAATCCCTGCTCCCTTTATGAGTCCTGGTGGGGGACAGAATCCGCCTCTCACTCTGAAAGCTGCAGATCAACACGGGCAGCGTCCTGACCGGTCTGGTTTTGTGGCACAGCGGTGGCCCTGGTCTGGGCTGCCACCTAGTTTCCAAGTTTGAGTCCACAGCCTTCCCAGCAAGTCTGGGAAACCTCCTGACGTCCCTTAAAGAAATTCCTTCTCTGCTGGTATCAGTCAGTTGATACCTGTTGCTTGCAACTAAGAACCCTACTGATAAAAACATTCAGAGTAGGAATGCCTGGTTTTTAACCAAAAAAAAAAAAAAAAAATAGGTCCTTACATGTCAATAGGTAATGATAGCTAACATTTCTTAACCATTTGCCAGGCACTGCTCCAGGCTCTTTCCATGCACCAACTCAGTCTTTACAACAACCCTATTTGGCCTGTACTGTTACTCACACTTTACTGATGAGAAAATGGAGGCAGAGAAAAGGGGAAGTAACTCGCCCAGAGATGCACAGCTTGCAGGCAGTGGAGGTGGTCTGCGAACGCAGGTCTGCGCCCAGAGCCCACGATCCCAGCCACCACGCAAACAGCACACTGCAGATACCCTGCAAAAGGACCGCAGGGAGACCCACTGTCCACACCCCTCGCCTCTGGGATGAGGTGAGGAAGCCTCTGATGTGCCGCCTCTATTTGGTTGGAATCTTTCACCACGTGCACCACCCATGTGTTACTCTCAGAAAAACTTGGGGTGATCACACTTGAACCGGGGTGCCTACAATGCTCCGGCAGCAGCTTCCTGCCAAGGACGTGAGGATTCAGCCCCACACCTCGATATGCCAGGGCTTTCCTCCTGGTTCTTCTGTGATAAGACCCTCCCGGGGTGTCTGCTGTGATGGGTCACACACTCTGCTAGTTGTATGAACCACACAAGTTGTTGGCCCTGGGCTCCAGGGCGGCTGGGAGCCGTGTTCAGCACACATTCAAGTTTGAGGGTCTCAGAGCTGCAGATGGCCCCAGCAACCCCACAGGACCTTCTGACCTGTCTGTCCACTGCCCGGTCCGTCCCCGCTGCCTCGTTCTCTCACAATTTTCACTCTCCATGGCCCAAATCAGAGCTGTCTGTCGTGGCAGCCTAGGTTTCCCCTGGGCTCTGCCCACATCATCTCAGAGGGCAGTCCCGCCTTTTTTGGTGGAAAGGTCCCGTGTTCAGGGACCACTTCTCTCTTTCTTAGTTCATTCACCCTCTTCTCTCATCACTCACATGGTCTCCATCCCTCCGCTCCCAAGGGCCGCAGATCCCCCGCCACACACACAGCAAGTGTTTCTAGAAACACTGCCCGGGTTAGTCTGTTCTAGAAGAACTGACACACAAGTGGTTTTATTTCACATGAGCCCTAACCACGTGAGAGTTATTTTTAACTTTTTATTCTGAAATAATTTCAGACCTACAGAAAAGTTGCAAGAATAGTTACAATGAGCTCCCTCCACCTAAATACCCCAAAGGTTAACATTTAATCTAGTTTATCCTTCTCTGTCTCACCAGACAGCTTTTTCTTCTGAACTACTTGAGACTAAAATGCACACAAGACACCCCTTTACCTCTAAATACTTCAGTGTCTATTTCCTTAAAGAGATATTTTCTTACATTACCAGGTTAATTACTTAATCAGGATACAATACTATCATCCAATCGTCAGCCTTTTATTCAGATGTTGCCAATTGTCCCAATAATGTCCTTTAGAGCAAGAAAAATAAATAGGTAAGCAGAACAAACCCATGGTCCAGGATCCAGTCCAAGCTGAACAATGCTGGGACCGCACTTGGCAGCTTCTTGACATGTCCATCCAGACTGGACAAGTCACTTTCGTCTCTGGGCTCCACCCTCCATCACCCATGAGCATAAAAGGGCAAGAGAAGCCATAGGCATTTTAGGGATTGTGCTCTGTAACAAAGGCGATGAGCCCCGCGGGGTCGCAATCGCGACCTCAGCTTCCCCAGGTATAGACACAATTCACTCAGCTGGAAAAAGAGAAGCTCTTTTTATTGAGAGATTACTAGTGTGAGAACCCCTCCTGTTGTACATGCACCATCTCATCTAAGCCCCGTGATTCCCACTGTTACCCCATTCTGCAGATGCAGAAACTGAGCTTGCAGGGGGTTACGGTCAAGGTCTTTTTCTCAAGGTCTTCAAGGCTTAAACTCAGAGTTAGAACCAAGAAGGGAAGAAAACACACCTTGCCATTCGCAGTCTGACCGATTTTCTCTAGACTAAACTAAGCCCCCTAGATTAGAGGGAAGCAGAGTCCCCGAACAGAGACCACCAAGGGGGCAGCGGGCCACGGTGGGAGCACTCTGGTCCTACACAGTGCAGCACGGAGTCCACTGAGCAGAGGACAAAGGGATTCTGGGACCACGGCAGAAACAAAACTACACCAAGTTTCATGTTGCCAGACGATTTCTCTTAGTGGCCTGGAGCTGAATTTTTGGCCCCTCCCTATGAAGAGCTTTTTCCTTATGGAGCTGGATACGAAATCCCATCCCTTCGTGGGAAGCTGGCCACATCCACAGAAGAAACCAACTTCTAATGCACTAAATGGAAGAGTACTAAGCACACACCATGCCTCCAACGCTGACTAACCATAGGAGGCATCCCATTTCACCGCCGGGTTCTGTGACCTGCCCCGGGCTGAGCTGGCACTGGACCCAGCTCTGCGAGACCTCACAGAGCGCCTGTGCCCTTTGGGACAAGCTGCTGGGGCCAGATGTTTGGAAGCTGGCATCGTGGTAAGTGGATCCTCATCCCTCCATTAGCCACGGAGCAAACCAACCCCCTTTCTCAGGAGGAAAACCCATGCGTTTGTCCCAGCGGGTTCGTGACCACCTCCCCAGGTTCTGTGACACGTGGGAAAGCTCCTCCCTTCCGGTGCCCTGCACCCACGCTGCCGCCACTCTGGCTGCTGGCGGTTTGGAAAGTGCTTCTACGTTTGTGAGCTGCATTCTCCCAACTAAATCGCGAGGCTCTTAAGACTTCTTAAGATGCCTACCTTTTTGACTGTCATGGCCCCAACAAAAATGTGCATTTCTTTTCCTTCCTTTTTTCTTAACCCTTAAAACTGAGATAAAAATTAGAACGATAACTTGGTTCACTGCACCGGAGTCATACTTGCAGCACCAGCGCCTGCGCTGCTAAGGGCCCAAGCCCTCGTCTCCACTGCAGCTCTGCCACTCACCCGAGGAGGCCTCTTCCTATTTCTGAGCCTCAGTCATTCCATCTGTAAATGGGAATAACCATCTTTCCTACCTCCGTACCTAAAGCGCTTATGATGCACATACGTATATATTTTACAAACGTGTGTGCCTGTGCACAACCGCTTAACGGCTTAAGTCAAATCACGTATTACATACAAAGCACTCAGCCCAGTACGTTCCCAGTAACTAGCAGGCTCTACCTCTTCTTAGCCCATCGCTGCAACTTGCTGCTGCGATCACCCAACATGGTTTTGTAACGCTGGGAACACTATGGCTCCTTGGCGTTTCGGCCTGTCCTTTTCATCCCCTCCATTTCTCAGCCTGCTCCTAGGGGGCCTGAGCCGCAGGGAGGGCACAAGCTGGAGCTGAGAGCCAGAGCTTTTGAGGGTTTTGGCTGCCACATGGCACAAGCCAGAGGGAGTCAATTAAGTCCAAGCCCCTGAATCCACATCTGCCGCTAACCGGTTCCCAGTCAGCCAAAGGCACGACCCCTTCCTGCAAAGGGCCTGAGGCTGATCTCTGCAGACGCCTCGGGGTACACCTTACACAGCTTTTCAAATTCCAGATGCAGGTCCCTGACAGCCAAAGGGCCCTTCTCTGTGACTTCCCACCTTGAAAATGTCCTTTGTCCCTTCAGGGTCTCAGATCTACCAAATATGAGGTGATGCCAGTTCCTCCAGTAGGTTGCCTGCACCCCCAGGGGCAGAGAGCACACTGTGTAGCTTCTTCAAACAACAGCCGAGTACGTGGACATCATGGGTGTGCCCTGGGCTTGAACAGAAGGACCACCACCTTGGTTCACTCATTCAACGAGCACTTATTGAGCACCTCGGGTATGTAGGGCCAAGAAGATCAGAAAGACAAGGTCTCCATTCTTAAGCAGGGAGTCACGTGGGTGGTACACAAAGATAAAAGCGGAAGGTCAGAGCCAAAGATAAGCTGGAGCAGGCCCCAGCTTGCACATTCCTCCCTGCTACAAGGTATTCCTCCCCCGGCCTGCCACAGCCCCCAAGTGTACAGAACGAATGAGCCCCAATGTGGGCTCCAACTTCACCCCTCTGGGCTCACTCCTGGGCCCCGGGCTCCGCAGAACAATTGGGGGCTCCCGGAGGCAGGCTGAGCCGGTGCGTTCTCATGTGCGGGGCCCGCAGCGCCCTGCTCAGCTGATTGTGCCCAGGCGGCCGGGGTCTCCGAGGCGCATGAATGCCCTTGAATGGGCCCATTCAGGCTGATGGACAGGAGCTGAAAGCTGCACACACACAAAAGCCACTGGGCAGCCGGGAGGGCTCCAGGCCCGGGGTTTGCCCACGGGAAGGGAAGGGAGGCCATCCCTCCACAAAGAGCAGTGTGAAGACGCCTCTGCGTTTTCAATGGCATCTTCTGGGCGCCAAGTGCACAGCACCCCCCACCCCCCACCTCAAGCAGCAGCAGCAGCAGAGGCTGGGGCTACATGGGGGCGGCTAAGAGGGCTGGAGGCAGCAATGGAAATCCAACAAACAGTAAATACACAGGATACCCTTTTCGTTCATAGCAAGATGGGGCTCTTGGCCAGAGGGGAGGCAGGGCGCCTCCGCGTGCCTGTCCTGTACATCAGTTAGGGCTGCATTCCTGACGCCCACAGTGACCTTCAAGGGCTCCGGCTGACCTGAGATTGTTTAACATGTCACCAAGAAAAATGACCTCGAAAGGACACGGCCAATATTTAAATGACGGTTGGAGAGGCAGGGTCCCATTCTTGTGTCACTCACTTGGTGTTCTCCTAGGGGGGGAAAATTCTCCAAAAAGACATTTGTATTTTTAAATAGAACCAGGAAGGGAAGAGCCACCCACCTGGAATTCTTTTAATTGCTTCAAGGGGAGGGCAGACTCTGCCAGTCAGAGGAGCAGAGACATCTACCTTCCACTGCTGCGCACAAATATTTTAAGCGCATCGTCAGGTGGCTACTTCGGAAAGGACGATTCTCAGCTCCCGAGATCACATTACTTTGGAAACAAACCCCCGAGAAGATAATTAAAGATAGTTCCTCCTCATTCTGCAATCCTATAATGAGCAATTAAAGTTAAATTAGCTTGTCATAATAAAAAAGACAGATTGCGTTCTCAGGCTTCCTGACCCAGGCTTAGTAACTCGCAGGAAGAAGGGAGAAGTTGGTGACTGAGCAGTTACACTGAGGACATACGAAATGTCCAGACCAATTCGGTGAACAGGTCAAGATAACGTGGAGGCAGACACGTACCCAAGCACCATTATTAGTTTTGTTTATTTTTAAATGATGGAATAATTCAAACTTTTTTTTAAAGAAAAGGCCGGAGAAAACGAGACAACACCAATAAACTCATCAGCCCAAATTCACAAATGTTACCATTTTGTCATATTTGCTTCGGGTTCTGGTTTTTTGTTTTGTTTTGTTTTTTTAAGAAGTAAAATGTTATGGCCCCAGAAGAAGTCACTTGGCCCTCCTTCTTCATAAATAAAAAAGTAAAAAAAACCCACACACACAACATTAAAGTCTGTACGTGTCGCATCGATAATGGCAAGCCTGTAAAAATATGGACTGCTGTTGTGTGTTTTTTTAACTTCCCATTTTGAAATAGTTCTAGATTCACAGGAAAGTGAAATGACATGAATAGGGAGGTTCCATGCACTCTCCCCCCAGCCCCCTCACAACGTGGACATCTGGTACAAGTAGCTGTAGCACAGCACCAAAACCAGGAGAATGGCGTTGGCACAATCCAGAAGGCTCATTTAGATTTCACGAATTCCACAAGCACCTGTGTGCGTGTGTGCACACAACTTGATCACAAATGTGTCACTTTGTGTAACCCATCATGATACTAAACTGCACCCTCCCCAGACTCCCCCATGCTATGCCTTAATAGGGACCTAATCACCTGCCTCCACCCCTAATTCCTGACCACCACTAAGCTGTTCCCCATCTCTGTAATTTTATTATTTCAAGAGTGTTCTATAAATGGAACAGGACAGCAGGCACCCTTTGGAGATTGGCTTTTTCACACAGCATAGTTTTTTTGCATTTCATCCATGCTGTTGCATGTATCAATCATTTGTTCCTTTTTAGTTCTGAGCAGTGTTCCGTGTATGCATAGAGGTATCACAGTTTGTTCAAACACTCACTACTGAAGAACATCTGGGTAGCTTCTAGCTTGTGGCTGTCTTGAATAACAGCGCTACAAGCATTCATGTGTAAGTTTCTTCTTACGAAAGGTCGTAAAACAGCCCAAATAATTTTGAAAAAGAATGAAGTTATCCCTCTTTCCAATGTTCAGGATTACTATTATAGCTACAGTAATTGTGACAACATGGTTCTGGTTGAAGGAGAGACACACAGACCAACGGAACAGAACAGAGAACTCGCAATTAGCCCCACACAGATACGCCCAGGTGATTTTTGATACTGTGCAGTGAAATCAGGGGTGAAGATGAAGACTTTTCAACAAATGCTGCTGGAGCAATTGGACACACACACACACACACACACACACACAAATATCAACCTCAATTCCACACCTTATACAAAAAGTAACTCGAAATGGATCACAGACTGAAATGTAAAACGTAGACTATTAAACTTCTAGAAAAAAAACAGGAAACATGGAGATAGCTGAGCTCTGTTATTCACAGAACACCAGGAAGTGCCTCGTACTACATCCTCTCCTCTGGTCTGTCCCAAATGACTGAAATTCCACTATTACACAGTCATACCTTTGGCTTAGAGGCTCATCCACAAAATTCCTTTGGGAGATAAGATATGAACTTTAAATCTTGGGGTGAATTAGAGTATCACAAGCTCTCCAGCTCACAGCTGAGAGGAGGCTCTAAAAGGAAGTAAAATTAAATAGGCACTGAGCACTAAGGAGAACGGAGGAAGGTGAAAAGGAGTCAGAGGAAAAAGATGACGTTCTGACAAGTTCCACCTTCTTGACAAAGCCACAGTCACTTCTTCCAAGATCCCCATCTGGTTTCAGCATCACTGGCGGTTATGGTGCTGATGATGGGTTTTCACCAAACTACACCCCCCCAACACGAGCAGACAGCCACACGCGGTACCCACCACCGTATACGCCAAGAAGAGGAGAGTGTGTGTAGAGGTGTAAGAGGAGGAGGGGGGGTGGGACTAAGGTTCCCTCCTTAGCAGAGCACAAATCTAGCACAAAACAAAGAATTTATATTCCAAACAGGATTGACAGTACGGAAGATGTATTTATTATCTATCTAGCATTTTCCTTCTTGAGTTTATTATTTCTTTACGTGGATGTTTAATGGCACTGCTTAGGCAAATGCCTCTTTGGGAACTTATTCTTGGAGAATTCTAGTGACAGCTACAGTGGGCATTATCACTGACTTCCAGAGAATCAAAAACAATCAAGGGCTTTTAACTCTTAATACTTTGTAGAAACAAAAATTTCACCTAGGCCAAGTCAGAAGGCATGATAAAAGCCATATGGTCATGTAATCATATTTACCAAACTATAAATTTGTGTCATACAGCTAACTTGAGGAATAAGCATATAAAAACAACAGTGATGAGAAAGTTAATCCGGGGAACGTGGTCCATGAGATCTGTGGCTGCCGCTGCTCACTGTTTCCATCCATGTGGGAAGAATGTTCAGAGAGGAGGCTTCAAGTCTCAACGGCGCCCCCTGAGGGCAAGGAGGAGCCACCATCGCTTTAACAGGCCACTCTGCATGGGACCCTGTATTCTCTCCTGACCAGCAGGTAAACCCTTATCGCCTCGGGAGGCTGTTCAGAGGACATGCCCTTCAAGTTCAAGTGAGGCAGCAGAGCACGCAGAGAGACCCAGAGTCAGGGCCGCAGCCAGCGTGGGCCACGGCACATTGAGGGCCCTCCCAGTTCTGATCATCCTCCTCTCCACCAGTCAGTCACAGAAACCCACCGGGGGCAGCGAGCGGCCACCACCTCAGAGCAGGTGGCATCTCAGGCTGAGACCCAGTCATTCCTGACTCAAGGCAGCCTCCGGAGAAAGCCCGCAGGCACAGACAGGCCAACCCTCTCCAGAGCTTCAGAGGCCGCTCGGAGCCAAGCGAGCGTCTGGGAGGCCCGGCTGCCCTGAGCTTAAGGGCGGGGGCTCTAAGGTCCAGCTCCTGCTCGGGGCTGGGCAACCCACTGAGGCTTTCTGTGCCTCAGTGGCCTCGTCTCCAAAATGCCGAGATGCGAATTCACGAGTCAACAGGCAGGCCCGGCCCTCGGTGCAGGCTGGCTATTACGAATTCCCTTCTCATCCGAGTGCACACGCGCCTACAGATGATTTCCCAGGAGTCTCAGTCCCGCCCAGGCAGCCGCATTCTTAAGGAATGTGAAATTCTTCATCCAGGGCCCTGAAAGATGCTCAACGCTGGAACAAACTCCAGATGTGAAGTCAGAGAACTGAAACCCAGGCAGACCTGTCAGTCCACTTCACTGTGACACCTTGGGATGGGCCTCTCTGAGATGCTCAGAGTCCCTGCCCTGCAGAGGTGCTGTGGGGATCAGAAGGCAGGACCCACGGGAGAGTCCCTGACCCTCTTGCCCCGCCACCTGGCCATAACAGGGCTCGTGGCTGAATCGAACAGCAAAGGTCAGGACTGGGCGCTCAGAGGGAAGTAGGCACTGAGAGCCCGCCTGGCTCCCCCCCACCCCAGCATGGGCAGGGAGCATCGGGGGGCCACCCTCTCAGGCCAAGCACAGCGGCATCCACTGGGAGAGCGTTCAAGTCCTGCAGCCTTGACCTTCCACGTGGCAAGGATGGGCCACGAAGGGGGCGGGCTGATGAGATTATCCCGCACCCAGCTCCGCAGGGAAGCACCATGGCCTCCCACCTTCACGCTCTCAGGGCTGGAGGCGCAGGGAGGCCTCTTCATAATCGCCATCGTGAAAATGCTAGAACTACCAAGGACTACAGACCTCATCCGCACAAGCTGGCTCTTAAATTCGCCCACCGTCCCTTTCACTCTCCCCCAAAACCCCATCTGGACACTCGTCACCAAACTTCTCAAGCCGCCTCCGCGTCACCTTCACTGTGGAAGATCCCACAATCCTCAGACAGACAGACTCCACTTTCCAGAACGCAGTCCCCGCCAGGCCTGGTCCAGCACCTCTTCCCTGCTGTCAAGGCCTGCCCAGCCCGTGCCTCGCGCCCTCTCCTGCGGACCCCACCCTCGGTGCACGTCTGCTGGCTGGAAGGCCTTCCCTCCTCATTTTCCTCCAGCTTTGCTGAGATACAACTGACATACGGTGCAAGTGGTACAAGCTGATGGTTTGATGCATGTCTACATTGCGAAACCCTCTCCTTCGGTCCATCCAGATCCTGCCTGGCTGTCACAGCCTGGCCGAAGACCGGCTCCACCAAAAAAGGTTCTTTCAGGTTTCTTCCTTCCACAGACACTTTGTTTTCTTCCAGTACAGCTGCTCTCCCAAAGTCATCGCCTGAATATGGGATTTGCCCTGCTCCATGTGAGCAGTCCTGGTGTAGTGCAAAGCAGTAGTGTGCTGTGCTGCCTTCAGGCTACCACGATGGTTCACAAATTCCCCTTCCACGCCCTGAGTCAACGAAAGATGCCCCTCACTCTGCCTCGCTCTCCCCAGGAACTGCCCGTTACGTCCGCTCTGTTCCCATGACCACAGCCCAACGTTACAAAGATCATGATGGCCAACCAGCCCATCACCTTCCATCTTCCCCAGGCCAGGGCCCCCTACAGACCCTTCGAAATCACTGCTTTGTCTAAGGCCCACTGAGACCGCAGCTCCCAGAACTAAGCCGAAAGCTCCAGAAGTGGGCTGAGCAGGACCGAGTTGTCAGGGCCATTCTCTACCCTGAGCTGGGCTCCCTGGCTCGAACACTGGACACACGCAGCCCTGTCTGGGCCCTCACTCGTTTCCCAGGCACACCTCCGAGATACTGTGGGTTTGGTTCTAGAACACTGCAATAAAGCGAATACTGTAATAAAGTAAGTCACACGAATTTTTTGGTTTCCCAGTGCATATAAAAGTTATGTTTCTACTATACTGTAGTCTGCTAAGTGTGCAACAGCATGTGTCCCCCCAAAACCAAAGTATATACCTTAATTCAAAAATGCTTTATTGCTGAAGAACTCTGTCTTTGAGCCTTCAGCAAGTCGTTATCTTTTTGCTGGTGGAGGGCCTTGGCTTAACGTTGATGGCGACTGACTGATCAGGGCGGTGGCTGCTAAAGGCTGGGGTGGCAGTGGCAATTTCTTAAAATAAGTCAACAGTGCAGTTTGCCACATCGAGTGACTCTTTCATGAATGATTTCTCTGTAGCATGCAGTGCTGTTTGACATTACCCACAGGACAACTTCTTTCAAAACTGGGGTCAATCCAGGGGGAGGGTATAGCTCAAGTGGTAGACTGCATGCTTAGCATGCACGAGGTCGTGGGTTCAATCCCTGGTGCTTCCATTTAAAAATAAATAAAATAAAATAAATAAACCTAATTACCTCGCCCCCTCCAAAAAAAATTAAAAATAAATAAAAAAATTTTAAAACCTGGGGTCAGTCCTCTCAAACCCTGCCATGGCTTTATCAACTACGTTTATGAAATAGTCCAAGTCCTCTGTTGTCATTTGAACAATCTTCACAGCATCTTCACCAGGAGTAGGTTGTATCTCAAGGAACAACTTTCTCTGCTCAACCATGAGAACCAGCTCTTCATTCAAGTCTTACTGTGAGATGCAGCAGTTCAGCCCCAGCTTCAGGCTCCACTTGTAAGGCTAGTTCTCTTGCTCTTTGCACCTCATCTGCAGCTACTTTCTCCCCTGAAGTCTTGACCCCCTCAAAGTCATCCATGAGGGTTGGAGTCCACTTCTCAACTGCTGTTCATGTTGGTATTTTGACCTTTTCCCATGAATCATGAATGTTCTTAATGGCATTTAAAATAGTGAATCCGGGGGTGAGGGACATAGCTCAGGGGTAGAGCACATGCCTAGCATGCACGAGGTCCTGGGTTCAATCCCCAGTACCTCCATTAAAAAAAATAAATAAATAAAAGAATGGTGACTCCCCTCCAGAAGGGGCTGACTTTGCCCAGGTCCACCAGGGGAATCACTATCTATGGCAGCTACAGCCTTAATGACATGTATTTCTTAAAGGACAAAGACTTAAGAATGACTGCGGACTGGATGCTGTGTTAGCAGCCATGAAAACAGCAACAGTCTGACTGTACCTCTTCATCAGAGCTCCTGAGTGACCAGGTACATTGTCAATGAGGAGGATTTTTTTTTTTAATTTAACATTTTTATTTTTCTTACTCCTTTTCTTTCCATAGACAATTTTGCTCATCGAACTGAAGTTCAGAAAGCTTTGGCCAAAGATAAGGAATGGCAGGAACAATTTCTCATTGCAAATTTGGCTCTTATTGATCGACCAGAGAGTGACATTACTTATCTGGTGCCATGGTGCAAATTAGAAAAACCTCCAAAAGAAGGTAAGCCCTTCTCTCTTAATCACTTCGAATTTTGATGGAGAAAATACTAAAGATTTACAAAAACTAAAGCTCTACTGGCAAAAAATGAAGTTAATCTTTTGCTTAATATAGGAACATATGTTGATTGTTGAAATAAAAATAAGTTGGACCTCTTAGCTTATCCTTAAAAAACACGAGCATTAAATAATGCGGTATTTTTCCAAATTGGTATCTTACTGATACTTAAAGCTTAGCTGTATTATAGAAAAAGTTGACACAGTAAAGAGGAGGAATTTTTGAAAGGAATCTTTCTTTCCTAAGCAGTAGGTTTCAACAGTGGGCTTCAGATATTCAGTAAACCACGCTGCAAACAGATGTGCCGTCCTGCAGGCTCTGTTGTTCCACTTACAGGGCACAGGCAGAGTAGGTTGAGGATAATTCTGAAGGGCCCTAGGATTTTCAGAACGGTAAATGAACACTGGCTTCAACTTAAAGCCAGCAGCTGCATTCGCCCCTAGCAAGAGAGTCAGCCTGTCTTTCGAAGCGTTGAAGCCAGGCATTGACTTCTCTCCAGCCACGGAAGGCCAAGATGGCATCTTCCTCCAACATAAGGCTGTTCTGTCTACTGAAAATCTGTCGTTTGGCGTAACCACTTCCATCGATGATCTCAGCTAGGTCTTCTGGTCAACCTGCTGCAGCGTGTACACCAGCCCTTGCTGCTTCACCTTGCACTTTTCTGTCACGGGGACGGCTTCTCTGCTAGCTTCAAACTCGGCAGCTTCCTCACCTCCCCACTTGCATAGAATTAAAGAGAGCTGGGGTCTTACTCTGGATCCAGCTCAGACTCAAGAGAATGTTGTAGCTGGTCTGATCTTCTACCCAGACCACGCAAACTTTCTCCGTATCAGCAATAAGGCTGGTTTTACTTTCTTATCATTCACATGCTCACTGCAGTAACACTTCTAACTTCCTTCAAGAGTTTTTCCTTCGCATTCACAACCTGGCAAACTGTTCGGTCCAAGGGGTCTAGTTTTCAGCCTCTCTTAGCTTTCGACATGGCTTCCTCACTAAACTTCATCGTTTCTACTTTTTGATTTAAAGTGAGAGATGTGTGATTTTTTTTTCCCCACCTGAATGTGCAGAGGTCACTGTAGGGCTATTAACTGGCCTAATTTCAATATTGTTGTGTCTCAGGGAATAGGGAGGCCCAAGGAGAGGAAGAGAGATGGGGGAACAACTGACTGATGGAGCAGTCTGAATACATGTATCTGTCTGTTGAGCTTACTGTCTTCTATGAGCATGGTTCCTGATGCCCCAAAATAATTACAGTATAACATCAAAGATCACTGATCACAGATCACCATAACAGGCATAATAATAATGAAAAGGCTTGAAACGTTGCTAGAATTACCAAAGTGTGACACAGACACCCGAAGTGAGCAAACGCTGTTGGAAAAAAAATGGCACCAATAGATTTGCTGGAGGCAGGGTGGCCACAAACGTTCAATTCATCAAAAAAAAAAAAAAAAACCCACATAGTATCTGCAAAGGGCAATAAAATGAGGAATGTCTGTATTTGGGTTGCCCCGGCCTCTGCAGCCAGATAAGGTCACTGAAGATGTCCTGGAGCCGTGTTCTCTTGAATCCTCTGGCACAGGCAGGCATATAAGACCTGCTGATTCACCCAATGATTTTACCCCAAATCAGGCCTGAACCACATGATATGAACCCATTCACTATGGCTAAGGTTCTGACCAAAAGACACCCCTTGCCCTATGCAAGCAAGCAGGGTCATAGGCTCTGAGTCATCGGGCAACAAAAATGAAAACAGACACCAAGAAAGAACTGGGGACATTCAGAACAAAGGCCACCATGTGTGACGATCTGGTGCTGTTTGCAGCATTCTCCCTTAGGGCTGAGCTGTAAGAGTTGGACTAGGGGTGCCCAACCTAGGAACTCAACCTAGGAACTTGAGTCTCAGGTGACTCACGTGGTGTGGGACAAGTTGGACACTTGATAATGAGCTCCATGAAGGTTTTGCCTCCTCTGCGCCACGAGTCCATGCAAGCCTTGGCTGATTTCCTCCGCGCACTTGAAACCTAGTGATTCAGGCAGAGATCAGTGCTGTCAAGACCTGGGCTGCCCTTTTTCACTGTGGCAGCAACAAGGCCACCTTCTCTTCCTCCGGGACCGGCAAGGGGACTCTTATTTCTCAGGAACTCTTGGAGTTCAGTGGAGCCACTGGCACTGACCTCTGCTCTCTTTCATCCCCCATCTCCTGGCTGGATACACAAGCCTCAGTGGAGAGCCACGAAGTCCTAGAAAGGTGGTTTTCAAAGTGTGGTCCTTGGACCAGCAGCAGCAGCAGCTGGAACTGGTTAGGAATGCAAATTCTCAGGCCCACTCCTGCGGGAGTGGGGCTCAGCGACCTGAGTTTTAATAAGCCCCCAGGTGGCTGAGCTACACATTCAAGGTGGGAAACCACTGCTGCAGAAGATGGCAGAGCCCTTAGAGGGAAAGATCTGAGCTTGCACTGGAGATAGGAATAAAGCTGCATTGTGTTAAGCCATTTGCGGAGCCATTTTGCAAAGCAGGTATTCTGTCCCAGTTGAAATAATAATCACCGGGCTTCAGGTCTGTCTCCTCACTGGGGCCATGTCCCACCTGGGGATTCCCAATGCCAAAGGCTGGCAGGACAAGCAGGCTGGGGTTATTTTATCTCGGCGCTGAGAGCCTGCACAGGACCCCTTTCTACCCACTCATTCATTCGGTCACAGTCTGGCTGGTATGTTAACAATGGGGGAAGCGGAAGTCGCTGCCGGGCCAGGATCAGATAGCAGCCAGCTGCCGGTGTTAACGCATTCCTGCCGCCCTCCAGCCCTCCTGCCGGCCTGGCACCCCGGGCCAGCACCTGCCTGCTTGTCAGTTAGGGGCGCCCAGAGCCTGCATCTGGGCCCGAGTTTGCAGAGAGGACCAGGGACCCTGTTTCTGCAGTCCCAGGTCCCAGGCCATGCTGAGGGGCCTGGATGGCCATCTTTCCACCCGTGCCACGCGGGTTCAGTTTCGAGGACCTGGTGTCTCCTCGCCATCTTTCCCTTTCCTCTCCAAAGGAAATCCCACTTACTCCTCGAGGTCTCCCCCACAAGTCCGCTGGCTCTCCCTTCTCCTGTGTCCGTAGATATTCTATGTCTGACGCTCTCAGAGTGGCCTCAGACGGCACCGAGTCCACCCAAGCCATTTAACTGCTTCACACAAAGGTCTGTGTCTCCCCGTTAAGACACAGTTCTTAAGGATGGGGGCTGTGTTTTGCATGCCTCCCACGTACCCCTAAGACCTGGCACCGGACATGGAGCAACCACGACATTGGCATTCACCGAATGCCGGCTTAGTGACTGATGAGTGAGGTTTTGGGGGAACAGTGACCCCAGGTGAGCGCCCTGGTGGTACTGTACATGTGCCTGCGGGACCAGTGAACCTAGATTTTAGATTCAGAGACACAGACTAGTCTTCTTCCCTGGGGGCACACTATGGCCCCAGACTTTCCCCTCCAAGCGGCCTCTTGCTCCTCTGTAATTATTCAGTCGCAAGAAAGAACGCTTCCCCTGGGCTCCGGGAGCTGCCTGAGGTTCCCTTGCTGTGCTGAACTGTCTCCCCACCACCCATCCTTTTTTTCCGATGAGCTGTTTACTTCCCAGGCCTCGCATAGAAGCACACATACCCCTGCAAACCTCCCATACCTCCGCTACCACCCAAAGCAGGGCCTTTCCTGGGCAATTTTAAAGGATGTGGCTTACCTTCTCACACGTAGGTTTTTGGCCACGCACCAAACTGGACGAGGAATGTGCGCCCTCCACCCTTCCCCCACCCCGAACGCCTGCCGGCCACTCCTGTTAGGCAGGTCTGCTCACCGAGAGATCCAGCCCTCCCTCAGGTGCCCCTGCTCACAGCACCTCTCTCTTTTGCAAGCCTCATCCCCAGTTCCCCCCAAGAAGCCCCAAGCCAAGTGGGGTGACAGGGCAGGCAGCCTCAGAAATTTATGAAACCTGAAACCACCAGCCTCTTCTTCTCCTTTTCCATCAGGAGAAACAGTTGACTGCCCCAGTCCAGCGGAAGGGGGACGTGTCTGTCAGCAGCCCTGAGCAAGCTGGGACTTGGGCTGGGTCTGGGAACCACATGCGTCAGACCTGCAGGCAAACAGGCAGTCTAGCTGCTGGTTATCTGCTGGCTGCACGATGTCGGGCAAATCACGCAGCCTCAGAGCATCTCAGTTTCCCCACCTGCAACACAGGACTGATAAGGCTAATAGGCACTAACAGCCCAGGGCGGCTCTAAAGATTCCAGGCGGGAATAAATACAGACACTCGGAACGGAGCCTGGTGTGCAGGAAACACTCCTCAGGGCCCGGCTCTTACTCTTATTATTACTATAATTATGTCCTCCAGCCTCACTTTGGGAGGTCACTCACCTCCGTAGAATGTGCAAGGCAAGGAGCATAGATCCTTATGAGCCAAGGGGCAGCTCTGGACCACAGAACCCTCCAGCTCCCGTGACCTCCGAGGAAGAGCATCTGGAAAACTTCACAAGGATGGTGCAGGGAAGAGCTCAACCCTTTTGATCCCGTACCTAAGGGGAGCTGAGTCAGCAGTAACGGAACAGGCTGGCAGCGATGACCTCACGTTTAGAAGTGACTTAATTAAACACATTTCAGTTTTGCAGATTTCTCTATTTTGAAAAAAAGTATGGGTATATATATTCATATATATTCACATATACATATATTATATATCTATACCATGCATGCTAAGCATGCGCTCTACCACTGAGCTATACCCACCCCCCCTCAAGATACTGAATATTTTTGAAGCATCCACATAACTCATTTTCCTTTTCACAGTGAACTTTCTTCTAGAGGTGTAGTTGCTGTACAGTATTATATAAGTTTCAAGTGTACAACATAGTGATTCACAATTTTTAAAGGTTATGCTCCATTTATAGTTAGTATGAAATATTGGCTATGTTCCCCGTGCTGCACAACATACCCTGGTAGCTTATTTATTTCATGTGCAGTAGCTTGTACCTCTTAATCCCCTACCCCTATCCTGTCCCTCCCCCACGTCCCGTTCCCCGCTGGTAACCACTAGTTTGTTCTCTGTATCTGTAAACACCCCCATGTTATTCTGATACACATTTGGGAAACACCCATCTGGATCCGTCTAACTCTCAGAAGGGCCTGAATCACCTCAACAACATCCCCTCCTGAATTTGCATCCCTCCAGAGAAGGAGGGCTCACCACCTCTCATGCAAAGGCTTTGCAAACTGTAAAGTGTCCCAGAAAAAAATAAGCTATTATTATTATTACTGTTATTATTGATGCTGGGCAATTACCCCACCTTTGGACAGTCTGACCCTTGGGTTGCTCTTCCTTATAAAGAGCCAAATTTGCACACTGTGACATCCTTCAAAATTCCGAGCGGCCCCAGCATGAGCACCATCAGAAGCCAGGCCTCTTGAGCTGTCTTCCCAGTGAGGGTGGTCTGCACGGAATGGGGTTTCTTAGTCAGGCTCGGAGAAATCAGCTCTTTATGCCGGGGCCCTTCTCCCCAGCTCTCTCCACTGCTCCCTGGCACGGCTTCTGCCCCACACCTCACCATCACCCTCCTCCTCCACCCCCTTCACAGGGGTCAGCAAATCTCGCTGTTGGCTGCCCTGTGGCAAGCCATCAGCCTGTCAAATACACCCCTTCTAGCAGCTGGATACCCAGAAGCTATCGGGATGGCCAAGACCCCTCGCAGGGCCTTACTCTGGCCAGACAGGACGGGTCCAGATAGGAAAGCGCTGATGCCAAGGAAATGGGATTTTTCTCATGGGCCGCAGGAAGCCATCAACGGTTCTGCAGTCCCAGGGGGTGGGGAGCAGCCGGGCTCAGCAGGGGTGCGGATGGCGATACGGCGGTGGTAGAAAGGGCAGGTTGGGTCGGGGAGAAATCGGAGACTGGCTGCAAACTACTGGAGTAGTCTAGGCAAGACACAAGCGCCATCTAAGGAGGTGGCAGCGGCATGAACCACACAGTGATCCGGGGAGGCTGGGAGTCACTGCTGTGGGGGCCAAGGGAGAAGGCGGTGTGGACAACTGAGCAAGTTCACCAGGATGGGGATCCGAAGCACATTTGAGGGGGGACGGTAACAAGCTAGGTCTGACCTTGAGGCTGAGACGGCCGAGGGCCAGGCAAGCAGTCACTCAGCCGGCAGCTCGCACAGCGAGGTCCTAAAGTCAACCAAAGGGAGCGCTGTGCAGACCGGAAGCCTCAGGGCTCGACGCCAGGCTCCCAGCTCTGCATCGCTCCTCCCACCCCCCAAGGAGGTCTCCTGACCCTCTCCCCAGCTGGTGTCCCTGTGCCACTCCTGGCCCACTTGGAGCTGTTCCCAGGCCCTGCTGAGCTGCGTCCTGACCAGCGACATCCTCGACAGGAGGGCGCGACTCCCCCACACACTTGAAGCCGTTAAAATTTAACTCTCGAGACCTTCTGAGAGCGAAAAAGAAGTCGGAGAAAACTGTTTAGAGGAGCAGAGCACTGTCTTTTTTCATTCAGCATCTAACAACAGTTATGACTCAAGAGAAAGGTTGTATTTCTTTCTTTCAAAAAAGAATCAGAAATCTTTTTTATGCACTTACCACGGAAAACGCTTAGCTCGTCAAATCTCACAGGCTGAAAGGAACTAGGCCGACGGCCCCTGTAAAGCTGTCTGTCCCTAGACTTCTCTGTGCTGGGGTTTTTTTTGTTTTAATGACTGATTCACTTTCTTTACTGGTGATCAATCTGTTCAGATTTTCTATTTCTTCCTGATTCAGTCTGGGAAGACTGTATGTTTCTAGAGATTTGTCCATTTCTTCGAGGTCAGGCTCACTCAAGCCCTATTCTGACCCCTTCGCAGGGAGGCAGGTAACGGAAGGATCCAGCCCCGGGGGACGGAGGAAGGGCTGTGGGCAGGGCTGGGGGGGCAGTTCAGCTTCGGGCCTCAGCCAGAGTCTCTAGACTACCCCATACGCTGAAAGGAAATAAATTCTCTTTTAGACAACAGCTCTCTACCGCGCTCACTGTGTTGGTTTTGGAGGGTGAAGACGGGAACAAAGCCCCAGATCTGAGAGGTGCCCCAGGACAGAGGACCTCAGGGCAGCAGCCGCATCACAGGAGACTTTGTCAGAAATGCATGTTCCCAGGGCCCCCACCCCACCCGGACCCCCTGGAACATGAATCTCTGGGGTGGGCCCAGCAATGAGCGTTGACCACCCAGCCCTGCAGACGAAGCTGGTGCACCTGAGACCCGGTGAAGTCCTCCAGCCCTCAGGCTGTGTTTCATTCCGAGAAAAACCAGAAACCGCTCTGTGCCCAATTGGTAGGAAACAAACTCCAGGTGTTCCCAATTTCATTCGAAAGGTCAGCCTTATTTTGAGTTCAAGGTGAGTGGCTGTACTGATTTTACCACGGCAGTTACAGGCAACTTACTCCCTTTTTGCTGTTCCAGGCCAGGGAGACAACGCCTGCAGAACGTGGGTGGCTTTGGAGGGAACGCAGCTGGGCGTATCTGAGTAGCATCGGCCTGGCCTGCAGGACCCCGTCCTCTCCCAGCAGGGCCTCTGAAAGGCCCCACCCTCTCACTTTGGGCCAGCCAGCCCCCGTCTCCTCCTGTGCACCCTCTTCTTGACTGTCTCCTCCACCCAAGCTCCACTCGCCCCCAGGAGACGCCGGCAGGGCCGGCTGAGGCACCACAGTGACCCTTGCTTGAGACACTTAAGACAACAGTGTTTAAAAACGCAGCCCTGACCACCTGTCTCGGTGGCTCTCGAAGTTCAGACAGGACAGACGGCAACCACAGCCGAGCCAGGGCTGCAGCGAGGCCATGCCGACCTCCGATTCCAGTGACTAAGCAGGCCTCCGTTTCCCTCTCTATAAAATGGGCAAACCACTATCTCAGAGGACAATTAAACACCAGTGCTCTGAGCCTCAAGACAGCGAGCCGCCTGGGACGGAGGGTAGAAGCATCTCCTACACAGCTGCCCCTTTTCCCCCCAACACCCCCGATCACAGCCCCTCCTGGAGCCTTGAGAGCACAGTGGGAGCCTATAAATGGAGGAGTTGGGGGAGAGAGGTGGAAGGAAAGAGACTGGTGAATGCATGTATGACTCCGGCAACGGCAGAATTGATCAGCGATGGTATTTGAGGGGGAAGGAAACTGCTAAACAAATCAGACTGTGTTTACTACCATGAAAGGAAGCCAAAACAGGCACCGCTAACATGAAACACAGGAAATTCTGAAAAGTGTGTTAAAAGGGCACTGCTTTCTTTTCTCTTCTAAAAGATTAAAACGGTTCCCAAACTTCCTCCTTTCCTCTCTAAGCGCTCACTGTCCTGCGTGCGGAGAGGTTCCCGGGAGCTCAGGAGGTGGCCTGACCTCACACCGACTCCTTCCCCTCCCCCTCCTACCCTCAAGGTGCCCTGCTTCCTCCCAGGGCAGGGAGGACCCCCGACATCACTGGTCTGCTCTCTACTCGGTGTCTCTTTCTAGACTCTGGGTCTGCTCCGCTGAACGAGGTGCAGCCACCCCAACGCTCACTGTAGCCGCAAAATGTTTGTGTTCTTTAGTCTTCGTCTTACGGTGCCGAGAACTGTGGAGGAAATGACTGCAACTCTGTATATTGTACTCTGATGATAACTATACAACTGGATTCATCAGAATAAAAACAAAGGAAATACTCAAATGAAAATACGTTCGTTAGGTGATGAAATTATCACCTTTTTTATATAATGGGGTAGATGTTGACCTTAAAATAAATACACAATTATCTATAATGTAGTGTCTTATATTATACATAACTTCTTATATATATATAGCAGGTGTTCAGGAGCCACTGATCTTCCTTTGGAACAAGAACAAGTAACTTGCACAAAGCCATATTTGACAGGATGGTGACGGACGAGAAGGGCACAGCCCACATGAGGACCAGTCGCTCTAAGACAGCATAGCCTGATGGCCAGGGAAACAGAGGAGGTCACCCTGGGGGACTCCAGAGTGAGGAATGGAGAAGACAGGAGCTAAATCTAAGGAAGAAACGCCCTTCTCTGGAACCCAGTGGAGCTGTCCAACAGCAGAAGTAACCACCAAACCCTGGTCTCCTCCGTGCAGAGGTGTGGGGAGGAAGGTATTGAATAATCTACCTGCAGGAACTGGTGGGCTCAGGGGCTTCCAGAAATCAGTTCCAACCACGATCTGCTTTGAGGTAAACACAGTCAGTGGGAATCAGAGTCTCAAAGCCAGGTCTCCCAGGGCTTGGACCAATACACCAGTTTCCAACCAGCTGGTGGCTCTTGGCCTCACAGTGGGCCAGAGTATGCCCAAGGCAACAGAGCCTCCGGGGTTGACCAGCTCCCACCTTTTTGCTCATCCCAGTACACCCTGCAAAAGTCATCATTTTACACCCTTGCCACAGGGGGAAAAGGATGAGTGCGTCTGTCACCACTGCAGGGAGGAAGAGATGGCTTCCTACAAAAGCTAGGAAACGTTGCGTCAGAAGGAAGTCCGTCTTCATTGGAACCAACCCACCCAGCCGTCTAATCTCAAACTCTGACTTTAAGAGATCCATCTAATTATCTCTCCTTTTCTTCAGGAACAGCCCCTGCCCACACCACCCCGACCGAAAAAAAAAAAAAACAACAACAAAAAACAAAAACGCTGACCTAAACATGTCTGGTAAGAATGAGACGGGGAGATGAGCCAAGCAAAACGAAAGACACGGAGGGCCTGCACCGAGAGAGGCAGAAGTCCTTGGTCGCGCTTCCACATCCTGGCTCCTGTTACAGCCAACTTTTGTTTACCGAGCCTACGGATTCTCTTCCTGCCCTTCCCACCTTCCTATTTTAATTTTCTTCTTTTGCTGTTCACTATCATCTCAGCAGACAATGAACGCAGACAACAGAGAGGCAGTGAAAAAACTCAACTAAGTTACCTGCTGATGTGGATTACCGGATCCACCTGGAAAACAGAGACTGCGAGGGGACAAAGGACCAGGCGGACCTCGTTGTTCCCGATGTGGTTATCGCAAGTCACACCCCACCCCCCTACACTAACTTGATGCTTAGGTCTGTGACCAGGAGGGAAGGGAACAGGAGTTATCAAAGGTCCCCCCGAATGGGCGCTGGGCACCTGTTGCTATTCTGTGGCATTCACGCAGGTGAGCATGGTCACCAAGAAAATCCATGGTTTAAAGTTTTAACCAAAATTCCAGTTCCTTTTCAGCTGGTTCGGCCACACACTCTTAGCAATTAACAATGGGAGGTCAACACAGAATTTGAAGTGATTTAAACCTGATCCCCCCTCTAAAGACCATTGTGCAGCTGAGCAGGTGGCTCCATTCATCCCTCCATCCTCTCCAGTTACATGGCAAAGGGCTCCAAACTCCCAGACACTAAACCAGCCAGCACTCAGAGAACCCACCGTGAGCTGCCCCTGGCGGGCCCGGGGACAAGGACATTACAAGACACTGTCCGGCAGTGTCGCATGCGTGGTTTGGTGGAGGCCATAAGGCAAGGCAATGACATCAAAGGGGAAAAAAGTATACTTAACAAGAAAACATACATGTAAACATCAGTAACTGTCTCAGGCAGTCATGCCAAAAAGGCCCTCAGAGCTGGCCTAATACAAGGGTCCTGAGGCAGAGAAGTGGGTTTCACAGGCACCTGAAGTGACTGCAAGAAGCCCAGGATTGCCAGCAGGGGAGGGCACAGCTGGGGAGAGCACAGCTGGGGAGAACGGGAGGCTCTCAGAGCTGACTGTGGAGAGACCAGGCGGGCAGGAATGGAGATTGGAGGGAGGAGGTGGGGAGGCTACTGAGTTCAGATTTGACTTGCAGGTCAAAGAGGAAGACTTTGGTAATCTCACACAATGTACACCAGCACAGAAGGGTGTGAGCCTCCAATTTAGGAGCAAGGAAACCCCACTAGCATCAAGCCCTCCATCACTTTTCAAAATGGCTCAGTGGCAGTAGGAAGAATCCAAATGTTCACTGACAGATGAATGGGTAAACAAAATGTGGTATATCCATACAATGGAATAGTACTCAGCCATAAAAAGGAATAGAGTGCTGTTACATGCCACAACACAGATGAACCTTGAAAACATCAGGCTGAATAAAAGAAGCAAGACACAAGAGATCATATGTAGCATGATTCCATTTATACAAAATATCCAGAACATAGAGAAAGAAAGTTGCAAGGGCTGGGTGTAAGGGAAAACACAGAGTGACTGCTCACAGGGTGACAAAAATGTCCTAAATTTAGACAGTGGTGATGGTTACACAACTCTGCGAATATAATAAAAATGACTAAATTGTACCCTTTAAAAGGATGAATTTTATGGTGTGGGAATTGTCTCAATAAAGCTGTTATTTTAAAAACTGGCTTGACGGGAGTCTAAATATGTTTGCTACTCTCCTTGATGTACGGGGTATGTTCAATTCAATGTAATCTTTACTAACAATTCAAGGTCACTGTTTCAATACTCACTGACTGGGCACCATGTGCTATAATCAAAATAATGTGCCCCCCCTCCGCAAAGTGCTCCTTAATATCCCCACATGGTGCCCTTTTTTGGGTTTCTGTCTCCTGCCTCCGATGCTCGATGCTCGCTGGCAGGCTGTCAGCCAACATCGGGCCACTGTCAGGATGTCTCATCGCCGCCGCCCCCTCCCCCCACCTCAGCTGCGCAAGCGTAGGTCCCTGCTTGTCCCGATGCTCAGAGCCGATGGTCCCAGTCAGGCCCCTGGGTGAGGCCCCTCTGCTGACACTGAGCAGGAAAAGGTGGGGAGAAGATCACCTTGTCGTCTTCGTGTTCCTTTGGAAAGGAAGGTCTGTCGGATGAGTTGAATTTTCCTCTGGAAACAAGGTCTGGATGAGAAAAGTCGGCACATTTGGATCTTTTAAAACACTGTGTTGTTGGGGAGGGTATAGGACAGTGGTAAAGTGCATGCTTAGGACACACGAGGTCCTGGGTTCAGTCCCCAGTACCTCCACTAACAAAAAAGAAAAAAAAAGTTAAAACACTGTGGCTGCTTATTTTTTTATTAAAAATTGTTTATTGGGCACCTACTGTGTGCTCAGCACTGCTCTGGTGCCAAGACACAGTGGTGGACAAGCCCCCGTGGGGCTGATGTTCTAGTAGGAGGGGAGGGACAGTGACAAACAGCGGTGACAAGGGCCATGGAGTGAAATAGAGCAGGGGAGAGGGAGAGCGAGGGCTGCAATCTGAAATAAGGTGGTCAGGAAACCGAGGAGATGCCAGTCACATCAAAGAAGTGGGGGAGTGAGCCATGGAGTTAGAGGGAAGAATGTTCTCGGTGGAGGGGGCACACAGCAAGCGCAAAGGCTCTGAAGCAGCCCAGAGGGAAACAAGAAGTATGGGCGGAACAAAGGATGTGAGGGGGCGGGGCCAGAGGGGGAGGATGCTGGCTTCTGCCTGGACCGAGAGGAGGAGGGCTATCACCCCGTCATTCCCTCAACGTCGCCCCAGGACCTGGACATCACTTTCTGTGATGCTGACAACCCTGTTGGCACACCTGGCTGGACACACTGCTGAGTGTGACTTGGGGCATGAAATGCCAGGGGCGTCTGGTGACGGATACAGGATGGCACAGCCCAACTCACAGGACAGTCCAGGAGAACACGCAGGAGCAGTGGAAACTGAGAAACTGGAGCCCCAAGGCACCCCCAGGACCCACATCCACAAAAAGGATGTGTTTTAGAGTAAGAAGTTGGATGGGGGAGGCGGCGAAAGTTACCCCAATACGGTAAAAACAGTGAGACTGAATCACTCGACACGCGTGATCGCTCCGCTTTAAGATAATCTGGCAAAGGTGAGGTCACAATCCCCATCCTACAGATGACAAAACGGACTTGCCAAAGCTGGGAGGCTGGCAGCCGGGAGACGCTCGGCTCCAAGCCCAGGTGGGCCTGATTTCATGGTCTTTCTATCAGTTCGATCATACGGAATGGCTGATCATCAGCTATTTGCAAACTCCAAGAATGGCAGTTTCATATGGACCAATCCTGACCCACAGCAGAAGCACTGAAGGTCCTTAAAGGAGACAGACATTCTCTTCAAGGTCCACAGCCGGGCCCTGTGAGTCGGGAGCGCACACCATGAGGTTTCTGGGCCTCGCTGTGGTCACAACCACCCTAGGAGTCCTTACCGCCGCCCAGCCCTGGCCCACCTGAATCAGAATACCCAGGGGCGAAGCCCAGGCCTTTGCATTTTAAAACAGAATCCCTGCTCCCCAGCCCTTGCCCCACATCACTCTGGCACGGTCCTTCCCCCAAATGTCTGAAAACCCAACCGCCTCACTATCCTTTTGGCAAATGGAAACAAAACTAACTTCGAGGTGTGCATTTTCCAAAATACTCCTAGACAGGAAAACCCGAGTGAATTCTCCGTCCACAGGCTCCCTGCAGGAGAGAGGGCACCACCTTCGCACCTACCGTGCGCTGGCTTCCTGGGTGGGCAGGAAAAACTGACTTTCAAAGCTCCACTCTGGGGGAGTCCCCCGGGCGCCATTTTTCTTTCTTGAAACGTTCAGCACTAAAGATCCATCTGCTCCAATTAGCAGACAGAGGGGTAGGAGGAATCACAGAACTCTCTCTGCCCATAATAAGGGAATTTTAGACAGTAGCAGAAAGGCAGTGGCAGAGAAAGCAAGAAGGAGCTGCTGGCTATCCCTGGAAATTCTGGCATGTTTTAGAACAGAGTGATGGTAGCTGAAACAGCCCACAATCTGGCAATCCAAACCAGGGGCAGTGTTATTTGCCCCTTAAATTTTTTAGTATCTCGACTTTCTATATGGTTTGATTTCCCTTTGATGAATATATATGACTTTCCCCCCAACAAACTGACTTAATTCTACAGTCAGAGATTGCTTACTTTGTTAAAAACGCTAGACTCGATGTTCCTGAAAATGAGGCCCACCCACGGAACACGTGGCCTCTGCCCCAAGCCTAAGATGGCCCAAAGGAGCCAAGTCAGCTCCTCTCTCTACACTGAAGGGAAGGCAGTGTAGACATCCCTATTCACTGGGCTGAGGGAGCCCTTTCAGAGAGTTAGAAAACTCTTGGCCCCTGAGACCTCATCAAAATTTCTTCTTTCAAGTCTACCTCACCACGCTCTAGACTTGAGTTTGCAGAAAGTAAGTTTTAACTACTTCAAGTTGTAATTACAAGAAAATATTGTTCTGGTTTTTTTTTTCCCAATTCTGATCTTTCACAGTTAACTCAAAGTGAGTTTAACTGATTATCACACACTCAGATAAAACCTGACCATTCACTAAAATACCCTGATTGCTAGTCCCTTGCATTCCAGGCTAATGACTACTACACAGGGAGCCTGCAAATTCCAGTCTGCTCTGGAAAAGCCTGCGGAATAAGGACCCAGAGCAGAGCTGTCAGGTGCTGCGTGATGGGAGCTGGCTGTTTCCATCACTCAGCAAGCACTGATGAGGCATGGAGATGGCCATCCTGGTGTCCAACGTGCCCAAGGTGGACAAAATATACAGCACAGGGTCCCTGCCCGCCCTCCAATTAGGGACCAACACAACATGCTTTGTCTAACTCACTATCACACATAGATAAGTAACATACAGAAGTTACAAGACAATAAAGGTACCATTATATAACAAACCAATTGTGTTTGATTGTGAGGCACATGGGAGAAACGTGACAGTGGGTTAATGTGGAGTTCAGCTCATCAAAGCCAGCGCTGTTAGCAAAGGGACAGAAGGTTGTAGGATGAAGTCTGGAAGAGAAGCAGAAATGCCCCAAGTGTGGGAAACGGGCGTGTTCGGAAACGCTGAATGACAGGACTCATTAGAAGTCAGGCTGGCCCGACTGGCTGAGGTCAGGTGCGGAAGGCCTCGGGAACTAGGTGTACGAAGTAAAAAGGTGTAACTGCTGCTTTCTTAGAAATGAAGGTACAGGATGATGGTGTTTTGGAAGATGGAACTGGTCGGAAAGGGAAGGTGAGCAGAATGAAGGAAATGGAGCCAGGACATTATCTCAATCAGATTTCCTTCCTGGGATGGTAGCAACCTTGGCCTCCTACTGCAAGTTTGGTTTCAAAAATTTTATTTACAAATGCCTGCGAGGCTGTCCTCTGACCACCTGCTTGTGGCTGCAGCTCCCGGGTTCCGTCTGAACCCCAGCTTTGCCAGTCAGTGGCTGGTGCTCACGCCGGCGGCACCTGGCCTCCCCCAATTCCCTGGCACTGTGCTGGCCTCCTCATTTGAATGCTGGCCCCACCTCCACCTCCACCTCCACCTGGGTTCCTGGAGCCCCTCAGGGCCTGTGTTGGGCCTGCCTGTCTGAATCAGCCTTCCGTCTCTCCCCTTCTCAGCATCTTCCATCCAACGTCCCAGCACGTGCTCCTGGGAGCTAGCCTTGTACCATCCACTGGCACTTACCAGGCAGCCCCATGTTGCCAGAATCATCCAGCAGCGGGGTGTGTCTGCAGAGATGGAGCAGGGTGTCATCTCCGACTATTAGAGGTTAGGTCCTGTTAAGTGCTTGGCTGAAAACCTAAACCAAAGAAACTGGAAAAACCAGCAAACAGGAAATAAAATAGACACCTGTGTGCCAACATCTCCAAACGGCTAGCTAAAATCATAAACCCAGACGCGGTGAGCCCTGTTACTCTGCGTGGTTGGGGAATGGATGTTCCACTTAATCAGACGTCCTGTAACTGGGAAGCGCCAAAGGCACAATAAACACACGGCTGGCTTTGGGAAAAGTTGCCACCTTTGTTCTGAGTGTTCTCTGCAATCTGTATCAGGTATCTTCTCTTGTACCACGACCTCACAACAAGAGCATGGGCAGCGAGGCAACAAACATTCCCATCCTGCATCTTGAGGCCACATCAACAGAGGAAGCACTCAGCACAGCCAGGTCAGGGGTGTCTGGAAGGATGGGCAGGGCCCCTGGGTCCTCCCAAGCCCACCGAGTTATGACCTTTCCCGACAACCCACCCATGTGTGCCCAGGCATCCTCTCGTCCCTGCCTGGCCGCCCATCCCCTGTGAGGCCTGGAGCCCTTCTCTGAACCCCAGGGAGTTGGCTTCTGCCCTAGTTCCCTGCCTCTCTCTTGCCTTACGCCCCCTCCCCAGCCCAGAGAAACACGGGGCGCTGTGCCTACAGACTGCGGGCCCCTTCGTCAGCCAAGACTCCTGCTGCGGGGCTCCAGGTCCAGACGGGACCTTGTGAATGGCAACCACACCTAGGACTGGAGTTCAAATGCTACAAAGGCCTCTGGACGCGTCAAGTCACTACCTCCAGCCCTGAGGCTGACGGACCGTACTCTGGTTAATGGAACAACCAGGCTATGTGCCTCAAAAAAACCAAGCTTCAAAAATACACCCTATAACCTATTCTGTATCATGATTGTTGGAGGAGTTAGAAAAATCTCTACATGGGAACAAACTGCATATAACTGTATAAACACACACACACACACACAGTGAAGGCGTGTTAAAAACGGCGAGCCCTGAATAAGGCCTATAATCCAGTTAACAGTAATGTACCAGTGTCAATATCCTCATTTTGGTATTGAACTTGAGCTGTATAAATAAGATGTTACCCAGGGGGAAACCGTTGGAAGAATTCCCGGGACCCTAATGCACCATTTCTGCCTACCTGTGAGTCTAATTATTTCGAAAGAAAAGTAATAAGCAAACAAAATTCCAAAAACAACCCATAACCCTGATCAACTTCAATCAGATCATTTTCACGCCCACCATTTATGTTTTTCCTGGAACGGGTTCTCCGAGCCCAGCTTTCACCTCCAACACGGGCAGCGCAGGCACCAGTGCAAGGAAGGTTTGCACATTTGCACAGTGACCGAGGACACTCCCCAGTGCATCTGGCTCTGGGAAAGTAGATGGTTATTTTGCCAAAAGCCACTCTCAGCCCCACACAGTAGAGCGGACCGGCCAGAGACAGGGATCGGCTTTCCCAAGCAGGACCCAACAGGACAGGAGAGCAGATTTAAGGCTGAGCGTGTTCTAAAACGCCTACCTAATCCTTAACGTTTTTGAAAAGAAGAGGTGTCCAAGTCCATGGGAGTGCACATGCACACGCGGGTTAGCCCAAGGAGCCAAAAATGAAAGCTACAAATATTAGCTACGTCAGTGATTGTCAAGACTAATCTAGACGTATCTCCATTTGTAGGATTTACCCACTCGCTGGGGATAGGAAGGCATATGACAGTCACACACCAAGGCTTCTTAACCTCTTCAGCACCACAGACCCCGCTGGCAGCCTGGGGACCCTCCTCAGAATGGTAAAAAGTGCACAAACACATGGCGTTGCAGGAGGAAACCAATTACAGGAACATGCAGTTATCAGAATATTTTAAATTTTTGTATAGTAATATTTAATCAACACCTTAAATGAGACCTAGTGGTCAGTCTCGGAGCCACCTTAGTTTTGAAGCAGTGATGAAGATAACAGTACTTCAGGATATCCACGATGGCCCTAGCTTTAAAAAAAATCATCTCAGCGGTTCCTACTGGTGGCAGTCTAAGCTGCTGTTCACATCGCTTTGGTTTGCGGTCTACATTCATAATCGAAGGAAACGCAAACTTTCAGGCTGCGAAAATAAGATGTAACTTTTTTCCCCATCAAAGTTTTCAGAGCCCTCGCCAAATTCTGGCCGTGGACAGACTCACGTTAAGAACCTTAGGAGTGAGCAGCTGATGTGTGACTTCCACGGCTGAGAAAGCCTGCTTTCACTCCACACCCTCGTCAACTCCCTCACCATTTACCAGCGATAAAGTCTGTACTTTCCAAAGCAGGACCTCCACCAACACAGGCCCTCCATCCGAAGCGTTTTCGCGCATCCACTCAAACCGATGCTTAACACCAGCACATGACTCTGGCTTTTACTTGGGGCAGGGAGGCCCACCCCTCATGGCTCACCTCTACCTCCGGCCTCTCGGCTGCTCCTGCCGCTGTGGGGAAATAAATCCATCCCTGGGGAAGCCTGAACGTAAACCATCGTCCTCCAAGTGTCCCCAGAACCAGGGAACAGATGTCAGTCCCTTGGCCAGTTAGTGCGGGGTGCTGAGAAGCGACAGGCCCTGGTCTCCGTGCTCTGAGTGATTTGGGGGTAAAGGAAACTCTACTGTGGGGCTCCACCCATTAAAAGCTGCAGCTCAGGTGGCGAGCTTGGAGAGCATTAGTTTAAACATTGAATTGTATGTCCCTCCAAAAGATATGCTGAAGTCCTCACTCCCAGGACCTCAGAATACGATCTCATTTAGAGACAGGGTCTTCCCAGAGGCAGAGGCAGTCAAGTTAAGAGGAGGTCATCAGGGTGGATCCTGACCCAATATGACTTGTGTCCTTATAAAAGGGGGAAGCGTAGACACAGACACGGGCAGAGGGAAGATGTGAAGAGACGCAGGGAGGAGACGGCCCCTGTGAGCCGTGGAGAGAGGCCTGGGACAGATCCTCCCCTCGCAGACCTCAGGAGAAACCCTGCCGACACCGTGGTTTCACACATCACCCTTCCGTGCCACTCTTCAGTTTGAAACAAGATGCTGTTCAGAGTTGGCTTCTGGTTCCTCACAGGAAAGTCAGTCAAGAAACGACAGGACTGGACAATGGAGGGAGGGGCTTAGAGAATCCAGGGGTCACCGTTGGCGACTCTGCCACCAGCCCGTGGTCTTTTGGGGAGGCCCCCACCTCGCCAGGCAGAGCTCTTTTTAGACCCTTCATTCAAATGTTCCGTACGGCGCTCTGGTCTAAAGCAGCGGTTCACAAACTTGGCTGCACATTAGAAGCCCCTGTGGAGCTTTAAGAAAATTCCACCCGAGCCTCGGCCCCACCCCTGACCAGCTGAATGAAAATCTCTGGGGGTGGGGGCTGGGCACGAGCACTCTCTAAAAGCTCCCCAGATGATTCTAATGTGCGGCCGGGGTTGAGAGCCTCTGGACCCTGCGACCTCTGAAGGCTTTTCCTTCTCAGAATTCGGCGAGAGTGCATTCCGTGTTTATCTTAGTGGTTCTCAGAAGCGTGCTGGGGGCCGCTTGGGGCTGGTTTCTCAGGTCCAGGCTGCAGCCACCTTTACCGGGTAGGAGTGGATGAGTAATTCTGATGATCTGGGGACATCTGACGGATGGTGGCAAAGAGGGGAGGGAGTTTAAAATGCCTTTTGCCCTTTCATTGAAACATCAACTCAATAAGCTTTGGTTATGAAGCTCCTACGTGCCAGGAACTCTAAGCTGAACCAGAAGCCGGTATCTAGACCTCCAGAAGCCCAGTCTTACTCCAGAAACAAGTGGACAGCTCAGGAGTACCACAGCAGAGCTGCATGTGGGAGCAGGGGGTCAAGCCACCACCCCAAGGCAACAGAAGGCAACTCCAGAGATGATCTTAAAGGAGAAACAAGAATGTCTTCCATGAGGACAAAACAGCGTGGGGAGGCTTGATCCGTGATGGGCTAAAAGGGTTTTGTTCAGCTAGAAATAGAGGAGACGATACATTCGCAGAGAGCAAGAAAATGTGAGGACCACTGCTCTGTGAATTGGGGATCTGACATGGGGTGACCTGGGTTGGGTGAGGCACTGCCCCATTTTGTTGTTCTCACTGTCCACTTGGGCCTGGCTTCTGTCTGCATCCACAGAGCAGCGCCCAGACCCCCCTGCTGCCCGAGGCAGGAGGTTTCACCATGATCTATGCACCAACTTCTTTGTTCATATTATTTTAAATTTTGGGGGGCTTAAAAAAATAATCGAAGTACAGCTGATTTACAATGATTCAGGTGCACAGCAAAGTGATTCAGTTGTACATATATACATTCTTTTTCAGATTCTTTTCCATTATAGGTTATTACAGGATATCGAATATCACTCCCTGTGCCATACAGTAGGTCCTTGTTGTTTATCTATTTTATATAAGTAATGTGTATCTGTTAATCCCAAATTCCCACTTTATCTAATCTTTTCAAATTAGAGTTTTCTTCTTTGCCCAGGAGTGGGACTGCTGGCTCATATGTTAACTCTTTTTAGTTTTTTAAGGAACCTTGATACTGTCCTCCACAGTGGCTGCACCAATTTACATTCCCACCAACAGTGTAGGAGGGCTCTGTTTTCCCCACATACTCTCCAGCATTTATTATTCGTAGACTTTTGATGACAGCCATTCTGACTGATTGGTATGATGTGGTACCTCACTGTACTTTTGATTTGCGTTTCTCTAATAATTAGTGATGTTGAGCATCTTTTCATGTGCCTGTTGGCCATCTATATGTCTTCTTGGAGAAGTGTCTATTTAGGTCTTCTGCTTGTTTTTTGATTAGGTTCTTTGTGTTTTTTTTCACATTGAGCTATATAAACTGTATATTTTGGAAATTAAGCCCCTGTCGGATGCATTGTTTGCAAACATTTCCCCCCATTTTGTAGGTTGTCGTTTTGTTCTGTTTATGGTTTCCTTTGCTCTACAAAAGCTTTCAAGTTTAATTACGTTCCATTTGTTTATTTTTGCTTTTGTTTCCATTACTCTAAGAGACAGATCCAAAAAAATATTTCTGCAACTTATGCCAAAGAGTGTTCTATGTTTTCCTCTAGGAGTTTTAGAGTATCTGGTCTTGCATTTAGGTCTTTAATATGACTTGATAAAATGAGTTTATTTTTGTAGATGGTGTTAGAGAATGTTCTAATTTCAGTCTTTTACAGGTAGCTGTCCAGTTTTCCCAGCAACATTTACTGAAGAGACTGTATTTTCTTCATTGTATATTCTTGTCTCCATTGTTGTAGATTAACTGACCCTAAGTGCGTGGGTTTATTTCTAGGCTTCCTTCCCTGTTCCACTGCATTATGTGTCTGTTTTGTACCAGTACCAGACTGTTCTGATTACTGCAGCTCTGTAGTTGAGCCTGAAGTCAGGGAGCATGACTTCCCCAGCTCCGTTCTTCTTTCTCAAGAGTGTTTTGACTATTCACGGTCTTTTGTGTTTCCATGTGATTTTAACACTTTCTGTTGCAGTTCTGTGAAAAACGCCATTGGTAATTTGATAGGAATTGCATTGAATCTATATACTGCCTTGAGTAGTATGGTCATTTGAACAATATTGATTCTTCCAACCCAAGAACATCGTATATCTTTCTGTTTGTGTGGTTTTCCATCTCTTTCATACAGTAGTTTTTGGAAAACAGGTCTTTTGCCTCCATAGGCAGGTTTATTCCAAGGTATTTTAGTCTTTTTGATGCAATAGCAAATGGGATTGCTTCCTGATTTTTTTTCTCTGGTACTTCACTGTCAGTGTACAGAAATGCAACAGGTTTCTCTATATTAATTTTGTATCCCGTGACTTTACTGAATTCCCTGATGAGCTCTATGGTTTCCTGGTAGTGTCTTTAAGATTTTCTATGTACAGTATCATGTCTGCAAACAGTGACAGATTTATTTCTTCTTTTCCAATTTGGATTCCTTTTATTTCTTTTTCTTCTCTGACTGCTGTGACTAGGACTTCCAAAACTATGTTGAATAAAAGTGGTGAGAGTGGGCATCCTTGTCTTGTTCCTGGTCTCAGAGAGAATGCTTTCAGCTGTTCACCATTGAGTAGGTTAGCTGTGGGTTATGTACCACCTTTTAAAAGGCAGCTTTAAGTAAATACATGTCTGGGGCTCCATAGCCTAGAAATTCTGGGCACAGGGGTCAGGCATACGGACTTTCCAAAAAACACGGGCTCCAGAGAACTCTGATGGGTCACTAATTCTCCACCTTTTGGGCACTCGTGGCTTTGATCTCCAAACTTGTCTCTGAGGATAGTCCCCCAGGCTGTGGCCCACCACTGGCCTGGCCTGCTGGGCCTGCCTAGCTCGACCTCCGTCTCCCATGTGGGACTGCTCTCCTGGCTCCCTCCCTGGAAGACTGACCACCAGTGGCCTGAGTTTTCCCTGTAAGGACTCGCCCAGGCCCAATCCCCCTCCAGCTCTGACCCCTGCTCTCAGGCCAGGGTCCTGGCACCAAATCTGCCCAAGGGGCTGCCCCAGAGTGCAGCTCCCCCACTGAGTTAATCACCACACACCCTCAGCCCACAGCGCGGGAAATCATTCTCACCTTTTCACATAGACTGGATCTGCACAAGGTATAAGTGGGACCTGTATGTCCCCTGTGCCTGACGTGTTACCCTGGCTCCCCACAAAAGACAGCCACAACAGGGGTGCATTCATTCTCTGCACACAGAGTCCTTCCCTCCCCCGGAAGCCAATCATCCGATCCCAGAAGGCAAGGGGGCAAGCCCTGGGCCGAAGCGAGAGGCCAGAGCTCAGGGAACCAGCCCCATCCACCCGGGCACACCTCCCCCCGCGCACAGCTCAGGACCCACCTTAAAGAGAACCAGTCTTCAGACTTCCCTCTGTTCCTTTCTCACTGTGAGTCCTGGCACCCAAAACCAAGTACCCAAATCACATTTTATAGATTTTTTAATTTATTCTAAGAGCTCGTTCACGCCTCCAAACCAGCAGAGAATCTAAACATTTACCAGGAAATTTGGCAACTGCAACTTATCCTGGAGACTCTGGAGTTAACACTTCATTAAATGAGAAAAATCTCTCTGTGAGTCAAGGCTGTCACAGTACTCAGGAGCACACGGGCAGAGGAAAGAGATGTTTTTTCTGAGGACAAGGTGGTGGGTAAATCCTTAGCTAGAAGGATACTGGCAAGCTCCCCAAAGCCAGCCCAGGAAGGGCATTCAGCCGTCTGTGAGCTGATGGAACACGTCTGTGGCCCTAATTCTCCCACACCAGTTTGGGGAGCCCAGACAGACCTCGATAACCACGCCCTGCCTTACTCCAATTAAACAAGAGTGATTTGTGGGTTCTTGCTACAAATGATTTGCAAATGATCTTCTGGAATAAAATTAAGCCCCTTAACTTTTTTTTTTCAAAAAAAAAAGATGTACCAAGACTTCAAAAATAAAAGATGGGCTTAAATCCACTGTTAAGAGTCTCCCGTGCACTTTTTTTCCAACTCGTCTTTCTCCCTCGGGCAATTTCCAGCTTAGGGTTATTGTTACAGACAGCATTCCTTTAAACTTAGACTTCATCTGCTTCTTCCTCTAACACATAATTTTGAAGCACTGGGCTACGAGAAGCATTTTTTACGACGAGCAGAAAGACAGGGATGCAATAGATAAAAAATGCTGACGTGCAGACACAGCTGAGGGTGCGGAGGAAGAATGCTGGGTTAACACTGACTTGCCCGTATTGGGGGGGGAGCGCCCAGGTGGGAGTCAGGGCTCAGCAGTCACAATGAGGTGCCAAGGAACATGGAAGGCTTTTATAAGAGTGGACTTCGTTTTCATGCTTTTATTTATACCAGTAGGTATCCGTGAAATTTATGGGAAGCTGTGGTTAATGTGGACAACAAATCTCTGGGGAGTGTGTTGGGGGTCAGGGGTGGCTGGGGAAAGAGGTGGGTGGGAGAGCATGGCTACAAAGGGGTCAAACACAAGGAGTTTTTAGGAACTGTAATGGTGGAATTACACAAGTCTCTGTGTGTTAAAATGCATAATATTTTTTTTTAATTTGAAAAGAAAATACAGAACAACACAGTCTTCAGGCAGATGGAGAAAAGTGTTGGCTGGAGATTACTCAGCAAAGCTCTGCTCGGGTTGGCGGGCTCCGAAACGCAGAAACCGAGTGACCAACACTCAGCGCGCCCAGGGAGGGGTGAACCCAGACACCAGGGAAACAAGAGATGCTCTGGGAGGAAGCTGGCCACTTGCACAGATGGAAAAAGTAAGCAAAGAAGGACTATGAAGGGCAGAAGGAAACTGGCAGGGGGAGAGGGCGCAGGAGGCGGCTGCCAGGCAGCACAGCCAGCGGGACGCTCGGTCCAGGCCCAGGCCTGCTGTGAGCGGCCTTGGAGAAGAGCCAGATGTCCCACTTCTCCCTAAGCATCCCCTTCATCCAGGCTTCCATGGGCCTTGGGCCAAGAAGGCCTGAATAAGACCTTTAATTCCTTCAGGGCTGCTCCCATCTCTGATGTCAAAGGGCCTTCTCCCAAACCAGTCAGAGGCCAGGCCCTGATATGGAAAGCAGTTGGAACATCCAAACCTACCTCCCTTCACACCCCGCAGGATCTCCAAATTGCAGGCAGCTAACCGTGCCCTTTTTGGAGCTTTCCGCAGAGGGCATCACTCGGCCTGCAGACAGTGACCGCCGCAGAAGGAGGGCGGAAATGCCCAAGCAGGCAGGTGGGCGTCTGCCCAGCTGCTTCCTGGGAAACCCTGAGAAGCTGCAGGCTCAGTCTTATGAGGGGCCAGGAGTGTCTCTGGACCACAAAAGGGGCACAGACCGTGGTCCTGAGGGTCAGTGGTTGGTCCAAGAGCTGGGGGAGTCAGAGCTGCTCTGGGAGGCGAACTGACTCCCAGGATGCCCGCCGGCCTTTCGGAAGGACCGCGAGGCTGGGAGAAGGGGCAGAGGCTGCGGAAACACCAGGAAGTTTTTGGTCTTGAGCACCAGTCTCTCTCTCGTTCCAGGAATCCCCTCTTCCTGAAGCGAGGGCCTGCCATTGTTTACTTATACAAGGCTGAACCCCACCTTCCAGGGCGCTGCAAAGGCCTCCTCCACCACGAAGCCCGAGTGCGCGTCCACATACTCACAGCCAAGCCGGAGACAGGGACTCGCCCGAGGGAAGACAATGTGTACCCGAGACGGAGGCACAGTCAGATCTGAATGCGCGGCCCTTCAATAACGGAGATCGGGGTGGGGAACAGCCTTCTGAGGACAGACAGAAAGGCGTGGTGGGGGTTCCGGTGCCAGGAGGCTCTGCGGCAGGTGATACTTGGTTTTGGACCCTCTCCAAGGAACCAGGCCTCACCGCAGGCCTGACTGAGAGAGAAGTTACCACGCTGCTCTGCTCAATTGCCCACTTAGAGAGGCCTAGTGACATTTTACTATAGCAGAGTGAAAGATACGGGGAGAGCAGAAAACTCCAGAACTTTTTTTTCCCCAAAAGGAGACAGGAAATTTTATCATCTCCTCAAACTATTCTAGCCTAACCTACAGTGATTGTGGCAATTCAGACATGATCATTTTTCTCAGGTCTTGCAACGTGGGCTTCCTCTCCGTCCCCCAACCTCTCCCAGCAGCGGGCTTGGGCAGACATTATTTTTAAACAGGTTCGTATCGTCCCGCAACAAAACACATCGGAAAGTGCTGCAACAGACCCCGGAGCTCTGGGCGGGCCTGTGCTTCCCACGGTGTCTGCAGATGGACACCAAAGCCAGAAGGACAGTGGTCCCCGTCAGAGGGGAATGGACTGCCCCGGTTCTCAAGCACCCTTGCCAGAGGGGACAAGGCAGCAGAACGCAGTCCGTTCACTGGTCAGCTCCTGGGGGCCTGGGGACAGAGTGACAGCGCCTCTGGGCCGATGTCATATTTGTCTGTCTGTCTAATGTCCCTTCTTTAAAAAAAAGTATGTCTGTATATTATGTATATAAACATACAGTCACATATATATGTGTATGTGCAATATATATTCTTTTATGTATACATGCATATACACACATGCACGTGGCTTTATTCATGTATGATATAATATGTGTGTCTGCGCACCAGGGTTTCTCAACCTCTGCACTATGAATCTTAGGGGCAAGATAATATTTTGTTGTGAGGGACTATCCCGTGCTTTTTAAGATGCTTAGCAGCACCCCTGGCTTCTAACCACTAGATGCTAATAGTGTCCCTCCCCTCCCCAGTCGTAACAACCAAAAATGTCTCCCCGCATTGCCAAATGTCCGCAAGGGGTAAAATTGCCCCCAGTGGAGAATTAGTCATGTACACACACACACAATAATGACGCACATTTTGACAGCGTGAAGTGGTGGGCAGTGTGAGAACAGAGGAACACAACTTCCCCGTACAGAGCCCTTGCCATGTGCTCGTGGAAACTTTACAGGGGCTGAGACTACAAACATACACAGTACGCTGGAGCTTCTTTGCATCTGTAAAACAGTTACTATGCTCATAGAGACTGCCCGCAGACTTCATTTGGCTCCGACATACAGAGTCCCATTTAGTGCGGAAGCTTGCCGGGCCCCGGGGCTCCCTGGTGCTAGTGGGGAACGTGCCCGGGAGCTCGGCCCAGGGACAGGAGCACAGGGGGACCCTGTGTGCTCCCTCCCCGCTCCCTGGCCCTGAACACGCTTGCTTGAGGAAAAGGAAGCCGCCTGGGGCAGCAGGCCCTTGGGTGTCACGCAAAAGGGGCCGTTTTGCCAAAGGTGCAATTCTGTTTTCACTCGATGCAACAGCGGATTTGACCAAACTTCTCTCTTCCCAGTTCAGAAGAGCGAGGGTCTCGGTGAACAAAGCTTGGGTACACTGACGTGAGACCACGTGTACACACCTACCCATCTTGTTAATTAAAGTAAATTAGCAGAGGGTGCAGAGGTAACGTGGAAGAGGGGAGACGAATGTCTGCTTTAAAGAGGTCTGTTTACCCCAGTGTTTAAAAATAAGAACCCTGAACTCCCTTTCTACCTCATTCCGACTTCTTTAACATTTGTTTCTAATTTACCCAAGATCATAATCTTCACTGAGGACCACATGTGAGCCAAACTTGAACTTGAAAACCAAGCTGGGCCTTTTGTTCTGCCTGCGTTAATGAGCACACAAAGGGGCATCTGATTTCTCCCTCCCCTGACAGTCTGAACACCAGCTCCCATTTATGTAACTAACATCATTAGAGCGGGCTGCAGGAGGCCTGTGGGCAATGCCCAGGGACAGGTATCAAGAAATGAAGGTCCTGATCCTGGCTGATTATTCACTATGCACCACTGAGACGAGTTATTACAAGCACTTAGCCTCATCTTTAAACATATTGACAGATGCTTGGATGTACAGAGTACGTTGAGTAGTATTATGATGGTCTACAGAATTCCAGTTATTCAAAAATGAAGACCAAGCTCTGGTTCCCAAAGTGGGTTTGGCAGAGCACTAGTCCCATGAGCTGCTACTTGGAAATGAACGGGTCTACAGCACCTCCACTCACCCAGCAAACATTCACGGAGGGACTTCTGAACGCCAGGTGCCGAGAAGCCCACAGGGAACAGATCAGACCCGCCGGACCCGCACCCTGTCTTCTTCAGTGAGTTTAGGATCCAGAGAAGACAAACGTGTATCAGACCACGGTTAAGCCACATATTTACCAGCAGAGAAATGTCCTCATGTATAGCGAGCTGAGCGTCTGCCGCAGGGACCACATCTAAGGCTGGGAGCCAGGGAGTATGAGGTGAGACTTACACGCAGGGTGGGGGACACAGGGTGGAGGCTAGTATTCCAAACACAAGGAAAGCCTTGGTCAGACAAGCCCGAGGAATCCTGCATAACGCACTCCCCTCTAAGAGACTCCTGGTGCCCGCTGGCATGTTCGAGGCGTCGGAAGTCCTGCAGGAATGAAGCAACAGGACTGCCTGCTAACATCCCAAGGATGTCACCCTGAGAAACGCTGATGGAGGCGCTGCTGTTCCCAGAGTCTATAAGAAACTTCAGCACAAAACAAAAGCTCTTGTTCGTATAATTGGGAAACTATCACGTGCCTCTCAGAACAGCCAAAAGACGTCGGAGTTGCTAATGTAATTCTGAAGTATTTTCCTTGGCAAAGGCCTGTAAAAACATATGGCTTCCACAACTGCTAACACACTCACGGCATCACAGACGAGGGGAAGTCCATCGCTACACGCCAGTAGGCACTCTTGTCTCCAGCACAGACATCTGCTTTGTTTTTAAAAGAATGTAAGCCTCCATACTGGGATGAATTGAGAAAACCTTCATAAAAAGTAAAATAAAAATGATCAACCACCGATAATCAACTTACAAGAGATTATACCCCGAAAGTGCTCAGAAGTGAATGATGATTTCCCTTGTTAGACTAAAAAGGTCCAGAAGGAAGACAGACTCTTTGCTATTGGTTATACAGGATACATTAAAAAGAGGGAAATGCAAATAAACAAATACTCATCCAGTCCAGATTTTGTGAACAAGGCACTGTGCTGGGGCGACGGCGATCAAACGGGAAATACGAGTCACTAAGGACGTGCATTCTAGAAAGCTAGCAATCCCAAACTGAGCTGTGCACCCAGGGAAGGGCACAAGGGAGAGCCTAAATTTCAAACGGGCAAGAGAGGCCTGAACACCTAGGACCTGCAAAGCTGATAACGGTTTACCTTAACCAAGCCCTTCCTGTGCCCCAGGCGGTGTCCCACGTGCTCCTGTACAATTTTATTTCATCTTTGCAACTATGAGGGAGCTCCTAGGAATATATCCAAATATGGCCTCGGCCTCAGCATTCAACGGAAATCTGTTGTTCAGCTTTGACTTCAATCTTCAGAAGGTCTGAACTTCTGCCTGACGGGTGACCACGTGGTCACAGAGGTGACCAACGTACATAATTAGTGTCACAACGTTGGGAAATAAGGAAATGAAGCAGGTCTGGATTCACTGTCATTATCTGAACATGCCCTTTCAAACACAGGGAAGCATTCCACATGTAATTTGAGCAAAAATCTCCTTATGAACTTTATCCGTTGAAATGCTAACAGTTGGCAGAAGTATATACAGATATTTTATTGAAAAAATAAAATATGAGCATGAAAAGTGTTCATTTCATAGAAAACAATTCTAATGTTCAACTACAATTACTAAATAAATAGGAGGCTTAATTAACATCATTAATATTAAGAGTACATTATAAATAGAGAACATTACATACTTTTAAAACAAAACAGTGATTAAATGTTTTAAAATTACAATAGGCATCCCACAGTCTA
This sequence comes from Vicugna pacos, assembly GCF_048564905.1. NCBI lineage: Eukaryota > Metazoa > Chordata > Mammalia > Artiodactyla > Camelidae > Vicugna > Vicugna pacos. Next base: position 13,259,051 of record NC_133014.1, read on the forward strand.
CCTATAAATTACATGGATTGCTTGGTATGCTCATAACATTAAACAGAATAACCTTTAGGAGCTATGTATACGCACCCTCAGATGCGAATCTAAATAACATGTTTCACTGGAAGGAATCAGAGCTCCTGGAAGTGGCTGGCTCCAGGTGTGGGGCAGGAAATGCTCCTGGACGACCTTGGAATATCCTGCCACTCCGGTAATCAGGGCAGCATCAAAGACCACTAGGATCGTGCACACAAAAAGCCAACCTGAAGGGGCTCCCACTGGCTAAAGATGAGGCAACATGAGTTTCAATAGGGATAACTGCAGATCGATCGAACTACATCAAATAGGTTTAAGTTTGTGAGTTTGTAATGGTATTTGAAAAAAGTAACTTCATTGGTCACCTTTGCAGGGTAACAGGAAACCAATCAAAAACTGGGGAGGGAATCAAACATTTAAACCGCCTTTTCCATAGGATCGAGAGCAGGGGTCAGCAAGCTTTTTCTGTAAAGGGCCAGATCTTTTCAGCTCTGAGCCACTTAGGGCCTCACTAAAAATGGCTCGACACAGCCCCTGCAATGCAAAAGCGATCCCAGGCAGTACGCAATGAGAGGGCATGGCTGTGTTCTAATACAACAGTCATGACAAGAAAACACAAACGCTGGCTTGGATTTAGTCTGTGGGCCTTACTCTGCTGACCGCTGATCTAAGGTAACTAATAGATGATGAGGGGCAGTTTCTCTTTTTAAAAAGAATCACGGCTGACAAATGGAGAAGCGATGATACAACAGACTCTTGCCATTTCTGGATGTGGGTCAGCATCACCAGGGATTGTTAATACCACACAGAGAAACACCAGACCTTAAGTGTCTCACGATGTAAGGACAACATCTATGAAAGAGTCTTGCAAAAATAAATTTAAAAAGGAGCAAGAGAGAGATGAACCTTGAAGCTTGATCAAGAATCTAAATCCAGCTAACAATTTTCGAGAACTGCGGGGGGACAGAAAAAACATGTTTAAAGATATCAAGGGGTTGCATTAAATAAAAATCCAGACCGTGAGAAACTCCACAGGAGTCATCAGATAAAAACCTAAAAATCTTAATTAGGAAGTTCCTGACATTCTACAAAGAATGCAGAGCAGAATGTCAATTTTGTTACCTCAGTATTTCACAAGATTTCAAAATCATGTATCATAATTTCTTGATAAATCATTGATGTATGATTGACCCAGACATAACAAAGACTATAAAAATTATGAAGAAACCATTTTTTAAAAGGACCAAACATTATCTTGTTCCTTCATTGTATTCAGTATTCAGAAGTATGCTATAAAGAAGAACAGAAACAATCTAGCAAATTATAGAGCTGAGAAATTACTGTTTCTGTGTTACAATGTCAAACTTTAAAAATCTGACCACCAATTTGGCCACAACCACAGTGTTTCTGGCAAGAAACATCAATGGATGTTAAACCAGTAGGTGAAAGTTTGATGAGAAACAGAATCTGTACATAGTCTCAAAGTATCTCCCCATGAGATACTTATTAATTACAAAGAGGAAAAAATAGTAACTTTCTTGGAGGAAGTGGGGAGACTAAATTTTAACTAAGTGATCAAAATTAACATCACCTGAAAGTGGAAAAATAGACAGCCCCTCGTAAGAGACGCTTTGAGAAGGACACCACATCAGTTACACAGTGTTCTTGCCCAAAATATATAACCTGAATCTACTCGAAGAAACATCAGGAAAAAAATTTTCCAAGACCTTCTGCAAAATAAATGGCTTGTATTCTTCAAAAGTCAACACAAAAGACACAGATCAAAAACCTGTTCTAGACGCAAGGAGACTAAAGAGATGTGGCCACTAAGTACAAGACGCAGTCCTGGACCCATCCTGGACACCCCCAACACCACCAAAATTTTTAAATGTTTTCTTTTGCTACAAAGGACATTAGGAAGACAAGCAGTAAAAATCCGAATAAGGTCTACAGCTGAGACAGTAGGACTGTCTCTCTGCTAATTTCCTGACTTTCATCATTATACCGTGGTGAATGTCCTTGGTTTCAGGATGTACGCATGAAGCTCTCTAGGAGTGAAGCTCTCTAGGGGCACTGTGTCTGCAACTGACTCTCAAATGATTCAGAAAAAAAGTGACAGAAAGATTTAGAAAATGTAATAAATGTTAACAGTTGGAGGAAAAGTACATGGATATTCTCTGTACTTATTTGCTCCTTTTTTTCTGTGTCTGAAATTATCTCAAAATAAAAAAATTATCCCAAAATACATCTAACTATATATATGTGAATAAGTTGTATGTATGTCATTCTGTTTGATTAAGCTATTTGATTAAGAACTCACACAAACTGGTCATTCTTTTAAAGTGATACGTAAGTCCTCATAATGGGAACTGATAACCATGTACATTTAAAAAACCTGCACTACGTACAGAGGCTGATGTACTAATTGTGTTTAAGATTTTCTGATTCTCCCCTGACTGTATCATTTAATCATTTCCTGTAAAATATTTTTAAATATTACAAGAAAATATCCACTTACTAAAATACTAGTTAAAAATTTTGGCCACTAAACATCTTAATCAAGTTATCTTGTAAATTATTTTGATGACATTTCCCGTTTCTTTTTACATCCCAGAGACTCATTCTATGATGGCGATATTTAGTTTTAGCCTGGGACAAATCCTGGTTTTAAAACACAGTCCATTCAGCCAAAATGTTAATTCAGTGACCCTCAAACACAACCACTACCCTCAGTTTGCCTAAGAGGACCGTGGGGCACAGGGGCACGGAGCCAGACCATGGCCAGGCTGGGGTCCAAGGCCTGGCCGACTGTGGTCAAACCCCAGTCCCAGACCCCGTCGCCACTTATCCTGCTGGTCAGTGGAGGATGCTCCTCTATCCCTCAAGCCTCAGGCTCCTTTCCACACATTCCTCGCTCCTTCCTTTTGGTACAAGGTCAAAGGACCAGCTTACTAAGGGGCTCTCCCCAACTCCAGACTCTCTCACCATCCCACCCCCTTCCTGCGTTAACTCTCCCTAGGAGGGCCTGGGAGCACTCCTGGGAACATCTCTTTCCCACTCAAAGCTTCACACCAGTGTCTCTCTCCTTGACAAGCATTTTATCCATAGAAAGTCTTACACTGTAAAGAAGAAGTATAAAGCGTTTTCACCTGACACATCTCTAAGACTCCTGCTACACCTCTCCTCTATGCACCCCGCCTGGAAACGCTTAAATAGATGATGTGATTCACAAGCAATGACTGTATCCAATTTACATACAAAGTAACATTCACACATGTGTAAGAAAGTGGGGCTGGTCAGGGGTGGGAAGGAGGCAAAAAATCAAGTCAACAGATGCACCCCACAACACGACATATTGTGGTCCCTAAGGAACCAAGTTTACCACCTCAAGATGTCAGAAGAAAGCCCAAGGGAAACTGAAGGGGGAGAAAAAACAGATGACATGAAGCTGCAGAGCACAGAAAAGCAAAGAAAGATTAAGACCGCAGTGAACACCTTCGCTGACACTATAAAGACACCAGTCATGAAGGCTCTGACTCCACCCCAGGCAGACGCAGTGATTAAAAGCGCCTCTTGGTAAAGGGCTGGGAATGCCACTGGAAAGAGTGAGTGCAGAGATTCTGCTCATGACTCATTTTTCACTTGTACCCCCATTTCTTTGTATTTTGTTCCACATTAATTTGGCTGTCCGCTTTCAGTAGAAGGGAAATCGCAGCATCGTGGCTGAATGATGGCCTTACCCTCTTCTGGAGAGGCGACTCTGCGCCCCGTGCTCACTCTCAGTCTCAGCTCCCTCGTGCGTGAAACAGAGGTTGTACCAACAGACGTGGTGACAGTTGTACACGGTGTGGTGTAGCGCCCTGGAACACAGCAGGTGCCTACAGGGCTGTTTTTTCCAATTCTGATGTTTAAATACGCACGCTGTCAACATTCAATCAATGTCTATGAATCATTTATCTTGGGCCAGGGGTTCTAGTTTGATACAGAAATATTTTGAGGTGCGTTTTTTCCATAGCATTTCTTTCTGCCGGGGCTGCCGTGGGTCTCTGAGTAGCAGGGAGGACAAAGCCCCGGGAGTGCAGCTGAGCATCTCCACCGACCGTCTGATTCAGGCAAGCCCGCAGTCTCCCCGAGCTTCCGTTCCTTCCCCGCACGGTGGGCTGGAGGGTCCCTCCTAGCTCAGAGGCCTACGGGGTGCCCACGCAGGGTCCTTGCATAAGAACCATAAGAAGGGAGGAACACCCGACCCACCCCTACAACGTATGTGTTCTAAACCCAGCTGATTTTAGTGACTCTGGTGTATCCATTCTGGAATTTGTGGAGAAGAGCTCAGCCCCAAACATCAGAAAGCACTACTGCCAACAGAGCTGGACTTGGAAATCGATCAGCATTCCATACCGCTCATTCCTGCTTCTTTTGTTTTTCTTCCTTATCATCAGATCCATCTGCTTCTCTTTCTATTTCTTCTGATATTCACTAATCTCAATCTCCCCTTTATTTTATTTACTTATTTTTATTGAAGTCTAGTTGATTTACAATGTTGTGTTTGTTTCTGGTGTACAGCACAGTGATTCAGTTACACAAATGCATGCATACTCTTTTTCATAATACATAATTACAAGTTATTGAATGAAAAAAGTTTCTTCTGTATAGCACAGGGAACTATGCTCAATATCTTGTAATAAACTTTAATGAAAAAGAATATGAAAACGAATATATGTCTGTCTATGCATGACTGGGACATTGTGCTGCGCACCAGAAATGGACACACTGTAACTGACTGTACTTCAAAAAAAAAAAAAAGATATTGAATGTAGATCCACCCATTTCTTAATCACAGTTACTAGTTCATGTTTATGGCGTTTTTCCACACACTTTTTATAGACATTCTTACAAATAATGGCCCCATTCACTTTATGATGTATATGACGTTTATCCCACCAAGATTAGTGCCTTGTAATATGTAGATCTCCAGGAGGGCTTACCAAGGACCCCAGTGCCCCCTCAACGTCTATCAACCATACTCAGAAGCCCCTCTTATTACTCTTACCACCATGTGACTCTTTTCAGAAAGAGATCACCTGGAAGATAATTCGGTAAGTGAACATAAAAAGTACCAAATTACCTGATTCCTCATTTCAAACAACCTCACACACTTACACACACACATAGGAAAGGTGACAGGGGGACTCCTACATTCTCTGTGCAAATGTTTAGTATTTACGTAGCCATCAATTGACTGAAAGAGTTATAGGCGATTGGAACTGCATTTGTAACTTATAAAGAATTTTTAAAAAGCAATTAATTTATCAAATATGTTATAAAATGTGCGAGAAGGAAATAGTATTTGCATGCTCGGTTCAGCAGAGCTTGGTTTGTTAGCCAAACTATGTTGTAATCCAGTTGCAGGGGCAGTGGGCGAGGCTGCGTCTCCCACCTCCTTCCACGCCAAAGACACACTTGTGTATTCTTCCAACCCTCACCCACTTCAACAAGGAAAAACAGGCCCCAAGTGCAGAAAAGTTCACTTCTATGTTAGTAGATAGCCACTCTTTCCTCTGAAGCAGGGTAACTCGTGGTGGTGAAGTTCTGGGGCCGCCCACTAAGGGTTATTCAACGCCTCTGGAGCAAGACAGCCCTGGAGGAACAACTTCCACCACAGCCATCCGACTGTTTACTGGGGAAGCTACCTTCCCAGGTCCGATTTGTCAAGTAGGAACAAATCTGCCTGCCCTTCACCCCAACTGGTAACTCGCATCAGGATTTCTGAACCGGGAAACAAAGGTCGCTGCCCTCCTCCCAAGAGGAGGAGGAGGGGCCAGTGTACCAGGCATGCGTGGAAAGCCACAAGGGTGGAAGACCTAGACTTCGGACTCAACCAAGTTCAAATCTGGGTGCTGTCAATTATCAGCTGCGTGACCCTGAACAAGATACTTGACCTCTGCAAGTCTGTCTGCCCGGCAGCAAGATGGGAATTATAAGCATGTACTTCCAAGCAGATGAGAAGCTGTGATAAATATTCAGGTTTTAGTAACCAGGGCCAAGTGCTTTCCAGGGGGGTGGGGCTATCGACACCCTTCAAGAACAGCAGCTGAGAGCACCCACTTCACCACACATTTGCCAGCCCTGAACAGTTGTAGACAAAATCTTTGTTATTCTTGTGACCAAAAACAAAAAAAAAAATGGTTCTTGTTTTTAGCTGCATTTCTGACTACTTGGGAGGCTGAACATAATTTCACATATTTAGTAAGCATTTGTAGTTTCTTCTTTCGTGAATTTTTTGTTTATAGTTATATTGTATTTATTTTCTGCAAGTCGGGTGAACACTTGTTCCTCCTCTTGAATGAAATCGACTTCTAAATTGCTATCACACAGTTTAAAAGTATGTGTGTGACTTCACTTCCTGTCCCGAGGACCCCAGGTACCTGGAGTTACCGTCCCTTATGACTTTCACCAAAACTCTTGAAAAGGGCCGTGTTCAGGAAGACGTTTTTATGGTTTTATTTTCAAACTCTGAAGTCTAAACTGAATGTTCATTTTCCCATGAAAATCGGAAGGCTATGCACGTAATGAAAAGGAAAGATTTAGGATTCTGAATCTAAATCTTCAGAACCTTAAAGATATCTGTTAATTGAGGGATAATTCAGAGCATCTCAGAAGGAAGCTGTCCAGTGCCCCAGAGCTGTTCCCGGGGCAGCGCACACAGTATAGAGGGAAAGGTCAGCCCCCTCTCTCCCCTCATGTTCTCTCACTCCCAAATGCCAAGGTTTTGGAAACTGCAATCATTTCAATCCAGTTTGGGGGAAGATAATAAAACATGGGCTGTATAAAAACCTCCTCTAAAAATACACTATTAGATTAGCCAGTGTGGGGCCATTTTTGACAAACTTTGAAGCGGTCGGTCGGTCCCTTCCTATCCCCAATTACTTCTCGCGCCCCAGCATCTGCCCCTGGATGCTAATGCGTTGTGTTTCGATCCCCACCTCTGTTCCTCTTCAAAGTCAGCCAGCTCCAGACAATAAAAAGAGGAAAAATTTCCCAAGTGTGTCATATCTTTCAATCAGCGCACAAACATTTCATTCTTTAACATGGAGCCAAAGGTTCCCAACAAGTTGGGCTTTATAACTGGGTACAGAGGAAGGGCCTGCCAACAAAACTCCAGCCAACTTGCCCTTGGTTTTACTGAGAATCTCAAAGCCATCCAGCTGCCCAGTGCACTCCTCCTCAATTTCTGCAGCTCTGTGTCTGCATTTTCGTACATCCCCCTCTTCAACTTGGGCTCATCTGCAAAGTCCAGAGAACAACACCGACTGGGGAGCACCCTCCATCTATGGAGGGAGAAGACTGCCGTCTTCCCCAAGTTCTCAGTCTCATCTCCTCCTCTGAGCTTCTCCCCCACTCACCCTCCCCAACCCTCCCGCCCCTACAAACGAGCTCTCACTCCAGCATCCCAAACGGACTTGCAGAGCCTGCAGCTCTTCCCCTCCCTGTCCCTGGCACAGCCCATCTTCTTGAATGGGTTGTCCAGAGTCTGGCTTTTCAACATCTTCCAGACCGCAAGTGCAACGCGTAAAGCACGCTGCTCGCAAGTGCTGGAGTCCAGTGTGGGCTCTGGCTGAGGAGTGATGGGTGGGCCACACCGCAGGACCAGTCATCAGGATGGAACCTTGACATCCAGTTGAGAAGCCTGAAGCAGTCTCGGCCTCTGTACCTTTTATCATCACTGCCTGCCTGGAATACTGCTCTCTGTGGGCACGAATTACTTCCTAATTAGTGAATTCCCAAAGCTCGTTTTGACTCCTCAATCCACTTGTCCCCTCCCTCTGTGGCAGCTGACACTGAGGACCGCCCCACCCCTTTGCCTTCCCTCCAGCTTCTGCACCATCACAGGACGGCAAGTGTTCCTTTCCACCCTCCCTCAGGGACCTGCTTCTCTGCTTTGAGAGCCCTCTCCCCTTCTTCTCTCACTCCCTGGCATCAGCCAGTTGCTGTAGTTTCAACTATTCCCTTAACATCCCCTCAAACCCAATGTGTCTTCAATGAGCCTTATTGGTTCCTCCGAGTGAGAGCCTCTGGCAAAATGCATGGGCTGTTATTGCCAAAGCAGTTCATGAGCATCTGTCCGGCACTAGGGAGGCACAGATGGCAGGCCAGGGCCCCACCTGTGGGAAGTCATCCCCCAGGTCGCCTCGGCTCAGACACCAGGAGTGAGTGGACATCAGCTACTTTCTTCCTCCGGTACCATCGCTCCCCACACAAAATCAAGCAACTGACCCAGTCTCTCATCCTACCCTTCCTCTCCATTAGGACACTCTTAAGTCCCTTCCACTTCACCCCTGGACTTCCGTGAGTCTCCTAAACAACCTAGGTCCTCCCAGATCCTCTGCCCACAGTCACTGTTCCCTTTCTCAGCACATGCATGACTCACACCTCTTCCCAGCAGAACTTTGGGTGGTTCTCTGCTGCCCCTTGAAGGAGACCAGATTCCTTCACCTGCATTCAACGTCTGGCCCCTTATCCTTCCAGGCAAATGGAAGAACTTACGTTACCCAAAACAGCCCTGAACTTTCCCCTCCTCCACATCTTTGCTCTCCCTGTGCTGGCTTCTACATCAAGATGCGGGTGACGAACTTCCAGCTGTCACTCTAAATACCTTTGTATTGTTCAAATATTTTATAATCAATAAGAATTACTTTGAATGAAAGAATGATGAGTTTCAGGGACTAGTTTAAAACAATTTCCTTTACTTGCCTTCCTTGATCATGCCAGCCCAAGACAATTTTTCTGTTCTTTTTATTCTGAAAATGCTCTGAACTTTACTGACTCTTAACATGGACCTTCTATTACAGTGGTCTGTACTAACATTATTTCTTCCTAACTCAATTTTTAAGTCCTTCAGGGCAAAGCTGGGTCTAATTCATCCTAACCCTCACAGCCCCTCAGTCATCCTCAGGATAGGTCCTCGATAAATGGCAGGTGAAGTCGAGGGGCTACGATTTTATCTGGAAGATGCCAATCTGAATTTCCCCCAGTTTAGCAAGAAAAAGTTGACTCTAACGTGGAATGTAAGTAGGATCTTTGCATTATGGATTTTCCAGTGAGTTAACCATTTAAGTTCTTATTTATGCCAGAAGTCTTTGAGGAACTTTGCACAGCACTGTAAAGGCTGGAACACGCTACATTTAAGGTTAGGTGTGTGTGTTTGTGTGTGTGTAAATGCACTAGCCTGCTTTCTGATCAAGAATCCCTAGAGGTGAGATCAATGAAGACTGGGACCAACCTACAACTTCCCAAAATTAGAACAGAGTACGCAGGTATTCCCTGCCAGATCCACCCACCCACAGAAAAAGGACTCACAGGGTTTGAGTCCCTCCGCAGAGCTTTTCACCCATTGTCACCTCAGCAGTCTAAGCGCCAAAACTTCAGCCGGGCAGGCAGGGCCCTCGCAAACGCGTGTTCCATGCGAAAAGCCCTCATTAAACCCCGAGTTATATTTAGAAAAAAATGGAACAGAAGTTATATTTAGATGAAATGGCTTTAAAAAATTTTACCAAAAGCAGCATGTTTCTACTGATCCGCCAGAAGCAAAGGCTTTACTTGGCTTTAACACACCACCCCTAAAAACAGGGAACCCCTCTGCACGTGTACAAAGGTTTCTGCCGCGGGCCTTCGTGCCAGGAAGGAAACAGGAGCACCTAGAAGACCGGCAAGATGCTCACAGAAAGTGGGACACGAAGGATGGAAAAACCGGCCCACGTTTGGAGAACAGAATAATTTCAGACAGAAATCCGAGTTAAGATGGGCTGAGAAACATATGATTAGCTTGGTGCTTGAGCTGCACAGCAGCAACAGCTCTCAAATCTACTCGCTGGACCCCAGAACCACAGATTCCCTCAGCAGCACTGCCTGGAAGCATCCTCCTCCAGACGGTCCTCAGCACTCACGCTGCGGCCACAGCAAACACCTCTCTGTCACCCCTGCAGCTCGCTCGCTGAGCCACAGGCAACATTCTCTTTCTGGCTCTGATTAGTCCAACTATTTTTCAACATCCACTTTCTTCTGTGTCGACTGACATTTTCCTAACAAAATTCTAGCCAACAGCACCAAGGTGGTACGGTCACGGGCGCAGCCTGGTCATGAATGACAGCAGAATTTCGGGTGACCCTCGGGAGGAGTGAAAGATGGCTTGTGGTGGTCAGTCCTCTCCTCACCGGCCACAGGGTCCCCAGGGCTCCAGCTGACAATGAATCATGGCTCGGAGGCTTGGCACACACCCCAGGTTAAGGGGACCTCTTCTCTGAAGAGCTTCAGGAAGAGGCCACTTCCCAGCCTCCCAGCCAAAGCAGAGTGGAGGACAAAGGTATTCCAGTGGGGGGAGGCGACGGCCAGACTGCAGGACTGGCCACCCCCAGTTGTCCCAGAAGGAATTCTGCCAGTGGGTGAGGATGCTGCAACCCTGCCGCGTGCTATTCCTAGGGTCAATTAACACCCTGAAAACACTCCAGGCAAACCTCACTTTTGCCTCTGGCTTGGTATTTCCAGGAAGTGTTCTAGCAGAAGAGAACTGAGGTCACCCAATTTTATACCACCTACAGGCCTTAGAACAGCAAGACCTATGGTTGTGAAATTTAGAGGTCAAACGAAAAAAAAATACCTCGGCTGCCAAAGAAAGACCAGAGCATATATTCCAGGCACCACCCCTTCTCAGCCTTCCGTCACCTTCCTCCCGTTCCTCCCCCCACAACCATGTCTATCTGCATTCATTTTTAGCAGGCCAGGACCCCCACAGAGGGCCAGGTCACCTGCACCTATAGTTTGCCTACAGTGAGAATCACATTAATTACATCAATATAATCATCCAGAGGAAAAGCACCATCTCAGTCCTCCAGTCCAGACAATCAAGTGCTTAAGTGTTTCCTCACTCGCTTTCCTAACAGTCACTGATGCCCAAGGAAAGGGTCAGATTAGCAGGTTCCACTGAGCTGAGCTAACCGCAGGAAACTTCACTGAACTTTGTAACCAGGCAGGTCAAACACAATGACAGGCACATAAGGGGCAGAAACAATGTGGGTATTGAACTGACTTCTGCAAGGGCAGTTCACCAAGGGGATAAGATGGAAGTGTAAGAGTGGGACGGGACATACTAAGTCCTGTTCGAAGGATCAACAGCGAGAGGGTGAGTGTCCTTGGAGGCTCAAATAGGAGGATGGTGACATGGGCCCAGGGAAGCGAGCAGCTGCAGGGATGAGCAGGGACAGTCAGAAGCATGCAGAGGGGGAAAGGTCAGCTTGCTCAAGGAGGGCTGCAAACACCCTATGCAGGCCTGCATTTAGTAATCTGGAATCCCCAGTACCAGCAAGAAATCAATGTTCCGGAAGCCCTTAGGCTAAAGAACACATAAGATTGGAGAAAAGGTGGTGAAAGATGGCAGGAGGAGGGAGGGGACTGACACAAACAAAATCTGTGCCACCTGTGCTCTTGGGAAGGGGGAAGAAGAGCAGCATATGAAGACAGGCAGTTGTTATCAACGAGGAAGAATCAAAGTGCCCTCATGTGAAACGGGCAGGGGAAAGGCACAGCCAGCTTGGGTGAAATAACTGGTCATATTTGGAACATTTCTGGTGACTTTATCTGCACCAGGACGTGGATCACTGCTGACTCACAGAAATGCCAAACCCCTCTTCCCAGGCGTCTAAAGGTAAAACGGAAAAAGGGGACTCTGATGGTGTAACAGTCTCACACACAGTCACAGGAACCCCACTAAAACTTTCAGAACTGAGCTGCATTTGTAGACATGGAAGAGAATCTGTGAAAAATCTGAACAAAGTGGCTGCAACTCGTTTGCCCAACTTCTACTCACACCTTTCTTCTTTCAATATGAATGAGAAAAAGCAACACCCAGGTGACCAACTCCAGCTCCTGTTCAGGACTTATATTTGGGACTTCCTGAGATGCTCCAAAGCAGGGCCAAAGGTGTAGCGTCGGCCCTGACTGAATGGTGAAGGCTGTGTGGTCCTACTCCCCTCTCGGTTGGTCACACCTTCACTCCCACACCCCAGCTGGCCAGGGGAGCGCCCCCACTGAACCCGCAGCAGCGGCCTCCGCTCTCCACCGACCGCTGTACCGCGACAGCGGGGATCCTCCACTCAGCACCGGTTTCCCGGGCAGCACTTTAATTATGATCATTATTTAAGGACAGCTTGAGCATAAATTGAGTTTGTTGGGCCGGCTCCTAAGGAGCCAAACACCTCCCACCTCGAAGCAAGCAGGAACTGGCAGACACTGGGAAGCTGGGCAGGAAGCAGAGAACTACTCCGATGCGCGGGGCGCCCAAGCAGCAGTGCGCAGGAGCCTGGCGCATAGTAGGTAGGCGTTCATCCAAGGTCTGCCATCCGATCTAGCACCTGGACAGGGGGTCCTGGGGTGGGGTGGCAACCCAGGGGACAAAAAAAGCCGGGCCAGCCCGGGGTTGCGCCCTTCGCGACGCGGGGGACGGGAGTTTAGAGCCGGGAAGGGGGGCGATGGAATCCGCCCTCATTTGCACGTCGTCTGGGGCCCGGTCAATTTGCTTAATCACGGCTCTAAATGCCAGCGCGCAGCACACAATGCGCGCCCATTAACAGGTTTAAAGTGTCGCAGCGCTTGCTTTAAATGAGAAAAGCCTGCAACAAAGGGGGAAAAAGCCAAGTTCCTCAACTTGAAGAATGCCTCGATTCGCCCTCGAAATCATCTCGGCGCGTTTAAAATCCCGAGCTCTACAGAAGAGTTGAGGCCCCCGCGCGAGGGATGGGGGTGGCGAGGGTGTGTGTGCGAACAACCCGCCACGAATACTGGGTTTCTTAGGAACCAACTAGCAGCCGCCCAGCGAAATTGGAGTCGTGGGGCAACGTCGCCAACCCAGCTCCCCCAGCCCCATTGCCCAATTGCCAGGGAAAGTTGACCGATTTCCAGGAAGAAAGCAACACCTCCCTCCCCCCCCCCAAAAAAAACCCGGCACAAATCCAAGTTTTCCTTTAGTGCGAGCAAAGGATTTTGGAGACCGACGAAGACTCCAGAAGTGGCCCCAAAGCCGCTCCCCAGCAAAAGGGGAGAATGTAAAGGAACTTTCTTTCATCCAAGCACTGCCCAGCGCAGCCTAACGCTCGACCGCCGGAGTAGCTCAACTCCGTAAGCAAGTTTTGCCCAGGATCCGCACGGGACGGCCCCATCCCCCACCTCGCCGCCGAGCCCGGGGGCGCATCTCGCCGGCCCCGGCCGCCCACCCGCCCCGGAGCGGCCGGACGGGCACTCACCGTGCGCGCTCCTCCGGGAGACAGGGGTCCGTTGGGGAGGTACGGGCTGCTCAGGTCCGGGATCATCAGAAACGGGTACCCAGGGTAAGGGGGGCCCTTAAAGAACGCGCCGTCCTGGGGCCTTCTCACTGCGGGCAAGACCAAGGCGGGGGTGAGGCTGAGGCCCCCGGGACGGCGCCGCGGCAGGGGACCCGAACGCGCCCCAGGACGACTGCGGCAGACAGGGGCAGGGAGCAGGGGCATGGCCACGGGGGCGACGGGGACCGCGGGCGGGCCGGGCTGGGGCGCCGAACGCCGCGGGGCCGGGAGTGGGGGCTGCCCGGGCCGGCACGTACCTTCGGCGAAATAGTCCCGCGGCTTCTGGAAAGCGTCCCGGGCGGGCTGCGGACGCCTCTCCGCCTGCGGAGGAGACACAAAGGCGAGGGCAGTGAGCGAGCGCGGGGCCGGGGTCCCCGGGGATCGGCCGCGGGAGCCTCCTCACCTCCGAGTCCGAGCTGCTGCTCTGGTTCTCCGACTCGTTGACCAGGGACGACTTCACCTCGTCCAGGTCCCGCTGCGCCGAGGCGCTGTCGCTGCTCGGCTCCTGCTCCTCGCCCCCCTCATCCTGGAAGGGGATCAGCTCGTCGTTGGCCCCGAGGTCGTCCCCTCCGCCGGCCGCCCCGGCGCCCGAGCCGCCGCCGCCGCCGCCGCCTCCCCCGCTGCCGCCGCCGCCGCCGCCACCGCCGAGCTGGGGCATGGTGGGGCCGCGGGCCGGGGCCGCTGCTCTCGAGCCCCTCGCCGCCCGCGCCCGGCCCGGCCCGGCGCGCGCCCCTCCCTCCTTCCCTCCCGCTCGCCGGCCCGCTCCGCTCGCCGCCGCGGCGGCCGCAGCAACAAAGTTTGACAGGGCGTGGCCCGGCGGGAAGCGGGGCTGGCGCGGCCGGGCCGGGGCGGGGGCGGCTCGGCTCGGGCCCCTCCGACTGCGCGGAGCCCAGGGCTCCCCAACTCGCCGCCACCGCCTGCTCGGCCGGGGCGTCCCAGAGCCTGGCCCGCCGGGGAGGGGCGAGCGGGGAAGGAAGGAGGGACCGGCGCGCGGGGCAGGGGGGCCGGAGGGAGGAGCCCCGGCTGCAAGCTGACACCCGCGCGCCTCGCGGAACCCGGAGCGCTCCGGCGCGCACACACTCTCGCATTCACACTCGCACGCCGCTCGCTCACACCTTCCGGGGCTGCGCCTCCCCGCAGCGCGCACCGCCCTCGCCCCTGGACTCGCGGCGACCCCCTCCCCGCGCCCCGCCCCACACCCCACACCCCGGCGGCCCTGCCCCCACCCTCCGCCCGCCCGCTCGAGTCCCGCCCCCACCCCAGGCATCCCCTAACTTTCTTCGCCAGAACCCCCCGAACTCCGCAGCGCGGCCGCACCCCCTCCCACCGTATCCGCGCGCTGGCGGGCGGCACTGCCCCCTGCGGGAACGATTCGGACGCACAGACCCGCCGGGGCCACTTGGTGCCTGGAGTTCTCCGAGCGGAGGATCCCGCCCGGCCTGGTCGCCCTCGCCGGGTGCGTAACGCAGAGAATTAGGGAAATGTATGGCACCCCGGAATATGCCGAGCGGCCTTCCGCCCCTCTTTCCCGTGGGGTCCCAACGCGCACCCCGCTCTAGTCCAGGTTTTCGACTTTGCTCAGGTGTCCAGAGTCACCCCGGCCAAAATCCCAAAGACCACCTTCGCCCCACTGTTCCGGATGCATAGATTTTTAAGCGAGTAACTCACGGTCTTGGGTTCAAAAGAATTCGGATTTGGTTCGCTGCAAAGGAAAATTGTCAGCCTAGTGACCTCAGAAGCTTTCACAGAGCTGCCTCGGTAGCCGATGGGCGTATGAAAAATGCCCAGCCTGCTTCGCGCTTAAGGAAATGCCTCCTGTGATCACATTAAGGTATCATCTCTTCAACCAGTTCGGGATAGTTTGAAAAAATGCATCTTGTGTCATCCACGGCGGAGAACGTAGGTGAGTGCGTCCGTTTTAAAAGCAGCCTGGAAGGCAGAACGAGGAAACTATTTTGAACGCAGCTGGCAGACGTTTTCTACAGCAATGTGTCCACATGTGGTCAAAGTCACAGAAAGCTGAACGCAGATGGGAGGTTGGTAAAAAGTATTCCGGGTCTTTCTTAAAGTGACAGATTGTGCAGCAACCAGCTAAGCAGAATGAGGCCCCTGCACACACACATCCTAGAATGCTTCTGGAGGAACACCTTTCAGCGAACGTTCGTAGGGTGCTGGCTCTTCATTTTTGTTCTCTAAAAGTCACATACCTGTATTTGTTTCTTCTTAGGAAGAAAGCCTGAGAAGACGCACACCAAATTATTATGAATAAATGTTTCTGGGCAAAGGGACAGGTAAGAGGAGAGGGGCAGTTTTGTTTTCTACTTTCTACAATTTTTTAAAAATTTTTTGGAGGGGGAGGGAGGTAATTAGGTTTATCTGTTTATTTTTGGAGGAGGCACTGGGGATTGAACCCAAGACCCCATGCATGCTAAACATGCACTCTACTCTATACTGAGCTATACCCTCCCCCTACTTTCTACATATTTTATTGTTTACAACAAGCAGATATGCTT
This sequence comes from Vicugna pacos, assembly GCF_048564905.1. NCBI lineage: Eukaryota > Metazoa > Chordata > Mammalia > Artiodactyla > Camelidae > Vicugna > Vicugna pacos. The sequence continues at coordinate 13,274,955 of NC_133014.1, forward strand.
TATCTATATTTTCACACAATTAGTACAGGAATATAGTCTCATAAAACTTTTTCAAATTATATAGATGTATCTTGAGTGGCATCTTAAGTAAAAAGTAGAAGCTCCTCTCTCCCCACCTCCCTCCCACACCTCCCTCCAGGTACTTACTGTTACTAGTTTGGCATATATTCTCCCAGACATTTTTTAGGCAGTTCATACGCATGTAAACACAGATACAAATGTTCAGATTTACTTTCACGCAAACAGAATTATACTGTTCATATGATTGCAGGATATTTCATTTTTATAAGTATTTAAAAGTCAAAAGGTTTTTCACGTGGTCCATGAACATATGAAAAACCTATCGTATTAGTTTCCCACGGTTGCTGTAACAAAGTACTGCAGACTTGGTGGCTTAAAACACCAGCAGTGCATTCTCTCACTGTTCTGGAGGCCGGAAGTCCGAAATGAGTTTCACTAAATCAAAATCAAGGTGTTGGCAGGGCCCTGTTCCCTCCGAGGCTCCAGGGAGAATAAACTCCTCACCTCTTCCAGCTTCTGGAAGCTGCCAGCGCGCTTGTGATTGCATGACTCCAATTTCTGCCTCCGTCATCACGTTGCCTTCTTGCTTGTCTTTGTCAAATCTCTCTCTGCCTCCTGCTTACAGGGAAGGACACTGTGATGTCACTTAGGGTCCACCCAGATCATCCTGGACAATCTCCCCATCAGGATCTTTAATCAAACTTGCAAAGACCCCTTTTCCTTATAAGGGAACATTCACAGTTTCCGGGGGTTAGTTTATGGACATGTCTTTGGGAGTGAGCCATTATCAACCTACCACACCTATCAACCTCGAAGAAATGCAAAGGGAAACTGCACAGAGATACCTTTTCCCACCTATCAGATTGGCAAAGGCAGAAAAGAGCGACACCCAGCATTGGCCCCTGTGCTGAGAACATACAGCTGCTGGGCACGCCCTTGTGTAACATTTCTGAAGTTTGGCGATACCTATGAAAAAATCTTTAAAAGTATAGACTCTTTGACCCATCTCTGTTCTTCTAGGATTTTATCCTAAGGAAATAACCAGGTACACAAGGCAACCCGCAGAAGTGTCTTTATCCCAGTAAAAAGCTGGGAACAACCCCAGGGTCCTCAAATAGGGAAATGTTAAATGAAATTATATTCTTTAACAGGGTTTTTATTTATTTTATTTAACAAGGCATGGAGGCCAGGAGGCCTCCCTGGGATCTGTAGTTGAACCAGATGGGGCAGAGGAAGATCAGAATGAGGGTCAGCTCATAGAAAACAAACTAATGGTGACCAAAGGGGAAAGGGGGAGGGGGAGGGATGAATTAGGAGTCTGGGATTAACAGATACAGACTACTATATAGAAAATAAACAAACAAGGACCTGCGGTACAGCACAAGGAACTATATTCAATATCTGGTAATAACCTATAATGGAAAAGAATCTGAAAAGGAATACACACACACACACACACATATATATATAACTGAATCACTTTGCTGTACACCTGAAACTAACACAACATTGTAAATCAACTATACTTCAATTAAAAAAAAAAAAGAATGAGGGTCAGCGGCCACTATTCTGGGCACTGCCGCAGTAGTCATGGCTAGTTTTGTTTTACCCGACAGGTTGCAAATTCCCTGGGGCACAAATCATATCCTGTGCATACGTAGCTTTCCATCAATAGACACTGATGTTGGTTGAGTTAATGAGCAAATGTATACACGAACTTCCGTCCTGGAGAAACTTTTGAAGTGTTACAGAGCGGTGGAAATAATTATAATGGCCACTGTTAGGTCGTTAATGTATTCATTCAACAAGTCATTGTTCATTTACTACGTTTCAGGTATTGTGCTAGGAGGCACTGGAAACACAGCAATGGACGAAACAAAGCAAAACGCTGCTGCCATGTCCTCATGGAACTTACCTTGTAAGTGGGGGAGAATTTATTGGGCACCGACTATGTTTCCTCGCAACTCCTGCCCCTTCGTCTGTATCACTAATTTAGCATTTACCAGTGGGTACTGAACTGTGTGAGTCATAGTTTCCTGTATGTATGCACTGTCCCTGGTGCCAACTCTTACACGGAGTGAACGTTGCACAATCGATTGGCCAGAAAGTGAGTGGAGAGAGAAGACCAGGAAAGGAGCTGATGTAGTGTTTTGGTTTCTTTTTTGTTTTGATTAGATCTGAACTAGGGTGGGCCAATGGGATGCACTGAGGGGAAGGATCTCTGACTCTAAGGAAATGTATTACGGTCAAGAGAACTTGCATTCTGAGGAGAGGCGATGAGTTTTGCCTGGTTTGGAACCTGGTATAAATGGAATCATACAGAACTTTGTATCTGGCTTCTTTTGCATAAAATTATTCTTGGGAGATTTATCCATGTCGCCATTGCATGGAGCAGCAGTTTTTTGTTTGTTTTCTTTTTTGAGTTGCTGTATAAGTTATATCATATGAGCACGCCCTAGTTTATGGATCTATAGTTTTGTTGATGGACATTTGAATAGTTTCACCAACACAAATGATGCTGCTAAGAACGTTGTTCTCTACATCGTTGGACAGTCACTTCCACTGAGTCCTGGGAGTGTAACTGCTGGGTCATGGGATGTGCATTTGTTCACCTTTATTAGATAGCGCCAATGGGTTTTCCAAAGTGGTCATACCAATTCACACTCCCGCTGATAGTATACAATAGTTCCATTGCTCCACATTCTTGTCCATACTTGGTGTTGCCAGTATGTATCTTAATAGCTTTAGCCATTCTGATGGGTGTATATTAGGAACTCATTATGGTTTTGATTTCGATTTCTCCAGTGACTGATTTTGTTGACTGCCTTTTCATATGTTTCTTGGCTATTTGGATGTTTTCTTTTACGAAATACCCATTCGAGCCTTTTACCTATTTTTCTCTTGGGTTGTCTGTTTTTCGTGCATGGAGGAAATGCAGGTGTGAGTTCTTTATATGTTCTGGGTATGCGTATCCTGACAGACGTGTCTAATGCAAGTGTTTTCTTCTGGTCTGTGGCTTACCATCTTACTGCACTGATGATGTCATGTGAGGAATAGAAATCTTAAGTTCAGTATAGTCCACTTTGTTGTTAGGGCTTTGCTCACACCAGAGTCACGAAATTATTCTCATATATTATGTCTTAGGGACTGTTGTTTTCCTTTAAGTTTAGAGCTGCAGTCCATCTGAAATACATCTTTGTGTGTGGCTTGGATTAGAGGTCAGGGTCCTCCCTTCTGTAGGCACGGTTGCCAATGCCATCCTTTCCCCCTTCACTGCAACTAGCAGCACACAGTAGTTCCATTGCTCTACATTCTCGTCCACTCTTGGTATTGACAGTATGTATTTCGATGGCTTTACCATAAATCACGAGTCGAGGTGTGGGTCTGGCTCTAGATTTTCTCCTTAGTCCATCTGTCTAAACTAGCACTGATGACACATTACAGATACGTAACAAGCCTTGAAACCTGTCAGTGCAAGTTCTTCAACTGTTCTTCAGGGTCCTCTGTGTTATTTTGGGCCTTTTAAATGACACAGTGTTTCAAAATGTAGGTTTTATTGTTATTGAGACATAGTGAGGCCAGATGACTTTCTTTGAAAACATAGTATGTTATTCAAAGTTTCAAGAGGAGGGGGCATGCCAGGCCATGCAGGGCCACTCGCTGAAGCACCAGGGTTGACTAGGAGGCAGAAGGAGCCAGGAGAAAGCATGGGCAAGAAACCTTACTGTGGTTTTCATGGGGAACAATGGGTGAGGCGACAGGCAGGCTAAGCAGGTTTGGGGTTGGCTTATTTAAGTCATTTCAGCAAGCTCTGGGGCATAGGATCTGCCTTGAGTTATCTGGTACTGGCCATGGGACGGTCATGGCAGGGGAATATTGGCCTAGAGTGTAAGAGCCCAATAAAGATAGCAGTGTGGGAGAGGGGCGGTGAGCTTTGGGTTGGCTGTGGAAGTCCCATTCACAGGGCGGTCATTTACTATCTCTAGGAGTTAGCTTGCCTGGGAGGGGCAGTCTCTCCTGGGTCAGCAAGGCTCTCAAGATGTGAAACCATCATGAACGACAAAAAATAAAAACCATGAGTCATACACATATAAATTTTAGAATTAGCCTGTCAATTCCCGCCCCCCACCACACACAAACCTGCTGGAATTTTTTTATTGGCTTTGCACTGACTCCATAGATCAATTTGGGAAGAATTAATTTTTATATACTGTTACATATTTCCATCAATGAAACCAGAATATTACTACCCTCCTTTTTTGGAAGTATAGTTGATTTACAATATTGTGTTAGCTTCAGGTGTACAGTAAAGTGATTCAGTTCTACATATTTTTTTTTCATTTTCCATTATAGGTTATTATAAGATATTTAATATAGTTTCCTGGTGCTATGCAGCAAATCGTTGCTGTTTGTTGCTATTTTATATATAGCAATGTGTATCTGTTAATCCCATATTCCTAATTTAGCCCTCTCTTCTACCCTTTTCCCTTTGGTAACCATAAGTTTGTTTTCTATTTCTATGGGTCTATTTCATAAATAAATTCATTTGTATAATTTTCTAGATATCGCATGCAAGTGATATCATATAATATTTGTCTTTGTCTGACTTACTTCACTCAGTATGATAATCTCTAGGTCCATCCATGTTGCTGCAAATGGCATTATTTTATTTATTATGTCTGAGTAATATTCCATTGTGTGTATATAGATTTATCACATCTTCTTTATTCATCTATTGATGGACATAAAATGAGTAATAATTCTTGCTGCTTCTATTCTCTGGAAATTTTATGTAAGTTGTACATTAGTATCCTAGGGCTGCCCTAACAAAGTACCACAAACTGGGTGGCTTAAAACAACAGAAATGTATTCTTTCACAGTTCTGGAAGCTTGAAGTCCAAAATTAAGGTGTCCACAAGGTTAGCTGCTTCTGAGAACCTGAGGGTGACTCTGCTCCATGGGTCCTGTGGTGATGAATTTTATGGGTCAACTTGACTGGGCCACAGGCTGCCGAGATTAAACATCATTTCTGGGTGTGTCTGTGAGGGTGTTTCTCGATGAGAATAGCATTTGAGTTGGTGGACTCAGTAAAGTAGATGGCCCTTCCCAGTGTGGGTGGGCATCATCCAATAAATCCAGTGAGGACTGGACAGAAAGGCTGAAGTAGTGAGGGAGAGGGGCAGGGTTAAGTTAGATGGGAAGGTCGAACTGCAAAGCATATGCAGTAGAGGACTGAGTTGATCCCATGGGGAGCCACAGAGCTGGCACATTCCTTTAGACTTGCCCCCAAATGAGGCTCTGTACTCTCACACTGACTACTCATTGAATATGGGCTGCCACCCGAGCAGGGACACGATCTTGGGCAAGGCAGCTCTCATTTGCCCAGAGCAATTTCTAGAGAAAGATTCAGCTGTGAGCCATTGGCAGCCAATATTCCTGGCTGCTCAGGAAATGAGCATCTCAGTCCTCAGGAGGGGATTTTGTGCGGCAACGACAGCATCCACTGCAGCCACCCCTTGCACCACTTGGATCTGTTTCCTTTGTATATATAGTCAGTTCACTCCTGGAGAATAGCTCCAGGGCTCTGAACGGTCTCCTTTCCTGGGAAAACTTTTGAGAGAAAATTCAGTGGGGCAAACTACAGCCCTCACTGCTTCAGCTGGTCTCAAGCCACAACCTCGAGTCTAGCCAGATTCCAGCCCAGAATTCCATATTTCCCTCATCTTCCATCTAGATGGCTTATCCGATGGGTGGCCCAGACCTTCATTAATACTGAGTGGTTTAAGCCTAGAATCATCATACTTTTCTTAGACTGTGGCTACTTCCGTTGTCCATTTGCCATAAATATTGGGCAGGAAATACCAAGAGATTTATTAGTGAATCAATCACCTGGGTGCAAAATGCAGGCTTCCCCACTTCCATTGAGTAACAGCAACTCTGTCTCCTTCTGATGATCCTAGACATTTGATTACTCGTGACAGTACGATTACTCCTTTCCTTTCTTCCTATTCTCTTGGCACAAGGAGCCCAAGATGACTGAGCAGTAGTACAGGGAACTCTTCCTATGCCCTCTGGTGGAAACGTTCCCTTCTGGGAACTCTAGAACTTAAAATTGAGGGGATGGGAAACTCAAAGTCTCCAAGTGGGCCAATGGAAGTGATGGTAGTTTGGGTCACTCTTAGAACATTTCTTGATTTCCAAACTTATGTAGTCTATCTATTGTGGACACAACATCATGTAATGAACATTGACTTAGGGTATATATTGCATCCTGAAATATGATGTTCCGTTTTTGCTGAGCATCATCTCTAAGCTGGTACCTCAGCTACACTTTCAAAAGGTTCCTCCATCACTTTAGTAGTCGAGAAGCTTCTGCCCAGTGTGGTATGTGTGGCATAGGACCAGTGGATTGCACTGTCATATGGTGATTGCCACACCTCCCTTGCTGTAAGTTAAGTTTCTTGGTCAGAGGTGATGTTGTGCAGAATTCCTTACCAGTACAGCACTCTGAGTCCTCAGATAGGGAGCTTCCAAGGCACTGCAGGCAGAAAAGCCCGGCTGTATCTAGAACATGCGATCATTCTAGGTGAAGCAATACTCCTCCCAGAGGGGCCCAGCGGTCAGCTCGGCTCCAGCTGGCTGACTGGCCTCCTTGAGGCCCTGTTTCGGGGACCCAGCATTGGCCTCTGCTGCTGGCAAGTTGGGCATTGCCTAGCAGTAATGCTAGGGTGGGTGGGAGCTCATGCTCTGGGGCTCACCCATAGCCCCCAGTCCTTCTGCAGTGACGATTCCATTCCCAGCAGATTGTGCCAGCACTAGGGTGGGAGAAAACAGAGGCTGGCTGACATCAACTGAGTCATCCTGTCTGTTTGGTTGTCTGGTGGCCCTTCTGTGGCTAGATGTTCTCATGTGGTCATTGAAATGCAGTCTAAAGACATTTACTCTCCTTGCCCACTTCCTGAGGTCCATCAGTACCAGAGCTGGCAAACAAGCCCACAGGCCAGATCCACCCACCGCCTGTTTTGTAAATAAGGGTTTATGGGAACAAAAGCATACTCGGTTATTTATGTATTGTCTGTGGCTGCTTTCACACGCCAACAGTGAGTAGAGAGGCTGCAGTGGTAACCACGTGGCCAGTACGTCTGAAATATTTGCTCTGACCCTTTATGGAAGGAATTTACAGACTTGATCTACATGCTCCTTTCCAGTCCCTCCTTGTCCCCAGTCATCCAGCCGTTTTCCTTTCAGGTCCTTGATCCATTTGCCGTTGCCTTGAAGGCTGTACCTGCTTGTACCCTGGGCCACTTCTCCCACACAAAGCAGGTGACCAGATGCATCACACAACGCTCTGACCACCGGGAGGATTTCCCCTCAGCACCCTTTTAGTGAGTGAGACCACACAGCACCAGCAGCCCGCTTCTGGCTTGCACCCACATATCGAGGCAATGCACCGAAGAATCGGCCTTGGCCTTTGGCCTCTGTCAGCTCGGAATCTCAGGAAGACGCATCAGTGCCACAGTGGAGGGTGCCACAGTGGTCTAGGGCACTGCTTGTTGTGGCTTACTTTGGCCTCTGGCTTGCTTATTATATAACAATTCAATTTTATCACAGATTGCCGTAGGGTTCACTCAACATAGCTTGGTGGGTCTGATAGAAACCAGCTCAGGATAGACAGTTCTGGCCACATGGTCACGTGGTGTCCCACAGTCGCATGTTCCATCTCTGTCGTGGCCCGGGAGCATGCCAGGGGCTATTTATTCGATGGCGTAGAGCTGTCTGGGGCTTGACGTCCACTCCTCACAGGTCTGTTTTCACTATGGACACCTCTACTATCACAGCCTCCCGGATTCATGGCTTGCATGGCAGGGTTGCTTGTAACATCACGTAAACCAGGTGCAGAGTCTTTTCTTGCTCTGGGCCCCACTCAGAGTTGTCAGCCCTCCAATAAAGAGCCAATCAAGAAGTCAGAGCAGATTTCCCCAGTATGAAACATACTGTCATCTCCAGAGTCCAAAGAAGCCACCAAGTATTGTGCCTCTTCCCCGACAGATCCCTAAACCCTTTGCTGAGGTGGTGAGCCCCAGACTCTTCCTAGGATTTATCTCCCATTCTCTGGAGCGCATGTCTTCTACCAAAGCACCAACATACTAGCCACTTCTTGCTCATGTGGTCCAGTAGACATGATGTCATTGACATAATGGACCAATGTGATGTTCTTCAGGGTGTTCAGATACTCCACCTCGGCGTGGACTGTGTTATGATGGTGTGCTGGATTTAAAATAGGTCCACAAATTCTTTCATATTTTTAGGAGGTGGAGCTTAATTTCTCTCCTCTTGTAGATCACTTGTTCTCAGGGAAGTTAGTCAGGACACTCAGTCAACAGAGAGGCCCATGTGATAAGGAACTGAGGCTTCCTGCTAGCAGCCACGTGAATGAATCATCTTGATGGTGAATCCTCCAACCCTAATTAAGCCTTCAATTGGCTGCAGGATCTGTGGACATCCTGACTGCCACCACGTGAGGGATCCTGAGCCAGAACCATCCAGCTAAGTTACTCCTGCATCCCTGACCCATAGGGACTGTGAGATAATAAATATTATCATCTGCTCCACGGTTCTTATGACATGGTGCCGTGGGGTGCCTGCAGAAACCTTTTCAGCATTCGTACATGTGCAACCATGATATGTGATGGATCTATCAATGGGGGACAAAAGCCAGTGGAGAGATGCTTCTCTTTCATTACCTGGTACACGGTTCCAAAGCACATTTCATACAGCTTCTCGGATGGTCCCATAGAATTAAGCACTAATTACATATAATGAATGGTAGCCAGTTTGTTAACGCATCTTTGTGCTGGCTTTCCCTGTTTCTCCATTTCACTTTCTCTTATTCCTCACTCTTGTTCCCTGGGATCACCTTCCCCCAAAAGCTATTTGCATACAATCCTTTGTCTGTTTTCAGGGGAACCCACAAGATAATATAAAAAGAAACTGGATATAATTTAAACCTGATTGTATATATCACTGCCCAACAGTTAGCATCTTCATTTACTTACTGATTATAGAAATACTGAATCAGGAATAGCGCTGCTGTCTCCACTGTGATTTAACATCGTTTTGGAAGTATTCACCAACACATATTATTCAAGGGAAAGCACAGTAGATAAGAAATATAATAACTGAAAAGGAAGAGATAAAACCATCTCTATTTAGCAACATGCCCAGTGGTCCTGCCAATCCATCCCTTGTTTCAACAGTGTTTGGAGGGAACAGACGTCCAAACACCCTCCAACCTCCTCTCTAGTCACAAAATCCAAGACCATCTTTTCGGCCACCCCCTGCCTCTAGGACCAGCCAGCACAGATTTTGTAGTTAGCTCCTTATTGCTGACCAAGCAAGCGTTCCAAGATTCATCAGGATTATTGCACTGAGGTGGAGGTCATTGTCAACCACCTGGTCAACCTGCATCCGCTGGCCTCCTACACCCACCTCTCTCTGGGCTATTCTGACCATGAGGACGTGGCTCTGGAAGGAAAGAGCCTTTTCTGAGAGTTGGCCCAGGAGCAGTGCCAGGGCACCTTGTGTCTCTTGAAGATGAAACAACGGCACAGCGGTTGCACCTACACTTGGGACCTGCAGAAGATGTCCCAAGATGAGTGGGATAAAACCTGGACACCATGGAAGCCTCCATGGCCCTGGAGAAGAACCTGAACCAGGCTCTGCATGGGATCTGCATGCCCTGGGGTCTACCGGCACAAACCACCCCCATTTCTGCGACCTCCTGGAGAGCCGCTTCCTAGATGTACAGGTGAAACTCATCGAGAAGCTGGGCAACCACCGCACTAACCTCTGCAGGCTGGTCAGCCCCCAGGCTGGGCTGGGAGTGTGTTGCTTGGAAAGGCTCACCCTCAAGCAGGACTGGGAGCCCGGGAGCCCAGCAGCCTTTGAGGGGTCCCTCAGCTCCCTGCTGGTGTCAGGGTTTCTGCCCAAGCCTCTTTCTGCCGCTGCTGGGCAGCTTTTTAACCACCCCGGAGCATTCTTCCCAAGCCTTAGCCCAGATGGAAATAATGTTTTTGCCGCAACAAACAACCCTCTCTCTGTTTGGACATGATATAATTGTTTAGTTGGAACACCCAAGAGCATTGAACGAAAAACTATCACAAGCAATAAAAACACTTAGTAAAGTGACATGATACAAAATAAATGTGTAAAAATCAATAGCCTTCGTATAGACAAACAATAAGCAATTAAAAGATATAATGAAAGAGAAGATACATTTTAAAATAGCAAAAATAAAGTAAAATATCTGGTGTGGACCTAAAAGAAATGTGCAAAACCCATATGGGTAAAAATTATGAAAAACACATGCAAGGCACAAAAGTGGACTTGAACAAAGAGAAAGATGTACCATGTTCTTGGGTAGGAAGTCTCAGTATCATAAAGATGTCAATTCTGCCCTAGTTAAGTGATGTGTTGGTCATGATCTCAGTGGGGATTACCATCAGGTTTTGATTGTTTTGTAGAGCTGAAAAGATTTGCTACGCAAAGTTTGTTCCTCCAAGAATTGCTAGCAGGATCCCTTAAGAATGAGAAAGGTGGAGAGTCCAGCCCTCCGAGACATTAACGTGTTATAAAGTCTCAAAAAGTAAAATGGTGTGGAGCTGACACGTGAACAGACAGATAGACCAATGGGATTGAAGGCAAAACCCAGAAATGGACCTAGGTGTGAAAGGAAAACTGGCATACAAGAAAGGATGGCCCTCGAATCCGAGGGGAGAAGACAAACTTTTAGTAAATGGTACGGGGACCGTCTGGAGAAAGATAACATGAGATTCCTTCTTTTCATTTACCAGAATAAATGACGAGCGAGTGAAGAGACCTAAATGTGAAAAATAAAAACAGGCAGAAGGAAACTGGAATGCATTTCTTTATAGCCTGGGAATGGGGGAAATATTTGTAATTTTACAAATAAGAAAAAACAGAAGAAAAGATTGGTAACGTTTACTACATAGACACAGATATGCCTTGCAGGAGATAAATCCTGAAAGAGAGAGAGAGAGAGAACACTGTAATTTGTCAAAAGACAAATTGACAAATGGGGGAAAGGGTGCTGCAGCCCGCATCACGAACGGCTGATACTCCTACTAAATAAAGCGTTCCTGGTTTTTAAAATGAGAGGAACACACGAATATAGTTAGTAGAAAAGAAATGCAAATGCCTAAGATCCTGAGCCTTTTTCATAATAAGGGAAATGCTTACTAAAGTTACTGAGATAACATTTCTGCCCTATCAGATTGGCAAAATCCAGAAGTCTGACAGCATGCTCTGATGGTGAGATGGAGGGAGTCGGGCTCTCTCATAGATTACTCATGGAATGCATAGCGATACAATCTTTATGGAAGGCAATTCGGCAATAGCGAGCCAAATTAAATACACATTTACGCTTTGATTTAGCAATCCTCCTTCTAGGAATCTATCGCAAAGACGCACAGGTAAAGCTACGAAGTGCCACAGCAGCAAGGAGTTCATTGCAGCACTATTTGTAATTTAAAAAAGACTGTAAACAGTGCAATTATCTATCAGTAAGGACTGGTTGAAAGTCACATGCATGCAGTGGAGTGCTCCCCAGATGTAAAAAGCCATGAGAAGAATCGGTGCTGCTCTGGACTGAATCGTGTCCCCTCAAAATTCATATGTTGAAGCCCTTCCCTTCAACGTAATAGTATTTGGAGACGGAGCCTTTGGGTGATTGAGTTTAGATGAGGGCTTGAGGGTGGGGCCCTATAAGAAGGGCCCCTATGAGAAGACATACCAAAGAGCTTACTGTGCTTGCTTTGTGAGGACCCAGTGAGCAGGCAGCCATCTGCAAGCCAGGAGGAAAGCTCTCACTAGAAATCTGCCAAGCTAGCATCTTGATCTTGAACTTCCAGGCTCCAGAACGGTGAGAAAATTAATTTCTCTTGCATAAGCCACCCGGTCTATGGTCTTTTGTTATGGCAGCCTGAGCTGCCCGAGATACCTACCCACCTCTACGCAGTGATTCCAAGATACATTGCTAAGTGGGGGAGAGCAAGGGACAGAATAGTGCACGGTATGCTGTCCTTTGGGTGAGAAAAGTGTGGAAATGTGAATTTATAAATGTATTTGCTGATATTTTTCTAAAGAAAAAAATGAAAGCACAAATGGTTACCCACAGAGCAGTCTTTCCCAGTCTTTTTTACTCCAGAGGAACTCCTGAAATGATTTTTAGGTCCCAGGAAACCTTACATAAAAATTACACCCACAGCTCACAGTACATTAGCATGATTTGTGAAATGTAAATATAATCGTCCAGAATAATTAACAATGCTCTTTCGAGTAGAGAATGTTATTTTTCCCCCCTGTGGCCTATGCATTTTGCTTAACTTACTAGCACAGTCTTTTTTTTTTTGTGGATCTTCCAATCACAAAGGATTTCGACTCCAGTGCAAGTCACTAGTGTTGGTAAAGGAATCCCCAGCCTTTCATTTAGAAAACGTTTCCCACGTGAGTATTTTACATTATTCAAGAAGATCTAAAGTCTTATTACAAATTTCTACTATATAAGATGTTAATGAGGTGTGATATATGGCGTGTGGGGGCTTTTTTTCTGCCACTGAAAACTAAAAATGGCTTTATAGGCAAACTTTTTTCTTTTTTAAATATTTGTTTGTATATATATATATATATATATATATATATATATATAGTTGAAGTATAATTGATTTACAACATTGTGTTAGTTTCAGGTGTATAGCAAAGTGACTCGATATATATATATTTTTTTTTTCAGATCCTTTTCCATTATAGGTTATTAAAAGATATCGAATACAGTTCTCTTGCTTTGTTGTGTCTTTGTTTTCTATCATTTCTAAATATTTTCTGATTTTTCTTTTGGTTTCGCCTTTGACCCAGTTGTTACTTAGGACTGTGTTGTTTAATTTTCACATATTTGTGAGTGTCCCAAATTTCTTTCTGCCACTGGGTTCTAACTTCATCTCATTGTAGTTGGAGAACATACTTTATATTATTTCCACCCTTTTAAATTGATTGCGGTTTGCTTTATGGTCCAGCGTGTGATCTGTCTCGAGGATGCTCCGTGTGCACTGGGAAAGCTCCCTTCTGTCGTTGCTGGGCGAGTGGTCTGCAGATGTCTGCTAGCTCCACATGGTTTATAGTGCTGCTCAAATATTTTTCTTTGTTAATCTTTCAGGTTGTTCTACCCATTGTTGAAAATTGAGTATTGAAATCTCCACCTGTTATTGCTGTATTGTCCGTATATCTTTTCAATTCTGTCATTTTTTTTGCTTCATGTATTTTGGAGCTCTTTGTTAGCTGCATATGTGTTTACAATTGTTGTATCTTCTTAATGGATTATGCAGCAGCTCTTTGCAGCAGAAAAAAAATGGTCTTGAAATCTACTATTATTTACAAATATCACAAATGTTAAGTTGTGATATTTTTTGGGGAAACCTGTTGACTCACCAGCCTGGACAGAGATGTTGTTGATTCAGTGTATTGCACAAAACCTCTTTGGCATCACATGACTGCCATCAACACAGTGCCCAACTGGATTTGGGGGGAAGAGAATCTTTGCATTTTCTCATACTGTAACTTGCTTTAGGTTTGTGGGGGGTTTTTGCAGGAAGAGGTAATTAGGTTTGTTTATTTACTTAGTTTTTCAGTGGAGGTACTGGGGATTGAACCCAGGACCTTGTGCATGCTAAGCATGTGCTCTACCATTTGAGCTATACCCTCCCCCTGTATCTTGTTTTAGAGTTCAGACAACTTTCATCTTATATCTGGAATTATTAGATTCTCACCAACAGTATGACTTTTTTTTCCCCTGGGTAACAAATCCTGCTACTAAATAATTTGCTTTTGGAGCCTTTTCACTGTTTGTGACTTTTTTAAATAAAAACTTTATTCTCTTTGGAGATCCCAGTAGCCAGTAACAATAATTAGCCCCTTTACTTGTCAAATAGTTGTTATCTGTAGTTAAGCGCCTTTCAAGTTTGCAGCCTGCAATAGACGAAAGGTTTGTGTCCCCTCACAATTCATACATTAAGTCTTAATGCCCGGTGTGATTGTATTTGGATGTGGGGCCTTTGGGAGGTGATCAGGTCTTGAAGGTGGGGCCCTCATGAATGAGATGAATGCCCTTATAAAAGAGACCCTTCTCCTGTGCCTTCACGTCCACACAGTGAAAAGACAGCTGTTTGTGAAACAGGAAGTGGGTCTCACCGAATGTGCTGGTGCCTTGACCTTGAACTTCCCAGCCTCCAGAACTGTAAGAAGTAAGTTTCTGCTGTTTACAAGCCACTTGGTCTATGGCAGTCTGTTAGAACCATCCAAATGGACCAAGAGCCATTGCTGAATGTGCGAGTTGATCACCACAGATGATACACAAAGACGGAACAGAACACCTCAAGTTACCAACCCATGTAAAACCCATTCATAAATATCTTTCATCATAAAGATTAACTTTTTCATGTCCATTGTCTCCTAGCGCAGGGACATCTTATTGCATCAGAAAGCATCTAATGGAGCCATTTGAAAAGGACACAGGAGACAACTTGAAGGGGCTTCCACTGGCCTAAGATGGGACAATTGGAATTTGCTTTAAAATACCCCAGAAAAAAAAAAAGTTGGTGAATGGATACATGAAGTAAGATTGGCAGAATGTTGAGGACAGTTGAAGCTGACTGATGGACATGTAGTCTCTTTACTTTTGGTATATTTGACATTTTCCTTAAGATTATTTAAAAGTAATATATATTCAGGATAAAAAATGTAGAAAATACAGAAATATCAAAAAATACAAAATTATTGGTTGATCCCTCCATTCAGAGATACAATTGGTAACACTGAAGTGTTTGTTGGCCGTTCCTACGCACAGTTGCAAACCCTGGCCTGTCCAGCATTGCTCAGGGGTGCTATTAACCATCACTGACATAAACACAGCCTTCTCCTGCTCTCTGGGGAGCCGCACCTCACGGTTCCCCGTGGGAGAAGCAACTTGCTTGCAAATTGGCACCTGCAACTCCGAGGCTCTGTCCTTGGCACGGTGGCTTTGGGGCACATGTCTGAAACCAGTTTCTTGGCCCTGACTCAGGGTTTTACTTGGGCAGGTCCCTTCTGGCCCTCACACAGGTCTCTCCTTAAACTTGTCTGCCTGTCTCCGCAGTCCGGCAGGCCCTCCTACCCACAGAGGGAACTGTCAGTGTGCCATAAACCTATATTTGAATTCAGCCCATCCTAAACATGCCCTACACATTTGGAGAGATTCTGTTCCCCTCTTTTAATTTTTTTTGGGTAACAGGAAGACTGAACTGTCATTTAATTCACAGGGATTCATTATGCAAACTTCACAAATTGGGATCAAATCCTACTCTCTTTTGCTTTCCATATACCGGAAATATTTTCATGTACTAGTAAGTACACTTCATTATGTGATTTTTCAGGGCTGGCATCATTTTCTGAAATAAAAGTCAATTCAAATTACTTTGCACAGCATTTTTCACAGCGCTAAAGAAAGCTGCAGTGGACGCTTTTGTAACTAAACCTTCCACCACTCCCCTCTTAGGGTAAGTTTCTAGAAATGGAGTTCCTGAGTCAAGGCATTTGAACACAGCGTGTGTGTAGTAAGTTAAAATGTCATCAATGTGCCATGTGAAAAATGGGGCTTTTCTTTGATGACTAGTAAGTGACAGAAGCATTTCAATGATTTGGGGGGAACATCGGGAGATATTAAGGGGAAAAAGGACACAGAACTTTCTCTTTTGAAGGATGCCTCTCATGTGCCCTTGCATCTGCTTTAGTGGCTGGCAGGAAAGAGTGGTGGGACGCTAGAGCCGGACAGATCTGGGCACCGCGGGCAGATCTCTTGCCTGTTTCTCTGTCTACAAGCACAGAGTCACAGGAGTACCTACCCCCTTGTGTCCCGTGGCGCTCTCCCGAGGTAGTCCGCGCGAGGCTCCGTTCTTGCCTGCCCTGGCGTAGACATTTAACACATCACTGTCAGGGTCATGACATGAATAGACATTTGGAAATATTCCAAAATATTAACAGAGATTATCGCTGGATGGTAGTATTAGGTGTGATTTGGGGTTTGTTTTTTTTTCTTACCTTATGTATTTTTGAAGTGTGTGTTTTTTTTTAAATAATGATCATGTGTTCTCTTAATAAATTCAGAAGACTTTTATTTTAATTGAAGTATAGTTGATTTACAACGTCATGTTAGTTTCCGGCGTACAGCATAGTGATTCAGTTATGCATATATATATCCTTTTTCATAATAAGTTATTACAAGATATTGAATATAGTTCCCTGTACTGTACCGTAGGACCCTGTTGTTTTCAAAAGATATTTAAAGAAAAAAAAACTTAAAGGCAATATCCCCTCCCCCAGCTGGAAGCCCTCATCCCCCAAGGTTTACAAACACTTCAGCACCAAGCTGGCCCCCCGGACAGCTGGCACCCTCCACCACAGCCCCACAGCCACCTGCCCCGTTCTCGGAAGGCTGCATCGAACCATGTCTTGGGGTGGCCTGCCAGGTGCACAGCTGTGACCCCTCATAGCCTGAGCTGCTCTCCCCACGGCAAACTGAGAGCTCGGCTGGTGTGGAGAGGGTCTGGCTGGAGCTGAGCAGAGATGGGGGAGCCAAGAACTGCTGTGGTAGCCCCAGCCCATCCGGTACCACCATCTGTGTCTCTGGCCTGGCGGTCCCAGCAGGCCCTGGATTATTTTTAGAATTGGCTGAAGAGGCCTTCCAGATGACCTAGCCTGTGGTTCAGCCTCAGCTGATGTGGGAATCATGCAGGAAGCGTCTTAAAACATCCGGATGCTCGGGCCCCCTCCAGACCGATTAGATCATAATCTCCAGAGGTGGTGCCTGCTATCGACAGGTGGGTCTGATGGTCAGACAAGACTGAGAACCACTGAGTCCAAACTCGAGCTGCTGAGGCCAGGTCGCACCACTTGGCCTGTGGTCGGACTTGAACACCCACCACAGCTGGTCGTGCAGCACGAATTGCCACAGTCCTCCCTTCCTTTCTTCCTTCCTTCCTTTTTTTTTTTTTTATGGGAGGAGGAAATTAGGTTTATTCATTTATTCCTAGAGGAAGGAGGTACTGGGGATTGAACCCAGGACCTCCTGCATGCCTAGCATGCACTCTACCCCTTGAGCTACACCCTCCCTCCACAGTCCTCCCTGCCATCCTGAGAGGGCTGCGTGGTTTACAGAGATTTTCAGGGACATCATGCCTATTGGTCTGCATAACACGGGATGAGGAAGGCAGGCAGCCGTTATCTCTGCTGTGGGGACCAGGAAACTGAGGCCCACAAGGGCGAAGTAAATTGCAGGGCCGAGACAGAGCCAGAACTGTAATTTGACTTCATTCCCGACACCCAGAGGCAGAACTCCTTCTGAGGGGAGTCACTCGGTGCGAATCCCTTGAGGGCTTACATTCCTGAGCCCCGCCCCAGATCCAGGGCATCAGCGCATCTGGTGTGGGACGTGCAGTTTTTAGAAACTCCTCGGGGGGTTGGGATGGACACTGAAGTTTGAGGATCATTTCAAGGACCTCCACTGTGGGGACTTGAGGCTAAATAACAGCATATACGCCAATTTACAGTTTAATTTTGACTGTAGGACAGAGGGGACTTTTAAGTCCAAGATGGCCGAGCAGAGAAACATCTCAAAGAAATTGTAATTAATATTCTTAGAGAGAGAAGATACTGCGTTCATTAAGTTAGAATAGGATGATCTTTCATTTTTAAAAAGAATGACAGCAGGGAAGAGTATAGCTCAGGGGCAGAGGCCTGCTTAGCATGCACCAGCTCCTGGGTTCAATCCCCAGTTCCTCTACTAAAACAAAACAAAACAAAACAAAAATGAAAAAAGGAATGACAGTATTGAAAGATAAAAGGCAATGGGGAGTCACTTCCAAAATACTGGGTGACAATGCCTTTTCATTTTTTTTTTTTATTTTTTAGTGGGGATGTAATTCGTTTTATTTATTTATTTATTTAATGGAGGTACAGGGGATTGAACCCAGGACCCTGTGCGTGCTAGGTATGCACTCTACCACCGAGCTGTACCCTCCTCCTTGGGTGAGAATGCTTTTTAACCCAAGAGCTCATCCCAGGCCTACCCAAACTATCGATTAAGTGTCCATGAAACAAAGGTGTCAGACTTTCAAAGTGAAAAATGGCCCAACCAGCAAATAATCACACAAAAGAATGTGTCCTTTCTCAGAAGGCTGCTACGCCTCACACCTAGAAACCAGCCAGTTCAGACTGGAGGACAGAGGACGAGGCCTCTGGGATGGGTGTCTCCTGGAAAGAGCGGACGGGAGACGTTCGACCCTATGGAAGATCGTACTAAGAGGCATTGCATAGAGTTGGGGGAATGTGGGGGAAGACTTGGCCAGAGATTCAGAGAAAACTAAACAAATGAGAAAGAATGATGCAAACCCGAAAGGCTGTGTCAGAAAGGAAATGTAATCTTAATACTCCACCTGGCTTAGCTGTGAACAGAGCTTCCTAGTCATGATAATGGAAACCCTGATTATCAATTTCACCAAAAATGGTGACATACTGAAAGGAGAGAAGGATGTGGGGAGGGTGGGTTTGAGAGAGCTGAAGTCCCTTTCTGCCACAATGGGATGTCGGTGAATAGTGAATGAATAATGAACAAGACTGGTTATTAAGCGATGACAGAGCGTGCATGTTATTTAAAAATACAGAGGTACATGCTCACAAAAAAATGAAAACAATTGAAAGTGATTGCCTCTAGGGAGTTGGGGAGAGGACAAAAGGGGAGAGGAGGGGAGAACCAGCAGATTAGCGACTTTATTATAGACTTTTAGTCATTGTTTGATGTTTTAAACTATGTGCATGTATTACTTTGATTTTTAAAAAATTTCCATAGCCTCCAAAGATCATTCCAAAAACGTCTGACCCAACAATGTTGTTGCTTGACTGGATTTCAGAAAGGAAGAAGGTGTTCACAGCACACATAGCGACTAAAAGATTTGTAAGGTGAGCGTATAAAGAACTCCCACAGGTAAATAAGATGGGGTGGAATCTGAATCCAAAAGAAAAATGGGCAAAAAAAAAATGCAGAAATCCAAGAGTGGCTCACACATGTATGAAATGTTTCTCATTAAAATTCAGGGAGATCCAAATTAAAAGCCCAGTAAGATGCCGTTTCATTTTTTTCCCCTCTTTTGTCTTTTTGAAACAACGATTTTAAATTTTGTTTTCTTATTCTATTTTTTCCTTCTAGTAGTTGAGAAGTTGTTTACACTTTAGCCATTCTTTTAGTAGTTACACTTGAAAGCTCATCAGGCAGACTCAAGAAAGCCTAACACAGCACAGGGAACTATATTCAGTATCTTGTAGTGACCTATAATGGGAAAGAATCTGAAAAAGAATTATGTATATATATGTATAACTGAATCTCTTTGCTGTGCACCTGAAACTAACACAACATTGTAAATCAACTATACTTCAATTAAAAAAAAAAAAAGAGGAGCCAGGACTTGTTGGTTTTCAAAGTTCTCAGTCTCTTGAGGATGACAAACTATGCTAAAGAAATGGCTTCTGAGCGCTCCCAGGACAACACGGTCTGGCAATAAACCAGGGTAGGACTACACGACCTTTTGTGAAGAGCTCAAAAAGATGGAAAAAGTCACAGTATTATTCAGTCACATAAAAAGCCTTTTCAGGAGAATTAGGGTATTCCTTCCAGACCCTCTCCCATCAAACAATAGGACCTCTAGGACACTTATGAGCTCTGTCCCCCAGCAGGAGCCCAAGGTAGAGAAGGGCTAGTCTTAAAGAGATCTGTGGGAGTCATTTCTGTTAAATGGGGTGAGCCCCAGTGAGATTCAAAGGAGACCCACAGAGATTTTGAGAAAACTATGTAAGTGGAAACACTACTGGCTTGGGCTGAAAAAACAGATGTACAAAGTGAAAAAAGGCCGTTGGAACTCCAAAATTTTGCTGAAAGGAAGCAGGCTGAGTAAATTATTCAGGTGTAAACGCGCACTACCCATCGTGACAAAGGAAGGGTGGGCTCGGAGGTGGAGCCCAGAGCCTACAGGGTGCAGCCAAAAGTCATGGACAATCATTCCCACGCCTTGAAAATTAATCAAGGAACTTGCAAGGTCTAGCCAGTTGGATTTTGGAATTTCCATGGACCAACAATTTCCATCGCCCTTCATCTTCTTGGTTTTTGAACAGAAATGTCTACAGCAGTTACCCTACGTCTGTCCCACCACTGTGACGGGGTGGTGGGGAGAAGTGTGCAAATAACTCATCTTTTCAGTTTCACGAATCCAGAGAGAGAGGAGCCACATCTGAGAGCTGGAACTACACCTGAGGAGCTTCATCTACAGCTGGACCTGATTTAGATCCTGAAATTCTGGACTTCTGAGCTGATGCTGTAATGGGAGGAGACTGAGGGGCCTTGGGAAGGAGAGAATGGAGTTTGCATGTGACAGGGACCTGAATCCCTGAAGGCCAGAAGGTGGGCTGTGTTTGGCAGCTTCTCAGAGGGACCCCAATATTCCCTGCCTCTGAGTGTTCGCATCTCATGTAATGCTCTCTCCTGAACTGGGCTGCTGGACCAGCTGACTCTTCCTGAAACCAGCAGACTTAAGCAGGCCGCCACAGACCCGGACATCAGGCCTCCTCCTAGGCTCTCGTTGCGCATCTTGTAAGGGCACCGCCTGACCTGCCACAGGCTGGCAAGCTTTCGATCCCCCCAGAAACACCAAACTCGGCAGGAACCCTAAGGGATAAAGCAGTCTAGGCCTTCCTAGAAATGTCAGGAAAGGGAAACAGCACGATTGCTCAGGGGCTCAACCTGTTGTTGGAGCCCAGGATCCTCATCCCCCGGCCTCGGGGAGGCAACGGCCTCTCTGCAACGTTGCCAGTTGCTGGACGGACCTGCTGCCGCTATGCCCAGTATCCCTTCTCATCAGTCTCTTCCCTAAGATGAAGGTTGGGCAGGGAGCCAGGGTGACTGACAGCTGGAGCTCCCATGGGGCTCATTAAGGCATGCTGGATGGGGGATCTAGGAAAGTTCACGCTCCCCTGCCACCCCCAGACCCATCAGCGGGCTGGGAGCGTGGAGGAGAGGGGGTCGATCCACCTGAGCTGGGTGTCCCCTGCCTCCTGCCAGCTCAGTGCCCACCTGTGCCCATGGCCAAGAGCGAGGTGTTGCTCCCACGGGCCCAGTAGCAGGCCTGGAATATTCCTAAGTCCCGAAGCTTCCCATCCCCTGGCCTGTGGGTCTCCTCAGACCCCCTGGTACATGCCCTTCGCTGCCTTCCATTCTAGAGCCCCCCCTGGCTACTGTGTACCACTCCCAACGCTTCCTCCCCGTCCGAACCCACCCCTTCCCGCTCCCCAGTCTTGTGACACTGAGCCTGGCTGTCGTCATTTGGATTTGCTAATTTAATCTCCCCAGAGCTGGTTTTTATACGTCATGTTGAAAACTAGCTGAAGACTCTGTACCTACATCCCTCTGTCCATACATGGGCTCATTTTCCTTTTCTGTTTATGCCCTTTTACATCGTTCAGGTGTTTTTGTGTCTCTTTGGTTACTCTCAAACTCAGGGAAAACAGTAGGCACTTCTAGTTTGGAAGGTGACTATTTCTCTCCCAGTGATCGAGAGCAAGGACTCTGAAGGCTGGCTGACAGTATCTGCATCCTTTTCCTGGGTGAATTGGGGCAAAATACTTAATCTCTCTGTGCTTTGGAATTCTCATGTGTGAAAATGGAATTAATAAGCGTAATAAGATTAAACGAGCTAACGGGTACAAAGTTTTTACTGACACACAGTCAGTCCTAAATAAATATTTGTTAAATAAAAATTTAAATTCAGCTCCGCTGCCAGTGAAGGGCAGGTGAGTCAGAGGATCCGATGGCTCCATCTCATCTCAGTCCCTGCCCCTTTCTCTCCCTGCCCACTTCTGGCCCCGTCTCCACAGGGTCTGGATGTCAGAATTTGTGTAGTTCCAGTTACTGCTTCAAGCTATTGGCCCAAGACACCGCCCAACGCCCAGGCCCTGGCAGGTTCTGTGCGCCTTTCGAAAAGATGCTCCACATTACTCGTCAGTAGGGAAGTGTAAACCAAAACCACACTGACATACAGCTTCACCTTAATTAAGATCGCTAAAAAAAAAAAAAAGAAGAAGATGGCAATTTTTTTTAATGGAAAATAACAATGTTGTTGAGAATGTGGAGAAATTAGAACCCCGGTGCATTGTTGCTCCAGATGTCAAATGTTGTAGCTGCTGTGGGAAACGGTAAGGTGCTCCCCGAAAATGTTAAACGCAGAACTAGCACATGATCAAGCAATTCCACTCCTAGGTATGTACCGGGAAGAACTGTACGTAGGGACTCAGCCTTCCCTGATGAGAACACTCAGGAAACTCGGAATAGAAAGGAATTTCTCAACATCGTGAAGGGCATTCATGAGAAATCCACAGCTAACATCGGAGGCAACCATGGAAACCTGAAGGCTTTCCCCCCACAGTCGGTGATAAGACCAGGATGCCCACGTCCCCATGCTATTTAATTGTCCTGGAGGTTCTAGCCAAGGGAATCAGGCATAATAATAATAACAGGCATCCAAATTGGAAAGGACGCAGTAAAACTCTATTTGCAGACGACATGATTCTATGTAGAGAAAATCCAAACACTTCACAAAAGCCTGCTAGTGTTAATAAACAAACTCAGCAACGTTGCAGGGTACCCGATTCACTCCCAAAAACAAGTTGTGCTTTCCCATACTAGTGATGAACAACTGCATTTACACAAGCATTCAAAAGAATGAAATACCTAGGAATGAATTTAACCAAGGGAGTGAAGGACTTGTACACAGAAAACCACAAAGCATTGCTGAAGGGCATGAAGGAAAACCAAAATAAATGGAAAGACGTCGTGGATAGGAGACTTAACATTGTTAAGAGGGCAATTCCACCCAAAGCAATCTGGAGATCCAATGCAATGCCTCTTAAAATTCCAACTGCCTTCTTTGCAGAAACGGAAAAGCCGGTCCTCAGGTTCACATGGATTTGCAAGTAGCCCCGAACAGACAAAACAGTATGGAAAACGAGGAACAAAGTTGGAGGACTCACACTTCCTGATTTGAAAACTTACTACAAAGCTCTAGGAGTCAAAACAGTTTGGTAGAGAGCATGCTTAGCATGCAGAGGTCCTGGGTTCAGTCCCCAGTACCTCCATTCAAACAAACAGACAAACCTAATTACCTCCCGCCTCAAAAAACAAAACAACAGAAAGTCAAAACAGTTTGGTACCAGCACAAGGAATAGAACTGACATACAGAGCAGTGGGGGAGGATGGAGAGTTCAGAAATAAGCCCGTACATTCACAGGCAATTGATTTTAACAAGGGTGCCAAGAGGAATAGTCTGTTCAACAAATGTCGCTGGGAAAACCAGATACCCGCTTGCAAAGGAGGGAATTTGAACCCTTGTCTCACACCGCATATGAAAATTAACTCAATATGGATCAACCACTTAAAAGTAAGTGCTAAAACCATAAAACGTTTAGAAGTAAACCCAGGGGAAATCTTCATGGCCTTGGATTTGTCAGTGGATTCTTAAATGTGACATCAAAGCATGAGCAATGAGAGAAAAATAGACAAATTGGTGTTGGTTTTACAACACTGTGAATGTACTAAAAGCCACTGAATTGTACACTCTACAATGATTAATTTTATGCTATATGAATTTAAAGTCAGTCAAAATGGAGCTTTATCAAAATTAAAAACCTTTGCTCTGTGAAAGACACTATTGAGAAAATGAAAAAGATAAACCAGATGTGAGAATTCACTTGCACACCCTATATGTGATAAGGACTTCTTTCCAGAATGTGTAAAGAACTGAACTCAGTAAGAAGACAAACAAGTCAATTAGAATATGGGCAAAATAGACATTTCACCAAAGAAGACATGTGAATATCTAATAAGCATATGAAAGACGCTGAATATCATTAGTCAATTTGGGAAAGTAAACACATTTTGATGCCATTATATATCCATTCAAGTCACTGTAATTAAAAGAACTCTAGGGATTAAGCCAACTGTCAAGTGCGTCTATCCCTAACACACAGTGGGGGCCTGGAGAAGTGACCACGGGGCAGAACAAAACTCGGTGGACTGTCTCTGAACTAGATTTGGGCCAGAACCCCATTTATCGCCGTTTATTCCCCAGCCCTTCATGCTCCTGTCTGTTAACAAGCGGCCGTGATCACCTTTTGGGTCTCAGGTTATCCAAGTCAGCTGGGAGTCTTGGGCAAATGTCCTCCAAATGTTTAGGCTTTTTTTTTTTTTCTCATGATGCCCAATTCCCCAAGTAAATATCCAGAGTTCCCTAAGGGAGAAGGCCAGAGGAAACATTACCGTGTTCAACTGTCACGTGTCGCCGGGTCCTTCTTCCTGGAGTTCCAGCCTCTTTAATCAGTGGGTTCCAGGCTCAAAAACTGGCTCAGCGTAGAAATTAGGCAAGGGGGTGTGGCTTCTTGGTCATCATCACCGTCCTCGATTTCTTTCGATGCTTCAGTGTGAGTCGTACCTGTGCTGGCTGGCTGGCTACCTTGCCTGTGGCTATGCCAAGATGTCTCTGTCACCGTCTCCATAACTCCCTTCTGCTCTGACCCACCGTCGGCTGCCACTTCAGCCTTGCTGCTTGCTGTGCTAATTGCAACCCCCCCCCCCCCCCCCCCGGCTTCAAGCAGGTAAGTGCTGCCACCTGTCTTCCATTGCTCTGGAGTTGCTGCGTGAGCCCTTGCCAAGGAGGGAAGGCCAGATAAAGGACCTCCCTCAGATCACACAGCCCGTAAGTGATGGAGGCAGCTCCCATCCCAGGCAGCCCGGCCCCAGCGCCAGTTGGCACTACTGCCCTGGAAACCTATTAAAGACAAGGGTGAAAACGGACCCTTTGGAAACCTCCAAGAGCTGAGGGCTGGGCGAGGGGTTGCCTTTCCATTTGGTGTTGATCTACTGCCCCCAGGTGGTCACATCCTGAACTTCATTTTTAAAATTGAAATACATACAGTTACAATGTGTCGATTTCTGGGGTACAGCACAATGTCCCAGTCATGCAGATACATACATACATTAGTTTTCATATTATTTTTAATTAAAGGTTATTACAAGATATTCAATACAGTTCCCTGTGCTATACAGAAGAAACTTTTTAAAAAAATCTATTTTCTGGTTTGTACTTAAATGAAGATCCTCAAACCTCACCCTGCTGGGAGATGCAACCTCTCTGGCCTCGGACAGCATCGTGTGACCTGGGGCAGGTTACTTAACCCTTCTAGGCCTCGGTTCCATCCTTTCTAAAATGGGGTAATGATAGCGAATTAAATGAAATGATAAAATAATACAAATAAATTCCTGGATCAAACTAAGGGCCCAATAAACATTAGCTACGATGCCGGCAGGTTCCTTTCTCTCTAAGTAGGGTGGCAACAGTCACTCTTACCTCTGCTGCAGTGTATGAGCTGCAAGTCTACTGCGGTTGTTCAGAGCCGTATTCAGCACAAGGCCACCTCCTTTTCAAGGCTCCTTGAAAAATGCTCTGCTAGACTAGCTCGGTTCCTGCTGGCTTGACTCCGACTACAGTTGCATAAAAGGCTGGAAGTTGCTGAGGTGATGGGAGGATTGGCTCAGATCCCTGATTTTTGAGACTGTTCAGAAGTCTCTCACCAGACGATGCCCTCCTGCTCTTAGAAGCGGGAAGGACAGACTTCCCCGTAGCTCGAGACATGGATGTATGTATTTGCCCCAAACCTCTCCTCCCTGGACCTGCTGGAGGCTTCTTGGTGTGAGACGGCCAGGCGATTTCACGGCCGTGATGTCTGCTCGTCCACAGGAAGCTTTTAGTCCCCTCGTCTTGCAGAACAAGAGAGTCAGACTTGGAGGCAAGGGGCTGCGCCAACCTCACACTGCACTGGGCCTCAGTGCCCCAGCTGGCACTTCCCAGGCCTCCCTGCCTCTTTGACAATGTGGAGCCCGTACATGATGGCTGATCGCCAGCCTCGAGGACCCAGGAGGGGAGCCCGGCCACTGCCTGCTTCCCTCCCGGCACTGCTGACGTGATCCCTCCGACTACAAACACAAGCAGAAACGGTTCAGGATCTGGTGCCTCTAGTTCACAGGAATTCGCCAATCTTGTCCATCGCGAGAACAGAAGAGGCAGCTGGAAAGTCAGGGTGGTAACTGAAGAAAGCCGGCATGAGGTACCATGAGGTCAGTACTCCTGCTGGACCATGACCTCCAACCTTTGGAAACCGCAGCGGCAATTTTGGAGGCAACTTTCAAATACAGCAGAGCATAGTGCAAATAAAGTATAGCACAGGTGACTTTCTCACCCGGGGGGAGGAACATATGTGCATTCCTAGGCCAGTGTTTCTGAAAGTTATGCTGTGGCTTTAAGGATCCTACCCCAAAATGCTCCCAAGGATGCCCATCTAAATACCCAGAGAGACTTCTGTGGGTTGCCTGCTCTGAATTTACTGTGGTAAAGATAAGGCAGAAATTTTGATGAGGCCAGAGAAGAACGGTAGAAGAACAAACCATCTTGTGTTTCATCTTGTGTTTTCTAGAAATGTCCTAATTTCAGTGTGCTGTCGTATCAGAGGTCACGCCAGACGGATTTTGCTTTGTCTGCTCTGAGTCAGCGCACCTTGGCTCTGGCAGCGGTGGGACCTGGGGACATTTATTTCACCCCTGACTCTGAGGCTTAAGCATTCCCAAGGCAGCAGTGTGGTGGCCGACGGGACAGCTGCCGGGCAGCTGAAGCAAAAGCAAAAGCAGTGTGGTGTCAGCAGCTTGGTGTCCCTAGTCCCACGGGATGACACCGAGCCGGAGGTCTGGGTAGCAGATGGCAGGGGCAGTGGCCGCTCCGCTGTGCCAAAGCCCGCGGTCAACTCCAGCCGACTTCTGTGGACCGATGCAGGGGCCGCAGACACATCCTTGCAGCCGCCGAGGAGACAGGTGGAAAGGGCTGCACAAAACTGAAACCTGGGCCTGGATGAGAAATGGAAATGGCTCCTGAATGGTGGGGAGGCAGGCGAGAAAGGGCCTCAGGGCAGCGCGCCCCGGGAGGAACTGCAGGGCGGCCGCTGCTGGGCCCCAGGGCAGAGCCGCTCCCCTACACTTAGTTTCATCATCTGTGAGCTGGGGATGTTAAGAATATCTAGAGGGAGGGTAGAGTTCAGTGGTAGAGCTCATGCTTAGCATGCATGAGGTCCTGGGTTCAAACCCTGGTACCTCCATTAAAAAAAATTTTTTTTAAAGAATATCTAACACAGGTATATATGTTTATTTTAGATAAAGTTCACATAGCATTTACCACGTTAAAGTACGCAATGCAGTGGGTTTTAGTGTATTCACAGGATTGTGCAACCATCACCATGGCCTATTTCTAGAACATTTTCTTCGCTCCACAAAGAAGCCCTGTGCCCATTGGCTGTCACTCTGCACTCTCCCCTCCCCCCAGGCCCTGGGCACCACTAACGCACTTTCTGTCTCGGGGGGGCGGTTTCTATTCTGGTCATTTCATTTAAATGGAACCGTACAATGTGTGGCCTTTTGTGTCTGGCTTCTTTCACTTACCTGAAGGTTTTCGAGGCCCATCTAAGTTGTAGCAAGTGTCAGAACTTCATTCCTGGGGGTGGGGCCCAGTGGTAGAGTACCTGCTTGGCATGCACGAAGTACTGGGTTCAATCCCCCATACATCCAACTAAAAAATACAAAAAAAATAAACCTCATCACCTCCCCCTCAAGAAAAAGTTAAAAAAAAAAAAACTTCATTCTTCTTTATGGCCAAATGATACTCCACTGCGCAGATGTACCATATTTTGTTTATCCAAATGTCCTGAAGGACACTTGGGTTGTTTCCACTTTTTCACTATTATGAACAATGCTGCTAAGAACATTCCTGTATGAATTTTCGGGTGAAAATACGTTTTTAGTTATCTTGGGCAGAGACCTAGGAGTGGAACTGGTGGGCCATGTGGTAACTGTGTGTTTAATTTTTCGAGGAACTGCCCAACTCTTTCCACCGTGGCTGAGTATTGTAGGTTGGTGTGTGCTTTTAAAATCATAAAAACCATGAACAGAATCTGGCCCACGATATTCATTCTTTCCTTCCATAAATGTATACAGAGCACCTACTATGTGCCAAATGTTGCAGACATAGGGATACAGTAGCAGCTAATAGAAAGCTGGGGTTTTTATGTGTGTATGTGTGAAAAGCCGTATGTCCTGCATCCTTTAAGAAATCTGTGCCCATCCTTGGCTGCCCGGAAGGCAGTTTGGAACCAGGCAGTGTGAAAAAGCATCTGGCACGAGGGACACTGGACAAGCGCCAGAAAGTCTGCACGGTGGGTTTGGGTTTAATCGGATGGACCTGTCTGGTGTTCTGTAACCGTAGACTGGTGAGCACTTGGAAAATGCACTACAAAGAAGGAAAAGGCTTGTTGAAATAGAGCAAAAGTGTTTTTAAAAGATACACCCATCTTCCTTCCCAGACACCCCCCGCCCCACGGTCTCAGCCCCTTAGAGCCCGAGGAGAAAGTGGGAGGCTCTTGTTCAGGGAGACGCCAACGTTTGATGGTTTTCACCATCACTTCTAACCCACTTTTATTCATTGAAGGCGTCTGGCTGTTCAAAAAGGGAAAAACCAACAACAGCCAAAAAGCCAGCGAGGACTCAAGAGGAATAAAGATTGTTAAGGGGCAAGCCTTGTCCGCTCGCCAGTCCTGGGCAGGCGGGGCTTGGGTCGTGCAGGCGACGCTCTGGCTCCTTCCCCATCCCTGCTCTAGTCTCACGTGTCCTGTGAAGCTGTGAGGGAGGTGAGGGGTCCATGTCCCCGTCTGGGCTGAGCAGAGGCCACACCTTCACCTCTCAGACTCAGCGTCGTCTTCGTGGCGTGCCAAGTGCCCTCAGCAGTGGGTCTGAGGGTGGGTCCTGAAAATTCTGCAGGCAAATGAAGCTAAAACTTCCGGTGTCACTGGAAGCACTGGTGAAACACACACACACACACACACACACACACACACACACATATGAAGACAGAAGGAAACAGGCAAGGAAGCAGAGCGGGACTAGAGGAGGAGTGAGATCTTCACGGGCACTTAAAGACTATAGAAAATTCCCTGCAGAACAGCTGAGACCCAGTGCCACACATTCTGTCCATACTTATATCTTAAGATGATGCCACCCGGACACCGAAGCGCCGCATGAATGAAATGGAAAGAGATGCAGACAACACAGTTTACAGATGTATCTGCAAATAGATTCACATCAGAAGACACAGGTAAGCCGGGGAGCCAAGTGATGCTGTTATAAGACAACGCACGTAAGGACCCAGTGTGTCTGGGAGCCAGTTACAATGTTTGTCATTTATTTTAAAATACCGCTGGGGGACATTTTTCAAGGTAAAGTTTTAATTCAGAGCGGGGTCAGCGAACAAGGTGGCTGACATCCAACTGGGTCACACTCCAATGACACGCCCCTTTGCAATTCAGCAGACTTTAGTGAGCACACTGCATATCCCCAAGTGGGTTTTCACTCGTGAAACTTGTGTCTTGTCCCGGGAGGCTCTCATAGACAAAATTAAAGGCATTCGAGACTGGCTGGAATAGCGTATGGGGTAAGGGTGTTAAGGAGCCACGAGATCTTCAGTCTGCAGGGGCTGGGGCTGGGGCTGGCCCCCCAGCTCTGCCGCTTTCGCTGATCTGGGAGTATCACACAATCTCACCTTGAGAATATTGTTGCTTCCACCTCAAGTGTTTAGCCTTCTAAACCACACAGGGCGTGGTCAGAACATCTAGAAAAAGAGGGGGACTCCATCCGGCTCACAGGACAGGATGCCCCAGTTCTGTGCCCGCTTCGCTCTCAAATGCGGGTCGATGTTCTGTGTGTGAGGCAGGATTCCAAACACGCCCACCCCCATCCAGTAGCGAGACTTAAGGCAGTAGCTCACACTCACGCAGCAGATCAGATCAGTCACTTTGCCCACCAGATGCAGCAGGCTTGGTGACCTTTGAATACACTCCCAACTGGGCGAGGGAAAGGCTCTTCCAGGAATTATTTCTGGAGAACTCTCTTATGGGGGGAATGTCTGTAAAAACTGCAAGTTGTAAATAATGCTTAGCCCAGAGCTCTGGACCTCCTGAGAGCCCAACTAGTGTGTACGAATGAGGAGGACGGGGTGATGGTGGTCTACGGAGGCAAGAGGAGCCAGCAAACCACAGGCCACGCCCAAGGTCTGTAAAGGAGACAAGGGGAAGACTAGGTTCCTGGTGGTCCCTGAGGGATTAGTGGCGACCTCAGACTAGAAAACCCAGCGGCCTAGGTTCAAGGAGCGCGGCCCCAGGATGCTGTGTGCACGTGGCTCACAGGGGCTTCAGGTCACACACGCACGTTCTTCAACGTCTGCACGCAACCCGCTCCCCAAGGAAAGTGACCAAGCGACACAAAATCGTACTGGAGGGTGCCTTTTTGATCAAGCGACCTCTTTCACTAGCTGCTGTGAAGTTCAGCTGACTTTATACAAGCTGAGAACTTGAGGGGAGCACGGTCCTTTGTGAGTAGAGGAGGCTGACCAAGGCACTGCCCCCCTGGCAGCAACTGACCAAAAGGCCACGTGGACTTTAGGTCCCGGACCAGCCTCCCTGACCCGCGAGAATCTTTCACATCTGAATCTGCTAACCACGTTAGCGAGGCTTGCTGCCGGGTTCCCTAAACAAGGAAGTTCCCAGGCCCATGTTTGTTTATAGAACAACTATTTGCCAGAGATGTGCTGAACACTAGAAGCACCCGGAGGTAACGAGCCCTCAGAATCAAAGACAAAGCATCGCTTCGGCGTGGCTGCAGTGGACGGGCACGGGGAGTGAGGTTTCCACACCATTCTGAAAAACAGTCACCTGAATCTGGCTTTGGAATACCGTGATGAAATCATTCAGATTAAGGCTGTGTTTAAAGCCACAGAATTTCACAACATTGTCACCGGTGAGCAGAAAGCCTGCCAACAGCTGTTCCATCTCACATTCCAACCTGAATCGCGCTCCACCTCCACCTGCAGGCAGGGCTTCAGTGACTCCGTCTGAGTGTCCAGCGCGACTTTAAGGAGCCCAGCAAAGCATGACCCTTGAGGCAGCATTAGCACGCACTTCAGCATGTAATTCCGGGGAAGCATCAGACCCCCCGCTTTCTTATTATTGCACATGAAATCCATTTTCCATGTGCCTCCAAAACTGTGCGTGCAAGTCGGTGAGGCTCACAGCAGACCTCTCACGTACCCATGCGGACGCGGGCCTTTTTGCTGTGAAACTGCTGTTGAAGAGCTTTCCGCTCCCAGTCCTCAGCTACACTTGGGCAGCCTTTTCTACACTCCGGGCTCACGGGGCTGTTGCGGCGGACTTAGGGCTCACCTGCTCGCGCTGAACGCCCTCAGCGGCAGGGACCTCACTCAGAAGGCCCTTTCCCTCCAGCTGCCTGCTTCCACTCCTTCCTCTTGCCCACCTCACCCTGTGTGCCCTTAAACAGAGCTATGAGTCACGGAAGTCTGTGTCACACCCAAGAGCCATGGAGCAAAACACACATGGAAGAGAAAACCTCGCCGTGAGAGGCCATCGGGAGAACTCTGAACTCCTTACCCGTTTGCCTTTAATTGTGGCTCACAGACCAGAAAACACACAGCAGGCTTAGTGATCGTTCAATCTCTGTACATTATCGAAAATTCAAACGTTGAGACCGGAAAAGAACTGGGGGGAGGGAGAGGATAACGGGATGGACTTTGCTGTCGCTTCCGTTATTCTTGTCATGTAATCTGCAAACGCTATTTCTTCTGGGGGCCACCGGGAGGGGGGCTTCCTCGTCCACCGCCTGGGTCTAACTGTAAATGAAGTAAGAACCCACTGCTCAGTAACAAACCTCGGCTCCGATTCTGTGGGTTAAAAGAGAAGCCAATCAACCGACCAAAACACAACCTACATAGAATCCTGAACACTTCACTGCAGCCAATCACAGAAATCGTATCTTAAGGCGATGGCCATAAAAGCACAGGCATTTCTACTTGCCCAAAAGAGCTAAAGTATTTTAGAAAACGAATGAATGAAATGCAATCTGAGGAAGTCAGGAGGTAGATTCTACTATTTTGGTCAAATCCCCAAATTCCATTGTTTTCTGATTGGACACGCAGGAGTTGGGAGCGTGCACACACCCCCCTCCCCACAAGTTCTAGTTCAGCAGGAATTGCTTGGGGATTCTTAAAACACACAGCACATTCTATTTCATAAGTTACACAGAAATAGGAACAAATAAACCTTCAAACACCGCCTGGAGGTCTTCCTCTCCACATTTTCCAGGGGGTTCTCTATGCGTCATGTCATTAAACTCCTTTCAGAACACCTTGAGCAGAAAGACTTCACTTAGTTCCAAACAAAGAGTAAAGACAAGACCTGTGGAACACTTCACAGACACATCCCTAGATACTCAAACTCAACAAACAAAAAACCTCTCAAGACTCACGATCTGGTCCTTAGAATTGAAGCTGTGGCCAGAATAAACACTGGTGTATTGATTTTCTTTCCTCTACATCACGGTCTTTGCAATGATTTTTATTCAATGATTCCAATGATATGATGTTAATTCAGAAACTGAAGAAAAAGGACACAAGAATTTGAAGGGCTTAAATATATTTTTTATATTGATAATCTGTGTCTTTCTGCCCTAATACATTATTGTTCATTACATACATGATGCGGTGAGGTATTTGTGAAATATCTGGCAGAAAATAATTAATACACAGTATTCTACATGAGATGGACTCTTAGGAACCTTCAGGTCTTCTGAAGTGTCAAGCTGAACATCTAAATTAAACTGACCTGCCTGGACTTGACAGTTGTTCCCTCAAACCCTGTTAAAAAACGAAGGATCTTACATTTTCTCAGAATTTGTGCAGAAAAGGGAAATCACATAATTGGCGGTTTCCATCTCTCATATCCTAAGTAATGCATTCACACAAAGTCAGGACCTCCATGTCCAGCATGAAAAGGAAAAAACAAAGAACAAACAAAAACCTGGACTGGAGATACAGTATCTCTGAATAACGGTTAGGTTAATTTAATTCACCAACAGCAAAGAAAGCCAAGTGGTCAACAGTCTTGAAAATGCTTTATTGAAATGTGTGACTTATATGCAGAAGATGTGTGTGAAAAGACCACAGCTTGAAAACTGGTTTTTGAAACGTCTCAACAACCAATTGAAAAAAAAAAAAAAAAAACAAACCCTACTGGACCGGACTTCTAGTATACCCAGAAGTCTGGGGTAAAATTTTCCTTGAAAACATTTTCCATCACAGAAACGAAAGAAAACGATGCTAGGGTATTTGGAAGTTGTTGGAGTCTGAAGTCTCAGAGGAGGAGAAGCAACAGTTTTTCAGACGTGTGGGGTGACTTCTTTTTTGGTTACACCTAGATGAGCATGGACTTCACAGTTCTCGGGAGGACCCCGGAGGGTGCTCAAGTCTGTATGCTTGTTGTGTTGAAGAAACAGAAACACAGACGGGACAGGAAAGGACTACAGGAGAAAAGAGGGAGACGGAGGAGAGGGCTCAGAGAAGAGAGCGCTGGAACGAGACATGATTAGGTTAAGTCTAGTTATAAATTTATCAGAAGCTGTGCGCACCTTTTTTAAAAGTCCTAAATTTACATTCCAAAAACTGCCCCCCAACCCCCAAACCCGCTGTCCCTGCCTTGGAGCTATCGTGAAAGTCTATGCACAAAAACGGAAACAAAATAAAAAATATCCCGGCCCCTCCAAACCCCAAAACAAACCCAAAAAAGCTGTACATTTTTTTTTTACATATAGGATTAATAATATAGGCATATAGGTGGCATGATTCAATTAAAAGGCTTTACTTTTTATGCTGAAAAAAAAAACCCAATAAATAAAAGGTGCTAAAGTTAGCAGTAAGAATTTGGTTGTAATATATTGACAAAGTCTGGGAAGGCAAATCCTCAGAGCTCCCCTGATACTTGATCTGTCTCAGCAAACTAGGAAGCAAATACACAAACAACGCGGAGTATGATTGAGAATGTGAGATTTTCAGAAACAAAGACAACATAATTCAGGTTAACTTTGTTGAACAGTGAATAAGTGAAATTCATCTACACCTGAATAGAACATATTTTAACAATTGAAAAAAATTTTAAACAACCACAAAAAGTAAAAACTTTAAACAAACAGAACAGGATTTGTTTTCAGGGCACACAGACGCCTGCAGCAGTTTCTCACAGTAGCTTTACTGGTGTGTCTTCTGTGGATGAGTTAGAGACAGGCTGAGCTCCACGCGGGAAGGTGACTAACAGGGCGACAGGACAGTCACACAGGGCGGAGCGCGACCCCGGCTACGACCCCAGGTTCCACTGCAGAGCTGGCCTGTGTGCGGGAGGCACACAGAGAAAGGTGATTCAGGCGGACATTATTCAAAAGCTACTTCGTCAAGTAATGCTTTTCGCCACGTAACCATTGAATAATGTTTGGGAAAGCTTTGGGCTTTTTATTTTTGTTGAAGTTTTACTCCTTGTATTTAATTTTTTAAATAACAAGGTCACTAAAACTCATGCACGCTGCAAAAAACCTCATGCAGTAGTTAAGGTAAACCATCCAAGCAGTTTTTATTCATTAATATTCATAAATACACACAGCAGCTTCATTAGAGATTTTCAATTTTCCTCTTCAGTTTGAATGTGGAGTATTAGGAGAGCCTTTTGCATGTCAAGGTACAGGAAGCAGAGGTCACCCCTGCACTGCTACCTACATTTACCTGCTAGAAGTAAAAATTAGTTAAGTGGAAATGATTATCATATATTTTTTCTCTCTTCCTTTTGAATGTACACAATGTAACAAGAGTGACAGACCTGAAGTTACAATCACCAAACAAACCCAAGATAGCTGTTGTCCACTTTCATTGGCAAATACAGCACAGAGGACACTGTCTGCGGATTGGGGTGTCATCAAAGAGGAGGTGGTGGAGGCTCATTTCCTTTATTACTCTCTTTCAGATTTAGGTTTTCTAAAGCGACATCTAAAGGCATAATATCTACACAGCCCATAGCACCGAAATCTGCCATCTCCCCCCGTTCCTCCTCGTCCGAGGACGAGCTCTCCTCGCGCACCAGCGTGGACAGGAGCAGCTCCTGCACGAACAGGCTGCGGTCCGCGCGCTCGCTCTCCATGCACTGGCGCTCTGCTTCGGACAGCTTAGGGTCGTTCAACCTGCGTGAATTAAGCAGAGAAGACCTCATTGGTAAAACTTCAGTGAACAACGGCACGGCCAGCTGCTTCACAGGCGGCGGAACTCAGGCTCTGATTTATCACCTCAATTACGTCGGGACGAGTCCCCCACACTGGCAGCAGTGCTGCTACCCTGAGGTGTGCTCTCTGCTTTAGTTAGATTCAATGAGAAAAAATACAGTTGCACTTCTCACACTCTCTTTAGAGAAAACCGTGGTGAAAGTTTTTCTAAGGAAAGCGGAATTTCTACCAGATGAGACGCCTGGACGAGCAGCGGTCTCTCTAACCAGAACCTCAGCGGTGCATAGAAAAAAGCCGAAAAGTAGCAGCCACGATCGCAGCAAAATCTGTAGTGATTAGAACAGGCAAGCAAAGCATTCTTCCTTTGGCTTTTCTCTGTTACTTCCACCTAATTCCTCGTGAAATGAAGATACGCCCAGAAGCCTGGGAGGGTGCGCACACTCACACGCCTGCCCTTCTCCCACCAAGGACCCCGGGAGCAGGGTGACCCAGGGTTTACCGGCTCGCTCGTCTGACACAGGCACGTACAAGGCCTGTGTCACCCTGGGAAGCGGTTCATCCGCAGATTCCAGACAGACGTTAAGAGCTAAATTCTTGTTACTAACCTGTTAAGTGACTGACGCAAAATTCCACTTAGTTTCAGTGCTAATTTTATTTCTCTACATTTTTAGTGGCAAAGAAAGAAAGGGAAACTAGTCGGAGCCCTGGGGTCAGGAAAAGTGACAAACAGGGAGAAGACGGTGACAGCAGGAGGAGGCCCAGCAGGCAACGCCACAGGTGCCTCTCCCAGAGGAGCCGGGGGCAGCGGAGCCCACGCTCGCCCACCGCCCGCACCTGTTCCCTGCTGCCCTCCCTGTGCTGAAAGACACGGGGTCCCACAGCAACAAGGGAAGAGGCACACTGGGCACCCACTATGGGCCAGGCTCTGTTTTAAGTGCCTTTTGTGTGGATTCTCTCTTTTGACTCCTCCGAGTTACGGCTCATTATCATCAGTGACTTACAGGAAGAAGAAATGGGAGAGGTTAAGGGACTTGCTCAGGAATCGCCTAGCTATCGAGCTCAAAACCACGGAGTGACCAGATCTATGACTGGAAAACAAAAGACCTAAGTTTCAGAACTGAAAGAACCCAAAGGGATCTGGAAAGTAACGACATAAAAGCCAAAGGAAGTGACTGACGACATTTATGATTGAAACTAAACTAAGAATTTAAGAGAGTCTCTAATGAAAGAGGAGACGGAGCAATATTCTCAAGTCAAAAACTTCCGAAGTGTTAAGAAATGAATGCATTCTACGTCCTGAGCTTTGGAAAAGGCCCCCAAAAGAGAAACAAACCGAAGTCACACCTGTTGTAAAGGAAGTGCAGAAGGCCGTCTGCAGCCAGCAGGCAAACCCGAGACACACAGCCTGAGGCCCCCATCCTTTGGAAAAGCACATAATTCTACTACTATTGTTCTGATTTTTAGGAAATAACAGAAAATGTTTCCCTCCTGAGGGGCAGATCAGTACTAGGTACCACCAGGTACATCGGTACTCGGGCTGGGCTTCCTGAAGGGCCAAACTCCACCCGGGACCCAGGCGTAGCAGCAAAGCCGGTCAGGATCCCCAGACTGGGCAGCGAAACGAGCCGGCCCCGCTGCCTGAAGACTGGAGTCTGACATACGCGCTTATGCAACTGCTTCCTACAAGGGGAGCCATTTTTGGATCCCAAAGAAACTGTCCCACCGTCAGTTCCAGGGCAACAGGAACAGGAGTTGCCCTGGGTGAGGAGCCCCAAGATGAAGCCTGAGGCCTGCTTAACGCACAGGAGAGCTGTGCGGCCGGGGCAAGGCTTCCCTCGGAAACATGGCAGCCGCCCTCGCTGCCTTGAGGACTCACAGCGCGCACGATAATGTATCTGAAGTTCTGAGAAGCCCCAGGGTAAATAAACTATTTTTGTTACTTAGTTTTGCCCAACTTATTCATGAGGAAAAAAAAAGCTGAACGTAAATAACTATATTCCTTAGGATATTTAAAGTTCTAGGGAATATTTCGGGGGAAGTAGTGCCTTAGAAAAACCACGAGTCAGGATCAAAGAATACAACGCAGATGTGGAAAGGGGTCTACAAATTGCGAGGTGCTGTGCAACGCACGACACCGGACAGCAGAAGGGAGCCTTCCAGGAGGTAAGCCGGGATGCGAGGGAAGCGCTCAGGGCAGCCGCATTGGGCCCTGGCCGCTGGCTGCTGGCTGGTGTGGAACAACCGCACACGGAAAGGTCCCAGAGGAGGCCCACCAAGTCTGGAGTGCAGGAGACAAAAACAAAACCACAACAGGGCAGGCTGGGAAGATGTCTTTTCCAAACGGCCCTGGGGCAAGACATCCACTGCACCCACACGGCAGTGAGCTCGCAGCACACAGCTGGCAGGGCTCCTTTCTGAGGCAGGCACCCCGATCTGGCCAGCGCCAGGCCTGCTGCCGCCCAGTCCCTACAGGTAAGGTTACGTGGCAGAAGGGCGGGTCCGCCTGTGGCTCTGTGATTTATGCCAAAGCAGTAGTTTCTGGTAATAATCAGTCACAGTTACTCACTCTGCAGAGGTAATCCAAAGGTAAATCCCCCACTTGAACCTTCTCCTTAGACCCAGGACAAATGACAATAAGTACCATTAACAGGGCCTTCATCATCTGCCAGGAGCTCAGCCAGACCACACGCACATCAGAGTTCCACTTCCTCCTCAAACAGCAAAACTCGTGGGAGATCCCGAGAAGGCTGAGGTCGGGGGCAGTGCGGTGACTTGCCTAAGCTCCCAACTAGGAGGTGGCAGGGCTGGGGCTCTCAACAAGGGTCCTGCCTGTGGGGTCTGCAGACATCTGTCACTCTGCATCCACAGCATTATTTACAGCGATGCTCACGTGCCTCTGCACTCACAGAGACACGTCAACGTGTGAGACAAAAGAAACAGACATCGAAATAATCTTTCCTCCTAATTGTCACACACATTACATTTTGGAGATAACTGATACATTACACCAATTTCCTTCTTCATTTTACAGTTTTTACTTTATATTCCGATTCCATTGAAAGCTCAAATGAGTCCAGATTCATTATCTATTAAACCTAAGTCTACTCACCCCTGCTCCTCCTAAAATGCTTTTAGTTTTAAAAGTCATATAAAACGCCTATGAAGTCTCAAAAGAGGATCAGATTCAGTTGCTAATGGTAGCTTTCAGAAGTAAGAACTCTACTCCAGGGCCACTTGCTGTGTGTGCTAAATATTTTTCACACTGTGCTGAACCACATTTTTAAACCGTTACTTTGGTGTGTGCTAACCCTGGGAATTAAAACCCCACCACCTAGCTCACAGCGAAAAAAAAATGACAATGAATATATGTATGTTCACGTATAACTGAAAAATTGTGCTCTACACTAGAATTTGACACATTGTAAAATGACTATTACTCAATAAAAAAGGTAAAAATAATTAACATTTAACATTGAACAAAGTATCTCACCCTAAAAAAAAAGTCCCACCACCATGTTATAAAATCTTTTAATATTCCACCACAGACTGAAGCTGGCAATAAGAAGACAACGTTGATTATGATAATAAATGTACAGACATGTCCCGTGTATGCATGATAGGGTGTTTAAGTTTTACAGGCCACGTGGAAAAAGAAACTCACATCAGAAGATGATACATTGTTAGAACAGGGCCATCAGCATTTCTAGCTTACCTAAAATAAATGATTATTTTCCATATTTCTTAGGAAGTACTGAATACGCAGTTTTGACTAGAGATCTGTGAGTTTTAGTGGTTCAATCAAAGGCAAAATCTTTGCTCAAGCCGCTCACCCCAGGTGAACAGCGGTAAGCGCAAAAGAGAAGAGACCGCCCCGGCCGCAGTGCCCATCACACGGCGCTTCTCGGAGCTACGCCCGCGAACGGACTACCTTGTTAAGAGGAACTGGGAGTTCTGCAGCGCCTGCTGACTGCTGTCCGTGTTGGCTGTGCTGGCCGTCGCCGTGGACTGCGTGACCGCAGCGGTGACGCTGCTGGCGTTGGAGCGCCGGGTGGCGTTGCGCGCGGTCTCCAGCTGCTGGCGCGCGGCCTGGGCGTGCTGCCGTTCCAGCTGCAGCTGCATCTGCAGCTGCTGTAACTGAGAAGCGGAAGGGCCAGAAGAGTTAAGCTGTCCTCCTGCAGAACGTCTCACGCCTGACAACTGAGATAAAAGCTCTGCCAACGGAAACGGAGACAGTTAATGGCCGCTCGCGCAGGAGGAAGACGAGACGCCGCGGGTCTTTCTACCAGAGGGACGCGAAACCCATCACCGACGGGCAGGTAGCCCGCAGCAACGCTCAGTTTTCGGCTCGGAGCGCAGCACCCTTCACAACGCCCCCTTGGAGGCCGGCGCTGCTGCAGGTGGGGAAGGCAAATACTCAGGAATATTAGCTCACATAAATTATTTTTAAGCAAAACATAGCAAATTGTTTACGTTGTCTGCTTAATGAGCTAATTTAGCTATACGCTTTCTCTGAGTATTTTAGTGGATTACGGCGGTTCACCTGCCGCTCCAATCAGAACATAAACCCTCTCAAGACGAGCTCCCTGAAAGCAGGGATCCAGCCTGCTGTTTAGGACAGTCCCAGTTCTTAGAACAGCACCTGACACGTAGGAGGCGCTCCAACACTTATTTGCTGATTGAACGACTATCAGAATCGAGCCCAGGAGGCCTGCATCACTCCTAACTGTGATGCTAGCGCCCCCTCTGCCTTCTCTCTGGGGCTTTCTTGTATTTTGCCTGAGCGCCAGAGCAGCCTGCAGGGAGGACCGCTGGTGACGCCCAGCGAGGCCGACTGGCTCCTGCCTGTACAGCCCGTCTGTGGCCGGTTACAGTCCAGACTCTGCTGTGTGAATAATGCTGGGCTCATCAGGGGCCGCGGATCCCTGTCCCCGCCCCTCATCTAAGTGAGGTGCGGTGACCGCCTTCTCCCTGGTGCAGGTCTGCCTGGCTTACAGGGAACTGACGGTCACCTCGCCGACATTCCCAGGCTGGCAAACACTTCACATTAAAACTCATTAACAGGACACGTCTCTGTTTTACTGCCTACTGTTGTTTCATCCCAGGGTTCTTAACACCATTCTTTCATACGGTCCATCACTAACACGAGCTGATCTTCACTTACAAAAAAAAAAGAAAACGTCTCAGTTTTGAATTTTGCTCCCAGAAATTACTTTTAGAGCCTGCTACAAAGGACAGCAGGCAAATATTTCCTTTGGATGAAGTATTTTTTCCAATTCCCAAAACTCAGTTTTTTTGAGGCTTACTGCACATGCAAACACCCAGAGTGAATTTGGAATTAAGATTTTATATGTGTACCTCACATCTGAAGGGAGGTTTTATGATTAACATTGTTCTTACCTTCTTTTGGGGGGGGTGGAGATTAGGTTTATTTATTTATTTATTTATTAGACGAGGTGCTGGGGATTGAACCCAGGACCTCATGCATGCTAAGCATGTGCTCTACCACTTGAGCTATACCCTCCCCTCAACACTGTTCCTATTTTCCATCACAGATTTACACTCATCAGCTTTTCAGGGCTTCCAGGTCCACGGTGCACTGTGGGTGTTTCAGAACCTGCACGGGCTTCTGGAGTCTTCCTGCCTGCCTGTGCTTGGTGTGTCTTTCAGAGTCTCAAGCTAACGTGATTTCTGACATTTTATTTTGACTCTCAAACCTTGTGCTCTGCTGCTGGCTTCCCAGGTTGGCCATGCATTAGACCAGTGACTTGGCTATGAACTACATGTTCAGACGGTTTTCTTTAGTAAGATTTCCCCAAGCTATTAAAACATGTACTTTTCAGTATGTCCCACAGCAATCAACTTCTCAAATTGAGGCAAGGATAGAAGTTCCTACTTTACTTTCTTCCATGAGTCTGTCGATTAGTTTTCTCATCTGTGTACGTGGGGAGGCTGAACCATGGAATTCTGAAGGTCTTTTAACTCTTAA
Organism: Vicugna pacos; assembly: GCF_048564905.1. NCBI lineage: Eukaryota > Metazoa > Chordata > Mammalia > Artiodactyla > Camelidae > Vicugna > Vicugna pacos. The sequence continues at coordinate 13,316,357 of NC_133014.1, forward strand.
ATCTTTTATGAGTTTCTTGGGTTTCTGGAGGCCACCAATGGAACATAGAGCCATCCCTTATTATCTTACACCTCAAAGCACTTAAAGAAATGCCAGGATGCTGTGAACCACTTGATGTGGCCTGCTGTAAACATGGTTTATACCTATAAAATTGAGGGGAATTCTGTCAGGGAACACAGGAGTGTGATGAGAACACAAATCCCACCAAAACTGTCTAAAGGGAGCACCCACCCCCTGCCGTCTCCTTCACTGCCGCGAAACTCACTCACCAGCTATAGGATCCATGGCTTCCCTGCTGCTTGGAGAATACGAGCTCTGAGAGGAAGAGAGGCCGCCAGCAGAGCTGCTGGTAAAGTGCATGTTTGACCTGCGAGCTCGGGGCCCTCCTAAGCCCCGGCCGGGGTGGAACATTCTACGTACGTGTCGAACACCACTCGATTCATCATGGCTCCAAAGTTAAGAAAAGGACTCAAGTATTTCACAGAAAGAAAAAAAAAAAAATCACTTGAGCCCTGGCAAGACAGGCACGCAGGTTTCCTAAATTATCAGCATTTTAAAATAGCACATTTCATTTAGAATGCAAATGTCACAACTGTACATATAATGGCTATTAACTCTTTAAAAAGACACTCAAACATGAAGCCACGTGTGAGCGTGTGCATAGTACGTGTGTATCTTGTGAATGTGTGTGTGTTTTCAAAGAGAAAAAAAGCTTCTCCAGGTGGGAAGGAGCTTCCTCCTGGGCTCCAGCTACAAGGACCAGAGGGGCGTCCCCAGAGGAGGCGGGGACCTCGCCTGGTCAGACACCCAGGGCCAGACAGTCCCTCGCCCTAATCTCAGAGCTGAAGTCCACATACGTTCACGTCGAAGTAACCACAAATAAGAAGCATCAGTTGTTAGATCTGGTGAGCACTGTGCTAATATACAGGCTAATCAAATCTCACCGACCATCTATGATGAGAAAGGGAACACTGTAAACAATTCAAATGCCGGAGTAAAAGGCTCCTTTGGGCTTTCAGTTTTAATCGGTCCTCAAGTTTTTTTTTTTTTAACTGCTGCTGCTAAGCAGAAAACCAGATTTGAATTTCTTGTATAAATGGACAGAGTTAACAGCATGTTTATCAAGAAATCAAATTTCCAGCAGCCTCGATTATCTTAAAACACCTGCACGTGAGTGAAACTGAAGACGGTCCTGAGGAGCAAACAGCTGCCCAAACTCACGAGGGCAACGTTGTGTTTCCACAGAGGCGAGTGTGAGTGTGCAGGAGGGGCCAGATATTGCAGCAGGAGAGACTTTTCTTTCAAAGCAGCCAACAGAGCAGCTATACGAGGCGGGTGAATTTTGGGCTGGCTTCCCGGTTCTTCAGAGGATGGTTCAGGAGTCCTGTGGGGACAGGAAGCCCCCCAGATTCATGATGGTGGCTTAGGTTCTACAGAAAGTGATGCTATGAAAAGTGCACTTTGGGAAGAATTCCATCAAAGTAGTTAAAAAAAAAAAGGCGGGGTGGTTTTGAGGCTCTCATGACAAACAGAATTAGCACATAGCGGCACTCGGAGTACCTGGAAAATCAGCGTGTTTCCAGGATAACCGCTGTGTCAGCATTCTGCTTTCTAGAACTTAATGGTGATTCCTGTTAGGAATCTAATATGCAACACATGCCTTCTCTCATTCTTGTGTTTTGCCTCATTTAATCTCCTGGTAACCAAAGACTTCTAAAAACCTCACAAAAACGGATGTAGATGATGTGAGACAGTCTACTGAATGGATACTAATTTCACTAGAGGCCCTTGACCTTGCTGAAAACGTGCAGGGTAACAGCGTGGTTTTAAACGAGCTGCCTAGTAGCTTCTGCGTGAAGATGGGGAGAAGCGTGGGTCAAGCGTAACTCTTCTGGGTATTGTTGCAGGATTCTTTTATACAAAATGCAAAGTGACTCAAAGGCTAAAGTATTCTTGGCCCATTTGGGTTCTCATATTCTGTTTAAAAAAAAAAGCAAAACACAAGCACTGTATTCTTGATTTTGCTTTCAGTGTCCCCTGCATTTAGGAGAGAGGAGCGTGGGTTCCTGTTCGTTCAGCACGTGCCCCAGACTGGCTCAGACCAGGCTGATACTCTGATTTCTCGGGATGGTTCCATATCTTTCACCTTCTATTAGTTTCTACTTTTCCTAACTCTAAAGGGCCACATTCCTGAACAGAAAATTAAGAACTGTGAACATGGGATGGGAGCTGTAGGACAAGAAAACCACCAGACCAGTTTCTTCCTCAAGTAAGCCTCAGGCTGAATTATGATTGCCAGGAGGCCAGCAAAGGAATCAGAGTGAAGTCTGGCAGGGAGGAAAGTTGTCATTAGCTCTTGAATTGCTTCAAATTGTAATGAACACAGAAATCTTTACATGAGAACAGAACAATTAGAAAAACGACTCATAACTTGAAACCAGAAGCACTGAGTACAAAATTACTTACTCTGGTGGGCTAGTACCCGCCTGGAGACTGCAGGGAAAACTGCCAGGAATGGCCGTGGGGGTGGCTTGGGAGGGCGAGCAGACACGAAAGCGGGAAAGGAATCAGAGCTGGACCTGACCTTAGGCGATCCTACTCAGAGACTGGGCGGGAAACGCCTCTCTCTGGAGAAGGAGACTGCAGAAGGGAAGGGAGCCGTGCGATGCGCACCTCCCCACCACTGCACCCACTACCGGGCGAGGTAGCAGAGCGCAGGGCCGGCAAACAGGCACAGCCTCCTTACGGTTAACGAATCAGATTTTAGTCTGGATTCGCATTTTCCTCTTTTGTATGAAAGCACCCTCCCGAAGACTTATAACCTGGCTAAACTGTCTTACAACAAAAAATCAGATGGTAATGAACTAAAGATGGTGAGCAAGTCAGCTTTCACTTACTCAGCACGGTTCATGTAACAGTCAAAGCGCAGAGAAAGAAATCAGAAATTGTATCTCAGTACTGAGTCACTTTTAGAAAAAGGTCAAATCAACTAACATAACTTGGAGGTTAGTTTTTCTCTTCAGGAATACAGTCCTTAAAAATAATCAAAATGACAACATCACAAACAACGCTTTCCCTCGGTGCCTCGTAAAAGGATATTAAATCTCTAGGGGCCCGGTGTTCAAGTGTGAGATGGGCTGCGAAGTCGTCCGTGACGTGGTTGGGGTCGCCTCCGGGCAAGGCCGCGCATATCGGGCAAATCTGAAATGAAAGCGGAGAAAGCAATTTACGTACAGATGAAACTGACCAGACACCTTTCCGGGTGAGTATTTTAACGCGAATTTTACCTGGACCAAGTCTTACGGTGGCAAAAGCACCGCAGAGCCTGAACTAGCGAACGGCGGCGGGCCGAACAAGCCGCGGGCAGCGGCGCTGCGACCCTCCACGGAGCCGCGCTGGCAGCCACCGCATCCCACACGCAGTCAGACCCGAGCTCCGCCGGAGGCTTCTTATGGTCTCGCAAAATAGCTTCCGTGAAAAACGGTTTCAGTGTGCCGCTTAGGACACCTTCACGTCTGACCAGGTCCAGTCTTGAACGGCGAAGGCTGAGACATAAGCTTCCTCAAAGGAAGCTGGACTCGAGGACCAAACAAGACCGCAAAGCTCTTATTAAGACACAGCTGAACAGGCTTAAGTACCTCGAGTGTGACGTAAGACAGACAGGGATTACTGATTCTGTGCAAATGTGCTCTACCAGGCCGTGAATGGGACTTCCAAAGGGGGAAAGGGAAGATGAGAGACCATCTTTAGAACCTTATTTCCAGAAGGGCCAGGAGGCAGGACAAAAGCCTGTGGTCAGATCAAGGTCAAGGAGAAGACCACTTCCCTGTGGGCCGGAGGGCAAGGGACAGAGGAGAAAGCAGGAATAAAACGCCGTGTCCACAGGCAGAGGAGGCTTCACATCTTGGGATCGCGGTTTCTGAAACAGGAGTTTCAACAGAAGTGGTGAAACAGGAGGGAGAAGGAGAAGGTACAGAGAATGAGGAATTTTCAGAGGAAAGGCCCTTATTCTTCCAGAAATCCAACTGGCAGATGACGGTCTAAGAGTGGTAGCCAAGCCGTGAAGTAGGAAGACCTTCAGCCTTAAAGAACAGAGCCAAGAAGAAAGGCTGATGCACAGGCGCACAACCAGAGGGGGCCCGGGAACCGTCGAGCTGAAGGCCCCTCTCCGGGGGCGGGGCAGCTGAGGCCAGGCCCCTGAGTCACTCGCCCACACACGTGTCATGGGCCTCAGTTCTTCACCTGGAGTAAAATCGGGCATTTGATTGACCTTATTGCTGGCTCAGAGCAGGTGGGAGAGGCGAGGGGAGCTGAGGCGCAGGAGGAAGGTGAGACTTGAGGGACAACACAGGGGCACGGAGGGGAAACAAACGACTCTGATTCCTAGAGCCTGAACGGACACGGACCCCATCTTCCATGACCAGAACGCAGAGGCCCCCCTCGAGACTCGGATGTGAGCCCAGTTCCTCTTACACACAATCAGCTGTCCTGACTGCCGGCCTCGGGACTGACAAACAACCTCAAGAAAACCTACAGATGCTCATGAAAAGTAACATCTACACATGACAATGTGCAGAGGCAGGGAGGCCCCGAAGGGCCACGCCTGTGAGACGAAGGACAGAGAGAAGTAGATGGCGTGCCTGTGGCTTTTTTAGAAGATGCCAGAAAGGTGGTCAGACTTTTTTCTTCTTTGTCAGAGAGAAAAGCAATTGTAGCCGTTCACAAGCTTACTGGTTACCAACACTCTTTACCAGGAACGCAGGCTTTACTGTCCGCTCCACTCCTGGGCCGTGACACTGAATACGTGTAGAGTCCGACACACATACTTCACCTTTCACGTGCTTCTGTCTTCCCTAGCCAGACTGTGAAGTCTCTGAGAAATCCAGGACCGTGTGACTTCCCTGTCTGGGAACTGCTTAAAGCTTGCTTTAAAGCAAAAAGACCAGCAAGGTTCGGAGAAGCAGAAACTACCTCCAATTGTTGAAAAATAAAACAAAACAAACCAGCCAGCTTAGACATCTTTGAGGCAGCATTTTGCCATGATTAACAGGCACTGGACTATGTACAGGTTTACTGCAATATCATAAGACTGCACGGGTAAGACTTTTATCCGAAGGGAAAACAGCTGGAAAAGGAAAAGGCATCGTCCTTCTAAGATACTTCCTTTCACACTGGCTTTTGGATAAAATCTCTGCAGAACCTAAACTGCCCAAAGGTAGCCACTGAAGTTCCGGTTCTCTGAGGATGCTGGTGCGCAGACTTAGATGCGAAAGGTCTCCTTGAAAACACGCATTCCTGGAAGGAAGACGGAATGGAAAAGTACAGATACCAGTCGACTAAGAATGTCCTGAAAAGACGTGATCGTCTCCTGCAAACCAGAAAAGCACCTCTGAGATAGGGACGTAAAAGAAAAATCAAGACCCTTCAATACTGTATATTAACTTCACTTTTGTAAGTCAGAGTCCTTCACATGTCATCGCAGGGATGAGAGAGCTGACGGCAGGATGAAGGTACTCAGACTGCATCGTTCAGGGAGAAATAACACAAAAACAAACCCTTCCCGATGACTAGGGGTAAAGAACGACCAGGAAGAAGGCATCACTGGGGTGGGAGGATCGCGGAGCTCAGGCAGATCACGAGGCCAGATGAGAACCAAGTGGAAGACGACGCCACGCTCGGGCCACGTGAAGCTAATTCAGACGAGGACCCAGAAAGGAAAACTAAGTGCTCACGGGGCCAGCAGCCTGCTCACCTTGCAAGTTTTTCTGTCTTATACTGAGCAGGCTGACAGAAACTTCGGTAACTCAGGGTTGTACCTCTGAGAGACAGTGGAGGGAACAAGAGGAAGAAAGGAAGACAGGAGCGGAGTGGGGCAGGAGGAAGACCGAGGAGGTGGGAGGGCAGAGAGGCAGGCGCCAGGCTGGCACCCCGGGCTTCACCCCCACGCGAAGGTCCCTCACTCCCTTTACGGGACAGGGACGTTCCACACGGAGGAGAAGCTGTTCACCTCCACAACTACGAGTCTGTCAACACTAATATTTATCGTACTTCCACTGCCACGTGATAGACTGCTAGCACTCGAACAAGAAAAAACTATTAATTTTCAGCTCTCACGTGAGCTTAAAATGATGACAGCTCGTCAACACGAAGGCTCACTGAACTGGCTTAAGTCACCATTTCCTGAACTTCGCTAAGGATGTAATCCATCTGGGGCACGTGCTGAAAGACAGCTCCCTAGACCCCCGTGCCTGGGAGGTGAATCTAGGAGGTCTGAGTATTGACGTTTTTGACAAAGGCCCCAGGTATTTACAACTGGGAAGTTTGGTAAATATAGCCTGATCAGACAATGGTATTGAAAAATAATAAATACTTACCCTGTTGTAGGAAACACCAACTGCTACTGGCCACCCCGCCCCACACCCTCATTCACAAACGTCCTCGCCGTGCTCAGCTGTATCGCGGCTGCCGCTTGAGTCTTCCCCTTCCGCTTCCTCTTGCCACTGACGGCCACCACCAGTCCTGCATTTCATCTGCACACCTTTTGGAAGCCTTTACCCATGTACTGAGACAGATCTCATGTCAAAACCATGTCGGAGTGTCCATTTTTCCCAAATGGTCCCAGTGCTTGATTGGCCAGTGAGCCAGCGGTCAGTGCAGGCTCTTAACACTGCTGGTCACCCATGTCCAGAACATACCCTCTGATGTCATTATTCCACGTGTAAATGCCAAGTCACTACTGAAGTCACGAAATGTTTTCCCCTGTGACAGGCTACTGTCCATGAAAAAATAATCTAAAAGCAGTGTGCTAGGGTTTTGTTTTTAAGCAAGAAGCCCCGTACAACTATCAACCAGACCAAAGCCAGTCTGGACCTCCCCCAGCCTCTTTCTTGAACTTGTACACCCACCCACCCCAGGGGCTCTCTCTGGCTACTGCCCAGCGCTTTAAACACAAGAGAGGAGGCGTTCCTGTGATGTATGAGTTCTCTTCCCCTCTCTTTTGGAAAGGCTTCACAATAGGTTTCTTGCCCGTTTTTGTTCACAGAAAAACACACACATACCTGCCTATCTGAGCCAGCGTATCACTTGGCTTTAACGGAAGCCAGAACGCAGCATGATAGAGGGACGGGCCTTGCAGCAAAGGCATTCAGCGGATGCCGAGGAGCTAGCTGGTCCCTCGCCACGAGGCCACTCCACCTCGATGCGGCGTCTTCTCAGACCCCTTGAGCTCAGATGCTGGGCCCAGGCTGCTCCTAACAACACTTCCAGTGGAGCAAATGCCCCGGCGGTGGGCACTTCTTGATGGGGTTTCTAGATCACAGACTTGATAAAACTCATTTACTTTTCTGATCTAATTTTAGATCCATGAGAAACACCTTGCTGTTGAGACTATCTGTGCAAAGGCTGTGACCATCTTCTGTCGTTGCTTTCTGGTAACACCAGATGTTTGAGGCACCATTTCTCTGACAACCATGATGCTATAATAGGCAACACAGCTTCTTTGTAATTTCTGCCCCTTTTTTGATCCATGCGCATCCACATAATCATTACGGTTAGGTTCATCCCGTTTCAGAGGAGCTACAGAACCACTCAAACTCTACCATCCTTCCCTTCCCAAATGACAGCCTACGCGGTGTGATGGTGGCGAAATGCCTTTCCTCTGTAAAGGTGCCAAAACTTCTCTTTACTGTCCACCAAACCAAGTGGATGAAGATTCTGGTTTTTTGGGTTCTCTATTATCTGTCCTCACTCGGCAGGTTCAGTTTTATTTCCCACTACTTCCCACAGCAATCAGCGCTTTACCACCCCCCCCACCCCGTACGTTCCTTCTCAACAGTGCATCTTGGCTGTGTCTCTTCCCTCCGAGTCATGCCAGTCCTTCCCGTTCTGTCCCCTTTGTGAAGTAACACGCATTTTTCAAGCCCACCTCAAGTCATGGAGCCCTCTCTGACTCCTTGCCTTGTCCTCCAATTGTGTGAGAACCAGTCTGGTTTTCAGACCCGCCATAAGGTTTGCGTGGGGAAAGGCCGTCCGTGTTTTAATTCTGTTATGCTGACATTCACCGCACTTAACTCCAAGAATTTGGTGGCTCCAGAAAGCACTACTTCACACTTTACACATTAAATGTAATGTTCTTGGTTAATACTTGGAGAGAGACATCCAGAAGTTATGACTGTATGAAGTCTTGAGAAAGGCCAGCGAATGTTTCCCTGTCTGGGCTATCCTTAAAAACTGACGCAGGAATGACCCAGAATAGCCTTTCTTCTGACACTATCCATCTCAGGGTGAAGAAGTGGGGTGAAGCAAATGCTGTGCCCTCTCCGTCTTCTCCTCCTTCCTAGCTGAGAACTCCGCTCATCTCTGCTCAGGCGCCCACACCCTTCCTCACACAAAAGCCCTTCTGCAGCCCCCAGGCTCCTGTATTTCCTTGCTTTTTGTCCAGTTATTACTGGAAAACTTCCCCCGTTTCCACTCACATGCCTTTACTCGGTTATAGCTGTGAGTCAAGTTATGAAGTTAATCGTAGTTGAAATGATTAATAAAAGTATTACCCTGGTGTCTGAGGAGTCAGAAGTTCTAAAGCAAAATTAAGATGTGATGAGAACCCGCCCACTGCCACAGCCCCACTGCCCTCAGGGAGGCACTGCTTAGCTCTTCATCCTTACGTGAACCTGCTTTTTTCCCCCAATAATAACACAAGAAAGATAAGGACACAATTTCAAGTCAAATAATTTTCCTGTGCTGTTTAGCGATGCACTGCCCTTCCTGTACCAGGCTCCCTAGGTCTCCCCAGCCAGCTCTGAAGTCAAAGTTCCGCACATGGTGTGTTCTGCCAATGTAAGTGCTTATCGGGCTCTGAGTTCCAAACCAGGCGGCCAAAGAACATTTACAAAAATCACCTCTTTTTACAGTGTGTGTGTGTGTGGGGTCTTCCTTTTTACGATGTATATGTAGGCTATATAGTAACTTCAAATAAAAACGTTAAGTAAAAACTTGTGAGTGTTGTTTAAGGTAGGGGTATATTCCGAAGTGTGACACGCATCCTTTTCTTGGTGCTACTTTTTACAATTGCATCTTAATTTTCAGTTAAAGGACTAATGTTATAAATTATAAAGTCCAGGTCAACTGGGAAGGGTAAAGTTCTCACTAGTTATGTTTGTTACACTGTATAATCTTGTTACTATGGATTAACTAATTCATTAAGTATTTACTGAGTAAATACTCGGGTATGATTCATGTCTGAGACACAATTTGTGTCTCTCCTTTTGAGAAACTCCTAAATGAAGCTTTAGAAATACCCTAGGATTGTTCTTCTATAAGGCAGATATTCTGATCACCTGCCATACAATGGGATGTTTTCTAACAAAGTTTCTTTTACTGAAGAGTGATGATCCCAAAGGAGTTATTAAAATTTGGAGCCAAGACACAAAAACCCCCTTACGTGCGTTATGTTTTAATCCTCATACTAAAAAAATACTGAGCTAACAACTGCTAAGGCTAATTGATAACTCCAGATTTGGGGTTCTCTTGTCTAATTAAAAGTAGTTTACCTTATTAAAACCTGCAGATATAATCAACATAAAACTGAAATTTTGCTTTGAGAACATACATAAAGCACTAGTGGAAAAATCCATGCTCCATGGTCAATAAACCCCTCTCGGCCCTTCTAGAACCATCTACGCTGTAGCGAGGTGCACCTTAGTCATCTGTTTTGCCAATACAGATACAGGTTCTTTCAAGATGAGTGAGCACACTGCTCGACCCTACTGTAGTCTCATCTTCTGTTGTTGCAGCGGAACACTGAAATTAACTTACAGTCAAGTATGAGCTACGTCATATTGAATTTTTCTCCTCAGTTCCATTCTCTACATTTGAATGTTGAGGTTGGAACTGGCACCTGCTTTGAAAGGGAGGCATTTAGAATATTAGGGAGTTTTCGTTATATGCAAAAATTTTAATTTTCCTTACATTTTTATAGATGATTTAGAAGCACTAAATAATTAATGTTTTGGTTTTAAACATGCGTCCTGGACAGGAATTTAAATTACGTGTATGCAGATGTCCTGAGAATTCACAGAAGTTGAAGAAACATAATTTAGCCACAAGGAAAAATAACTCCAAAGGAATCAGAACTGTCCCATTTCTTTATCTTGTCCACAGTTCAGTCTGGACATGAGTGCCCACACCCATGTTTACCTAGAAGAAAAACCCCAGGGTGAGCTTTACTTTTCCTACCTGTCCTGGGGGAAGCTATGTATTTCATTTGCAGACTTAGAGAAACAAAAGGAAACGGGGACGTCTTACTGCTTAATGGTGTCACTAAGCACCTGCAATTTGCAGGGAGGCAGAGCCCAAGGCCAGCAACAATTTTAGTGAAAAATCAGAAATGACTCAATTTAAGTAACTGTTGTTTCTAATGAGTTTCAGTTGGAATCTGGCAATGAAAGCAGCTTTGTACGTTCCTTTCTCAAGAGCATAACTAGTTTGTCCAGTGGGTCTGAATTGGGCAGAACCTCCCAGAAAAAAAAACCTCGGCTGTGAATGCCGAGATGGGCCTCTTCAAATAATTTTCTTAACCAGTTTGTTTTAACCTGAGGGGCACGATGGGGAGGCAGGAGAAGACACGAGGCTGGGAAGTGCTTAAAGGACTTCTGAGCTGCCTTATAATTTGCCACAGTTGCCAGAGCTCCCATCTTTAATTTATACCACCCTCCCAACAAATCCTTCTGCAAGCCCTGCAAAACATTTCTATGCACGGACTTGAAATTAGCTGTCTGAACACTGAACTAGACCAACTAGTATTTCACAGCACAAGGAAGAAACTAAACCAGCAGCCAAAGAAATAGAATTTGGAATGAATGTCTCCAGCCCAGCTGCCCTCTTACCCAGCGCACCCCTGCATGCTCGGTGTTCTCCCCATTCTGAAAACTGCCTTCCCCCTTCCCCCACGGGGTGCCATTCAACACAGGGCAATGAGTCCTCCCCAGAGACAGCAGCACGGTCTGAAATGCTGGGCACGCACCTTCCTGGAAAAGCTGTTCTCTCATTTTCATAATATTCTAAGGGATTCCCTTCCTGGTTTTCATATCACCTTAAGAAACTGATTTCTTACAGAAATAGCTTTTAAAACATCATGACACATACACAGAATTATCCCAGAACAATCTGGAACCCCCAAGGTGTCTCCTGTGGCTTCCTTCTTTGCTGTCAACTAACAGATCTGCTGGGACACCAATGACTGTATCACTCATAAAATCAGAAGTATTACTGCCTGATTTTAAACAAGTAAATGTGCTCAAAATAACCATTATTTATATGCAAAGATAGCCAAATGCTTAAGACAGAAAAAGCGACTTATAAAATAGAAAGTGTTTAGAGTCAAAAGGAATGAGAAGCACAAATGGGAGAAGCACCAGGTCCCGCTCGTCTGTAACCTCCCTGCTAGCTGAGCGTCAGCAGCACGCTGCCCGGAGCAACCGTATTTTTCAAATCCTATGTATTCCCCCACCGCTATTAAATAAAATCCCACTGTTAGCTCACAGAAAAGCAGGCAGCACCTTCATCTTTCAATCAAAGCCTGTTTTTTTTTTTTAAATGTGTATTTGGCTTTTAAGTGCTTACCTTTCCTGATGATCTGATTCTAAGGGTGAACAGGTAGGTAATGGTATTTCAGAAAACATACAAGACTAGATTGGAAGACCTGTAAAAATGGTTGTTCACTCCACTAGTACTGCTCCTCTAAAGAAATACATGTGCTGGGAGGTTACTTTAAATATCTACATATTACAACGGTCTGTCAGTGAAATACAGACACTATATTGACGGTCAAGATTTAGAAGTCCTATACACAATTTAGAAATATGTAACTTTCCATAGCCTTCATGTATAAACCCTACCTGTCAGGTTATTTTGGTCTGCAGTACATTTGATATACTTTCCTGACTGTTTAATGCATCTAATTGTTTATGCACAAAATGCCATGAGGATGGTGATCATTTCTACTCTGTGCTCTACAGCTCCTCTTAATTGACACTCAGACAACTGCTTAACCATCAAATAAATTATCAGCTAAAACAGATTATTCTGAATCACTACAAAAAGCTTTGAAAGTACTTTTATGTCATCATGTTTCTCCGTAAGAATAAAACTGTCTAAAGTCAGATTGCGGGAAATTTCTAAAATCATTCTTTCTCCTTGATTTTTACTTCTTACCAAACGAGTATAAATGGAATGCAACACAACCACGCTATTTCAAAATTAAACTCCATTTGTTACAAACACATCTAGGTCTTCACTAAAAACAGAGGGGCTGTACCCTTACGAGCGTGAGATGGCCCCTAACCCCCTTTCCTGGAGAGTAAAGAAAACAAAGAGCAAGTAAACTATATGAAAAATAGGAAGCAAAAAGCTTCCAGCAGTGAACATCAGAGAGCTGCTGCAGTGAGGAACAGAGTAATACGCCATGACACAGACTTCCACGAGTGAGAAGACAATGTTGGAACCAAACAGTGCTTTTACCTTTTAAGCATAATGTTCTTCATATAAATTGCACGAGATTTATAAATGAGAGGAGATTCATTACGTATCATTGATTAGAAGTAAAGGTACATTTCATTTAAAAATGACCACAAAAATCCCTGAAGGCTTTCTAGACAGCTGCAGCGTAGGTCAGCTCAAGTATAAGATTTAATAAAAACTGCAGGAGTCACTCTTCATGTTTTTTATGTTCAAAGAAAAGTCTTCTCACCATGGTCCTCCCCATTCCGAGCACCTCCTCGACAGACCCTTCCCGTCTGCGGTCCCGCCTGACCTTCGAGCTCACTTCCACCACCAGCTTGATGGACTTTGATAATTACATACAGAGCCACTTCCCCTCTTCACTCCTCCCACAACCAAAATCCAGTTAGCTGACCCAGTCTACCAGATTTCATAACGATGACAGTTTTAAGAACTTGCGCTTAACTTTAAAATCCCACTGTTCATCATATTTGGTGTTTATAAAAAGACTCCTGAGACTACCCAAGCCACTCTAAAAATGTTTAATCACCTTCAATTATGCATTCTATGTCAGATGTTGTTTTTCATAATATCTAGTTTTAAAGGGTCCTGCATACCCTCAAAATCAAAAGCCTCTTGGGCAATCTTCAATTAACCTTAAGAAGGGAGACAATTCTTAGCCGGGGCCTTAGAGTCCCAAGATGAAAAAGGAGGCAAAAAATACAGACGAGGACGAGCATTTGTTTTAAAATCAACCTTCAGTCAACTTTCCTACTAGCTACGTCAGGGATCAGTAAATGCTCACCAGTAGTGGCAGGAATGCGTGTCATGCTATGTCCTCTTTCCCTACGTTTTCCAAAGGGGTGAGATCCTTAAGTCCTAGAGGAGGGGACAAGCTGGTGGTATAGAGGACACGTGCAGGAAATGCAGAGGCGAAGTAAGATAGCAAATCGAGCATTTGGAAAGAAAAATGCAAGAAGGAACAGAAAAGGAGATACAGTCAGTTATTATGTGAACAATTCTCTGCCAAAATGACATGAGTCCCTCTTGAACTCCAGAATTCAGAACAGTGGTTGAACTACTGTGACTTGACAAAACATAGTGGGGAGGGTGCTGAGAGGGGACACATGACGATACATACAACTGTAACACATCAGAGCTGATATCATGCTTCTCAGATACACCGAGAGGCATTAAAAGTATCTAACAACTGGGACGGCACAGGCACCAGTCCTTCAGCACGGAAACCAGTCAGTGAACCGTGCGTGGTGCACCTGCTGGATGCCAGCCCTGGATCCAGGACATTACCTAGAGGATTCGAAGAATCATGCACCTTCACATCCAAGGTTCTTTCTGCTTGTTGTTTTTCACTTTGAAACGTCCGGGTGTGTTATGGGTGGGGACAGAGGCAGATGCAGTGCTCATGCAGACTAAGAGCTGATGAAAGGGAGAAATCCTTAAAATAGCACAAACACCAATATGAAAAACAGGGCGGCCACTGCCGTGAGCTATGTTCCAAAAGCTGAGGAACTAAAATGAGGCACGTAACTGAACACAACTTGCAAGAGACAGACCACAAGACCACCTGTAGACGGTGTTTCATTTCCAAACTGTGTATCAGGTATAAAAGGGAATAAATAAATTCTGAGTATTTATTTGCTGGAAAAAACAAAGGCAAGGCTGCTGCTGGTTGATTCTCATTTTTAAAAGTGAATAATTAGCTTTTCACTCATGGAAAGGAGGTAAAGCTCCACTGGATTCTCCCACTTCAGATGCAGAAAGCCGAGTAGCGCCCCGCCCTAGCGGGGCGATGAAAGCACTGCTCTAGGGCCCACTGGCTGGTACGAGGACGGCTCTAAGAAGGCCTGGCTTACAGGGAAAGCCTCCTTATTACATCTAGGTAGATAAACACCCACACTTCACACGAATTAAATCAAAGAGAACTTATTTCAACTTTCCCACGACAACCAGGATAAAGATGCAATCCAGTGCAAGGTGAGAGCGTTTTGAGCCATCAGATGGTAAAATTTGGCTTGAGGATGACATGAGGTGAATTTACCAACTGTTTGAACTATTAAGTCTTTTTTTTAAAATTTATTTTTGTGGGGGGAGGTAATTAGGTATATTTATTTTTAGAGGCGGTACCGGGGATTGAACCCAGGACCTCATGCACACTAAGCATGTGCTCTACCGCTGAGCTGCACCCTCCCGCACTGAACCATTCAGTCTTACCACAGGCTAACTTCACACTAGCGGTGGGAGTCGGGGGGGAGCACAGCGCTAGCAGCGGGGCTGCAGCGGGGACGGAGCAGGACAGCGGCGAGGCACGGACTCCAGGCTCTGCCCCTTACCAGCCGTCTGTCCTCGGACACGCTGCTGCTACTTCATTTCTCTTGAGTTTTGGTTAGTTTGTTTTGAGTGCACTTAGGGGTTTATGAGTTGAAGAAACGTGCAACTGCTTGTGGCCAAGCTCCCCCCATCCCACACCTCCACCTCCTCTCTCACTGCTCACTTCGTCCACCGCTACCAACCGTGAAGGCGGAGGGGACTCTTTCAGGGCACTTATCATCCGTTGAAGTTGGATATATGCTGACTCAGATGTCACGTAAAATATCCAAAAAGCTGTCAAGGCAAGACTTTGTGTATTGTTCTAGGTCCCTGGATTTTGGCCACTGGAAAAGGTCAGAGCAGGAGGAACTTCCAGGGATCTCAGAGCTTTGACCTGCGATGCAAGGGGTTCGATCTGATGAAAGTCAAGTTAAGGTCAGTGATGTGCAACCGTGAGATGTGACAATGGATTGCTGCTTAATGTATGACCAAAGATTGTAACATTTCCTCGTGACGGCTTCCTCACAGAAGAATCAAGCAGGTTAACAAGAACACTGCGAAGAGGCATGCTGCAGGTTGAGGCGCTTTTAGACTTTTCACAGCGCCTTTACTGAAGGCTCCTGAATTTGGTCAAGATTCCACGTTGTGCTTTTAGCAACAAGGCAAGAAAGGCTAGTACGGACAAATGGGGGGCATTATCCTGGGCACACGCAGCCTCCTAGGATGCGCAAATCTGCTGTTAAAAGATAACTTTAACAATTATCAGGCAAACAGCAGCAGCACACTTAGCAGGAGGCAGATGACCGTGACGTGGCTTTACTTATGTTAGAAATCATGCACTTCGCACCGTGTCACTTTAGACGCCAGGCTGCTTCACTCACCACTTCTGTCGAGGTTTCTGCGTGTTCAGAAGTGACATGTTCTTGCAGAGACGTCTCCGTGTAGCCCATCTTTCCACAATAGGGGCAAGTAAAGGCCTGCGGCTGCTCTACAGAGAAAGCTTCCCCACCATAGTACAAATCTGAAAAACAGAGGAGCGCTGCACTGAGAAACAGTCATTTTTATCATTTTTAATATACAGAAATGTAATCACATGGTACAATAATGTAGAAAAAGAGGTGTGCCTGAAACCTCCCCCGCCACCCTCACTGCCAAGTGCTGACGGGGGTACCTCTCTGCTTCCACCTGCAACACCTGCCTTCTCCCAGGGACTCTGTGGCACTCTTCTCCACTTGCTAATTTAGCCTTAGGAGAAAAATAAAGCAAACGGCTTTTTATTCCTTCATTTAATTTTGAAACATCTCTGATTTCACATCTGGTTCTAATGTTATTGTAATTTATTTTTTCACCTCTGTATATGCTGTGGCAACACCAATGTTAACGCAAAGAATCAGCAGGCTATTTCACAGACAAGAACCCAGGTGCTCAGATGACAATGATCAATATGCCAACTCCGAGATGCAGCCACCTGTCTGTAGAACATAGCACTCTTGTCGCAGGAAGGACCCTAGGCATTCAGTTCTTGTGAATGCTAACCCGAATGGGGTACCAACTACCACAACATACTCTGCCCAGTTTGGTTACCAAAGACCTGAGCAGTTAGTTAGTGAGAGTCTGTGGGAATCACCTGTTAGCCTGATTATCACATCTCAAGGAACAAGTCTATTTTTCTCCATTAGTAGCACAAAAGGAAATACTATTGAAAATATACTTAATATGTTATGTCACTTCATTACAAAGAACTATCTCACGATTTAAAATGAAACAAATACCTAATTTTAAGAGGATATGATCATTTTTGTGAGAGGAGAAAAGGAAAGAAAGTGTTCATGACACGATAGGTTTGTTCACATTCATTTTCAGGGAGATTCAGACTATCTTGAAAATACTTACCTATTACATACATATATGACCATTTATTATGTGCTTAAGACTTGTCAGGTGAATTTGGGGGTAGGTGGGGCTAAATATATATATTTTTTTAAAGAGGGGGAAGAATTTCTTTACCTGACAAGGGGATCTACAAATGCCCCCGGCT
Organism: Vicugna pacos; assembly: GCF_048564905.1. Taxonomy (NCBI): domain Eukaryota; kingdom Metazoa; phylum Chordata; class Mammalia; order Artiodactyla; family Camelidae; genus Vicugna; species Vicugna pacos. The sequence goes on from NC_133014.1 coordinate 13,333,218, forward strand.
AACACCATACTTGCTGGTGAGAGAACGGATGCTCTCCCCCTAAGACCAGGAACCAGACAACACTGTCCACTCCTGCTATTTCTATTCAGTACTTTACTGGACGATCTAACCAGAGTAAACAGGCAAGAAAACGAAATGAAAGACATCCAGATGGAAAAGAAGTAAAACTGTCTCTAGGAGCACATGACATGACCTCCTATGTAGGAAGTCCTAAGGAGCCCACTAAACGCAACTAGAGCTCATAAACGAGTTCAGCAACATCACGAGATTTAAGCTCTGTGTACAAAAACCAATTCTTTTTGTGTAATTTGCAGTGAATAATCCAAAGTGAAACTTAACAAAAATTCCATTTACAACAGCAAAAGAATAGAAAACTTGGGAATACATTTACTGAAAGAAACGTCAAACTTACCCTCTGATAACTACAGAATTTCGCTGAAAGAAGTAACAACGACCCACATACACAGAAAGCCAGGCCACGTTCATAGGCTGGCAGACTTAATATTGTTGCTCTCCAAACCCACCTACAGATACAAAACAATCCCTACCACAATCCCAGGTGGCTCCTTTGCAGAAATTGGACAAGCTGATCTTGAAATTCACATGAAATTCAAGGGGTCTACAGCACCCAAATAATCTTGAAAAAGAACAAAGATGGAAGACACACACTTTTTGATTTCAAAGCTTACTACATAATTGAGACACTATGGTATTGGCATATAAGTCAACAGAACAGAATGAGAGTCCAGAAATAAAAACTGACACTTATGTCAACTGATTTGCTTTTTGAACAGTTTTATTGATGCATCTTTGACATATAAAAAATGTATATATTTATGGTATAAAACTTGAAGTTTTGATATTTGTACACACTGTGAAAAGATGACCACAATCAAGCTAATTAACATCTCTATCGTCCCTACATAGTTACCACTGTGTGTGTGTGTGTGTGTGTGTGTGTGTGTGTAGACTATTTAAGACTACCTTCTCTGAAAATTTTAAGTATTCAATACAATATTGTTAACTATGGTCACCATGCTGTACTTCTGATCTCTAGAACTTATTCATCTTGCATAACAAAACTCTGTACCCTTGGACCAACAATCACCCTAATTTCTCCCCACCTCCCACCCCCAACTGATTTGCAACGAGAATGCAAAGACAATTCATTAGGTAAAGAATAGTCTTCTCAATAAATGATGCTGGGACAACTGGATATCCATCTGCCAAAGAATGGAGCTGGACTTCTACCTCATTCCACATACAAAAATTAACCTAAAATGGATCAAAAATTTAAGTCTAAATACTACAGTTACAAAGCTCTTAGAAAAAAACAGTTTTAAATCTTCACAATCTTGGATTAGGCACCCAAAAGCACCACCACAACAAAAAAAATAAACTAGACATTATCAAAATTAAAACTTTGTGCTTCAAAACATACCATTAAGAAAGTGAAAAGGCAATCCACGGAATGGGAGAAAATTTCTGCAAATCATCCACTTGTAAGGAACTTGTACACAGAATACACAAAATAATAATAATGACAGTAAAAAGATGTATTACCCAATTAAAGAATGGGCAAAGGACCTGAACAGATATTTCTCCAAAGCAGGTCTACAAACGGCTTGTCAGCACAAGAAAAGATGGTCCGCATCACTGGCTATCAGAGAAACGCACATGCGAATCACAAGAGACCACGACTTCACACCCACTAGGACGGCTGCAATCAAAACGACAGGTAGTCACTCGTGCTGAACAGGCACGAAGCCACAGCAGGAACGAGTCGCAGCTTTTCTGACGCGCTGACGGCGCCCTCTAGTGGGCTGCAGGAATACTCTGCTTCCCGGCAGCCAGAGCGACAGCCCGTGTGCACTGCTGGCAAGAACAGCTTAAACTTTATTCCTTCTTTACTGCGTGTGACACTCTTCCATTTCACACCTTGCCAGCTGTGTTTATTTCTGAACGGCTTTCATAAATTAACTACGATTAAGAGAAATAATTTCTTAGACTACAAAAGGTTCATGTTATTTTTAATGAATCTGAAGCCTCGTGTCGGTTACTGGGGACAATTTTAGAGCATTCTGCCTCTACTTCTTCACACACACACACACACACAATTCTAAATGAGGGTTCACTACAGGTTTAATTAAATACGTACCAAAATCTACCCTTGTTAATATGCACTGCATCGGGTGGTCAGTCGTATGCCTTGTCGTCGTTGCACCACTTTCATAACAAGATGCACAAAGGTCGTAGTCGTAGCAAATTAAACACTTATATCTGCGACCTCGAAAATTTCCTTTTAAACATGCATCACAGCTGACACCTATGAAAAAAAGAAATATCACTAATTAGCAACTATAAGAGGCCCCTCTCCTTTTCATTTTTATAGATTTTTAAAGGTGTACATTTAACCCCACATTTCCTTTCCAAAATGACTAGAAATAATATAATAAAATGCTATGAGAATTTCCAACAATATGGTGAATTTATTACCCTGATTTACACTCCTAATGAAAATAACTTAAAATGTTTGATAAAATGTAAAACAACTTTCTAAATGTCTTAATTTAGCAAAACAGTAAAAACCAAGTGACAGAAGAACAGGTACCTGGAATCACTACACAGGAGGTGGGTACTGTCCGGAAAAACCTGAACTTAGATCTTCACAGCATTGCAGGGCAAAGCGCAGGGAGCAAGGACCCAGGTCTGCCACGCCAGGGCGTCTGAACACGCACGAGACGCCACGATACCCACACCTGAAGGGCCAGAGCCACACACCAGCCCAGACTTCCTGTAAGTGGACAGCCCACTTTAGACTGCCAAACTGTCCTCATATATTTATCCCTGCCTACCCCAAATTCACACTACCACATGGTTCTCAGGTCCAGAATTTAATTTCAAGTGGTCCTAAATGAGCATTGCCACCAAGCATGAAGCAGAAATAAAATTCCAAGGAATGAGAATTCATACACAAAATACACACAAAACACAAAACAGCATCAGAAGGAAGTAGCAGGAAACAGATAGCAGAATCAGACTGGCGAAGAGTTTACATCAGAACTGAGTATCAAATAATACTTAACAGTTCAGACGAAATAAAAGAGGAGCTTGAAAAGACGGGGCAACCAACAGATCTGAAAATGAACCAAATGTCCAGATAGTAAAAGATTAATTAAAATTTAAAACTCAATGGGCAGGTTTGGTAATAGGAAAGCCTTTTATTGACATGTCATGTGCTTGTTCATGTAAAAAACTCCAATACAGCTAAATTATTAGAATTAAGTATTTTGGTTGCTAAACCCATATTCATGAAATATTGATTGATTTCTTCACTCCAAAAAAAAAATACACAAGTGTATTATTTTAAAAAATGCCATCTATGATCCACTTACATGAGGTATTTAGATTAGCCAAATTCATACAAAAACAAAGTAACATAGTGGTTACCAGAGACGGGGTGGAAGGCGGAACGCAGGGTACTGTTTAAGGAGTGTCAGTCTGGGACGATGGAAGAATTCTGGAGCTGGACAGTGGTGATAACGGCACAGCAGAGTGAGTGCACTAATGCCACTGAGCTGTACGTGCAAAAGGGTTAAAATGACAGATTTTATGTTATGCATATTTTACCACAATAAAAAATTATGTCATATGCAACATTTCTGAAAAAATGCCCATGAATAAATCTAACCAAAGACAGGAAGCCCTTTATGAAGTAAATCAGTAAAAATGTATTCAAAGACATCACAGGGCTTAAAAAAATAAAAGTGCCAGGCTCACTGACTAGAAGATTCAACATAATAAAAGATCAATTCTCCCCCAAATTTATCTGTGGATTCAATACAAATCTAATTTAAAAAAAAAAAAACAGAAGAATTTTTTGTGAAACATGGTAAGCTGACTCAAATTTCTATGCAATTTGCAAAGGGCCAAGAATAACCAGAATATTCCTGAAGAATAACGAGATGGAGGATTTGCTTCACACATCAAGCGCTGTGATAAAGCTACAGTAATTAGGACAGCGTGGTGCTGGCACATGGACAGACAGACTGACCCAAGGAACAGAATAGAAAGCCCCCAAACAGATGCTCCCACGGGGAAGTCTCTTCCACGACAGCAAGGTCACTAGAGATCAGCGGGGAAACGCGGAGGAAGTAGGTGATACATGGTGCTGGGACAGGTGACCATCCACATGCGGGGAAAAGAAAACGGGATCTCTTCCAGATTCCTCCCCACCCCAAATCAACTCCAGATGATTTAAAGACAAACGTAAAAGGAAAATGAAAAAATTCTCTTAAGACAATACAGGGGAATATTTTTATGAGCTCAGAACAGGAAATAATTTTTTAAAACACACACACCACACATACGGCCCAAATCATAATGAGAAATATTCAACGATATTAAAATTAAGAGTTTTCCTTCACTTATTAATGCCTTAGAGAGATGGGAAGAAGAGGCCCAGAAACTGGTGACAAATGTGCCATACGTGGCAGACAAACGTTAGGTATACAGAATGCATTAAGGAACTCTCACAAATCAGTAAGAAGATGACCAACAGCCAACAGAAAAATGAGCGAACACCTCGATGGGCGCCTCTAAGAGCAACAAACACAAAAGACCAACAAACGCCTGGAGAGACGCTCAGTCTCATCGGCTGTCAGAGAAGCGCAAAGGGAACCTGCAGGAGGTATCGTTTCACGTCTGCCAACGCGGCGAAGTCCGACAAGTCTGCTGGTGTCACGGGCCAGAGAAGACAAGGAGCAGGCGGGAACACACCTCAGCACAACCGCTTTGAACATTCTGTTCACGTTCTAGTCAAGTTAAACATGTGCAACTCCTACGACTCCGCAGTTTCACCCTTGAATGTATTTCCTGGGGACTCTTGCCCGTGTGCATTAGAAGAACGTAAGACAATGTTCACAGCAGCTTTTGCAACTGAAAATAAAAAAGGCTGTTAACAACCCAAAGGCCGTCAACAGTCCATTACAGAATGAACAAAGCACGAATGATAGCCCAGAACAGCGGGTGAAGACAGGAATAAAAACAAAGCTATAAAACAAGTTACTGATACAGGTAAGTGCTATGGAGACAAATAAAGCGGAAAAGGATAATCAGTGCGGGCAAAGGAAGTGCCACTGAAAACATGGTGCCTGAGCAGAAGGATGGAATGATTCAAAATTCACTTATTCAAAATAGCTTCCAACATGACCATGTTTTAAGCACAGCACTGAAAGTATTAAAGGGGGGAAGTATCCATTTAGATTCACAATTGCAAGCTTAATGTATCAGAGTGCAGCAACTTTGTCAAACAGCACGTAGCAGTGAGCTGAGCCAGAAAGGTGCCAGAAGGGTAAGCTCAGCTTTGAACAGTCACTTTCTGGCGTGGCCCACCTGACGTTACTCTGTGGGCCTCACTCTGCTTTCTGTGGTGGGGACGCCTACCGACAAGGCGAAATGAACTGAGCCCGAGGACTGCAGGCGGCGATACTGCCCAACACCGCAGGATCCTCAGCGACTCTCAGCGGGACTTGCTGACGGCGACGGCCCTTGCCTGCTGCACCCGTCTGATAAAAGGCAAAGATGCCCTGATCTAAATGCTCAGGGCTCTGCTGAGGGGCGGATGGGAGTGTGTCAGTCTTCATCTCCAGATCAGCTGGAGTTCAGCAACTGTCAGCCCTTTAAGAAACTGGGGTTCTTTCCACAAATTACGAACTGCTGTTGATGGAATCACTTCTTAAATGTATGTTTTCTAACTTCTTCAACACTGAAAGACCCTCATCTATTATGGTTCAAGGTCATTATTTCAAACACAGATACATACTTCAGACATACCACTCAACGTTACGTCAGGTAAGTTCTCAGCAGGGCTTCTTACAAGGTAAGTAAGAGTAACTCTGTAGCAATCCATGGTGGCAAGTGTGCCAGAGGACTGGCTGGTTCTGGTGATCACTGTACCGTGAGTGAGAAGTGAGGGAAGCAGAAACGTCCTACCACGCAGTTTCCCATGCAGCCTGGAACAGCTCTAACCTGGCATCATAAGCTGAAGCCAGCACCTCATTCAGCAGCGGAGTCCACACCGCCTCCGTCTGCGACAGCAGCTCAGGGTCTCTGGATAAAAGCAGAGGCAGGCTGGGCTTTCCCAGTTTCTCAGCAGCGAGCCCAGCCCCCTGCCCCCACTAGGAACTTCTCAGTCTCATTCAGCTTTGAGAAGGCCCCAGATTTCCCACTCAAAACACGAAGATCTCCTGGACTTAAAAAACTGGGAGGTTTCATTTACCCTACACCATACGCCCCCTGCAAAAACTGAGTCAACCAGACAACAAAATGTGTGACTCGTCTTTGAACAGCCGAGCTCTAGCCACACAGCACCACAGATAAACGCAGACAACCGCTAGGCTGTGAAACGGCAACGAGCACAAGCGACGTCTCAAAGTTACGGCGGGATGTTTGTGATTCCCCATCTGATCGAGTTCACCTAACAAGAGGAACAGAAATGCTGCGAAATGGTTTCACCTCAATTTTGACGTTGGCACACACGAAACTGGCAGGAAAAGAACGGAGTGTGTCTGACAACAGCTGTCTCCGGAAGGTGCACCTGAGCACACTCACTCCCTCAAGGCTCACCTCTGCCTTAAGCCGTGTGGTGGAATAAGTACACAGAAGCCATGGGCTAAAACCAAAGGACAGAACGCCCTCTAGTGGGAACAGATGTTTAAAAAGCCACTGAAATAATACGTAAAAAGTCCTTTTCCCCCCTTAATTCCAAAATAAAGGTTTATTTATATAACATTACATGCTACATACACATTTATATATCTTTTCAAAGAAAAATCCAAGGGTTGATACAGCTTTTTCTTCTTTTCTCTTTTTTCCCCTAATCCTTACTTCACGTACCGTGATAGCTTTTTCTTTCGGCTTCAATGGATTTCTAGGTGGGGAGCAGAGAGGCGGTGGGAAGGGAAGGTCAGTAAAGGGAAAGCTATGTGTCCCGATACACAGTGAAAAGAACACAACAGGAAGAGGCTCCACCTGGAACTTGAAGCCCTGGGATTACTCAGCATTCGCCACTGACAATCTATTTTGACTTTTAGCTGCCCTGTAATTTGGAGAAAAGGCCCTCTTTTTATACTTCAGTGAACTATCTCGTCAGCCCCATGTATCTCTAAATAAGTGTGACTTTAAAAACAAAAGGAAGTGTGTGTGTGTGTGTACGTGCTATAGAAAAATCTTAATGTTGAGAACTGATCCACCAGAATAACCTCACAGTGATAAGGATAATTTCCAGAGAGGCTTTTGCATTTAGGTGGCTGAAAAATCATGCAACGTTTGGAAGAGGATCTCAGATGAACACAGAAGCAATTAAAGAAATGAACTGCTCAATGAAAAGCAGAAGTAGCCAGAATTGAAGAAGATGGTCAACAGATATTTCTAGAAGCAAAATCGTTGGAACTGAAGAAATTTAATAATGCGTCACAAGCTGGGGGCCTAGATCAGGAGTAGAAAGCTTTCCCCGCTTCTATGAGGGAAACACAGAGGGAGAACACAAGCAAGCATGCCTCGCAAAGGTAAAGTAACTCTAAGAGTCATTCTTCAAAAAAAAAAAAAGCCCTACTTCAATATTTTTAAAATTAGAAACAGACCCCCCCAATTAAATACACATGTAACTCTATGCACGTTTATTTTTTTAACCTACGCCATATGGGAAAGGGAGAGACTCAGAAGGGAGCAAACTGGGTAGACAGACTCATAGAAACATACTGTTCAGGAAAAGGTCTAGAGTTAAAGAGACTCCAGGGGCAGAGAAACAGAAACAAGGACGAGGGTGTGAGGGTGCAGTGCCGGGAAGGGCAAGAATCAGAAGAAAGAGACGTGGGTGACGGAGAGGGACACGAGGGTAGAGGGGACAAGAAGTCTGGCAAATAGGTTTGGTCTTCACACTTAGCAGACTTGGCTTGAACCTGCGATGCACTTCCGGCAATCTAAAACAACACTTTCTGTACTGGGACTCCGCTTTCCACTTTTATTGTTTCCTACTGGAATTCTACAAGTCTGGGGATTGGTAACAGTAAAGAGCATCCATCTGTGCTTTCACTACGAAGAACCTACCAGGTGCCAGGACACAGCAGTGAATGAGCCAAGGTCTCCGCTACACAGAGCTAATACCCCAAAGGTAACAGTAGCAACGTCCATCACTACTTACTGTGCGCCAGACAGCTTTCGTATCTATCTTCTTAATCGTCACAACAGAGTCATGAGGCAGCTGAAAACTACAATAAAACTGATTTCATGGCTATGGATGACTCAAAACTAGTTCATATTTGCCCAAAAAAGTGAACAGAAAGGCACGGTGGGACGTTATATTTATGCATTTTGTCGAAGAGGGAAGTTTAGTTCATCTCTAAAAGTTGTCAATGTAGAGGGATTTCATCCATTTTGGAACAACTGGTTGCTTTGCTTGGTTTTAAAGAACTGCCCCAAACTCTTAGTTCGTAGAAACACACGCCTGGCCTGGGCACAGAAACCTGTCTCGGCAACAATGGACCTGCTCGTGAATGAGCTCGGGAGCAGCCTTTCAGAACCTCTTATCTGGACGTAGAGAAGCTTCTGTATTACTCAATCCACCATCACACTCGGCCGTGATTAGGACTGTTTCTGACTCACACATTAAGCGAAGGAAGAGGAGGTGCGCGAGGAACGCCTGGGACAGAGCAGGAACTCAGTGAGCATCTGCTGAATGAAGGGAGTGCATGAAAAGAGAAAAGGACACTTTATGAGTGTAATTAGGTAAGAGCTCAAAAGGGAGCAGGGAAACGGGGATTCACGTGTGTCTGGGACAGACTTCTTGATGTAAGAATGACTGAATGATGAAAGCAGGGGTGTTCAGAAGGGACTGAACAGCAGGTGCTTGCTTCCTGTAGAAGAAAAGAAAACCGAGTCAGTGAGAACGCCGCGGCGAGTGCTTCCAGGCGTCAGTCCCCACCGGCAACATCCGCCCGGGGCGCAGGGCGCCAGCTGTGGGACGAGGGGGTTATTGGTGGGAAACAGACTTCTTGTCAGCCAGTTTTGTGTCAACAGTTTCACATGTAAAAACCAAACCTAAAATGTCAGTATTTTCAATACGTGTGCAATTCCATTTCGTTGCTTTAAACAACATATACTAAGCCGAAACCACTGCACTGTTTGAAGACCCTCCAGGCAGGTCTACAGGGCAAGGCAGAGAGCTCCGGCCCTCCCAAAAGACAAGTGCCCCCAGAGAAGGTGACTCCTTTACGAAAATATCTGCTCATCACGTGACCTTTTGGCAGAGACTCGTAAAGGGGAATACTACTAAAAAAAAAAAAAAAAAGAGTTACATTTCAAACCTACAGGGGCTGGCCTGAAAAATGAAAACCCTTAAAAAAGGTATAAAATGACAGGAGACTGCGTCAGATCGTCTCTGCGCAGCAACGTTCCCTCAATAACCAGCTCTCGCGGAACTGGCCTGGATGCCCAGGCACCTGCTAAGGGCTTGGTCACCCAGCGGCTGCTCTTCTCCTACAGACAGTGAACTGAGGCATCCGAGCGCTGAGCAACCTGCCCCAAAGGCACACGGCTACTAAGTGACAGTGACAGAGGAGGAGGGTTACCCACTGAAGCAGCCTTCCAAAAGCAGTAGCTCTGGTTTGGGTTTTGTTCAGAAGTGGTGTCTTTACCACTTTTTATTTACTAAGGCATAGAAATATACATCGAACATCATGTTTATTCTTCTTCCCTTAACTCTTTATGAGAGACCTTAATTTTACCAATCATATAACTTCTCTAAAATGAAACCTTGAGGCTGAGGAATTACTTTCAAGGCAGGTGTTAATATATTTATTTATTTCCAGAGGTTGATAATCAAACACATCTCTACAAAGTCACTACCTTTGCAAGTTCTTACTCTAGAGTAGTGTTTTCTCAACTTTTTGAAAATCCATGTCCTATACCTATATTAGGAAATGTTTAAAACCATTACGATCACCTTTATTTAAGATTTCAGTAAGCTAGACACATGCCAGGCCTCACTCTTTCAAATCACAGCAGAATATTGATATGACTCTCAAATACATACTTTATTTTTCATTTTTGGTCTTTTTAAACATATGAGGAAATCTGGCATACGTACATCTTCAGACACGGGAATCAGCCACCTAGGACACGCGACACAATCACATGGTGAAACTCTACAACATCGTGCTCCAACAAACCACTGTCACCACGTGTGGTCCCCACGGAAACAAGCTGTGAAAGGATACACACTACATGGAACCACTTATGTAAATTTTAAAGTACACAACACAATCCTCTATAGTTTATTGACACATACACATGTGGAAAGCCTACTGAAACGTGGACGGGAAGGACACACACCAGCTCCAAGAAGCGGTGCCTCTGGAGGGAGGGAGAAAAGGAAGGGAACAGAATGGAATCAAGAAAGGGTACAAACTGGAATCTGCCCATATTTGCAAAGTCTTGTTTCTTTCTACACGTTTAAAATGTTTCATTAAAAAAAAAAAAAAAACTTCAATGTGGACAAAACTCCCCCATCCATCTCAACTTGTAAAGCAGCATGGAAGGTGACAGGACGGCTGGTTTCACACTGAGGTATAAATGGGTGAAGTACTTGACCTAGTGAAATTATCCAGTAAAACCAACATTTTTGGTCCCAGAGATGGATTCTATAATCCGTGCTTGTTAATTCTTGCTAAAGTATAAACTAGTCACCGAGTTTCAAGCCAAGCGTTCACAGAATGAGTTCTCCCAAGCACAGCAGATCACCTGGCTAAGCCAGATAACCCGCAGACAGTGTGAAGACTGTACCAGAGGGCCCCGGGACATGGATCAAGCTGCTGTTTACAGTACCTTCCCATCCTATACTTGGCCAAGCAGCACGAAGAGCAGGAGGGGACTTCTTGCCTGGAATGACAGCCCACATTTATTTGTGAGAGAGAAGAATGTCATTTTGAACAACTAAGGGGTGAAACATACTAAATGGGATTTGCTCCCATTGGAATGTCCTGCCTATGGTTTAAAAACCTTTCAACTGATTTTCTGCAACAGTTTGAGGGAAAGGGAAAGAAAACTGGAAGTCCTTAATGTACCACAAGATGAATAGGGAGGGTGCAGAAAACATACAGTTTAATGGTATTTGAACTAGAAATGCCTGCATATTTACTCCTGATAAATTCCCAGTCTGTGTATGACAGCCCTCTCTATTACAGTGTGAAGAGTGAGTGGCAGAGAACTACGGAGACACAGCCAACAAGTAACAGCAGTGTAAGATGAACTGGTCCAGTTCGGAGGGTCCAACAGAGCCCCACAGTCAGCCTGACCCTGACACAGCTCTTTGTCCCAAGTACCTTCTCTTCAAATCACTGAAATACAACTTCAGGTCCTTTGCTTCCACGTTTCCTACACAGAGAGCAGTTACTCTAAATCCACTCACAGGAACCCCTCGCACAGCTTAAGACAAGAATCAAGTTGTTCCCTCCTCTTTTCTAGGCTAACCAATTTCAAGTCTAACAGATCTTCAAAAACCTTCAACTGTTACATTATTTGCATGTCTGCTCCATTCCTTCACTGATTTTAAACTAAAGGGACCTACGCTAATCTCTAATTGCAGGGCTGTAACAGGCACATGAATGTTAATTCCTCTTCCCTCCCTTCACCTTTCAAGGTCACGTGAAGTAAAGCGGGTACTGGTTATCACTACTGTTTCTCAGCTCCAAGCCTGCCCTTCTATATTCCCTGCAATGCTGGTCGAGGAGGTTGTCCTCAATCAGGGGCCATTCTGCACTGCTCACCCCTAACAAGGGACATCTGGCCCTGTATGGAAACATTTGTGGATGGGGTGGGTACGGGAATCAACTGGGTAGAGGCTGGGGTGTCACTAAACATCCACAAAGCAGAGGACAGCCTCTTGGCCCAAGGTGTCAGTGCTAAGGTCGAGAAACGATGGTCTAGGGTTTGCCAACTCAATTATTCATATTCCCTTGGCAGCTGGCTTCTGGCTTACATTCTGCCAATGGGAGGTCACAGAGGAGACAGAAAGCATCCCTCCAGAAGCACAGGGGTTCCAGCACCAGCCTCTTCTGGCTTTCTCATCACCAACTAGCTGTCATACTGTTCGAAGGACAAGTACCAACTCTGCAGAGATGGGATCAGGGAAGTAGAGGCCTCTAAACTCCTAAATTCTAGTAACCCCATCTTTTCCCTTTTTGCAATAACAGAAACATCTATTTATCTGCACTGTACAATGCAATAGCCACCAGTCTTTAAAAATGCTTTGTCAGCCTAGGGGCCTAGAAGCAGTGTTGTTTCAGAAGCAGTGAATCCACCAAGCACCCAGATCTTGTTTTCCAAACAGCATCCTTCACTAAGATGAACCAGAGCTCCTTGGAGAAATGGATGATTCCAGAGGCTGGGGTAGGGTGCGTACACAAGGAGCCTGTAATACCCAGTTCTAGAATGAATGACCCAGAAAGACCAATGGGTACCTGTCAAAAGGACACAGAAGAAACTGATGGGGTTTCCACTGATCAAACCTGGGATAGTCAGAGCACCAAAATCAGTGATTAAAAAAAAAAAAGTCCACTGAATATTACAAAAATCCATGTGTCCATACTGATATAAACAAATAAGTAAATAAATCAAGGAGAAGGAAATATGAAAAAAAAAGTCCATGTAGTAGATACATTGACTAGAACTTACATTTCAATTCCTACTTCACCAGCACTGGACATGCACTGTCCAGTACGCACCAGCCACATATTACTTAAACATAATTTATTAAAATCAAATAAAATTAAAAATTCAGTCCCACATTATCCACATTTCAAGGGCTCACAAGGCTAGTGGCTGTTGTGCTGGACAACAATGCACTGGACAAAGGCATTTGAGACTGAACCATAATTCTGTGAAGATAAGGTCTAGAACAGATAATAAGGGAAGATCTAATTTTGGTTTTTTTTCTTCCTGAAAATCTTAAAACTTAGAATTGGAACTTAAAAAAAGACAATGTTGTAAGGATAGGGAGAAAAGAGTAAACAAGAGCAACAAAATTTTGGAGGCTATAAAGCAGATGAATGGTAATTGAGTCATGAGGTTGGAGGAAGCTGAATCCTAGGATGGGTAAAGGGGAAAGCAAAGAAACCACCCAATTTACAATACAGATTCAACCAAACTTCTAGGACTGGCAGCTCTGGGTATTGCTGGAACCTGGGTTAGGGTGAAGAACTGTTGAAAGATCAATATGTAAAAGCTCTCTGAGAAGAAGTTAAATTTGTAAGTTGTCTCTCTGACATTATACAGTACTTCAAGCGGAAAGAAGAAGTGTATTCATTAGAGGGTAAAACAGAGGACCTCTGACCTAGGGAACTCAAGGCACATTAAGGCACATCAAGGCACTCAAGACAACAGAGTAAAGTGCACATTTTATTGAAAAGAGAAAAGTTGGAGTTAAAATCTCAACTCCAGAAGAAGGAGGTAGAGGAGGGAAAGAGAGAATATAGCATTAAAGAAAAGAAAATTGGAACACAAGTCTAGAAGTTTCAATATTCTGAAAGTGATCTTACACTTAAAGGAACTAGAAAAAGAACAAACAAAACCCGAAGTTAGTAGAAGAAAAGATATCATAAAGATCAGAGCAGAAATAAATGAAATAGAGACTTAAAGAAAAAAAGATCAATGAAACTAAGAGCTAATTCTTTGAAAAGATAAACAAAAGCTGGCTAAAGGTTTCCTCATCAAGGAAAAAGGGAGAGGGCCAAAATCAATAAAATCAGAAATGAAAAAGGAGAAGTTACAACTGACACCAGAAATATAAAAGATCATAAGAGATTACTACAATAATATGCCAACAAAATGGACAACCTGGAATAAATGGACAAGTTCCTAGAAATGCACAGTCTGCAAAGATTGAATCAGGAAGAATAGAAAATACAAACAGATTAATTACCAGTAATGAAACTGAATCAGTAATCAAAAAACTCTCAACATAAAAAAAGTCCAGGACCAGACAGTTTCAAAGATGAATTCTACCAAACATTAACATCTGTCCTTCTCAAACTATTCCAAAAAACTGTAGAGGAAGCAACAATTCTGAAGTCATTCTACAAGCCCAGCATCATCCTGACACCAAAATAACACAAAGATGTCACAAAAAAAGAGAGAATTAGAGACCAATATCATCGATGACATAAAAGCAAAAATCCGCAACAAAACATTAGCAAGTTATATCCAACAACACATCAACAGCATCAACACAAGGATCATATACTTGTATGCTGTGATCAAAAGGAACTTATCCCAGGGATACAAGGATGGTTCGACATCCACAAATCAAGCAATGTGATACACATTAACAAACCGAAGAATAAAAACTGTATGATAATCTCAACAGACACAGCAAAAGCTTTTGACAAAATTCAACCTCCATTTATGATAAAAACTCTCAACAAAATGGGTATAGAAGGAACATATACCAACATTAAAAAGGCCACATATGACAAGCCCACAGCTAGCAGCATATTCGATGGTAAAAAGTTGAAGGCATTTCCTCTAAGATCACAAACAAGACAAGGATGCCCACTCGCACTGCCTTTATTCAATACAGCATCGGAAGCCTAGCCACAGCAATCAGAGAAGAAAAAGAAGTAACAGGATTCTCAACTGGAAAGAAAGAAGTAAAATTCACTGTTTGCAGATGATATGATACTATACATAGAAAATCTTAAAGACACCACCAAAAAAACTACCAGAACTCATCAGTGAATTTGGAAAAGTTGCAGGATACAAAATTAATATAGAGAAATCTGCATTTCTATACGTTAACAACTATCAGAAAGAGAAATTAAGAAAACAATCCCACATACAATCACATCAAAAAAGAACAAAATACCTAAGAGTCAGTCTAAGGAGGTAACTTGTACTCAGGAGACTGTAAGACAGTGATGAAAGAATTTCAAGACACCACAAACAGATAGAAAGATGTATCATGTTCATGGATTGGACATGGAGTTAATATTGTTAAAATGGTCATACTACCCAACACAGTCTACAGATTCAGTGCAGTCCTTATCAAAATACCATTGGCATTTGTCATAGAACCAGATCAAATTCTAAAATTTGTATTGAAACACACGACCCTGAATGGTCAAGACAATCTGGAGAAAGAAGAACAAAGCTGGAGGAATCACGCTCCCTGGCTTCAGACTATGCTACAAAGCTACAGTAATCAAAACAGTATGATACTGGCACAAAAACAGACCCAAAGATCAATGGAATAGAACATGGAGCCTAGAAATGAACCCGTACTTACATGGGCAATTAATCTATGACAAAGGAGGTAAGAATATTCAGTGGAGAAAAGACACCCTCTTCAGTAAATGTTGGGAAAACCGGACAGCTACATGCAAAAGGATCAAACTGAGCACTCTCTCACACCACACACAAAAATAAATTCAAACATGAATTGAAGACATAAATCTAAGATCTAAAACAGTAAGACTTCTAAAAGAAAACATAGGCAGTAAGCTCTTTGACTTTAGTTCTAATAACATTTCTTTAGATATGTCTCCTCAGGCAATCGAGATAAATGAAAAAATAAACAAATGAGACTACATCAAACTAAAAAGCTTTTGCACAACGAAGGAAACTATCAATAAAGTAGAAAAGCTGCCTACTGACTAGGAGAGCATATCTGCAAAAGATAATCCAATAAAGGGTTAATATCCAAAACACAAAAGACTCACAAAACTCATCAAAAAAAAAAAAAAAAAACCTCATTAAAACTGGAAGAGACATTTTCCCAAAGAAGATATATAGACAGCCAACAGGTACATGAAAAAAATGCTCAACATCACTAATCATCAGGGAGATGCAAATCAAAACCACAAAGAGATATCCCCTCACATTTGTCAGCATGGCTATTACCAAAAAGACAACAAGTAAGAGCTGGCGAGGGTGCGGAGGAGAAAAGGGAACCCTCAGACCCTGTTGGTGGGAATGTAAACTGGTGCAGTCACTATGGAAAACAGTCGAAATCCCTCAAAAAATTAAAAATAGAACTACCGTATGATCCAGCAATTCCACTCCCGAGTATTTGTATGAAGAAAATGAAAACACTAATTAGGAAAGACGCATGTACCTCTACGTTCACTACGGCGTTATTCACAGTAGCCTGGGTACAGAAGCAAGCTAAGTGCTCATCGATGAATGAACTGGCGAAGAAGACGTGACGTGTACAAATACACAACGGATGACCCCCCAGCCACGAAAAAGAATGAGATCTTGCCAACTGCAACAAGGATGGACCTAGAAGGTATTATGCTAAGTGAAATAAGTCAGACGGAAAGACAAACACTGTATTATTTCACTTTTATGTGTAATCTAAAAAAACAAAACAATTGAACATAGTTATAGACACAGAGAACAAACAGGTGGTTGCCAGAAAGAAAGGAGTGAGGGGAGAAAAGGTGAGGGAGATTAAGAGACACAACTTCCAGTTGCAAAATAAGTGAGTCACGGCTACGAAATGTACAGTATGGGGAATACAGTCAATTACTATGTAGTATCTTTGTACGGCAACAGGTAGTAACTAGACTTGTGGTGATCATTTTGAAATGCACAGAAATATTGAGTCACTATGCTGTGCAACAGAAACTAACGAAGTGTTGTAGGTCAATTATACTTCAAAAACAAATGAACAAATTCACAGAAAAAGGAGATTGGATTTGTGGTCACCAGAGGAAGGAGCTGGGTGAGGAAGCGGACTGAATGAAGGCAGTTGAAATATCTTCCAGTTATAAGACACGTAAGACAAATATTACATCTTCCAGTTACAAGATACGTAAGTACCAGGGATGAAATGCACAATCTGAGAAACACAATTGACACCTGTGTGTATTACACACAGAAGTTGTCGAAGAGAGTAAACCCTAAGAGCTCTTAAAATAAAAAACCCTGAAAGTCAGAAAACAGAGGGGAGAAAATAATCAACAGGAGTAATTCAAGAAAACCTCCCAGAAAAGAGGGTATGAACTGCCAGACTGAAAGGACCCAGAGAGCACCCAACACAATGGATAAAAACAGAGCCCCTGAGCACAGCTCGAAAAGAGCAGGCACAAAGGAGATTCTACTAGCTTCCAGGGGGGCGAACAGGGGAAGGGGGATAGAGGTCACACACAAAGATCAAGACTCTGATGTGCTCAACAGGAACACAGGACTCGAAAAGGTAATGCACTAAAATCATCAGAATTCTGAGGGAGACAATTTCCCAGTTAGAACCGTACACTTTGGAAAGTTATCAGTCAAGTATGAGGAGAGTATTGACGATGTTTTCAGATGTGTTCAGTTCTTTAAAAAGTTGGTCCCAGTGCACCCTTTCTCCAGAACCTACAGAAGAGTGAGGGGAGGAAATAATGTGGAGGTGGACTCTAGGAAACAGGAGATCCAACCTAAGAGAAGCAGCTAAAGTCACCAGGAAGATGGTGAAGTGAGAATCCCCAAGACGACCCCTGTGCAGTAACCAAGGACATCCAGTCCACCCTGGAGCAGTGACACTCAAGAGCCATCCATACACACCGAGTGGTCATGACCCAGACCCTGAGGCCACGGTACTGTCTGCATTACGCTGTTTACTGAAGTGTAACATCATTTAGAAAAATACACAAACCATGTGCATGCATGACGGGGATACTGGGCTGGACACCAGAGAGAGTAACTGACTGTACTACAATTTTAAAAGATTATTAAAAAAAGAAAGAAAGAAAGAAATCACACACACACAGAAAGAAAACAAAACAAAAAAAGAGAAAAGTGCACAAATCATAAACACCCAGATGCGGGGGGCGGGAAGAGCTCAGTGGGAGAGCGCATGCTTGGCATGCGTGAAGTCCTGGGTTCAACCCCCAGCACCTGCACTAAAAAACCACCTTTACACAACACTGTAAGTTGACTATACTTCAGTTTTTAAAAAATGAAAAAACAAACAAGCAAACAAAAACTCACCCAGATCAAGCAACAGAACCTTAACAGAACTCTGAAAGTCTCCCTCATGCCCCTTCTAGTCACTACCCGAGTTACGATCCTGATTGCTAACATCCTGGCATGATTTCCCTGTTTCGTGTGTGTATATATATCAACATGCAAACACAGCAACACTTGCAGAGCTTTTTCACGGTCACTCACGCACATCTGAGGCGCCCGCTGTGTACATTCCAGCTGGACTAAGACAAGTGGCCCCTCTGCCTTCTTGTTTCAGTTCATCTTATAAACAAGCATCCTTTTCAGGGTCTATGGACTGTCATGTTTTTCAGCTTTTTGTACTGTTTGTAGGTGATTTCACTCTTTAAAAAAGGCCCTAAGTGTAGTGCTGAAGTGCCGTCTGGTGTTCACATGCACCACAAGGCTGTGATGTGTCTTATGGAGAAAGCATGTGTTGGACAAACTCTGTTCAGGCGTGAGCTCCAGCGCTGTTGGCTGTGAGTTCTACGCTTACGAGCCAACGGGTATATTAAATAAGGTGTCTTTCAATAGAAACACACAGAAAACAAGGTTACGTACTGATCTGTTGATGAAAGTGTGACCAGAGGCTCGCACGAACCTAGCCCTGTATGTCCCCTAGTATCACTGGTTCAGTGTTTGCTAATTCAGTGTTCACGGCAACTTTATAGAACACAACTACCAAGAATAACAGGAATCAACCACACACACACACACACACACGCACACACACACACACACACTTACATACTTTTTCTGACCCGAGGACACAGTGATGCCTGGGGAGTCTGACCCAGGATCAGCTGCTTGTCTGGACTTGGCTGATACAATTCCTGCTCTCCCCTCCAGGACGGAGGTTCAGCTGAGGACCCTCATTTCACCTCACAAGTGTTCTGCTCTGACCTGCTCCTGGGAGGTGGGGAGGGTACAGTGATCTGACCACATCTCTGCTGGACATTCACCCTGGTCCACTCGAAGGCCCAGCCAAATCTCCACTCTGTGGCAGCCCTGACCTTTCAAGGTTCCCCATGACTTCTCCAAAGGACCCCTGGGAACTCCCAGGGAGGCTGAGAGCTGACTTTGTTCAGCTTCTCCTCTCCTAGGAGCTTGCATCCAAAAGTACAAACCGTCCTTTCCTCACACACAGAGCTTTGAGCTTGCTACCCGAGGCTTCATAGCTGAACAATGTGCTGCTTAGATGGGAAGAGACTTGTAAGGTGGAGAACTATAGAGAAAGGCAAGAGGATGATCCAGAAAAAGGTCCAGGCAGTGGTTATGGACATGTCTGTGAGGTGGTCTATATTTTAATATAGATGGATACAAGGTCCTCTGTTTTATTATCTTTTTACTTAACATAGACATCTTGAACACTGTTTGGAATGCATGACCCATTTCTCACACATACATAAAAATTCCATTCTCAAAGGATAGGACTGACTGATATATATCTTAAAAATGTCAAATACGTTTAATTTTTTTTTTTAAAGCTATAAACTTCTTGGGGGGTGGGTATAGCTCAGTGGCAGAGTGCAGGCTCAGCACACATGAGGTCCTGGGTGTAATTCTTAGTACTTCCATTAAAAATAAATAAATAAACCTAATTCCCTCTCCCCACTCAAAATTCTTTTTTTAATTTTTAAAGTTTTTAAAAAAGCTATAAACTTCTTAAGAGAAACTATAAGAGGATACTTTTATTACCTCTTAGAGTGTGAGAACTTTCTAAGCAACACAGGGAACTTGAAACCATAAATAGGGCAAGAAGCACAATGTAAATTTGATAATAGGCAAGTATAAAACTTCAGTATTGGCAAGATACACAAAAAAGTCAAACGACAACAAATGGAGAGGAATACTTGCAACATATACAACAAACAATAGGTTCTTAAAGATTAAGAAAAAGACCAACAGGAAAAACAAAACAAGAAAAATGGGAAATGATATATGAATAGGCATTACTGAAAAGGAAGTATCGTTCAAACACATCCCTGGTAATAAAAATGAAGTGTGTCTAAAGCCCTCCAAAATTGTCAGTGCCATTCATGCAAAGGCCTAATTCAAGAAAGGCCCAGGAAAATCTTGGAGCAGAAGCTTCAGGCATGACCAGTAAAATGAAAGATAAGTTTAATGATCTTATGAATCATACTGGCTCCTTCCTAAGGTAAGATCGACCCTCTGCCTATCAGTCCTCCTCCAAAAAATTCATCTGGTCTCATTCTGCAGGAGTTCTAGCTTAGGCAACACCCTCAGCCAGCATGTAAGTAAGACTGACTCAAGGCCTTCACCCTATGCTAACATTTTCCTTAGCGTCCTCATACAGTTACGTACTTGCTATATCTTTTCTGAGTCTGTAATACCAGAATGTAAAGAATGAAGCTAACTGAAAGGTCCCTCCACGCTAGGGAAGTAACAATCTTATATTTGCAATAATGTTGCAAGCGATTCTTCTACTAGTCTTAAGGAGGACCCCAAAGTGTTTCTCAAACTACAGCTCATGGCTCAGTATAATCAGGTTAGTCACAGTAGCTCTCAGCTAGGAGTGCCATTCTAAGGGGATCGATGGAGATTATTTTTCGGTCATTGCAATGACTGGGGGTCTATGCTAATTTGAAAAGATGCATGCACCCCAGTGTTAACAGCAACACTATTTGCAATAGCCAGGACGTGGAAGCAACCTACATGTCCATTGGCAGATGACTGGATAAACAAGTTGTGGTATATACGCACAATGGGATATCACTCCAGCATAAAAAAGAATGAAATAATGCCATTTGCAGCAACGTGGATGAACCTAGAGATTATCATACTAAGTGAAGTAAGTCACACAGAGAAAGACAGATACCATGTGATATCATTTAATATGTGGAATCTAAAAAATATATACAAATGAACTTATTTATAACCCAGAATTAGCATTTTCTCTGGATATATGCCCAGGAGTGGATTATATAGGAACTCAACTTTTAATTTTTTTTAAGGCCTCTCCATACTATTTTCCATTGCGGCAGCACCAATTTACATTGCCACCAGCAGTGCAGGAGGGTTCCCTTTTCTCCACAGCCTCTCCAGCATTTATTATTTGTAGGCTTTTTGATGATGACCATTCTGACTGGTGTGAGGTGATACCTCATTGTAGTTTCGATTTTCATTTCTCTAATGATTAGTGATGTTGAGCATCTTTTCCTGTGCATGTTGGCCATCTGTATGTCTTCTCTGGAGCAATGTCCATTTAGGTCTTCTATTTGGGGTGGGGTGGGGGACGGTAATTAGATTTATTTATTCTTGGAGGAGGTACTGGGGATTGAAGTGCTAAGCATGCACTCTACCACTTGAGCTATACCCTACTCCCTTCTGTCCATTTTTGATTGGGTTTTTTTTTTTTTTTTTTGGACATTAAGCTGTAAGAGCTCTTTGCGTATTTTTTGAAATGCATTCTTTGTTGGTCACATCATTTGCAAATATTTTCTCCCATTCCATAGGTTGTCTTTTCGTTTTATTTATGGTTTCCCTAGCTGTGCAAAAGCCTTTAAGTTTAATTGGGTCTCATTTGCTTATTTTTGCCTTTATTTCCACTACTTTAGGAGACAGATTTAAAAAATTATTGCCGTGATTTTTGTCAAAGAGTGTTCTGCCTATGTTTTTCCTCTCGGAGTTTTAGAGTATCTGGGCTTACATTTATTTTATTTTATTTTATTTTTATTCTTTTGGGCTTACATTTAGATCTTTAAACCATATGGAGTTTATTTTTGTATATGGTGTTAGAGAATGTTCTAATTTCATGTTCTGTGTCTGTCTTTGTGCCGGTACCATACTGTTTTGATTATTTTAGCCTTGTAGTATAACCTGAAGTCAGGGGGCATGATTTCTCCAGGTCGGTTCTTCTTTTTCAAGATTGTTTTTGCTATTTGGGGTCTTCTGTGCTTCCACAGAAACCTAAAAAAAATTTTTTTGTTCCAGTTCTGTGGGAAATGCCACTGGTAATTTGATAGGGATTGCACTGAATTTGTAGACTGCCTTGGGTAGTATGGCCATTTTAACACTACTGATTCTTCTAATCTAAGAACATGGTACATCTTTCCATCTATATCATCTTCAATTTTTTCATCAGCATCTTAATAGTTTTAGGAGCACACATCTTCTGCCTCCTTGGGGAGGTTTATTCCTAGGTATTTTCTTCTTTTTGATCCAATGGTAAATGGAATCGCTTCCTGGATTTCTTTTTCTGATATTCTGTTGTAGGGTACAGATATGCTACAGATTCCCACATGTTAATTTTTTATCCTGCAACTTTACCAAATTCATTAATAAGCTCCTGCAGTTTTCTGGTAGTGTTTTTACGATTTTCTGTTTATAGTATCATGTCATCTGCAAACAGACACAGTTTTACTTCTTCTTTTTATTGGATTTTATTGGAGTCTTTTTATTTCTTTTTCTTCTCTGATTGCTGTGGCTAGGACTTCCAAAACTGTGTTGAATGAAAGTGGCAGGAGTGGGCATCCTTGTCTTGTTGCTGATCTTAGAGGAAATGCTTTCAGCTTTTCACCAATGAGTATGATTTTAACTGTGGGTTTGTCATATGTGGCCTTTATTAGGTTGAGGTATGTCCTCTCTATGCCCAGTTGATGGAGAGTTTTTATCATAAATGGATGTTGAATTTTATCAAAGGCTTTTTCTAAATCGATTGAGATGACCATATGGTTTTCATTCTTCAATCTGTTACTGTGGTGTATCACATTGGTTGATTTGTGGATACTGAAAAATCCTTGCATCCTTGGGATAAATCTCACCTGAGCATGGTACACGATCCTTCTAATGTATTGCTGGAGTCAGTCTGCTAGTATTTTGTTGATTTTTGCATGTATGTTCATAAGTGATATTGGCCTGTAATTTTTGGGAGTAATCGCAGAAGGATAGGTGTTGGATCTTCTCTAAATGTTTGGTAGAATCCACCTGTGAAGCCACCTGGTCCTGGAGTTTTGTTTGTTGAGAGTGTTTTGATCGCTGACTCAATTTCAGTGCTGGTAACTGGTCTCTTCACATGTCCTACTTCTTCCTGGTTCAGTCCTGGGAGACTGTATCTTCCTAAGAATTTGTCCATTTCTTCTAGGTTGTCCATTTTACTGGTGTAACAGCTTTTATTCTAGTACCTACATATGTCTCAGCTCTTCTATCTTCCTGTAGCTTTTATAAGATCTATCTTTCGATCCTATTTCTTTTAAATCCAAAGGTATTTACTGTGAGTAGATACAGGTACTCAACTACTTCACTGTAACATCGAAGGTAGTTGATGACCTATCTATTAACTTTACTTCAGGATAATCAACAGTCATAAAATAGTGTTGAAGAAATAAACTGAGACACTAGGTCTGACAGAGTTGAGAATCACTAATTCAGTGGATCTTAATCAGAATTTCTTGAGAACAGAACAGAATTGAAAACTTTTAGAGTGCACTGCAAATAGGGTATTTCTTCATGAAACTTCTGTTTCCATTTTATATGTGTTTTCTGGTGCTGTAAAAATGTATTTGACTATAAGGCAAAGTTATTAATAAGCTTGCAGGTCACTGTTAAAGTGGCCCCCAGTAACTGAACAGATCGGTGGCCAAGAATTCTCCTACAAGGTCCCTCACGTTTGGCTGCTTGCTCCACAAAGGTCCCCTCCTCCGGGGCTCTCAGCCCTACTCTGGGGTCTGTTCCCCACTTCCATGTCTTCCTCCTCTCTCCCAAGGAGGTGTTCTCACCTTCCCTACTCC
Source organism: Vicugna pacos (assembly GCF_048564905.1). Classification (NCBI taxonomy): domain Eukaryota; kingdom Metazoa; phylum Chordata; class Mammalia; order Artiodactyla; family Camelidae; genus Vicugna; species Vicugna pacos. The sequence continues at coordinate 13,356,992 of NC_133014.1, forward strand.
GCATATGTATGCCTTCAAGTCACTCTCTTTTTGCTTTTTACCTTTTCTGTCTTAAAAGCAAATAAACAAAAGAACTGTGGACATGGCAAAAGGCAAAAAAAGTAGCCTTTGTAGGCATGATGAAATCCAGAAGGCATAAAGAAAAGGCAGAGCTATCTCTACAATAAAAGTGAAAATCTTTGGGGGAGCCAAGACATCATATACAAGGCCAATACAACTGGGGAAAAAGCCCTACGACATAAGCAAGGCTTTAGTACCCTTAAGATGGGTAAAAATCAGGAAGAAACAAGAAATTCTGTGAGGGAAAAAAAGTGAGTGTAACAAAAATTTTTAAATGAAAACTAAGTTGCACAGCTACCCTGTGACCCAGCAGTTCCCACTTCCAGGTATTATACACCAAGCCACTTACTAAATCATCCCAATAATCCTAATAATTTTTTTTAAAGTGTCAGGTTTTTCTAGGTAAGAAGTAATATTAGGGGAAAAAAGATGGTTTTTATTTTCAAACGTTTATTTATAGTGGTTATTTGATTTCCTGCCTAAATAATATGTTCACTCCACTAGTCTTTCGTAAACAGCATGACACTACTTCTGAGGGGCCATTGAAAATCTGAGTGTCACCCTGGCATCTGGGAGGTCAGTGCCAGGGATTCTAGAAATCTTCAGTGTGACGGACAACACTATACAGTGAAGATCTGTTCCAACTTTCACATAGCTTTCAAAGGTCCCAACAGAAAAACCTGTTTATAATTATTTGAACTTAGAAGCTAACTCAATTTTACACACAGATACTAAGTATCTTTTGTAAGATTTTAACACACTCTGAAATCACCCATCATATAATTGTTTGGATAAATTGTTTAAAATTTGACACAAGGAGGTGTTCAAAAGAAACAGCACTGATGGCAACAATGTTTAAGGTAGATTGCCCAACAGAACATGTCTGTAATGGATCTGCATTTGCAGCTATCACATTCACAGTGAGTCTTATATAGGTACAAGTATCTAACCTCTTCTGTATTTCCTCTAATAAACACAGGAAAAATAAACATGGAAAAACCAACATCTTGCAACCACTATGAAACAGATCCAGGTAGCTTACATCAGTAACTGCCACTGGAGGGACAGATGACAATTTGAACCCCCGAGACAACCAGTCATTATAGGTTTCTCAATGTGATATAATGAAAAGCATTATGAAATACTCAGCACCTATGAAACACTCTATGAAACAAACATCTGAATCAACCCTCTAGAATCTATTACCACTTAAAAGAAATATGGGGAATGAAAGAATATGCTAAAATGGCATCATAAAAATGCAAACCAGAATGTACAAAATACTATCAAAGAAAAGATTCAGTTTCTTCAACAAATAAATAGCATTTTCAAAGGTAGGGAGGGCTGCTATTAATAGAGATTTTAAAGGACATAACAACCAAATGTAATTATATGGATCTTGTTCAGATCCTGATTTTAACAAACTTTAAAAAGACATTTCTGAGACAATTGGGAAAACTGAATGTGAACTGGGTATTAGATAGTACTAAAGAATTACCTTTAATTTTGTGAGGTGTGATAATGATACTGTGGCACGCATGTATCAACTAGAGATAAATACTGAAATATTTATGGGTAAAATAATACACAGGTCTGGGATTTGCTTTAAAAATGTTTTAAACCCCCCAAAAGGAAGGGGGCAGGAAACTGATATAAAAATGACAAAATGCTGATGTGCAGAAACTGAGTAACAGAACAGAGGAATATATTACCTATGCATTAATCTCAGTCAATTAAAAAAAACCAAGATCTTAGAACAGAAAAAAAATACAGAATCACCTCCTTAGTCCTCTCTTTACTCTAGATTGCCACTAACCCATGAGTCAACACTCTGTGAGCTACTCAGCTGGCGATGAATTCCTCTGACGTCATCATCAATACAGCTATCCTGTCCACGAGGACAATGACAGTCTCTGATACGCCCCAGTGAAGGAAAGACACTGTCTATGGCGATGCTCTGATACACCAGCTTAGAAGCCCAGTCGGGAAAGAGGTAAGCTGGGTGCACCTGCTTCTGATATATGCTCAGTGGATCCTGATCACGACTGTCTTTCATGGGCCTTTTTCCCAGCAAAACTGTTCTTTTCACTGTTCACAACTTCTCCCTTGGGTTTTCTTGTCTTGGCTTTCTTATTCCAGATTCATCTCTGCCCACGCCACTGGTCTTGAATGTCTATCTGCTTCTACTCCAGCCAGGCAAGTCCCTTGTCCACAAAACTTGCTCAGACCTCTTCTCCTCAGGCCCTTTGCCTTCATCTGAACACTTAGGTTCACAGAATGTCAGAAAAGAGAATATTCATAGCTTTCACTGTCCTATAATTTTAAGTAGGTTAGCCTTTTAGTACCTCCTGTATTTTGATACTACTTTCCCCATTATATACAAATTCCTTGAAGGCAGGGACTACATCTTACCTTATATACCTTATCTTATCTTACTTGCCTTACATACTGTATGCAATGTTAGCACATGAATTATAGGCACAGAATTTAGAAGGATGGTAGACAACTGTTTTCTACATCCAAGATGAAAATAAAGAAGATGGCTCAAACAATGAGTGCTTATTATATGCCAAGCACTATTCTAAACATTTTATATGTAACAGCCACCAAATACAACCACCCTAAGCACTATGCCCACCTTGTGAAATGATACACAGAGAGACAAACAACTTACCCGAGGTCACAGTAGAGTGAGTGACCAAGCTGGGGTCTGAACTCAGGCAGTCTGGCTCCAAAGTCCCACTGATAAATTTACTATTCAGCATCTCAGAAAAAAACTGAGTAAAGAGAAAATTTTATCCACTGAAGAAGTCTAGCCTCAGAGAATATACAAACTAATAAACTCTCTCTGAGCCTACAGCGTTGGGTCACTTCACCCCAGCAGCAAACCCAGTGGGAAATGAGCTTGGAATAAGAGTCACGGGATCTGAATTCGAGTCCTGACTGTGATCCCAGGTAACATGACTCAGCCTTCTAAATAGCAATTTCATTTGGAAAGAAGAGAAGGCTGGTTTTCCATCTGGACCAAAAGGTCTATTATTCTATCTTCTCTTGATTTTATAGGAGAGAATAGAACTAAAATAAACCAATTCATTATCCAGCTGCCAGCCTGGCCCAGCTCCCACAGCGAGCTCTCCTGCTGGGCCCGCAGCACTGCAACACAGGAGACACCCTGGGCACGCCACCTCTGCGCTGTCTCTTTCCTGCTACTCTGGGGGAAAACAAGGGTCACAGGCCTCTAGACAGACATTTACCTAGTAGAAGAGTTGGGGACTCAAGCCGCAATAAGCTAGAAAGAAGGGCAGCAGAATCACATCACGTCTCGACTTTAACATCCCTATGCTGTTGCTGAGTGTGTATGTGTTCACACTCATTCAACCAACTAAGGTCCAGTTTAGTCATCACACATCTCCACTTGAGCATCTAACTGATGTCTCTTACCCAGGAGGTCTGAAACAGAGCTCTCGGATTCCGCCTCCAAAAATGCTCCTCCCTCCCCACCTCAGTAAATGGCTCTCCCCTCACCCACTCGGCTCGCCTGCACCACACCGCAAAGTCCTGCTGGCTACGCGCTCGAAGGATGAAACCCCAAGGCCCCGCCATCACCCACTGCACCCACCCAACCTGGACCAGTGCTCCCCACCTCTTCTTCCCTACTACCCCGTGTCAGGACGGCTCCACCCACCCTGCACCGCACACGGCCCACTGCACTCTAACCCCAGGGCTTCTATATCTGAAGCCCCTGCTTCAGAGAGGGGTCACCTCTTCCGAAAGGCTTTCTTGACCAATCTTTTATAAATAAACACAGAGACCATGCATTCAGCTCCCATCACAGTCAATCCTCAATCCCTCACTCTGCTTTATTTCCATCAGAGTATTTACCACCAACCAATGTTACGTTTCTTTTCTGAGCCCCTCCTCATTAAAACACAAGGTCTACAACGAGAACCCCCACCCTTGTCTCTCATTACTCTACCCCCATCTCAACAACCGTGTCTGCACAGTATCTGCTGAACGAGTGACCTTCCCAGGCTCCAGTGTCAGTCGCTGGTATCTGCCTTTTAGCTGCAGACGTGTCCCCTCCCTGTCTCAGCCACGCCTTCGGTAGCGTGCCTAACTTCTGCTCCTTCAGGGCTGAACACACTGCAGTCCGGGCTCCAGCCCGTGCCTGACAGCGCTCACTGATGTTCGCAACCTTCCCCGCTCCAGCAGTCCCAGCCAAAGGGCACTTCATTCCTTGTCTTCCTGACCTTTCTGCAGCAACACTGAGCACGTCCTCCTTCCAGAAAACCACCTTGCTCAGTGACAGCGCTCTCTCCTGGTTCTCCCACTCTCCAGGCGACTCCCTTCAGCCAGTCTCCTGTTCCTTAAATGTTCAGTGTTCCCAAGGGCTTAATGATCAGTCTCCTCGTCTTCTTAATCCCCCTCAAAGGAAAACTCTTTCTGCTCATGTCTCTTTCCGTGAGGATACTCTCCCCAACATCACATGCAGCTTAAATACATGACTTCTTTTGGGAGGCCTTCATGAGTTCGTCCACGAAACTGAGAAGCCTCCCGTATCTATTCTTTCTAGACGCCACGCGAGTATCAGTTTATTACAGTTCACACTATGTTGTATTACAATTATCTGTCTCCTCCTCGAAGGCTGGAACTCCCACTGGTTTTTTGTCCCCAGTGCCCAACACAGTGTCTCCATAAAGAGAAGGCATTGAACACATATTTATTAAATAAATGGATTAAAGCAGGAGTCAGCAAACCATGGCCCATGGGCCAAATCTGGCTCACCACCTGTTTTTGTACAGCCTGTGTGCTAAGAATAGTTTTCACATTTTGAAAGGTTTAGAAAAGAAATTTTTAAGAAGAATAATCTTTCAGTGATGCCTGAAAGTTACGTGAAATTTAAATTTCAGTGTCCACAAATAAAGACGAGCAGGGTGAGAGCCGTGCTCATCTGTTTCTGTTCAGTCTTATGGCTCCTCTCACACCAAGGCAGTCGGCAGGCATAGCTGCAGTTGAGAACACGTGGCCCACAAAGCCACACCTGCTCTCGGCCTGCACAGAGAAGTGCACAGAGCTCTGGAGGAAACATAAATGATCACGGACTTTGGTTTCTGACAAAACTTGGTTCAAAGTCTGGCTTTACCACTTACTGTCTGCACGACCCAGGACAAGTAAGTTAACCTCTGAGACTCAAATTCCTCATTTGTACAACAGGCTAACGTATCCCACTGGGTTGTTCTGAAATTTTGCCAGGCCTTTTAAGTGAGGTCTTTGCCGCAGGAGCCAGTCCATAAAGTGCACAGTACAGAGCACAGCTTAATGCTGAGAACCAGGCCTGGGTGACCCCAGGCAACGTAGTTAACGTCTCCGTTTCCTCATTATACATTCCTCACAGGTCTGCCGTGAGAATTGAACGGTTTGGTCCCTGTGAAATGCCGAGCACGGCGCCTCGCGGGCAGCACGCACTCAGTAAACGGCACTGTCAGTAAGGCAGATGCTTGGTTAGTGGGAGTTTCTCCCCCTCCCACCTCTCACCCCTATGCAAAGCCTACACCTGAAGGAGTTTTAAGTCAATACTCGCAATGCAAGTGCTATTAGAGATGATGGCTGGGCAGGAACCGGTCTCTGCGGCTTCCACGTCACATCACAGTCCTGGCTTTCGTCTGGGCTCCCTGGTCCTTCCTTCTCTAGAAGCTTCTCCCTTAGACACACTCAGGTTTCAGTGTAGGGGGCTACAAAATTAAAATTCTTTTTTCTAGCCGAGACGCCGCTCTCCGATGCCCTAACATGGTCTTTCTCAACTCCTGATTTCTGCCTAGTGGCCCGCCGTCACTTCATGCTCACCATGTCAAATGCTGGGGATTGCTCTCTCCCCACCTTTGCCCATCTCTCCCTTCCTGTCTCCCCTGCTCGCCAGAAGAACCTTCTCCCCTCCCAGCACCGTGGCTGCTGGGCCTAAAGTTACACGTCAGTCCCTGCTCTCCTGCAGTGAGACTTCATCTCAAGTCATCTTTTCTCTTTTTGTTCCCACTGTCTGTGGCTAGTCCAGGTCCTTTTAACTTCAGGCTGTACCAAAGAGCCTCTAACTGGTCCCTGCCACAGGCACCAGTCTGTCCCACACACAGCACACACTGATCTTCATAAAACACACCACTTTCCATCACGTCCTTTTTCTGCTTAGAACTTTTGGTGCACCACCCCCATTTCATCCCATAATCTGTATGGAAAAGGGAAAAGACTGACCTTAGGGTGGCAATCGAAATCCTCCCCTGTCTACCTTGCTCCAATCTTATCTCCCGTAATAAAAATACTATCATTTTACAGTTGTGCAGGGCTTTATCTAACTTAGAAAGCATTCCTGCACGCTCTGGTATCAGCCTCCACAATGCTGGGAACGAGGCCAGAGAGGCATCAGCATCCTTCCTGCAGCGCTGCAGGTCAGGACTGACACACGGAGTCCCGTGTCCAGAAGCGCCCGTCTCCCTGGTGCCGCCCAGCCCCTCCCCGCAGCACGGCCAGGTCCTCCTGGCTCCGCACCCCGCCCCTCCCGTCCTCGCTTGGTGGACATCCCCAGAGTGACGCGGGACGGGGGGGGGGGGGGGTCTGTAAAGAAACGTTTCTCGGAAGCGCTGGGTCGCACCACATTAGGTGTTTCGTTTCCGCCATGTTTACCAAAAAGACCCCGCTCCGGAAGAAGGGCTGCTAAAGCGCACTTCTCAGAGCGCCCACAGGGAGACAGTCCTCGCCGCCGCCCAGGACACGGGGGCAGGCGGGATCGGGCCCGGCCACGCCGACTTCATTTCCCGCCTCCCCCCCCTCCCCCGTCACTGTCCTCCAGCCACGGCGGCCTCGCTGCTGGTCCCAGCACACTGCAAGGGGCAGCGCCTCGCACCTGCTGAACCCCCTCGACACAGCCTTCACTTAATGCAAGCTTTATTTTCTTCATGTTCCGTCTTCGCAAAGTCCCTGCCTGACCACGTACCTAAAGCAGGCCCTGTTCTCTGTCCCCTTAGCCTGCTGTGTGGCTCCTCACACTGCCTGTCACCTCCTCCCAGCACTCCATGCCCTAGTTATTCTTCTCCGGCCTTTCCCAGGGATCCACAAACCCTTCCCATCAAGAGCCACACAGTGAGCAGCTCAGCTTCCTCTGTCCCCACCACTCAGCTCCCCATCGTTGCCCAAAGCAGCTCAGGCGACATGGAAGTGAGGAGATAATGCAACTTGATTTACCAAAACAGGCAGGCGGCCCGGACTGGCCCCAGGCCAAGCACCCCCAGCATGTTCCTTCTAACAGTGTGAGTGTCAGGGGGACAGAAGGCGTCTCCGTTTTGTTTACTATGGTTTCCCCGTGGCCAGAATAGTGCCTGGCCCCAAGCACACTTTCATTAAGTATGTGTTGAGTAAATAAGTAAAAAGACCTAGTCTGGAGTAGGGAGCTACGCTCCTCTTCCATCCTCAGGTGACAACAGCACGATGTTCAAGAAGAATGAGACCGAGGTCATCAGCTCCATTCCCACTGGGTCAGTGTCGCACCCTGCAAAGTGTCACAGCCACTGCACGCCTGTCACCAGCAATGGCCACCTCACACGAAAGATGCCTCTGGCTTTAACTGGCAGGAGTGCGTTAAACCCAGAAGTTCTGACTCAGCAGCGCTAAGGCAGAGCCTAAGACTGTGCATTTCTTTTTTGTGGTGGTTTTTGTTTTTGGCGGCAGGTAGGGGGAATCAGGTTTGTTTGTTTGTTTTTAACGGAAGCACCGGGGGTTGAACCCAGGACCTCGTGCATGCTCAGCCCACACCCTCCCCCTAGAATCTGTATTTCTAGCAGGTTCCCAGGTGCTGCTGATACTGCTGGTCCTAAACCACTGGGAGAACCACTGGGTGACAGCACCCAGAAGCGACAGTACTGGCATTTTTATACTATTAAAAAAAAAAAAAACAGAGAGAGAGCGCCACAGATCCCTGATATTCCAAGGGTCTGACTGGAGGGAGGCTTCGGGGGGCGGGGAGGAACCATAAAACTGACTGCTCCAAGAAACTGCTGCTCCAGTAAAATGAAGACAGAAAAACACTAGGGCTTTAATTTTTAACAGACCGTCTTCCCCACACTTTATTTTCACCTGCAAATCTAGTTTTCACTGGCTAAAGCAATAAGCCAAACAGGTAAAAGAGAGAGGTCACAGTGGGTGGCTCACCTTGACATGGTGAGCTGAGTATTAGCTCCACAGTCAGTTTCCTGAAAGTTACTTTGGAGAAGAACCCTAACCACCCACGCCTCTGCTATTAGATGCCAAGAGCCTTTTGGAGACGGATACTAGCGCCTCATTACAATGAAACACATCTACAATTAATTACTAAGCCTAGGGGTCACTTTCTTCAAATGATGAATTCACCATAACAGAACTTGCAATGGGCTAGTAACAATTTTTATAAATTCTACATTTGTCAACGCAGGGGGCTTTAAAATAACCCCCCAAACTCACATTAAAATCACCCCAAAGCCATTATTTACACCTCATCAATCTTAATAGCCAACAAAGGGATTAGAATTTATATACATTTGTAGCTGTTTATAAAGTGGGTTTCTACTGTGATGGTTACATGTAGCTAAAGTAGTTTTAAAATAACTGTAAGGTAAAAAAAAAGTTAAGGTAAAATCTAGCTCCTTAGGAGAGAAATTCAAGAAGTAGAAATCGAGAATATTAATGAATGGATCATTAAGTAAATGGCCATACTGCATCAACATGTACTTCCACAAAGAGACAGTATATGTTCAAAAGATGAATTAGCAGACCCCCAATGTATGAGTCTAAAGTGTTTCTCAGCTAAGACCAAGTATTTTTTAATGAAAATTTAGCATCTGAAATAAAAAGTAAGTGTGAAATATACACTAGGTTTTCATAGCATTGTAAAGAAAAAAATGTAAAAATATCTCATCAACAATATGTATATGGATTACATCTTGAAATGTTATTTTGTATAAATTGGGTTAAAGCACTAAATTATTAAAATTAATTTCACCTCCTTAGTTTTGTTACTGTGGCTACCAGAGAACTCAGATTTCTATTGCACAGCGTGATGGTCTACCCAGTTCTGCAGGCAGATTTGCTATCTCTTCTTCCTTTGGTTGATTTCTTAAAAGCTTGTAAAAAATGACATGGAGCAATGAATGAGCATGAAGATCTGCAGTATGTCTGACACAGAGTGACGATCCTTGATCCTGGCCTAATTCAGGACCACATGGGTCAGGTGCTCACTGTAACTTGAGGCTCTAATCATCACTTTTCCTAGAGAAGGGGAGACTAGCCCACCTCTGTGACCACTTTGTATACCCATATCTGTAGCTACACAAACACATGAACAGTTTACATTCATTTCAAACTGCAATTAACTATGTCAGAACCCCTCACAGTGTTAATAAGGATGATCGTAAGATCTCTGATTATGAAAACTACCTGATCCCCAACACCCAGCCAGCCCACAGGCTCCGGGCACGTATTTCATTCTTGCAGAGAAGAAAGGACACATCTGTAACAACTCCTTTATGTAAATCCCTGCCCACTTTACTTCAATGTCCTTACATCCTGATTTAGAAAGCTTCTCATTTGCTTGCACTGCCAAACCCCTACCATCACAGAGGACACCAAAGGGGAACGCTGGGGGAGAATAACAGGAGGAAGGAGGGTCTAAGTTATCCACCCCAACACTTGCTAAATGACCATAGGACTTTGCAAAAAACCACACTGAATACAAAAAGCAAATGTTCAATCCCTTGAGCTCTTTCCTAAGCATCAAAAAGACACTTACATATGCAGACATGTGTTGAGACTTTCAGTCTAAGCATAAGACTGTTACAGACAGAAATGTACCACTGGACAGAATTAGAAGTGATTGTGAAAATAAGCTTTAAAAAAAAAGGGGAGGGTGCAAATATTGCCAAAACATTAAAACACTTACATGATTTAATTACCCTGTCATAAAATATAAACTTCAAGGACTAATTCCAGCACACTGGAAAAGAGCCACAACCTATGCAACAGAAAAGCATGTAATTACCAAACATGTGTTTCAAACCCACTGAATATTATCACCATGCAGCAAGGGTCAACAACTGGTGGCAAGCTCTGGAGATGACTTCAAGTGGTACTTGAGTAGGCAGTCCATAAATACTCACTGAATGAATAACTGAATGAACCAGAGAACTCACACACACAGTGCAACTAATATGCAGAACCCACAGCCAGTTAATCTGAAACCAGAGCCAGAAGGAGAACAAAGCAGTAGCTGGAGTCTAGTTCCAGGCTGCTCCCCTAGGAGTCGGCTACCCTAAGTCATTTTCACTGTACGTGCATAGTTTATTCATCCCCTCTCACTTTTATGAAAGTTCCAAGTTCTCTTTCCTACAATCTCTCTCTCAGCCAGCTCTCCCACATAAAACACAAGAGAGCATTTTCCAGTCTCACCATTTTTTAGACAATTATTGACATCTCTAACAATCACCCACAAATGTTCACTGGGCCTCCCAAAGGCCAGTCGCTGTGCTGGGTGGTAGGGACAAAAGTAAGTGTAACACTATACCCACCCCTCAGCTAGCTTGGGGGGCAGGCAGACAAGTAAACAATCACAGCATTAAAAAAAAAAATGCCTGGAGAATGAGGCAGGAGTGCCACCGGAGGGAAGACTGCTGGACGCAGGGGAAGGGTGACAGTCTTAGAGGAGCAAAAAGAACAAAAGTCAAAGCCAAAAAATAAATTACAGATGAACATACCTGTGACTGTTCTAACAGTCAACTCATCAAATTAGCACTCCAAAGTGATTCCGCTAATGAAGATCCTCTGACTTTAGAAAAATGTGAAGTTCATGACACTGGCACTGAGTACTAGCAAGAGAAGGAACACACACACACACACACAATTCAGCAGAAGATAATGTACAAACCTAATTAGTCATGATGTCAAGAGGCTTCACCCACTTATTGTCTGTCCCTCCAAGCTGAAGGTGACTTGACTGACCCACTCCTGTCATTTCAGTTGGTTTTTTCTCACAGCAGTGATGAATTTCCAGGGATCCATCCACACTTCCTCCCTGATACCCCTTGTGGCTACTGGCAAAGTCTGCTGGACTGCTGGTTGGTGCTGTGGCCATGAATAAATAAAGGGACCATGTATGTGAACTGGATGGAGCCACACTCTGCTCTCCTGCTATCCAGAGAGACAGGGCTAAAAACACAGATTAACAAACACCCTGGGAGGGCGGTGAGAAAGGTGGCAGCCACGGCACCCTGGAAAGGACCTACCGAGGCAATTCATCTCTTGCCAGTTTCACAGGACACTGAGTTTTCACTTCCTGGTATCCAGCTCTTAAGACACTTCATCAGGCATGAGAGTGAGTTTTCTGTTTCTGACTCCCTGTGGCTACAGACCCTTCCAGCTCCATGTCCACCCTGCCCGGCCTCTTGTCCCTAGTTATCTCCGAAACACCTTCCCTCTTCCTGACCACTCACTCCCTTCCTGTGGAATCTGGGTAATCTGCTCCCTCAAGAGATTGTCTGCCTTATCCAGTATCTCCAACATGAATCAAGACACAGCTAATAGAAAAAAAATTACCACATTTTAAAAATGCTCAGATCTGTATACCTCTTTCCTTAGTTTTAATGAATACCAACAATGACTGAAAAAACTATGCCTTATCATTTTAAGGAAATGAAAAACATCATGGCTCCTAGCACAACACTAAAATTAATGTGAGATTAAACTTTTATTAACAAAGATTTTAATCATGAACAGCACTACTTTTAAATTTTATGAGTACGAAGGGTAGGAAATGTTTCCTTTGAGTCCATATTCATGAAAGTAGCCCCACAGCAATATTTATAATGAAATGAAAAACACACTATTTTTAGAGTAATCCAATGATACCTTAATCTTCACTGAAAACAACTTTTGGAACCCCCCAATCTAAAAAGATCCAAACTTCAGCAAATGTATATGGTAGACATTATAAAGCTGATGTTTTGAAAATTAAGTTATGACTCATAAGCACATGGACTTTTTTTTTGAAATGTAAGTCTAATATGAAGGGATTTGTTTGGCCATTTCACATCAGAAGTTTCCAAATTTTCCGCTATAAAAAAGTTTTCAATCTTTAAACAAGATTGCTGCGAATGCATCTTAAAATTCTAAGACTAAAAGGAATTTCTTCCAAACAAAATTTCCAACTTAAAACGAGAGGAAAGTTATATTTTGTTATATTTTAACATTCACACAAATGTCAAAATATGGGGAAAATGGGTTTCAAAATCAACTTTATACAAAATCATGAAAGCAAAGACCCCAGAAGTTATTTACATTGTTATCTATCCTTTATTGAAAGTCAAGATAAATGTAATTCATGATTTATTGAAATCAAAAAAGTCTTAAGAATGTCACAATCTTTTAACAGATCATAAAATATAATAAATTATCCAACATGACAGCAAAGATCGGTACAGTGGGAGTGAAATCACTTTGCCACAGGAAGGCCAAAGGCACCACATTAAAATCACATGCTAATTGCCAATCCTAATTTTGCAGTCCCCAAATCCTGGAAACAAAATCATTGCAATTCACTCTGGGATTGTCTGCATGTGCATTCTTAGTGTCAGAAAGCAATTTTAGAAAAGAATTTAAATCTACTAACAAGAGTGGTACAATTTCAAAAAAAATGGTACAACTTTTAAAAACTTGAGTAATGGCCTACCTGCTTTTATATCTTACATTTTGAAAATAAACAGTATCAGATGCTTCTGAGAATAACATAATATGATCAATTGCCCACTTATTCACTATCATTTTTACATACGAAAATACTCAAAAAGCTAGGGGAAATATAAATCACATAAGGACTCTATTTGAGATCTCAAATGATTTTACCCAAAATCAAGAGTAGCCCATGAAAAATCTAAGCAGGCACTCAAGAAAAAAAAGAGTTAGAAATCACAATAGATTCTCTCTCTGAAATTGGGCAAAAGTAGTTAAGAAAAAAAGTTGGTAGTATATTTTGTTATTGATGGGTTTACCCTTCTTTAGGCATGTATCACACTGGGCTGCAGAAGCTCTGCACACGAGCATCTTCTCCACCACACTTAAGGTGAGAAGCTGTGTCTCATTCATTCATCCCTGTATCCTTGGTACCTAGCCCAGTGCCTTACACATAGTAGCGACTGAAAAAAGGCTGAATGATTTAAGACAATAAATGTATTCCTAACCCCATGTAATCAATTAGGTGTCAACTCACGCAAGAACTTTCATAATTTCATTTTAGCTAACAAGCATTGTGTAATTTGATGTTTTCTAAAAACTCTGCAAAGTTATTAAATGGATTTTAAGCTCTGAGCAAGTTATATTTTAAATGCACTTAAAAGACGGTATATAGTGAAACATTAAAAAATACTCCTACAAATAAAATAGAAAATAGTTGGTTTCGCTGTGTATAACACGGAATGAGATTGTGCTGGTATGGTGAACATAACGTAACTAGGCACTAATGCTGTAAAATGTTTGTTACAATGACAAGAACACTACAAAGTGAATTAAAAGAGGCCCTGGAATTCCGGTTGGCAAAGTCATAATGGGCAAGCAGGAGACTTAGTTAAGGCAGAGTACCACCTTCTCCACTCAGACATGACTGGGGGAAGGCTGTTTCCCACCCCCTCAGGAACTGGTTCAGTCCAAGGGCTCACTCCCCATTACCCAAAGGAAATGATGGAATACCAAGCAAGGTGGGCCCTTTCTGGACTTCTCTCAATTCCAGCTCCAACAACTCTCTCAAGCTCCAGTCTAGAACCAAAATAGGCAAATTATAGACCGCAGGCCAAAGCGGGCCAAAGCTGGCCACCTCCTGTGTTTGTATGGCCTGCAAGCTAAGGATGGTTTTTACATTTTCAAATGGTGAAATGGAGAATCATCACTCGTAACACATGAAAATCAGGTGAAATTCAAATGTCAGTTCTATAAAGGAAGTTTTCATTGGAACATAGTTGTGCTCATTCATTACACGTCGTCTACAGTTGCTTTAACACTAAGTGGCACAGCCGCCAGTGACCTTACAGCTCTCCAAGCCTAAGATATTCACTATCTGGCCCTTTACAGAAAAAAGCACGCTGACCCCTGGGCTAGAGCATTTCTCTGTGCTCTCAGCTGCATCTCATTTCTCAGAGGTAGTCCACTGCTTCCCAAGGTAGACGCTAAACTTGACAGATGTCCATGTTGGGGCTGTATTGTGCAAAGCTACATCGTTACATATAACATAGTGCAACTCATCAGGATGGGCCCAAAGACAAAGTAACAAATTGCATGTATACAGAAGGCTCTGAAAAGGAAGCACAATGCAAGCACATTACAGGCAGCACAGTTCAAATCTTTTAGCAGACTACTACACACAGTTCTAGGTCACACTACTGAAAGGTAAACAAGAACTACAGAGAATCTGGAGGTGGACAGATGCTTAAAACAGCTCAAAAATCACCACTACAAAAATGGGATTAGTTGGCCCAAAGAAGAGAAAGGTGAGAGAAAGAACTACAATCCTGAGGGTGTCAACTCTACATTTTTTGATAGGTGAAATTCCTACAGATGAAAATAATTGGCAGCCTAAACTAAAATTTCACAAAACAGAGAGAGCTAATGAATCAAATGTAATTCTTAATGAGACTGCCAATCCCACCTTAGGCCACAAACTAGATCCTTAAAAAGTAATCACTTGTCAAATACTGTAAGTCTTCAACTGATATATTATAGGAATGTTCCTTTTTCAGAAACATCTGGCATTATGTAAGTTACCAGAGGAGGTGTGTTATTAATGTGCTGAGGTTCAGTTACATTCAAGTAACTAAAAGGTAACTAAGTTTCATGACCACATGCCTCTCCACAGGACCAAACTGGGGGAAACGGGCTGAAGTTACAGAACTTGTGATATATTCAAGAATGCTCACACAGTGGGATTTTAATTACTCTAAACGATTACTGAGGGTGAAGAATCTTTCCAGGACACCATTCAACTAGAATAGTCAGTCTGTAACTACCTGGATGTTTTCCTGACGCAAGGAGAACTGGTCTCAAACAGCTTTCCTCCATAGCTATGATTCTGTCATTTTAACTCTCCCAATTCTTATGGGTAAGAGCCTGCCGCATTGATCTTTCATTTTGTCTTAAAGGAGGTCAACATACACACAACTACAGTCTAAAATAAGCCTTACTATCCCAAATTAAACTTTGATTATAACCTTAATTACAACTTATTTTAAATTATGAGAGGGAATATATTTCCACTAAGTAGGAAAAAATGGGAAAATAGGCATGGCCTCTAGATATATCTATGACCCTATGTACCTTATTTCTTCAAAATGTCCAGCACTTGTACACAGTAAATGAAGAAAACACAGCATATTTTGTATCAGTTCTGTGACTTTTAAAATACAGAAGCCTTGAACACAATACATTCTTTGAATCAATCTCAACATTGCAATTAGTAATGCAAATCCTGAAAGTTGCCCTAAATGTGATTCTGATCAGCCTGAGTTTTTCAACCTCGAAATTCTAAGGCCTGTGTTCCCCTAATACCCTTCCAACGGTGTGATGCACACACGAATGTGACTCACTAAACTTTCTCCACGCCTACATCACCTATACAGGATTTTAACACCAAAAGTACATGGTATCTTCAAGCCACTTCTACAGTCTTGCTGTAACCTTACCAGGATAAACTTCTCGTCAAGTCTCATTATACTTTTCATTTAAAGACCTGTGGTAGTGAAACAAAGAAAACAAACCCCCTCCCCCTTTTCTAAACCATATGGCAGCAAATTGAAGTTAACTTATTTTTCACTAGCTCAACGCCTTTACATCGGCCCTACATATTTCTCTCTTTGTGCCCTGGGACAGGGCTGGAGCTGTCTGCTTATTTGCAGCTGTAACCCCATCATGTTTTAAACCGCAAAACTGAGTCCAGAACGCCCCCTGACCACTAACAGACCTCCCCATGGTCACTGAGCAAAACCTGGTTGAGGTGGACGGTGCACGCCGGGCGAGGGGCCCACGGCCGGCCAGGAGCGAGCCCCCTCCGACCGGGTGACCGAGCAGGGAGTTTGCTCGCCCGGCCGGGCCGGATCCGCCCCGGGAACTTGGTTACCCGAGCTCAGGGACGCGCCGAGGCCTAGCCGCGAGGCCGGGGCGGGCTGCGGGCGGCGGGGTCTGCCCGTTCCCCGGCCGCAGAGCCTTCCCGCCCGCCGTGCGGTCGCCCGCAGGCAGGGGCGCTCGCCGTCGTCGCCCGGCGACCGGACGCGCCCGCCGGGTCCCGGCCGGCTCCTCGGTCCCCCGCCGCCGTCCGCGGCCGCGCTCGGTGGCCGCGCCGGGCCCTTCCGGGACGGCGGGAGCGCTAGGCCGCGCCGCGGCCCGAGGCTCCGGGGCCGGCCGGGAGGGCCGCGGCGGCCGGTGTCAGTCCCGAGGGCCGGGCTCCCGCCGGTAACGGGCCCCGCCGCCTCCCCTCCCCCTCCCCCGCCCCATGACAGTGCAAACCCTCCGGCCGGCCCGCCGCCCCGCCTCCGGCACCAGGCCCAGCTCAGGGCCGCGGCCGTGGCGGCGGCAGCGGCGGCGGCGGCGGCGGCGGCGGCGCCCCGGCTCTCCGCCCTCGCTCGCTCGCTCCCGGGCCCGGCGCCCCGGGCCCGCCTCGGGCTCGGCCGAAGTCTCCGCCGCTCCCCGGCCGCCCTCCGCGGCGCCCGGCCCGGGCGGGGTAGGCCGAGGCCCGGGCGGTGGGGGTGGGGGCGGGGGCTCCGCTCACCTTCATGTCGGGACATCCTAGTTCAGACGGTGGCGGCGCGGCCCCTCCGGGCTCCGGCTGCAGTGTCCCCCGCGGGGTCCCGGCGCTGCCCGCGCCGGCCGGCCGACTCCCACTCGACTCCCGGGCTCGGCCGCGGGGGCGGGGTGGGCAGGGGAGCGCTCCCGCGGCGGCGGCGGCGGCGGCGGCGGCGGCGGCGGCGGGGAGGCGGCGCGGGGCGGGAATGGGGCCGGGCCTGGCCGCGGCTGAGCTCCTCCAGGAGGCGGGTCCGACGCGGCGGCTCCGCCGGCGCCCGCCGTGACTCGGTCACTCTCGGGCCCGCCGGCTCCCGGCTGCGGCGCCGCGCTCCGCAAATCCCGCTCCTCCCCTCCCCCGGCCCACCCCCCGCCCCTCTCCCCCGGCTGCCGGCCGCCGCCTCCTCCTCCTCCTCCTCCTCCTCCGCCTCCTTCCGCCGCCCGCACGCCGGCCCCGCCTCTCGCTGCCCGCGCCGGGCCCAGCCGCCCGGAGCCCCCGCGGCCGGAGGGCGCGGCGGGGGCGGCGCGGCGGCGGCGGCGGCGGCGGCTCGGGCGCGGTATTTGCCCGCGCTCGCCGGCAGGTCGCGGTCGGGCGCCCGAGCCCGGCTTCGGCCTGGACGCCGCCGCGCCGCCGCGCAGCGCGCAGGGAGGAAGAGGAAATGCCCGGCCGCCGGCGCCCGCCGCTCGCCGGTTCGGCCGGCCCGCGCGGCCCGAGAGGCGCCCGGCCGCCCCCAGCCCCTTCTGGGGCCGCCCCGGGCCCCGGCCGCCGGCGCCCCCCTCTGGGCCCGGCCGACCGCGGCGGCGGCGGCTTCCCGGCGGCGCGCTGCGATCCCGAGAGGCTCCCGCCCTCGGGCGCATGGCTGCCGGGCCGAGCGCGGGCCGCGCCGTGCGGGCCCCGACCCCGAGGAGAGGTTGCGGACCGGCCGGGGACACGTGTTCGTCTTTCTTTTTAAGCCAGCGGCCCCGAAGGGAGCGGCGGCTGGCCTCCGGGCGTCGTCGGTGTTGCCCGGCCGAGCGACTCGCGGTCGGCAGGGCGTGGGCGCGGGAGGCCAGCCGGGAGGCGGCGGGGCTGGGCTGCTGTGCTCGGGAACCGGCTCCTTCCGAGACTCCGCTCCCGCCCGCCGGGTGTCTGGCGGGACCCGCGCAAAGTGTGTTACAGCCCCTCGGCCCACCCTGCGTGCGCCGCTCTGCACACTGTCGGGGTGTGTGTCCGTGTGTGTGTGAGCGCGCGCGACCTTTTTTTCCTACCCGTGAACTGCTTTTCCGTTTCTTTTACATTTCTACCCTCTTCCTTGTCAACTTTGTTTTCAGGCATTATTAGTTCATCAAATATTTATACTGCTCCTTACCACGTGTTGGTTGGTAGCGTGGCTGGTGGAAAGAAGTCGCACTTGGGAGTCAAGACAGATCTGCCAGGGATTCTGGTTCTAATCTGTAACCTTGGACAAGTTATTTAACCTTGCTGAGCTTCCTTTTCTTTTGTCTCTTTTTTTGGCTCTTGTTTTAATTTGCTTTTATTTTTGAAATTTTTTTTTTTTGCATAAACTAGAACTGTACTCCTAAACTAAGTCTACTGAAATTGGACTCTAAAATACTACTTGCTTTGGGATTACTCACTGTTACTAGTGTGATCTGCTGCAAATGACTCCGCCTCCTTGGGCCTTGGGTGTCCCATCTTCAAAATGAGCGCGATTCCAGGTGATAATAATAACAAAAATAACAACAGGCATTTGGAGGATTAAGTGCTAAAATATATATAAAATATCTAGCACAGGACACAGCAAAAGCACAGTGTGTTACCATACTTCATTAAGTCTGATTTTAAGAAACTTCTTGATTTCAAAGATATTAAAAACTGGTTTTAAAGTCAAGGAAGTAGCTATTAAGTCACTCAGCTCCACCCAAGGGCTGTATTTGGTAGTAACTAATGATGAACTAGGTATCGGCCTAACGAAGGTTTAAACAAACTGGGATTTAAATGAGGACTTTTGTCACCAGAGTTATTTCCAATGCCTCTACGAAGCTTTTGCCTAAATTCAGCCCAGCACAGCTATCGAAGAAAGTGTTTCACCTGGGCTGTAATTGGGGTTTTGGGGAACAGGGAGAATAGGGCTTTAAACAAGGCTGGCTAACACCGACTGAATGCTTCCCTGCGCTGGCGCCTTTGTAACGTTTTACAGTATTGGCGTGTGTGATCAGGATACCAAACTCTTAGGACTCGCAATTGGGCTGTAAAAGTGAAGACACCACCACCCCTATAGTTTTGTGACGAATAAATGATGTCTAGCAATAAATTAGTTATAGAGATTAAGGCATTATCAGGTAAATATATGGCTATAGTCAGATAAAATGCTGGAGCAGGTGGGAGAGCTGAAGAATACTGCTGAGCTCCATAAAAATGAGTCTAGAAGTTTAGTTTGCTTTGGTTTGGGGAATGGTTAACTAATCCTGCTAAGGAGAGTGTACAGGTGGCTGGCTAAACCTGAAGGGAATATCAGATCTTTGACAGTTATTTTATTGTTTTTAATCAGGCAAAAATAAGAAAATGAAGAATCTGAAAAAAAAGGCTTTTTTCCTGTCTGAATAAGAGTAAGCAGGAATATTACGGTTATTTGGGGTTTTCATGCCTGGGGGAAACATTTCCTCAATTCAACTAGAGGTCAGGCCCTTCAAAACAACCCTCTTCTTGCTCTCCTGCCAAATAGGAGATTGCATTTCCCAAAAAAGGAGTAATTTAACCACTCATACCAAATTGTTCATCAAATGATTTCTGTTCTTCAGAAACGCTCCCTCCAGTCCTTTCCTTTCCCTGCACTTCCTGGAGTTCTCCTTCCTTCTCTTGCCTTGCCGACCCAAATTCCATGCTGTGGCCCAGTTGTGTTCCTTAAAACGAGCTAATGCATGTAAATATTGGTGAAATCAGAATAAGGTCTGTAGTCTAGTTAATTGCATTGCACGAATGTCAGCTTCCTGGCTTAGCTATTTTTCTATAGTTTCATAAGATGTTACCATTGGAAGGGGCTGGGGGAAGTGTGCAAGGGCTTGCTCTGCAACTACTTGTGAGTGTGTAATTATTTTTCTGAAGTAAAAACTTAAACTGTAGGGACAGAAATCAGATCAGTAGTTTCCTGCAGCTGAGGGGGTGGGGGATGGAGATGGACTGCAGAGAACCTTTTGAGGTGATGAGAATATTCTGTCTTGATTGTGTTAGTGTTTACTGTACACCTTTGTCACAACTTACAGATCTGTAAACCTAAAAGATTACACTTTATTTCTGTACAAATTATACCTCAATAAACCTGACTTAAAAAAAGAAAAGCAAGCTCTTATGACCCCAGCCTCCTGTGATCTAGAAGGTGAACTTTAACTTCTCATATAAGGCCCAGCAATCTTTTCCAGCCTAATGACTTTTCCTTCCTCTGCCCATGTACCCTGTGCTTTCTTGTACTCTTAATTCTGCCTCTGGGCCTTTGCATGTGCTCTTCCCTCTGCTTACAGGGAACACAGGCTATTTAAGCCTAAATTCTAATTCCCTGCACTCTGTTAAGCCTTCCTTGCCTCTCAGGCACACCAGTAATTTCCTCCTCTGTGCTCACTTACACTGTACATAATTTTTAATTAATTTTCATCTCTTTTCTCAGCTAAAATCCTCCAAGACAGGCAACCACATAATCCCTTTCTGTCTCTGGGATCCAATAGTGTTGAATGGGTGAATGAATGAATGATTTAAAGCTGGAAGAAAGTTTAAAGGAACCATTCTCAAAGACTGGTCCAGAGTCCTCAAGATCCTTTCAGAGGATCAGCGAGTTGCTTGGTTTTTTTTATGTACTTGAAACAGCACATCTCAATAGATGCACTGTAGTAGCAGCTAAGAGAATCTAGTACACCAGAAATTGACACAACCTTGTAAACTGACTGTACTTCAATGAAAAAATATATTAAAAAAAATTTTTTTGGACTACATAAAAAAAGAATCCAATTGTCTTCAGTTAAACTAAACATAAAAGATACTGTTTACAAAAGTGTAAAACAATGTCATACTTCCATTTTTTTTGAGAAATTATTTTTAAAAATATTTGTGTTACTAGGAAATGGGTTATTTTAAAAGACGTTCTCAGTTTTAATTTTAGTTTAAAAATCAATAATACACATTATTGATATGATAAAAATCATAATACAGATTTTTTTTAAAAGCTCTTTGGGGTCTTCAATAATTCTGAAGAGTGTAAAGGGATTCTGAGACCAGAAAAGTTGAGAATCTCAGCCTTAGAATCTGTTTCATCCCCTTCGTCGTTCAAATGAGAAATGATGATGGCGGCAAATTGAGTTACGTGTAGCAGCCTTGGCGATAAGCACTTTACTTGTGGGTGCTCGTATATCTTCATTTAACTCGGAAGGCAGGTGAGGCACAGAAAAGTCAATAGACTTGGCCTCATACCTGGTCAAACTAGTAGAGCCAAGATTTGAGTCCCCTTGTGTTTCAGGGGCCCTGCTGCTAACCACAGTTTTCTGCCGCCTACCTGGGGGCTTGGGAGGGTCAGAAAGTCTGCTGTCTCGTGTCTCACAGTTCTGCTCTCCGCCAATCTCATAGTCACTAGGGCCTCAGAGCCACTGAGGCCTCCAACTCTACAGTTTTCATTTCAGAATTCTGCCACCCTGAGGATTTTCAAGCACAGCCTTGCAATGCCTCAATTTCTCAAAATCTAACCACGTGCACCTGCACTTCAGCCACCAGCTCCTCTCCTGACCACACCCGGAGCTCTGATGCACAATTTCCTGTTTTATTGTGACTGCTTGCTTTTCTAGCTTTCTCGCTCTGCCATTAAATCTCTCTTATTTTAAAATTTTATTTACTTTTGGGGGGGGTGAGGAGGTAAATAGGTTTTTATTTATTTAGTTTTAATGGAGCTACTAAGGATTGCACCCAGGACTTTTTGCATGCTAGGCAGGCACTCGACCACTGAGCTATACCCTCCCCTCTTAAATCTACTCTTTTACTTCAGAACCTCCGCCCCGTGATCTTTCCACTTGACCTTTTTTTTTGGACTGAATTCTCTTCCTGATCCAATGGGTACCCTCTGGGTCAACTAAAACTATTCTCATTCATGACCTTCACCTCTTTAGACCCCTCATTCTCAAGCTGTACCTCTGCAAACTCCCAATCCTGAGTAAATTGCATCACAATTCACCCCCCTCCCACATATGTCTGCTTGAGGTACAGAACACAATGTAAAGAAATGGTGGAAATTCGCAGATTCCGGGGTGGTGAGGGAAGAGCTATTACAAAATCTAGTGGATGCACCTGCAGTTGGGCCTTAGCCCCACTGAGCAGTTCTTGTCCTATCAGCATGCTCTGCCTTTCTCAGATTATTATAGCCCTTCACCACCTGGCCTCAACTGCTTCCCAACCACGTCCTCAACAGATAACCTCACCCAGTACATGGAGGGAGTAAAGTTCAAGCAGCAAAAACGTCTTCCCCTTCCCACCGTGAACCTCCAGAGGAGTCTGTACGTGTGCGTCCTGCTGTCCTGTGCCCTCGCTCCCACCCCAGCAGAGCCGAGATGTCCTTTTTCCAGTTCAGTCCCACCTCTGCTTATCCCACTTCATCCCGTCTTGGATCCTGCCCTTCACCACCTCTTTGACGTCTCCTCAGCCTCTGCTGGTTTGTTTCCCTTGGCTGAGAAACACTCCAATCCTACCCTCCCTCTGGTTAAAGTCCTGTGGTTTTTTCTCCTCTTCATAGTCAAAATTCTTAAAGTAACTCACTCCTCTTCCTCAGCTTTGTAAGCTGATGCATCTGATTGCTTGGCTTTTGATGCTGTGGGCCACTCATCTTCAGTGACACCACTCTCATCTTCCCTCCCATCCCTGTGCTCTTCCTGTATCCTCTGCTGGTTTGAGCAGAGTCACCATCGACCCAGTCAGTTACCCAACATGAAACCCAACAGTCATCTAGACTTCGCTCCCATTTATTTCCCGTGGCCAGTCAGTCACCAGTGGATTTTATCCATTAAACGTTGATCAGGTTCGCCCCTTTCGCTCCATTCCCATGGCAACCAAACCATCCCAGGTTGCTACCCTCCCTCCTCGAGACTCACAGTGAATTTTGTCCCCTCACCACCAATCATACTCCCTTCGGTTGTCCTTTGTTTCACTTCTGGTTAGCTTTTTTTTTCCCTTTTTTGACTAAATTTTCAAAACTGTAAAAGATAATACATGCTCACTGGAGAAATTTTGAAAAATATAGAAAATTTTAAAGAAAAAATAAAAATCGCGTATGAACTTACCACACAGAGGTAAACATTGTTGTATATGTTTTTTATATTTGATTTCCAATGTTGTGTTAGTTTCTGGTATACATCATAGTGATGTCTTACATATACAGTTTTACATATATATATGCTTTTTCATATTCTTTTTCATTACAGATTATTACCAGATATTGAATGTAGTTCTCCGTGCTATACATTAGGACCTTGTTGTTTATCTACTTTTTATATAGTAGTTTGTATCTGCTAATCCCAGATTCCTAAATTATCCCACCCCCACCCCCTTTCCCCTTTGGTCACCATGAGTTTGTTTTCTAAGTCTGTGAGTCTTTCTTTTTTGTAAATAAATTCATTTGTGTCATTTTTTAAGATCCCACATATAAGTGATATCATACGGTATTTTTCTTTCTCTAACTTACTTCACTTCGTATGACGATCTCCAGGTCCATCTATGTTGCTGCCATGTTTTATTTTGATGTGTTTCCTTCCTAGAGCCATTGTTCAGAGTCACCAATGGATCATGTAGTCCACTGCTTAGAGCCCTTCAGTGGCTCACCTTCAATGCTCGCCATCTTCTACAGACTGTCTCTCAAATTCCTACCGAGGCCTGAAGTCCTGGCGGGGTCTGCCTCTGCTTACTTCAGCTTGTCTTCTGCCCCGGCTGTGTGATCCGTGTTACGTGGTTGCAGAGTGGTCTCCTTTCCTGTCTCTGGCACGTCTGTACCCGATTCTTCCTGTAACAGCCTTAACCTAAAGTCACCTCCTTAGAGAAGCTTTTCCTGACCACTTCATCTAATATAAAGTTCTCTTCCACCACTAATTTTTTTTTCAATCTTGTTTATTTCATTACTAGCAATTCACATGAATTGGTACAACTATTCCAAAACAGGACTTCAAAGAGCCACAGAGTCTTACCTAGTCTTGGATATGGCAATCCCACTTCAACTCATTTAAATCATGATTGATACATGCAAAGATTTTAGATACAAGGATGTTTATCACAATGGTTTTTTTTTAATCTTTAAGATTGAAGACAACCTAAATAAATGATGGTTTATTCAAACCCAAAGCAGCTAGAAATATATGTGTGGTATGTTTTCAGTAAGAAAATCAGGTTTCAAACACATAGTGATCCTTCTCTAAATGATGTGTGTACATGGCGCCTTTTTTGTTTGCTAATAAAGCAAACACATAAAGACTGAATGGACAGCAGACTCTTTAGTGTGTAATATGAATGATTTATGTTATTTGTTCAATTTATACATATTTATTGAGAGTCTTCTTTGTCCACCGAGGATACAAGGATGAAAAAAACCACGTCCTCATCCGCGAGACGTTTACATTCTGGTGACAAAATTAATTGAATTGCCTTTCTGATACATTTTGAGTGTCATGAGAGCTTATGATGTGGATTGTAAAGGACTTTTTTCCTCCCTTAGTTTTGAGATTTTCTGTAGTGAACAAGTACGGGTTCCATAGCCCTTTTGTTTCTTTTTTTCCCCCCCTTTCTTTTATGTTGGAAGAAGCTTATTGAAATAAATGGAACTAGAAGTTGGTAAGTGGAGGGGTGCAGAGTGAAGAGGCTGCTTCTGATGATTTTGGGAATGGGAGAGGCTCCAGTGTGTTTAGAGGCTTAGGGGAGGGTGTGTGTGTGTGTGTGTGTTTGCGCGCCAGCGTGTGTGCGCTCGCGTGTGTTTATTTGTGCCTGTGACCAAGTGGGGCAGCGGGGAGGTTGGAGGAGTGAGGAAGAGCCCAGGTGAAGTTAACTTCTCCCCAGGAGGTAGGACACTTCATTCTCTGCTGACAGCCATCAACGGACACAAAGTGGGCGGTTTAAAGGGGTGGAGCTGTGACAGTTGTGTCTCGGGGCCTTCTGTTTTCTCAAAATGGAAGATAAGGTCGTGCCATTTTGCACCTCTGTGCCTAGAAAGTTTCTACTTCCGCCTTTAAAAAAATCAGCTGGAGACCCCTGCCTTTGTGAACCATTTCCTGGTCCCTTCCTTCAAGTGTGCTTGGGCCACTTCCAGTAGAATCGCCTTCCTGGGGGGTTGAGGCGGGGAGCGCTTGCCTGTAAAAACCTTCCCAGCCCTTGAACACTCGCTGGGATTTACTGGGTCAGAATTTCTGAGGGGTGGGGCCCAAGGATCTGCATTTGTAAGAACACCCAAGAGGGTCCTGAGTATGCATGCCAAGTTGCAGAATCGCCCAGTGAAGTGCTCCCGATTCACTTTACAGTTCTCCACGACCGCAGTTAAACGTCTTCCTCTCCCAGAGGGCAGCCCTTGGGAGGGAGTGTCCTCCACTTACAGGCTCGGAGACCGCTGTGCACCTGGCTGCTGCAGAGGGCTCTGGGTGCTGATTTGTGAAGTGAATGACTTGTCCAAAAAGAGCCCGGGGGGCCTGATCCCCGGATCCGCAGTTTTCCCTAGCACATCATGGTTTATCTCCATAAGCCTCTGAATTCTTCATGAGAGCATTTCCTGCTTCAACTACACCCAAAAAGCATATACAGAGGGGTGGGAATAGCTCAGTGATGGAGCACGTGCTTAACATGCACGAGGCCCTGGGTTCAGTCCCCAGTACCTGCAAAGGAAGGAAGGAAGGAAGGAAGGAAGGAAGGAAGGAAGGGAGGGAAGTAGGGAGGAAGAAACCTCGGGGGAAAAAATATCACATGCTAACTGAAAACCTCACAAACTCACAGAGGAAGGTCCTGGAAGAATGGGACTTGAGGAGGATGGGTTGCTCTAAGGGAAGTCAGCAAATGAGGCCCTTTGAAAGCGAAGTGAATGGAATCCATGCTAAATGGGTGAGCCATCCCCTGCAGCCGGCGGGCGTGGCTTCTCAGCTTATCACCTGTCTCCCCAACATCCATTAAAGAGCTCTGGAAAAGAGCCTCGAAATGTAAGTTAATAAGGTGGGTGCTCGGCAGGCAATAAGTCATAATAACAAAAGGCTTGTATGTGTGTGTGTGTGTGGCTTGCATGGAATCCCGAAAAGGGGAGGCCGCAAGGTTAGAAATAATGGTGTGTCTCCCACTGTGTCCAAGGACAAAGATGCTCTGAGACGATTGGCCACTGCTGTTCATTTAGAGAGAATTGTCCGTAGGATGGCCAGTTGGTTTTAGGGGAAACGAGTATGTCTCCCAAGAATAGCTAATCCCCTTTCTTTACATCTTGTTGAGTCTTTGTTAGGCACCTCCCATGGGTCAGGGGCTGCACCAGCTGCTGGAGACGTGAAGGTGGGCAACACAGGCGCAGGACCTGCCCTGAAGGAGTTGGCATTGGTCTCTCGGAGCTGGTCTCTCTCAGTCGCTCAGTTCCCAGCCTGTAATCTGGGATGCTTTGTGGATTTGCCTGCCAAGTGTAGGCCGCTGAGCAAATGGCCAGAGCCAATTATTTGGCCAGTTAGACGTCCTGTTCTCGTACTAATAACCTTCTAGTTTTGAGTCACTTATGACTTGGATGAGTGTGAAACAGCCAGTTCCGCGGAGTCTGATCTCCTCGGGACAAACAGATACAAAACTGGACCTACTGGTGAGCTCGACAGACATCCTGGCCCCGGGGAAACCCTGCATGGCCAGCAGCCTGCCTTCAGCAGCTCTGGGTTTCTGCACATCCATTAGGATGGCCGGGGTCCTGTCCTGCCCTAAAGGCCCCTGAGACGTTGTGGGGGGGATGCTTGAATTCCTGGGTGTCTCACATTCCAAGGACTTGAGTCAGCAGAAACCACCGGCCCTGGATTGATTTGAAAGGAAATGGAAGCAGGACCGGCTGATGTTAAGCAGAGGGTGGACGTAATGGGAACAACTTTGGACTGGCCACACCTGTGGCTTTGAGGGCGTCACCCCGCCCTGCCCCGCCCCGGTTCCTAGTTTCCCTGAAAGAAAACTTGAGAGCCCAAACCAGGATGCTTAGCCCCGGGTAATTCCTAAAAACAGTGTTGCACAGACCTGGCTCTGAAAACCATTCACTCAAGGGCAGATGGAGCCTGAGGCTTACATTTCTTAAGAAAGAAACACAAAATTAGACACAGGGCCTTAGGAAGCAAGAGACCTTGAAGCTTAAGCTTCAACAGCTTCATGATAAACCACCAATGCATTCATGCTGGAGGGTGAAAATATTGGATGTCTGTGATCCCAAAGGATCAGAGGAGTTCAGGATTTGCAGATACTGACTACTATGTGTCAAATAGATACGCCGCAAGGTTCCTACTGTATAGCACCGGGAACTATATTCAGTACCTTGTAATAGCCTATAATGAGAAAAGAAAGTGAAAAGAAATATATGTATGTATGTATAACTGAATCACTATGCTGTACACCAGGAATCAATGCAGCATTGTAAACCAACTATACTTCAATAAAAAAAAAAAAAGACCACGCTTTATTGGGACTAAGTGTTGTAGCTCCACGCCCTCGCTCCGAAGCCTTTTCTAATCCTTGTCTGCTGCCTGGTTCCTGACGCTGAGCTTCGCCGTGTCCCTCTGTTGCTGGCCTCTGTCTCAGGCTACCTCGACCACGGTTCTGGGTTTGTTAGACTCTTTGGAACCCAGTGCCCTGTGCTTGCTCTCTGAGTCTCTGCTGTCCCCCATCCCACTAAGGCCAACTCTTCAGAACCCTCATGGGGAGGCCTCAGGGACCACTGGCCTAGAAGTACCAACCGTCACTCTGCCCACCCAGGAGCGTGTACTCCCTCACGTAGAACACCAAGCGTGATGTCTGGCCCAGAGGGAGCCTGTTTAACGGTTACTTACTGTTGTCATCGTCACTGTGGAACCAAAGTAGGTAAGGTTTAGGTCCCAAAGAAGGAGGCAGGCAGAGCAGTTAAAAACAGTAAGCCTATTTCAAAGCTTGCTGGACACTCCCTGACCCCTGCCATGTGGCCCCAAACTGTGTTCCACGTATCTGGTTGCTGAGGCTCACCCAGACCTTTCCTGAGCCAGGACTCCCTCCTGGTCTGTGCCTTTGGCTTTGCCCTTGGCTTGTGACCAACAGTCCTTTCATCCAGTTCCATGCCCCCGTGAAGTCGGCTCTCCTGCTGCTCGCTAGCTACAAGTGACCCTCCTCCTGAAGACTGAGGGTTGTTCACTCCTCTAATGACCCGGGGAAGTCTGAGGAGCTGGTACCTCGGAGAGTGTCTGGTACCTACTGGTTTCCTTCACTGTGAATAGACCGCGGGCAGCAGGCATCTCTTAGGCAGGGAACTGGACACCAGTGAGCGTGGGCCTTGAAATAGGAAGATACAAAGAATGGGTTTTGGGTTGTCCCAGTTGTTGAGGTGTTGCCGACAGACTCTGGGGACAGAGAGGACATCCGCCGTCAAGGCCTTGTGGCCGCTGGGAAAAGCCAGGCAGGTGGTCGTCGGGGAATAATCGAGAAGGCGGAGAAGCTTCACCAAAGGGAAGAACAAGCCTGAGAGAGAAGACCTGAGGCCTTCTCGGGGCCTGGTCCTGAGCCTGGTCTGTAAGAACAATGTGGGATGGGTGGATGAGCGGGTTCCAGGAGGGAAGGAAAGAGAAAGAAAATAAACAAGAAAAATTCTGGCAGATCAAATAAATAAATGAGTCAAGAGCAAGATTTGGCTTCCAGGAACCCGGAACCTTCCTTCCCTGTCTCCCTCCTTCCCTCCTTCCCTTCCCCCCATCTCTCTCTCTCTCTCTTTAATGAGGCCATTTCCCATCCTGGAGCGGCGCTGACTTTCGTCCCCAGTGGGGTGGCAGTCTGGCTGAGCAGGGCCCTGAGTGCTGGAAGCAATCCAGCGGGCTGGGCTGAAGTGTGGCGTGGGGCCCGCAGGACCAGCGGGGAAGCACAGCATGAAGTGGGTCCCGTCAGTGGCAGGGCTGAGCAGGGCACTGGGTTTGCAGAAGGAACCCGCAGGATTCGCTGGAAGGAGACCTCAGGAGTGGGTACCAAAACGGAAGAGAGAGAACTTTGGGTGTGAACTGTTACATCAGCAATGAAGCTCATCAGTATAGCAGTGTGTACCTGTGAGTGCTAGTCACCTCCCGTAGAATTCACCCCTTTAAAGGGTGAACTGGGCAGATTTTAGGATATTCACAGAGTTGTGCCACCAGCCCACTATGGGCGACTAGTTCATCTCCGAGTCTGTTAGCCGTCACTCCCTTTCTCCCTCCCCCCAGCCCCGGCTACCAATAATTCACTTCCAGTCCCTGGAGCTGCTTATTCTGGACATTTCACATAAATGGAGTCATACAACATGTGTGTGGCTCTTTGTATCTCTTCTCTCACTTAGCACGGTGTTTTCAAGACTTCCCTGTGTTGTAACACGTAGCATTCATTTCTTTTTTTTTTTTTAATTTACTAATTGCAGTCTAGTCAGTTTGCAATGTTGTGTCAGTGTCTAGTGTACAGCGTAATATTTCACTCATACACATACATACATATATTCTTTTTAATTCTAGGTTACTCCAAGATATTGCATATATTCTCTTTCATATTCTTCTTCATTATAGCTTATTACAAGATATTGAATATAGTCACCTGTGCTGTACAGTAGGAACTTGTTGTTTATCTATTTTATATGTAGTAGTTAGTGTCTGCAAATCTCAAACTCCCAATTTATCCCTTCCCACCCGCATTCATTTCTTTTTATGGGTGAATGATACTCTCATGTGGATACACCACCTTCTGTTTACCCATTCATCCGTCGATAGATATTTGTGTTTTTTTACACTTTTTGGCTAATTGAATAATACTGCTGTGGATGTATGCGTACAAGTTTTTGTGTGGACGTGCTTCTGTTTCTCTTGAGTATATGCTCAGGAGTAGAGTTGCCGGGTAGGGAACTCTCAGTTTATGTTTTTGGGGAACCACCGAACTGTTTTCCCACAGTGGCTGCACTATTTCACATTCCCATCTGCAATATATGAAGGCTCCCCAGCATCCACATGTCCTTGCCAACACTTATCGTTGTCCATCTTTTTTTTTTAATGGAGAGGCTGGGGCTTGAACCCAGGACCTGGTGCATGCTAAGCAGCGCTGCACCACTGAGCTGTGCCCCCCACCCCATCACTGTACACCTTTTACTAGAGCCGTCCTAGGGGGAGTGAAGCTCTACCTCACTGTGGCTTTGATCTGTTCTCTAATTGCTAATGATGCTGAGCATCTTTTCATACATTATTGACCATTAGTAGATGTTCTTTGGGGAAATATCTGTAACAATGGATAACTTCGACTCTCCACGCACTATCCACGTTCCCCAGTACAGGCTGAGACTGTGCACAGTAATTGCTTCTTTGGTTGCTTTTGGCAATTGGAGCGGAGGGGATCATTCCCAAGGCTTCCTTGAAGGAGGATAAATGCTGTGCAGGTTCAAGTTTTCCCCCAGGGCCATTCTTCTCGGCTGTCGGGTGCTTTACAGTGGGGTAAAAGACACAGCCCTCCTTCCCAGCCAAGGCTCTGACTTCTCAGCTGACCTGCCTCCTCTTTCTCCATGAATCTGTGTAGACTCCCACTCATAACCATGAGATGCTGTGGTGTATCACAGTGGGGATTAAATCAAGGCTTAAATGTGGGCAGCACAATATTCAGCGATTCGCACCGGTTCAGTGATACCAGTTATTTAAGGCCTGCGTCTGTTCTGACTGGCTGATGCACAGGCGATAATGGTCAGCTAACACTTGGAAGACCATGCCTGTATATACAGCATCCAGCTCACATGCTTGGCACACAAGGTGGGTAATCAGTAATTTCCTTTCCTTTTCTTTTCTCCCTTTTTGGGCTCCTTTATGTCCCACCACCATGGAGAACAAGCCATTGGTTGCTAGTGTCTATTTTTCATTGTCTTACATCCCTGAATTTTCACCTAATCCTGGACCCTGGAGGGTGCTCTGATGTTTTTTGGTGAGTGAGTGTCCTGTTTTCATGAAAACAAGATCTCAGTGACTTTTGGCAATTGCTCATCATCCCAGAATTCCCTCCATGAGCCACTGGACTCCAGTGATGACTCCTCTTGAAAGGAAATCTTTCTGTGTGGACACACTGGGTTCACACTGGGTCGTGTTCTCACTCCTGGATCCCCACAGTGGTAGTTAATCAACTGGTGTTAACGCTGGAGAAAAAAAAGTGTCGATGGTGGAATTGTTTGTAATGGCGAACACATGGAAACAATGTAAATGTGTTTAATAAGGGGCTAATTAAATAGAGCTCGGACAGCCATGCAGTGCGGGGTTTGGCACACGCTTTCTGTAAAGGGCCAGAGAGTGATGTTTCAGGCTTTGTGTCTCGGATGCAACTATTCATCTCAACTGCTGTCCTGCAAAAGCAGCCCCAGACAATGCGGAAATGAATGGGCTCGGCTGTGAGCCAGTGAAACTTGATTTGGATGCTGGGCCGGCCGTCTCTGGCCTGGAGGCCGTGGTTTGCTGACCTCTGATACGATGAACTCTTACTGTGCGGCTATTAAAGAGAACCAAATAGGATTACATGTCTTGACAAAGAGATCCATCAAGTTGTTTAAATACATACGTGTACTTTGGGGGTGGTGTGTGCAAAATTGCAGACACATTTGTATCGGCCTGAAAAAGTCTTAAAGGACACACACCCAGAACTTAATAATTGTCGTATCTGTGATTAGGATTCAGGAAGTGGGAGGCTGGTACAGATGGGCTGTCTTTCTTAGCTTGTTGCTTGAATGCTGTCCACAGAAAGAGCTTTGCTTTTGTAATTAAATACAATTCAGCTGCATTTGGGATTTTTTTTGGGTGGGGAGGGAGGTAATTAGTCTTATTTATTTTTAATGGAGTTACTGGGGATTGAACCCAGACCCTCATGCATGCTAAGCGCATACTCTACCCTTCATTGTGATTTTTTTAAATACAAACGCGTTTTACTAGTCTTAGTCATAATGTACATAAATTTGTATGTTCCATAAAGTAGGACAATCTCATAATCACAGTCACTGTTACCCAGTGCCTCTAAGCCACAGCATCACATGGTTCTAAGTGGGAGTCGACACAGATTCACGGAGAAAGAGGAGGTAGGTCAGCTGAGAAGTCAGAGCCTTGCTGGAGAACCATTGCAGGCCAGTCCTGGTGCCCGTGCCCCTCACAGCCGGAGCAGGAGGGAGACTTGCAAGCAAGTGGAGTTCCCGGCCCTGGAATACGTGCGCCACAGAGGTGAGTGCCGGTGAGAGGGGATCCTTGTGCAACAAGTCACGTCTGAGTCACAGCTGAGTCACTCTGAAGTGTGAATAGGAGTTCGCCACATCAAGCAAGGTAGGCGGGACATTCCAGGCAGACGGAGGAGCAGAGATGACGGTCCAGAGACGGGAAATACTGCCAGGGGCACCCTAAGAAGCTGAGAGGTGAGGCTGAGAGGCCACAGATCAGGAAGGGGAACTAGTGGAGGGTTACAGCCAGGAAGTCAAATTTGAGCTTTAGAGAGACTTTCTGGCGGAGGAGAATGGGTGGCGAGAGCAGTTAACGATCTCTTGTCCATGCTGCCCTTACCTCTGGGTTGTTCTCCAAGCTGCCCGCTCTGCTTATGTTCCCTTCTCCCTTCTTGGCATGGCCAGCTCTCCTTCAGCCTTTAAACTTTTATTTATTTATTTTGCTCTTTTTAATTTAATTTTTTAAAATTTTGTGGAGAGATAATAGGTTTTTTTTTTTTTTTTTTTTTTTTTAGAAGAGGTACCAGGGATTGAACCGGCCTTCTGCATGCTAAGCACGCCCTCTATCGCTTGAGCCGTACCTTCCTTCTAAATTACCTCTGGACTGTGGTTTTCCTAAGGCAGGGGCCAGATCTCCCTAGTCTTTGGTTTCCAACACTTGGTATAAAAAACATGGCACGGGAAAGGTGATGAGTAAATACCGGGCTGGATGAGTAAACAGATGAACAAAAGGCTTAGGGGGGAAATGAGGGCTGTTTGGGAGGTTGACTCAGGATAACCTGTCAAGTGACTGGGCGGGGCGGTGCTGAGGGCGGGCAGTGAGCAGGTGGCATCTAAGACGACGCCAGGTTCTCCGGTTTGGAAGTAGGGGAGGTCTGAGCCGTTCTTACTTACAGTACTCTGACAACCAGCGTGAGGGCTTTTCCCTCACACCAGCCAGTTCTCCAACTCTCCAGACCCCAGAGGGGTGTCCAACAATTCTATTCGATTCTGGCAATATCTCCCGGCGTTAGTGTCAGACTCCGCAGGTTAAGGGCTCAGCCCCACAAGACTGCCTCTACTTCACACGCCAGAAGCAAGTCCCAGGTTCCCGCCTGCACGGCTGACCCACCAGCTGTCAGTGGGGGGCTTCTGCAACCCCCTCTACAGGGCCAGTAATTTGCTAGAATGGCTCACAGAACTCAGGGAAATACTTTACTCACATTCACCAGTGTATTATAAAGCACACAACTCAAGGAGAGCCAGACAGAAGAGATGCGGGAAGGGCATAGCTCAGTGGTAGGGGGCGTGCTTAGCGTGCACGAGGTCCTGGGTTCAATCCCCGGTACCTCTATTGAAAAAAAATTAAAAATCAAACTGAATTACTACCTCCCCCCATTTTTTTTTAAGACAAAAAACAGAAGAGATGCGTAGGGCAAGCAAGGTGTTGGGGAGAGGTGGTATGGCTGTGCCCTCTGGGTGTGCCACCTCCTGACACCTCAACATGTCTACCAACCCAGAAGGTCTTTGAGCTGCATCATTTAAGGATTTTCATGGTGGTTTTATTACAGAGGCCTGGATAATTAAATCATTGGCTGTTGGTAATCTCCAGCCCCTTTTCCCTTCCCAGATGTCGGGGGTTAAGACTGAAAGTTACAAGTCCCTAATTATTTCTTGGTCTTTCAGGTGACCAGCATCCATCCCATCTAGGTCTGTCTAAGGGTCCCCATCTGCCAGTCATTTCATTAACATACAAAAGACGCTCTCATTTCCCTGGAGATTCCAAGGGACAAAACCCAAATGTATTACGTATCAAAAACCAAAGATACACATAGATTTCCCACCTGCTGTGAAAGGCTTTGTGCTTTCACAAACCCCAGGGTTCGGTCTGTGTCAGGTCCTGGGTCTCCGACCTGCAGGTCACCTGGCTGGGTCCAGCTGCTGGCAGGTGTGTGGACCCTCCAGCTTGGTGATAGTGGCACTAACCAAGGCAGGAGATGTGAAAGGAAAGCAGACGTGGGAAAGAGGGTTGTTCCAGTCATTCAGTGTGTAGTGGCACCAAACAATGAAAATCATTTATTATTGTCTTTCACGGTCAAAGAGGTTGACTGACAGCCCTGTCGCCACTCCTGGGCTGAGCTAACAACCCGCAGGCTTGGCTTTTGACTCATCCACTTCCCATTCTCTTCCATGACTAATGCGTCTGTTGTGTCTCAGTGCAGGGCAGAATACCTCTTTCTGGCTTAGTGTCTTTGCTTCACCAGTGTGTTCCAGGAACCTTTTCTTTTCATTAATCTTCACAAGGAACCTCTTACCTACAGCCAAGCCTCCAGCTCTGGCCTCTGGCAGCTTGCAAAATAGTGTCTCATGTGATCCATGCTCGGGGGGGTCACGTGTTAGGGCTGTTTCTTGCCTAAAACCAAAAGCCTGGCATGCACAGGTTTAAGCAAAAAGGGAGTTTATTGGCTAACATAACTCAAAACTCCAGGAGGGTAAATCTAACTTTAGCCCTGGCGGGATAGAAATATCAGGACCTCGAGTTCATTCCTTGGTGATTTAATCTCACCTCCTGTCTTTAGGCTCTATTCTCGGCAAGCTCGCAGTGGCAAAAAATGGCTGCAGTAGCTCCAGCCCATTCCTTTCTGGCCCAGTTCTAGGCGGAAGGAGTGAGCCTCTTATCTAGAAGAGCCTTCAGCAAGGCCCTGAGGGTCCCTCCCATGCGGCCAGTCTGATTGTTTGTTGGCCCCTGAACCCACCTCTGATGTCGAGGGCCAGCAGCAGGCTCTCGTGCTGGATAAGGAGGAATGAATCCTTGGGGTGTTTGGGGAAGCAACAAATGTTCACTTTGGGTGGGAGGGCAAAGCTCTGAAACCCCACCCAGGCAGAGCTCAGACAGCCAAGTGCCTGGTAGTTGGCAGCTTTTGGGAAATCCTTCCATGCAGGATGGAAACACGGCACCGCTGAGTCACGGCCTGGGACTTGGGTGGAAGCTGCATCCCGGCTGTACAGTCCAGGGGGGCCCAAAGGGTGAAGATGCCTGCTGGCTGAGCCAGGATCCTCCAGCTGCCTGCAAAGTTTTGGTCTTTGATATTTAGCTGCTAATCTCTCCAGGGATAGACAGATGAGGAGACAAAACCCGAAACACAGGCTAGTTCAGGGAATCAAGAAATCTCTTAAGGTTATTCCAGCCTTAGCCCTTATTCTACAGGTTTCCAATTCTTTTTCCTAGATGGGAGCTAGCAGCCCAGTTTATTCATTTGCTCACGCATCTAATAAACATTTACTGATCTCCTACTCTGGACCGGGTACTGGAAGTATGAGGGTAGATAAGGCCTAAAGTTAGTTTTTTGGGGGGTTCACAAGCCAGAGTTGGGGAGATCGCCTTAACAAATGACCGTCTTGAATCTGATGACTGCAAAGAATAAAGGTACAAAGGAAAAGCTTTGGAAGGAAGGAGCAGCCTTTTCCCCTGCGGCTGAGCCATCTGTGCCGTTTCTCAGCACCAGGGGGCTGCAATCATCTCAATTTGTGCCTGGAACACGGGCCCCATATTGCAAAGGGGAGGGTAAAGTTGGCATGGATTTTTTTTTTTAATTGAAGTATAGTCAGTTTACGACGTCGTGTCAATTTCTGGTGTACAGCATCATCGTTCAGTCATACACATACATACATTTATTCGTTTTCATATTCTTTTTCATTATAGGTCACTACAAGATATTGAACATAGTCCCCTGTGCTGTACAGTAGAAACTTGTTGTTTATCTATTTCATATATAGCAGTGAGTGTCTACAAATTTCAAACTCCCAATTTATCTCTTCCCACTCCCTCCCCTAACCCTGGTAACCATCAGTTTGTTCTCTGTGTCTGTGAGTCTGGGCACGGATTTTATTTAGGAAAATTTGGCAATAACTAGCAAATGTTTTCCAGCATCTTCTCTTCAGGGACTGTATCTTTCCTTGTATATATAAGAAATTATATATATATACAAGGTTTTTTCACTGTAGCACTGATGGTAGTAACAAAGACTGGGAATAATCTTAATGTTCAACGTTAATTAAAAAAAAAGATGATGTGATAACACAGATAACACAAAGGAATACTATGCAACTATAAAATCAGAGAGGAAGCTCTGTATGTGCTGCTCTGGAACATTCTCCATGATACACTGAGAAGTGAAAAAGCAAGTGTCTGAACTGTGTTACAATATGCTGCCCTTCTAAGAAAAAAGGAGGAAAAATTATATATGTATCTTGTATATGTACAAACTAGCTCTGGATGGAAACAAAAAAGCCTTAGAACTCCTTTGGGGAGAGGAACTGGGTTCCCAAGGAATGAGGAGAGGGAAATGTCACTGTGTACTTTTTACCATTTGAAATTTTAATGTAGTATCTTATTAAATGTGATGTCTTTTTTTTTTTTTTAATAGCACCCCTCTCCCTACTTTCCTTCACTGAGGATAAGGAGGGGGATCGCATATTGTGTCTCTGGAAGGGTGTGCCTGGCTGATTCGGTTGCAATGATCCTGTATCCTCCACCAGAAAGCCGTCTTTCTTCACACCGACTAGACTTGAATTTTCAGTGTTACCAGTAGCTGCTCAACCCAATGTTAACTTTCATTTCCTTTTCCAACTCCCTGCGAAAGGCTTTGTGCCTTCACAAGCCTCGGGGTTTGGACCGTGTCAGGTCCCGAGGCTCCGACCTGACGGGCGCCTGGCTGGCCCCAGCTGCTGGCTGCAGCTGTGCGGGTAACTCCAGCATCTCGGGCTTTACGGCTCACCAGCTGTAGCTGTTTGAGTTCAGCTCGGTTTGCTCCTTGCTCTGGGGCTGTTCCAGTTGTCAACTCTTCCTGCTCTGAAGGGGGAAGTCCCCTTTAAAGCCACGTGCTTAAAACTGAAACCAAAGTGTAACGGCCACATGGCCACCACAAAGGCGGGACCTCCAGTGCCTCCTAAGTCCTGGCTGAAGTCCTCCTTCCACGGCACGTTCAAGGCCACGGCCGTGGGAGGAAACAGCTCCTGGCAGTTTCTAAATCTAGACTTGTTTTCCCTCCAGGGAGGGGCTTTGTCCCCTGCCTCTCTCCCCACCGTGCCTTTTCTTTGCTGGTTCACATTTTAAATTTAGCCAAGAATTGCAAAACATTTTTTAAAGGTGAAAAGAAGCCACAGGGTGCCCCCCCCATCTCTTTCTCCCTCAAACCAAAGAGGAGGGTTGAGGAGCCAACTCCTCTATTTCCCTTAGAAACCCTCAGTAGGGGGTTGGGTGTACCTGAGGGGCCAGGCAGAGAAAGCAAGTGAGAGTAGCCACCCAGGAGTCAGGGAAGGGCGGAGATGGGGACGGTGGAGAAGATGCGAGAACCACGCTCTTATACCGGAGGCAGTCACTCCGTACTGGTACCCAGGATTTTTTTTTCCTGAGTGGCAGAGGCACATGCAAAAATTTTTTTAACCCTTTTTTAAAAAAAACTGAAGTGTACTCAGTTTACAACATTGTGTCAATTTCTGGTGTACAGCCTAATGATTCAGTCATCCATATACATACATATATTTCTTTTCATATTCTTCTCCATTATAGGTTACTATGAAATACTGAATATAGTTCCCTGTGCTACACAGCCGAAACTTGTTGTTTATCTATTTTATATATAATAGTTAGTGTCTGCAAATCTTGGATTCCCAATTTACCCCTTCCCACCCACGAGATTTTGATATGACATTTCATGCATTTGTAAACCATAGTGAGTGTCCCCATCCAGGGTAGACGCCCTGGGCACATACTCTCCACCCCCCACCCCCCATTTTCTCCGGGTGCCCCTCGGCCAGAAGCCTTCAGTCCGCTGGGACTGCCTGAGGATGGCTGAGCGATGCTTGACCTTTGTCTGGGTCCTTTGAAGCTGCCAGAACAAAATACCACGGACTGGGTAGCTTATAAACCATGGAAATTTATCTCCCACCATCCTGGACGCTGGGAAGTGCAAGTTCAAGAAGCTGGCGGATTCAGTGTCCGTTACCCCAAAAGGTAAAGACCCCGATTCTTGTCATACAGCATAGGTTTACAGTCGGGAGATGGTGAGTTGTGTAGCGAACGACTTTGGAAGTTTTATTTAGAAAAGGAAAAAGTACACGTCCAAGAGCAGGAGGCGGGCTGAGCCAAGGGGAAAAGCAGTGGGTTTTGTCTCCCTTCCTCTCACACCCTCGCTTAGACGTGGTCTCTTGATTGATTGGCGGCTCTTGTCCCTGGAGCAGAGTCATGTTGGCCCCTTTGCGCATGTCCTACCCAGGATGCACACAGAAGAACTCATGGGGGGGCCTGAACTGCAAGGCTAATTATAATACAATGAGCACTGGTTCACGTCCGGCTAAGTCCTTTCTGCTACCGTGCAGTCGTGGCTGTTGGGTTTTCTAACCGGTTTCTCGCTGGCGCGTGTTTAGAAGGAAAGCCCTTTATGCTGGTGGCGGGGACAACTCCGTCTTCCGGACCCTCCTCCCTCTCCTCCACCTGCCTGCCCGGTGCCCCCACTTACCTAACTACCTAACATTTCGAAGGCTTGTTTCCTGGTTCATAGACAGCTGTCTTCTG
This sequence comes from Vicugna pacos, assembly GCF_048564905.1. Classification (NCBI taxonomy): domain Eukaryota; kingdom Metazoa; phylum Chordata; class Mammalia; order Artiodactyla; family Camelidae; genus Vicugna; species Vicugna pacos. Next base: position 13,395,830 of record NC_133014.1, read on the forward strand.
GCTTTGTCCTCACAGGAGGAAGGGGCTGGGAGCTCTGAGCAGCCTCTTTTAGGAGGCACTAACCCCATTCATGAGGGCGACACCCTCATCACACCCAAGGGCTCCCACCTGCTAATGCCATCACCTTGGGGACTAGGATTTCGGCATATGAATTGCGGGGGTCGGGGGTGAGGTCGGGACACAAACATTCAGAACTTAGCAGCCTTGAACCACACAAGTTCCCCTTGCCCTGGGGAACCAAAAGCTGTTTGATCAACGTGGCATCTCATGGAGAGGTCAGCCCTGGATTTAAATGGTTTTATTTGATTTGGTTCTTTTAATGTTGAATCTGTGTCTCTACCATCTAGCATTTCAAAATTATTTAAAATTGCTTATGCCTTTACAGATTGCCTTTTTTCCCCATTTACTGTTTTTGGGAACAGTTGCATTGAGACAGAATTCACATACCCTACAAGTTGCTCATTTAGATTGTACAATTTGTAGCTTTCGATATATTCACAGAGTTGTGCAACCGCCACCACAATCAGAATGTTACCATCACCCCCAGAAGAAACCCAGCCGGCAGCAACTCCACGTTTACTCCTCAGGACAAATGTTTCCGGCTCCAGCCACCACTTCCACTGTCCATGGACTTGTCCATTCTGGTCATTTCATATAAACGGCATTATGCAACCATATGACCTTTGTGCTTTGTGTCCTTTCACGTAGCAGAATGTTTTCAAGGTTCATCAGCGTTGTAGCACGCATCAGAACCTCGTTCCTTTTTATTGCTGAATAAGGCTTCATTGAGCGGATATACTGCATTTTGTTTATCTGTTCATCAGTTGATGGACTTTTGGGTTGTTTCCACTTTTCGACCATTGTGAAGAGTGCGGCTGTGAATATTCAAGTACAAATGTTTTTATTGTGGTAAAATAGACATAAAAGTTACCCCTTTAACCACTTTTTAATTGTCATAGAATAGTTAATTAATCGTATAAAATGCTTACATTGATAAAACTGTATTTGTTTTAGTTCCACTTCTTTTTTAAAGTTTTGGTAATTATCTTAAAAATTATGATAAAATATACCTAAAGATAAAATTTGCCATTTTAATAATTCTTGAAGTGTACAGTTCAGGAACATTAAGTATATTCACATTGTCATGCAACCGTCACCACCACCGTTGCCAGAACTTTTTTTATCTCCCCCAACTGAGACTCCACCCATTAAACAATTACTCCCCATTCTTCCCTCCCCCCAGCCCCCGGCAACCACCATTCTACTTTCTGTCTCTATGAACTTGCCTCTTAGTGCCTCACAAAAGTAGAACTATACAAAATTCACCCTTTTGCATCGGACATTTTGTTTAGCACAATGTCTTCGAGTTTCACTCATGTAGCGTGTTTCAGAATTTCATTCCTTTTTAAGGTTGAACAATATTCCATTGTCTGTGCATGCCACATTTTGCTTATCCATTTGTTACGGACAAGTTTTCATGTGGACCTATGTTTTCATTTCTCTTGAGAATACACGTGGGAGAGGAATTTCGGGGTGTTATGCTAACTCTATATTTAACCGCTTAAGGAACTGCTAGACTATTTTCCAAAGTGTCTGCACCATTTTATATTCCCATTAATGGAGTATGTGGGCTCCAATTTCTCCACATCTGTGCCAGCACTGGTTATTATCTGTTTTTTGATGATAGTCAGACTAGTGGATATTCTGTTTCTTTTTCTTTTTACTTTTTTTTTTTTAATGGCATTCTGTTTACTTTTGTAAGCATTTGGGATAAATAGAAAGGCACAAATGAGAAAATAAAAGCCACCCATAAGCCTGCCATCCTGCCCAAGGTACCCACTTTTAATTTTTTTGGTCTTAATTTTTTTCATTGCTAGTATAATTTATATAATTATACTGTATGTATTCCTTTTGCAATCTTTTTTTTATTTAACTTACCAATAAATGGTATTTTTTCCTATGTCCATAAGGATTATTCTCCAATGCTTCTACAACGTAATTAATTCAGCAAAGTGTCATTTTTAGTTGTGTCCCGTCCTGTTTGGGGAGAATCTCCCAATGTATATACTTTGATAGGAAGCAAAGTAGAAGCTGAAAGGTGGCCAGAGGCTTTGTCCTGCCCATTCTCTGTGTTCTCCAAACCACCAGCTCCATCACCATCACCCCCGCCATCACCCCCTCCGCCATCACCTGCAACACCACCATCATTACCACTACCACCGTCACCGCCATCAGCACCACCACCGCCATGATTTTCTACACCGCCACCTCCACTACCACCATTGACACCAGCTCCACTCTCATCTCCTTCGCTACCACCGTGACCACTGCCATAATCACCCCCACCTCCGTCACCACCATGATCCCTTTGTAAGGCCATATATCTGGAAGAGACTTAACGGAAGGATTGGAGTAACTAAATGACTGATGAGAATTAATGTTGGTCGTGTCTCAGTGCAGCTCAGAGAAGCTGCCAGTGCACCCCAGGCACCTGAGAGGGGCCGAAGGAATTCCAGGAGGAACATCCCTTCTCTGCAGGCTTACTGGTGCGTCCTCAGCTAATGAACCTAGAAAACTGGTCCGACTTCACGCAATGGCATGAACACACTCTGACAACACGTGGGAACTTGCTTCCCAGGGTGTAGTCCAGTGGGGTGAGCTATAAGCTGTGCTAGACTCCGCAAAGGCTCAGTTACATTCTTACCCTGGGAGCTTCCCTCTTTGGCTTCAGTTTGGAAGTTTCTAATAAATCACGCACGCAGTCACCTTCATGAGAAACTCCAGGAGAGACGTTTTTCTGGTCTTAGGACTTAGAAGAGTCATCCTGCTTTGAAGCCACGAGCTTGCCTTTATCTCATAGACATTGTGAATCGTGTAGCCAATCAGATTCCTTTCCGCTCAGGCTGCTAGGACGCCTGGAGCAGGATACAAGACTCTCCTAGCAAGCGCTGAGTTCTTTAAGCTGTGAATTGCTGAGCCCCATTCTGGCTCTGCGTTGTTTCCATCTTGTTTTTGCCTTGGTTTTCATTTCTCTTCGGCCCGTGCACTGTCTTAAACCCTTTCTGGAATAAGACGGAGGTGAGATGAGTAGATGTGTATTGTGCAACTTCCCCTTACATGTAAGTTGGAGAGTCTGGGCTGCATGCAGTCTGGGAGACGTCTGGATACTGTACAGTGAAGCCAAGGCTGTCTGAATGGATACGTGATTCTAATCTAATTGCTTATCTCTGGATTTATAGCAGTGGAAGCCTCCATTTATTCAACACATATATACTGAGTACCTGCTGCATGCTAAGCTCTCTTCTCAGTGCTGGGGAAACAGCAATGAGCCAAAGTGAAAAATCTCTGCCCTCATTGACCTTGCATTCCAGTGGTGTGATGGGAAATTTCCTGAGAATGGAATTCCACCTCTATTAATAGCTGGGTGTTTGGGGGAGAAGTCACTTAACCTTTCTGGCCACAGTTTTCTCATCAGAAAATTGGGGCTAGCGTCTAACTCATGGTACTATATTGAGAGTAAATAACATAATATATGTCCGTGTCATAAAACGGGACCCACACGATGGGAAGCAATGTATCGCGGTCCTTAAGAGCATGGCCTCTGGTGTTTGATTCCTGTGTGTGTAGCCTTGCTTAACAAGTCGCTTAACCTCTCTGTGCCTCAATGGCCTTAATTTGCAACATTAGGATAATAATGGCAACTCTCTCTTGGGTTGTGAGGACTGAAATGGTCACTAAATGGGAAGACTAGCACATAGTAAGCACCCAATACAAGGTAACTGTCCTCCATTCCATTGAATAGTTAATCCTGCATTTCCTGTTTCTCGGTCTTTCCATCCTCAAGAAAGACAGTAAGGATTTCCCTAATCATCCAATCAGGGCTGTCTACAGGGTGAGAAAAACCTGATAATTAAGTCACATTTCAAGTACCAGCTGTGAAGAAGAGGCTTGGGGTGGGCGTGGGATGGGGCGGGTTGGAGGGTGGGCAGACCTGCCCACCTCGAGAAGCTTCTGTGCAGAGTAGCAATCTGTTCAGATCATTCTTATTACCAAAGACGCCAAAGATCTGTCACTAATTTTTCTGCTCCGCTCTATTTGCATACCGGAAATGTCGTTTGGAAGATCTGCTGCTCCTGGGTAGACTGTGTGACCCAGGGAGGCACTTCAGATGCTGGTTTAACATGCATCTCTGAGCATGTTGCTACACACCCTGTCTTAAGGGAGAAAGCATTCATATAGAATAAAAAAAAGTTTTTTCTTGTTTTCTCTAAGGCATTTTTTGAAAGTTAGGATGGATGTTTTTGAAGAGGAAAGAGTGCTGAAGAGCAGTTAGTGAGCCCAAGCGTCTTCACCAGAGGCTGGAACGAGAAACGTTAGGTCATCCCCTGTGTCTCCTTATGTGACCAGAACGCAACTCATACTCACCTGCGCCCCCTCCTGTTCCAGCCTGGGTATTTCACCCCCTCGCTAGTCACTCACGAATTCAGAAGCCCTCTTACTTCCCAGTCTCTGACTACACGTCCATATGTGTACACCCCACCTATGCCAGAATAGATTGAAGGTGACTTAAGAAAATATTTACAATGTAACAAAATAAAAAAGAAGAAGACAAAGAGGAAGAAGAAGGAAAAACATTGGCCAGAGAGAGAACTGCAAGGATCATCAAATGCAAACACTCCATGCAAGCTTATAATCCTTAAGAAAATATCTAAGCTCTGTGGCATCTTCTCCTCTTACGAACAGTTTGGGGAGAGGTCACTGGCCCCAGACCTGCTTTCCTCAGAATGCCTTCAGACCTGCCCTCCTGTCTGTCTCCGAGCGGTGCTCATCAGTAAAGGTAATAAAAAGGACCCTCCTGTCTGGGTTGGGGTCTCTACGCACTCAGATCGGGCTTGTGTTGAGAGGCGCTCAATATAAGTGTGTGCGTGTGGATGGAAAGGCAGCTTTGGAAAGGAAGAAAGCAGATCCACAGAAGCCTTCACTGAGGCTCCACTAATACTCTCTTTTAAGGGTCCCCTGAAAGCCTCTTTTATGAAAGTTACATCTTCTTTTACTTCTCCTCAACGCCTCTCAAGCTGAAAGGTAAACAAGCTGGAGAAAGGGTACAGCTCAGTGGTAGAGCTTGTGCTTAGCATGCACAAGGTCCTGGGTTCAGTCCCCAGTACCTCCACTGAAAAACCAAATAAATAAACCTAATTATCTACCCCCTGCCAAAAAAAGAGAAGGGGACACCAATGTTACCATGGCATCTCTTTCCTCCTGGTGCCTCTCATGGCACCTGACCCACAGCAGTCACTCCGATCCCAGAGGAAGGAACGAAGGGCTGCTCAGTAGCTCCTCAGGGGCCACACACCTGATGTGCGAGACGGTAGCAGGGCCAAGGTGTGACCCCCGAACAGCCCTGAGTGCAGGACCGGGTTGGCCAAGGTTTGGGAGTGCACAGGAGGAAGGCGTTAGCCACCGGGGACCACAGAAGCATCTCCGAGGATGAGCAGGTTCTTGCCAGAAGGGAGGGAGGGGCCCTTAATTCGGACAGAAGAGTAACATTAGAGGGGGATGTGTGACCTGTTTGGGGACCATGGAGAAGGTCAACTGTGGCCAGAGAAGAGAGAAAGTATTAAACTTGTTGTATCTGGTCTAGTGTGACTTTTAGAGACGACACCGCTTTCTGGGTTTTTTTTTTTTTTTTGACTTTGTAAAAATGCATTTTATTTATTTATTTATTTTAATTGAAATATAGTGGATTTACAATGTTGTGTTAGTTTCTGGTGTACAGCACAGTGATTCAGTTATACACATATATATTCTTTTTCATGGTAGATTATTACAAGATATTGAATGTAGTTCCCTGTGCTGGATTTTTTTCTGCTTTGCTCAAGACCTGGAATAGAGTCGTAGCAAATTTTGAATATGTGTGCCAGTTCTCTGCTGCCACTCCAGAAGTGGCCACCAGATGGCGCTTGTCTCCCCTTCTAAAGTCTGGCCCAATAGCCACCACCTGTGCCCCGGGTACCTGGAGCCTGCTTGTGGTTGCCTGCAGGCTGGCGGTTTGAGTTCCTTTGGGTCCCTCCAACCTTGCACGAGAGAAGCCTGCTCTCCGTCGGACAATCCAGTGCTTCCCTGAGAGAGGACAGAGTCACAGAGAACGGGGAGTCCTGGGCCAGGGAGGAAGGGGCAATCCTGGACATAGGGGCAGCCCAGACAGGGTTGGTCTAAGCAAGGACAGGAAAGCTGACCCTGCAATGAGTCCTCTGTGTCCGGGGTCCGGGAGGGGCCAGGGCACAGCCTTCCCTTGGGATGCTGGGCGCCTCATGTCATTATCTACTGATAATGATGGGCACCTCTGATAAGGAATGGAGGCTGACGGCATACCCTTCCTGCCGCTGGCAGGCTTGCCTCTCTCTTCCGCCAGTTCCTAGGTGTGCTCTCCAGAACCAGCACCCCATGACCTTGCAGGGGTCACACGCTTCAGGGCTGGGGCAGTGATGCAAGTGGGTGAAGCTGCGGGTAACCGTCTGCTGAGAACACAGGCTCCTCTCGAAGGCATGCCCACACTGTGCTGGCTTAACAACGCATGTCTGCAAGCTACTTACATGTGAGATGTCTGGCACAAGATAAAGCCCGACCTCCCCAGCATGGCTCTGGGGACCCATCCCAAGCTTTTTCCCCAAGCCTTTTCCATCTGCATCCCACGCGTGTAGGCTCTAGCCAGACAGAACATGGCAAGCTCCCCTACAACCACTGTCCAGGCACGTGCCCTTTGTCCAGAAGGCCCTTTCTCCCTCTCCTCACCTTATTCAAGGTCCAGCTAGCGTGTGCCCTCTCCTCCGTTGGCTTGTGGGTCCCTCAGAGCCTGAGAAAAGACCACATATTCTTAACTCCAAGGAGCCACTTCACTTTGGGTTCTGGGAGAATGGCGCCTCCGGGTGTCCTGCAAGTTGTGCAACGTCCCCGCCAGGCACGGAGCAGGCACTCCATATGACGAGTTACTGGGGTCACGCTCTCTGTGGACACCTCCACGACCGGCCGCCAGAGGGCGCTTGTCCGCCCCGCGGGGTCTCCGCGTTCACCTGCGGGTGAGGACCAGGGTCCAGGTTTACGCGTGTGCCTGTGGCTTGGATCGCAGGCTGCTCTTTGCTCCGCACGGCCCTGCAGCCTTGAGCCCAGTAGAGGCCCGCCTTGGGGTGCATTCCACTCCAGCCCCACTGCTGATCCTGAACACCCTCAGGTGCAATTCCTTCCCACATGAACGATGATGACTCAAGAAATTGCTACTTGAGTCATCAAACCCTCTCATGATGCTTGAGCTGTTAAATAACAGCCCTGCGCGTCTCGCTGGCTTAGACCTGCCCTGGGTCTGCCTGTGGCGTTCAGGCTTGGGGAGGCTGTGGACTAGGCCTGGCGTCTGGGCGGTCCAGGCAGACAGCCCACCCCAGACCATTACCGAGAGGTCCAGGAAAGACCCCCTCAGCACCCTGAGCCTGTGGGCAGAAGAGGGGACGCAGCTGTGGGAGGGCTCTCAGCAGCCCAGCACCCCCGGGGGGTGGGTGCTGGACGCAGGAGATGGAACAGCCTTGGCTAAAGGGCTCTCCACCTATTTCGTGTCTATAGTCTGTAAGGCTTCCAGAATTTCTAGAAAGAAGGGGCTGGGGGGAGCAATCCATTTGCAAGAGGGTGGTCTGCAGCGTGGGGATGAGGGAGGCACCTACGGATTTGCTTTGTGTCCAAGAAGGACACTGCTTTTGCAGTTTAATTTTAAAAAGCAACATTTTCTAGAGGTGTCTTTATTACATGTACGTGTTTATTTACGAGTTCGATAAAGATTATAGTGGGGCAAACGCCTCCTGGTACAAATTGGGTCCTGAGTGACAGGTGTGTTGGTGAGCAGTGCTGGCTGCAAGCAAATTCAGATGGATTTTAGCATCATTAGGCCACCCGGGGAGGGAATGGTGGGGTGTGTGTGTGTGTGTGTGTGTGTGTGTGTGTGTGTATGGAGTCTAAAGACCAATGGGGGAGAGATGATGTGGGCTGACCCCAAAGGAAGAGAGTAGGGAGGAAGTGGAGGGACCTTCTGTTTCTCGAAAACAGCTTACTCAGCTTCCACCGGTAGTGTTTTGATACTGTTCTGTACATTTCTCGCTAAATTTATTCCTAAGCATACTTTGTTCTGGATTACTGTTCCTTAACACATGACGCCAAAATTAGTGGCTTAAACAGCTCTTTTGCTGTATCACGTATTCTGTGGGTCAGGGAAATCTCCTTGTTGTGGTGAAATGTATGCAGCGTAGGGTTTACCATTTTAACCACTTTTAAGTGTACAGTCGAGTGACAGTAAATACATTCAAAGTATTTTGTAACCATCACCACTCTCTATACCTAAAACTTCTCCATCATCCCCAACAAAACTCTGTACCCATTAAGAACAACCCCACCTCTCCCTCCCCCTAGCCCTTCCTCCAGCTCCCCCCCCACCCTGTAGTCTCCACTCTACTTTCCCTTTCTGTGAATTTGCCTATTCTAGGGAGCTCATGTAAGTGCAATATATGATTTGTCCTGTCTGGCTTATTTCACTGAGCATAATGTTTTCAAAGTCCATCCAGGCTGAAGCATATATCAAAAATTCATTCCTTTTTATGGCTGAATAATATTCTGAAATATGTACGTACCATATTTTATTTATCTGTTCATCTGTTGGTGGACACTAGGGTTGTGCCCACCTTTTGGCCATTGTGAATAATGCTGCTGTGATTATGAGCGTGCAAACATCTGTTCAGTTCTTCTGGGTATGTACCTAGCAGTGGCATTGCTGGGTCATATGGTGGTTCTATGTTTAACTTTTTGAGAAATCCCCCAACTGTTTTCCATAGTGGCTGCACCATTTTGCATTCTGGGGGTCAGAACTTTGATCAAGTGCTTTGTGACATCAACTGAGGTCACTTTGTGGTGCTCCACTAGTGAATGGGGTGGTCTAGAAGTTCCAGGGTGGTGTCATCACATATCTGACCCCTTGGTGGGGATGCTGGAAGACTGGGCTCAACTGGGGCTGTGGGGGACCATGGGATGGAATGCTAAGAGTGTTCTCTCCAACCTGGTGGCCTCAGGGCATTGGACATCTTGCCTGGCATGTGGATGGGAGCAGGCATCCCAGGGGACCAGACATGACCTTTTCTGGTCTAGCCTCAGAAATCAGCTGAATTCTATTGGTTCAAAGCAAGTCACAAGGCCAGTCTGAATTCCTGGGTCAGGGACCTGGACTCTATCTCTTATGGGGGAGTGGCCAGGACACACTGCAGAAGAGCATGGGGAATGGGGTTTACCGTTGCTGAGAATTTAAAAAAACAGACTGCCAGAATTTATTGAAAATATAATCTGCTATGTTTTTTAGTTTTTTTTTTTTACTTTAAGATTGGTATTTTTAAATTATGTATTCTAGCTGAATATTGCTACAATTGATTTATGTTTATTTTGTGATCTAAAAAACCTAATTAACCTCTGTCCATGATTCTAGCATTTATTTGCTGAATCTTAATTTGGAGAATTATGTTATTGTAATAATGACACTTTCCTCTTTTCCTTTCCAGTAGTAATGCCTCTCATTTCTTTTTCTTGCCCTGTGGTCATAGTGATGGCTTCCAGAACAATGTGAAGACTCAGTGGGGCTAATTCACAGCCTCAGCTCTCTCCTGATTTTAAATGGAATTACTCTAATGTTTCACCATTAAATAGTATGTTGGCTGGTAGTATGAACCAGATATTTTTAGTTCTATCAAGAAAGAACTCATCTACTATTAGTTTACCAAGAACTTTAAAAAAAATCAGATATAACTGTTGAAATAAAAACACCTCCAAAACCTTTGGGCTCATATCAAGATAAACATAGATATTTTTTCCTTTTACCAATTAATGTGCTGAATTATGACAATCTATTTCCTGATATTGAAATATCCTTGTATTCTTATAATAAACTTTAGTTAGCAGCATTGTAGTAGTATTATTTAAATACTTTGATATTTTAGATATTTTAATCCTGATTAATTTTGCTACTTTTTCATTTAGAATTTTGCAGCAATATCCATGGTAGATTTTGCTTGCAGGATCATTTTGGCTCTGTGAAATGTTTTGGTGGGCATATGTCTTTTTCTGGCTACTGAAACAAATTTTGAGGTAATAAAGTTACTGCTTTCTTGCAGCTTTGAAAGAAATCATCTGTGAAACCATCTGGGCCTGGCACCCTTCTAAGTGGTAACAACACGTGTGTGTGTGTGCGCGCGATGTTATTCAGTGCATAAAAGTTTATGAATGTTTTTAAGAGAGCGGCAATATTACATAACACTCTTTAGCTGTTGACTGTTTTCTGGCTTGAATTTTATGTTGTTCTTAACACCCTGACCTTTCTGAAAACCTTTGCTAATATGCCTTTCCTGAAAAAATTATGACTGAAAATGGTTTTGACCCAATCTGAGAGTCTTTTTAAAAGATTTAAAAAAAAAATTTATATTGACTGATGGTAAAAAAAAAAATCTCTCTAGTCTCCATTCTGTCATCTTGAATTACGCTTTATTTTTTTAAAATGCTTTCTTCTTTAGTTGTTTATCATCTTTTCTTCAATGAGTTGCATTCCCTTTGGTTTTTGTATTACGTAGAATTGGGTTCATGTAACAGCTGCATATGACAGAAAAGCCCCCTAAACCCAATGACTGAAATACCATGGAGGCTTTTTCCCCTCCCTCCAAAGAAGACAGGAAGTAGGCAACCCAAACCTGAGGTAGTGGCTTGGAGGTCCCAAGCTCATCCTGAGGTTTTGCCCAGATTTCTGCTCCATCAGTCAGCTTATTGTTCATCTCCTGGCCCTGGGTAGGGGTGGGACCCCAACTTCTGCGCTGGGTGTTCCTTGCTGCTGGCCAGGCTTGGCATGGCATAGACTGGTGCCCAGTTCCAGGCAGTCAATGCCTGGTGGAAGCCAGGTACTTCTGGGGATGAAATGGGCAACCAACCCGAGGTGCTGTGATGGTTCATTTCTTGTATCCACTTGACTAGACTATAGTGCCCAGTTATTTGGTCAAATGCAGTCTAGATGTTGCTGTGGAGGTATTTTGTGGATGTGATTAACATTTATAATCAGCTGACTTGAAATACAGGAGATTATCTGCTCTAATATGGGTGGGCCTCGCTCAATCAATTGAAGGCCTGAGGAGCAAAAGTTGAGGCTTCCTGGAGAGGAAGGAATTGTGCTTTAAGACTGTAACATGAAAGAAATGCTTGAGTTTCCAGTCTGCTGACCTGCTGTATGGATTTTGGATTTGCCAGCCCCCATAATCATGTGAACCAATTCCTTAAAAGTCTCTCTCTTTATATATATGCACACACACATGCACACATTTATATATATATGTGTATGTACGTACACAGGCGATGTGTGTGTGTGTGTCTCTCTGTCTGTATTTAATCTCAGGGCCTTTGTCCCAGCCCTGGTTTTTGTCAGGGACACTGGGAATAGAGCTGGGATGACAGAGAAGTTAGATTTTCTCTGCCAGCTCACAGCTGTCTACCCCAGGTTTGGACTCAGCATAGCCCTTCTAGTCCCGAGGGGTTAAAAGGTTGGAATGGGACCTTTAAACTCCAGCTCAGCACATGACTGTTGTGGACACTGATGGGTTTTCATGCTTAATATCCATGTACCCTGTACTTATTAATATTCCCCGATTTTCATTCAGAAATGTACTCCTTCTCCACGTGATGTCCCTGTGATTCCAGTGAAGCTGATCCATCCCCTCATTCCAGGGGTAGCATATGAGCTAGTTTGAAACCAGGCTCTGTCTTCACTTATCCCAGCCAGGGTGACTGGGTCAGGGATGGACCCTTGACCCAACTCAGACTGTTGAAAGTTAGGTCTAGGGCTTTTGCTGGAACTGGTTAAAGAGAAGTTCCCTCTTCTCTGCTGTCCTTACCCCTGGGAGGAAGGTCGTCTTTGTGCTCCAGCAGCTGTATTGTCACTGTGAGGGGGGAGGGTCAGCCTGAGAATGCGGAAGTTTGAGGTGAGAGGTGGAAAGAGAAGCCAAGTCCCTGAGACATCATTTGACTGTATCTTCACATCAGCCCACCTGAAACAAAACCTACTCCCTGGATTTCTCATTTATATGAGTAAATAAATCCTTTTTGCCTAAGCCAGGCTGGATGGCATTTTTTTTTTTTTAAGCAAAACCCAAAGAACCCCCGTGATATGATTATACACTGTACTGATTTTTTTTCCCCTAACAACAAGCCATCTCAAATAACCTGGCATCTGAGTAGCAGGAAACAAAATGAGGGACAGCCTTGCAGGAGATAATATTTGGACAAAAAAGGTTGAGTCAAAGAATAGGTTCTTTTTAGCCACAGATGCCTCAGATGAAGGTCTCGGGAGCTGCAATGATACAAGAGTGAGAAGTTTCCTGGGCAGAATGGCTTTTGCAGAGAACAGGATTTCTCCACAATGTGGAACAAAGCCTCTGCTATGATTGAGGTGCTTGATAACCTGCATTCATGGGGCCAGCGACTTGTATCTTCTAACCCTCCTAGTCTTGCTGATTTCTAGCGAACATCGATTTAACATTACAGAGATAGAAATGAGTGCTATAGAAATTGAGAGTAAATGCTGAAAAACTCCGGGGTTGAGCCAACAGGCCTGTGTCTCAGTGTTAAGGGCTCAGTCTTTCGAATTTCACTGGGGAGGTAAAAAATAAGATTAATGCCCTTTCAGTTTCAAATCAGAATACAGAATTCCGTGATCCCATATTTTGTCATTAATCTAGGTTACCTGTTCATCTTACCTGTAAGAGAATGACGTCCAGGAGCACCCATTGTGTTTATCCTGAGCGCACGTAGCCTAGGACCCAGTACTTAATGGGAGCTTAATAAATTGTGATTGAACAGACGGAGAAAGCAACGGATTAACAAACTATAGCATCTCCACTTTGGCTGCCCTAACTAGCCTGTTGATCCTGGCCACCTGGCCTGCTTTTTCCCCACCATGTGCTTCCAGCCAGACTCCCACTGACGTCAACTTCCAGGGTTCTGCCTGATGAAGGTCCTAGGATGCTGTTATGTCTTACAAGTTCACCTGGCCCTTCCCAGGGCTCAGTGCCAGAGGCACCCACTTTCTCAAGGCCTTGTTTTATTCTGTATCTGTACAATAGTTTGGCCATGCAATTAATTTATGATACTTATTTGGGGACTGTAAAATCTTTCCCCAAAGCAGTACTGTGTCTCCCAATGCATTTTCTGGGAAATGTCCTGGTTACTGGGCGCTTTGGTCTTCCACTCTTGAAGCGCAGAAATGAAACCACAGAAGTAAGCAAAAGTTTGTTTCTAAGAGGGGCTTCAAGATGGTAAAGAGAAGGGTGTGCAGCTCATCCTCTCCTCAGAATACATCAAAAACACATCTGCACGTGGACCAGCTCTCACATAATACCTACGGAACTTTGGCAGAAAATCTTGTACAATTGGAGCTACAAGAAAAATCTCCACGAAACTGGATAAACAACAAGGTCCTACTGTATAGCACAGGGAACTGTATTCAATACCTTGTAATGGCCTGGAATGAAAAAGAATATGAAATATGTATTACTGAATCACTATGCTGTACACCAGAAATTACCACAACACTGTAAACCCACTATAATTCAATAAAAATAAGAAATCTTCACAATAAGGAAACAAAAAAAAGAACATCTCTCCGGGTCAATAAATATTCTCTGAACTATGTTAAAAAATAAGTTTGTTTCAGTTTGTCAGATTACAACTTCTGTAACTGCTCACATGATCTGAAGTCTTACTAATTCTTCCTGTGCAAAGTCTTTTGTATCTGCCCTGATTTCCTGTCCCTGCAGCCAGGGGTGTGCTGAAGCCAACCGGCACCAGCTGGTGAAGATCCAATTGTTAAACTTTTCAGAAAGCGGGCAAGTTGGTGCTTAAAGCGTTGGCAGTTTGAAATTGGCGATAACACACCATAGAAATTTGCAAATGCTACGAATTCAGCACCTACCCACCTCCAGCCTGAACTGAGAGCTGGTTGTTGAACACTCACCAGCACATCACGACGTGCAGGTTTTTCATTTAAGCCTCTGTTGCCTCTTGCCTGGACTGTTACAATATCCTACAAACCAGTATCTCCATCTCCAGAGACTTCCATTCCAGGTGATCACTGGGAGAATATCTTTGACGACCGGAAACAGAAACTGCCACTACAGATTTCTTAAATAGAAGAAGAACCTATTATTTCACATAAAAAGTTCAAAGGTGAGGCATTTTCAGGAAACCCTCAGCAGCTCAAGAGCTCCACCCAGTTTCTTTTCATTTCTCCACTCTTTCAGCATGTTGGCGTGGCTCTTCGTGGCTTCAGGGTGACCGTGTTGGTTCAAATGTCACATCCTCCCCCAATGGCACATGGAACAATTCCTTATGTCCTGAAAGTACAAACATGCTATGGTATCACTACGAATTGCTCCTCTGTTAAGAAACCCCTGCTCCTTTCTCACTCCTCTGGGTCTTTATCCAAATGCTCCTTGCTCCCACAAAGCAGCCTCTTGCCCAGAGTTAACAGCTCCTTCACGTACCTTCCCTCGGAGCTTTGCTTAGAGCCCTCTCTAGCATTGGTTTGGTTCTGCCTTTTGTATAGCTGCTTGGCTCGTGCCTTTTATGGCTTCCACGGGCCTCGTGCAGTGATAGACACTCACTGAGTGCTCAAAAAATGCAGGTTGAACGAAACTGAACAAGAGCACAGCCTCTGAATGTCGCAGAAACCAGCACCCCAATATCTAAAATCTTCTAACTGGCTGAGATTCACAGTTCCCATCCGGGCAGTAAATAGCTTTCCATCAGTAGCCTCAACTGTGAATTACCTGTACTTCCCCTCATTGTAATAGGACTGCATCCTGTCCCGGTTCTGGGAGGGAAATGACGCTGCTGTTTGGCCTCCCTGAACCCTGGCAAATCCATCATGTCCATCATGCTTGGGCCCCGTCAAAGCACAAGAAAACCAGCAATAAGACTGTAGTGTGTTGGCTTTA
This sequence comes from Vicugna pacos, assembly GCF_048564905.1. Classification (NCBI taxonomy): domain Eukaryota; kingdom Metazoa; phylum Chordata; class Mammalia; order Artiodactyla; family Camelidae; genus Vicugna; species Vicugna pacos. The sequence goes on from NC_133014.1 coordinate 13,410,877, forward strand.
GTGTGGCCAAAATGGAGCAGGTGAGGCTGCTGGTACTTCAGCTTTAATTCAGTGAGTGTTTACCGAGTGTCTATCATAGACTAGCTACTGTGGGAGTCACCAGTATCAATTAATATGAATCCTTCTCCGTTCAGTCTACCCTAGAAGGTGATGGATGTGGCCAGGTACCAGTTGAGAGGGACAGGTAGACGCTGAGAGGACAGAGAGAATGTCTCTGGTTGGGAAATCCAGGCGGGCACTAGCCCATTACGGAGAAGGTGGTGCTTGGTAAGGCCTTGAAGGATGGCTGAGGCTTGACTAACTAGAAAAGAGAAGGAGAGTCATTCAAAGTGGAGAAAATGCTCAAGGGCAGGGAAGAAGGAGGGAAAACGTGGCTTCCTGCTGCCCTGTGGGACCAGTTAGAGGCTCTGCTTATATCAGCTTCTGCCCTTTCCTCTGAGTTGACAGTAAGCAGCCTTAAAAGCTGGCAATCCTTAGCTCTTCACAGGATTAAAAAATCTTGTAGTTGATGTAAAACATACATACAGTGGTGTGCAGATGAATGCTGATCGTAAGTGTACACCTCGATAATTTTTACACATGTACACACTCATGTAACTACCGCTCTGAACAAGGTATATGTTTTTCTCCCCCCACGAGGTTTTGTTGACTTTTATCATCAAAAATTACTTTTGCCTTTTCTAGAACGTCATCTGAATGGAATCACACAACATCGGACACCAGCGCTGGGCTCCTTTGTGGCTGCTGTGGAGTAACTCAGTGGTTAAGCATGTGAATACATCAAATACACGCATGCCCTCGTTTCTCTGGAATGGACCGCGAGGCCTGTGGTCGCTGGGTCAGAGGGCGGCCGGGCTCCACTTCTGCCCTCTGTCAGGATGGACGGGCCCCTGGCGTCTGAGGTGTGGGGAGGGGGCGCTTTTGTGGAACCGAGCCCTTAACCTGTGGGCTCTGATGCTAACTCCAGGCGGACAGTGTCAGAACCGAATGGAACCATAGGACACCCAGCTGGAGACAGGAGAAACAGAGGAGTTTCCCCTGCACGTCTGGTTGGGGACTGCAGGGAGAATAGACAGGAGCAACACGGGAGGGTGTTCCCCGTTCAAGGGAAATGACAGGAGAAGGTGGGAACCCAGGCACATGATACTGCCCGAGGAGGGGAAGGGTTCGCCTGAAGGTCAGAGAAGAGGGTGGGAGAGCGACCTGGGGGGTTGGGAAGTGTTGGGAAGACAGGTTGGGTCTTCCTTCTGATCTAGCCCAGCTGCTCCCCGGGGTGGCCTCCCTCTGTTTTGCCGGCACCTTGAGCAGCACGGGGTACACACCAGGCACTCGGCACACCTGCTTCTTGATTCGGGGGTGGAGTGTGGGAATGGGGTTCTTCTGTCGTCCTGAGCCCCGGGTGCACCCTAAGAAAGACAGAGAAGGAGCCATGATGGAGGACAGTCTGGAGGTTCCTTAAAAAACTAAAAATAGACTTAACATATGGTCTAGCAATCCCACTCCTGGGCATAAATCTAGAGAAAACTCTAATTCGAAAAGACACCTGCACCCCGATGTTCATAGCAGCACTATTTACAATAGCTGGGACAAGGAAACAACCTAAATGTCCATCGACAGTTGACTGGATAAAGAAGATGTGGTGTGTGTGTGTGTGTGTGTATATATATATATATACACATATACACACACATATATATACACACACACATACACATACATATATATTCCATATGTATAATGGAATATTACTCAGCCACAAGAAATGAATGAAATAATGCCATTTGCAGCAATCTCTAGGACGGACCTAGAGATTATCATATTGAATGAAGTAAATCAGACAGAGAAAGACAAATATCATATATCACTCATCTGTGGAATCTAAAAAAATGACACAAATTCTATTAACAAATCAAAAAACAGACTCACAACGTAGAAAACAAACTATAGTTACCAAAGGGAAAGGGCGGGGAGGGATAAATTAGGGGTTGGGGATTAAAAGACACACATGACTGTATATAAACTAGGTAACAACGAGGAGCTACTGCACAGCCCAGGGAACTAGATTCCATTTCTTGTAATGAGTAATGGAAAAGAATCTGAAAAAAATATCTAGGTATGATATGTGTAACTGAATCGCTTTGCTGTACACCTGAAACTAACATGGTAAATCAACTACACACCAATAAAAAATTTAAAAAAGAAAGAAGGAAAGTCAGTGAAAAGTCCCAAGCCCTGAGCCCTCTTCATAACCTGGAGGCCTGATTTTTAAAGCTTGTCTTAGGAATGAAATAAGAAAGTGAAACTAGAAATTCAGGTGTGTTTAAAAAGAAACATGACCATTCTATTTCAGCTTCAGCGCAAGCCTCATTTGGTGGCTGGGCTTATCATTGTTTCCTGAGTTCTTAGGAGGAAAAGGGCAGAAACCAGAAATTCAGGATAATTCTCCTGAGGGTGTCAGCGTTCCCCGGTGGCACAGCGTAGAGATAGCGGTGGGGGGAGGGGTAAGGGAGGGAGGAGGGAGGGAAAGGGGGGGCCTGAGATGCTTCCATGCTCTCTGACCCTCCAGCTCCGGGTTCTCGTGCTGACTCCACTGTGATGCCCGCGAAATCCGCTGGGATCAACCATGGGGAGAGGCGGGGCCTAGGAAGGTGGGCCTCTTGGCCAGTGCTTGGCCTTTCGGGCCTGTCTTCTGGGGGTTTTACCATTCAGGCTGAGGGGTGTCCACATGTGTGTGCCCTTAAGCAGCTCAGGAGCCGGGACAGTTTGAGGAAGACCAGCCTTACCTTGTAAACCATGTGGTGTGGTAAGATTTCTGATGTGATAACTCAGTCCCCTCGCCTCTCCACCCCTCCTTTCCCCACCTTGGCCGGGCCCCATCCAATAGCTCATTGTCTCAGAGTGGAAGAGCAAAAGTGCCCTTCAGTCTCCTCCTGAGTTTTGTCCTTAAATTCCTAGGAAGAGCAAGGCTCACATGGGCGCCCTACCACCTCAGAATACAAAGGATTTCCTGGGGAAGGGGCGAGAAAGTCATGGGCATCTTCTGAGAGGGAGAGGACCCCGGAAGCGAAGCGGGACTCTGGGGCTTTTGTCCTGGGCGCGCCCACTGGCCACGAGGGGTCTGTGGGACCTGAAGGGAGAGGACCTGGTCTTCACTTCCCAGATGACCTGGAGAGCAGCTTGGTCCAGAAGAGGCCGTAGGTGTGGTTGTGTCCAGACAGGTACTTTATCCCCAGGAGGGGTGCCTGGGGGCGCCTTGGGATAGGGGAGGGGGAACCCCTCAGCAGCCAACCTTGCAACAGACCTAGGACCTCACCATCTGCCTCCTGCACCTCCTGGCCGCTCCCACCTCAGCTCCCTTCACCGTGCTCACTCCAGGCCAGCTTTTTGTTGTCCCTCAGAGGCCCCAGCTCTTTCCGACCTTGCAGTAAGAATGCACTTGCTGTTCCTCCCCCAGAAACAGGCTCAACTTATCCCTCCACTCTCCTCCTCTCAGCCCTTAAGTCTTTGCTCCAGGGCTCCTTCTCCCAGGAGCCCTTCTTGATCATCCCATTGAAGACAGTGCTCCCATCTCTCACCCCAGGACACTTACCCTCACCAGCTTTCTTTCTTTCCAAAGCCCTCTCACCAGCAGATATACTACGCTGCTATTTGAAGGTAGATCCAACAGAGACAATTATAAATATGCCTCAATTAGTGGATGCTCATGGAACGTTGCACACAACAGATGTCCTGAACATCAGGCTATAGGATTCCCCCAAAGCACACCCTTGGCCCAATTCCAGCTCCACTACTCACTGGCTATGTGACTAGCAAATCCCTAGTCTCTTTGAACCTTAGTTTTCCCATCTGTAAATTGGGATGATAGTCACACTGCTTTCATAGTTTCTGAGAATTAAAGCTCCGAGCACAGTGCCTGGCCGCTGTGATCTCCTAATGTCTCTCTTCCTTATTCTCCTCCTCAGGCCCAATTACCCGCCACAGCACAGGTCTGTTAAGCCACTCCTTCATGCCAAACGGGCAGTGGCTTTTTCAGCCTAAATGTCCCCAACTGTAGTCTGCTGTGGTCACAGTCTCACCCAGTGGACTTGAAGTCCCTGTGGACAGGGATCACAATGCATTCAAAGTACCTGCCCTCAGTGTCTAGCCCCTGGCAGGCAGGCAGATATGGGACAAATCACAACACAATGTGCCCGCTCCTCCCTCCTTAAAAGGAAATTCCATCCCTGGAAATCACAAGCCTCTTTTTGGTGCTAGAGAAAGCCTGGCAGCCCCAGGCCGTCCTCTGGGTTAGTCCCCACTTCCCCGTGGATCCAGAGGGTGTGACCCAGCAGCGCTCTGCTGCTGCCTCCGCCGGCGCCAGCCCTCCCTCCATGTTCCCACCCTTCCTGCCGATCACAGCCCACACTCCCTCTAATGGCTAACGCTTTTGTGGAAGGTTATGAGCCAGGGTTAAAAGACAAAAACCTGGGCTGTCCCCTCCCCAGCAACGCTAGTTCTGGTGTCGGTTCCTCCCGTCCCGATGGTCTTGGTGTTCTTTGCCTGTATCCCGCCTTTGTTCTTGTTCCAGTGCCTCCTCGAGAGAAAGCCTCCTGGAGACTTTGTGACCTCGCCCAATTTTCAACATTCCAAATTCCGTTTTCCCCACCCCTTTCTTCTCAAGGCTTTAAATCGCTGTTCTCTCCCCGTGTGGATCAGAACTACGAGGCCGGAAAATAGTAGGGCTGTAAAAGCTTATCAGAAACAAATCCTGCTTTTCTGAAAAAGTATTTTCCAAAACAGTTTCCAGGAACGAAAAGTGGGGTTATATTTTGTATAAATTGCATTGCAAGCAAGAGTAAGCGGCTAATAACCCATGAAATCCTACGGAGAAGCAGATAAAGTCAAAATTAAAAGGTGGTCCCTCCCAGCCCGCCCACCCCGAGACCCCCTCCCCCGCTCTGCGGCAGGAAGTCCGGCGCGTGGGGCTTTGCTGCAGCGACACTTCCCACGCATACTCAACTAAGAGACTCAGACCACGCCAGCCATGCCACAAGGTGTGTTTTATTTTCATTAATCATACAAATAATTTTCTATAATATCCCAGGGCAAACCGGAGAATTTGGCAGTCCGATTGGAGGGTCCCCTCAGAGACCCGCGGGCCGGTGGCGCCGGCACGGAGCGCCCGGGTTCACAGTGCAGCTTGTCGCTCGTGTCCATCTTGCAGGTGGCTCTTCACCCACATCACGACTAGGGTCTCCAGGATGATGGGGGTGGAGAATCCTCCAGGTGCTTAGGAAATTTCACTTCGCTTGCTTCTCCTGCTCAATGGCTGTAGAGAGCAGGAAGCGGGCACTGGGGGATGGGGACCCCTTGCAACCCCCCCACCGAGGCGCTTAAAACCTGGTGTGGGCGAGGCACCCACGCGGTCTGGGGATTAAGAAAGGGGTTTGGGGCTGTGGAGAAACAGCGCTTTGTGTAACAGAAAGGGGGACTGGGGCCGCTCGATGGGAGGCACCGGCCGGATGGGAGTGGGGGGCTGGGTTAACGGGAAGGGCCGGGTGGGGGCTGGGCTGGGGCCGCGGACCCGGAGGCGGGGGCGCACTCACTCTCTTTGGTCGGCAGGGTGTTCTTCTCCTGCGTCTCCGTCTTCTTCAGCTTGGCCTTATCGAAGCTGGCGATTTCCCCCATGTCCGGCTTGTCTGCCATTTTCTTAAAACAATCCTAGCGGGCAAACCAAGGCGGTTGGCCCAGGGCCAGGGCCAGCGGCCCCCTCCACACTCCCCGCCGCCGCCTCTCGACGTGGCATTCCGATCAGGGCGTTCCCGGCAGCCGCGAGGTCGAGGATCTGTGCGCGTCCCGCACCCCCTCCGCAGCCCCAGGGTGTGGCCGGCCCGGGCGCCCCGTCGGGGAAGCGCGCCCGGATGCAGCCGCGCCGCGCCGCGCCCGTTGGGGAAACCCGCTCCGACCCCACCCTGATGGGGCCCCCGCCCCAGCGCGCCGCTCACCGAGGAGTTCCGCTCCGAGCCGAAGTCCGGATGCTCCCGCTCGCTCCGCTGCAGCAAGAGACAAAAGAGTGGCGCCCGCCCCTCGTCTTATATACGCCGCACCCCGCCCCGCCCCTCGCCCGCCGCAAAGGGGGCGGGCCCGACGGCCGGGGGGCGGGGCCGGCGTGGGCCGCCCGCTTCCCTCCCGCGCCCTCCGCCCGGCTACCCGCTAGGCTGGGCGCGGCTCTTCCCGCGCGCGGGGCCCCTGCGCCCAGTTCCCCCAGCTCGCCGAGTCCCCGCCGTGGAGACCTCAGGCGCCGCCAAGGTGGGAGCCAAGCCTTCGTTTTTCTTAGGGGGCTGCACTCTCCTCTCCGGAAATCTGCTCACGCGCAGAAGGGGCGCGGGAAACCGGCGAGGGAGGGGTGTACGGTTTGGTGTGTGTGTAGTGTGTCGTTGTGGGTGTGGATGTGCGGGCGTGCACGCGCGCTCTACAGGAGTCCCCGTTCGCGGGGGACGCCACACCCCTGTGCAGTCCCCATGCCTTGCCCCTGCTCCCCCACCCCCGCTTGTCCGCCCCTTGAGGAGGTGAACCCCTGCGGGGTCCTGCACCAAAAGGATCCGAGCAGAGGGTCCTAGAGATGTAGAGACGGGGTGGGGGGTGGTGGCAGATAGGTTTCCACCGCCCTTTGCTCAGGTTGGGGCCGGTTGCCCTCGCATAGTTGTCTCCCTTCCCCGAGCTGGGCAGCTCCTGCATCACCCGCCGCTGCTGCTCCTAAATGCTTGTTACAAGCATTGTCTGAAAGGCGGTGGAGGGAGCAGGCAGTCCCGAGGGGGTCCCCAGATCTCCTAGGAACGCTAGATGTGTTTTCCTCCTTCAACTTAACCTTGAAGATGTCTCCACAAACATTCTTCTATTCCTTTTTATCCCATTATAGGAGTGCTATAATGCAGTTACTCAAATCTTTCTTAGAAAAGTTGTTTTTTCAGCCTGTGCAACATCTTTAGATAATAAGTTCCATTAATTAATAACCCAAGGGGTGAAGCTGGTCATTGTTTTATTTGTACTGGATTTTCCAAATGTTAAGGAGTATTACCAAGTTCTGTTAAAGTGGCATTTGGTGGAAACATCCTAAATTCTGTCCCTATCCCTTCCTGGTTTTATCTGCATTTCTCACATTCCTTCAGTGGAACAGAAGGAAATAAATTTATGCCAATGAATTTGATATACGAAACTCCCTGTGTGACCTTGGACAAGTCTTTTCTTGCACTTCAGTTTCTTCATGTGTAAGAGTTTGGGCATAAAACCTAAAGGAGATAAACAGACATCAAGTGTAAAGGTAACAGGGCAGCCCCATGAAAATGACACGGCAGACTCACAACTTTGGTAGTGTATCAGCCAACTATTGCCACAATATGCTGTGTAACAAATTATGGCAAAACTCAGTGGCTTAAGACACTAATAACTTATTCTTGCTCATTCAGCTGCAGGCAGCTGCTGCTGGGTTGGGCTAGGCTGGGCTTGGCTCTGCACTGCTGGTTGGATCCAAGTCTGCCCCTGAGTGTCTCATGCTCTGGCTCAAGAACTAGCTGGAGCTTGTTCTCAAGGTGTTGGGAAAAGAGTAAGAGGGCTGTTGCGCATGAGAGTGCAGAAGTGTTGAAGTGTGTGCAAAAGCATGTCATGTCACCTCCTGTTTGTCAGCATCCCACTGGCCAAACCTACCCACAGAATGGGGAAGTGTATTCCACCTATGGTCGAAGAGGAAGGCAAACGAGCATTTCTTAAGTAGAAATCCAACTTCACCGTCAGGGTAGACACACAACTGTAACAAATGACCCCCTAGAGGGGCTTAACGCAGTAAAAGTTTCTTTTCCATTCATGCAGCGACATTTTATGTTGTTTCTGGTCAGGCAGCTCTCCTCCACATAGTCACTTTACCAGCCAAGCCCCCTTCCCTCTCATCACTCGGTATCATCGCCTAGGTCCTCGAAGTGTACCCCATCCAGCCAGTGGAGGGGAAAAGAGAAGACAGAGGAGTGCACTGGAGTTTTTACAGACCAGGCTTTGAAGTAGCCATCATTACTTCTGCTGCCTTCTCTTTGTCCAGAACTCAGTCATGTGGTCGCACGTAACTGCAAGGGAGGCTGGGAAATGTAGTCAAGCTGTGTGCCCAGGAGTAGAGAAAAGTGGGGGTCGGTGGACTTGGAGCAGCCTCTGCCATTCACTGTTGGAGGATCTGCCAAACTTGAGCATGAAAATATCCAGACATCCGGAGGCATCGACTCTTTGGAGGGTCTCACTGGTGCTGCATTCCTTTTCAGATGTAAAGCCAAGTGTGATCTAGGTGTTACCTTCCTGGGCCCCGCCTTAGGCCTGTGAAGGCAGCCCAGTTTGGACCCGTGGTGAACTCCAGCTTCCTTCCATTTGGGAAACAAAGGAATCCATTTCTTCTAGATACAGTTGCGGATACAGATGTTTCAAACATACCAAGCCTGCGGAATTTCCGAGCTAAGGAAATTTAAGTGGACTTGTAAACGCTCTTTATTATCACTCAGTGCAGTTCTGTGGCCCTTCTCTAAACAAGCTTGTAGCCTCCTAGGCATTGGTTTGCTTAAGAACAAAGGTCAAATCTATTAGTCTCATTCAGTCCTCTGGGTAGTGGTTTTATTTATTTATTTATTTTTCTCGATTTTTAAAATATTCTCATTTTTAATTGAAGTGTAGTTGATTTACAGTGTTAGTTTGAGGTGTCTAGCAAAGTGGGTAGTGGTTTTAAAACGTCTGCATATTCTTTGACATTTCTCCCACTAACTCCTGCATACAGACTGTCCTTCATGACTTTCTTCTAATACATAAAATGTGGCAGAAATTATACTTTTCGGCTTTGAGGCTAGTACATAAAGGGCCGCACAGCTCTGCCTGACACTCTCTCGGAGTGCCTCCACACTCTGAGAAAACCAAGCACCTACACGGAGCAGCCACGTGCAGGCGTCTCAGCCACAAGCCGCAGCTGAGGTCTCAGCCGACAGCCAGCGTCAACCACGAGCCCCTGCAGCACAGGAGCTAACGCTGAGCCGAGCGGGCACAAGCTGTCCCTGGTCCCAATGCAGGTTCCCGAGCGAAATAAATGTTGCTGTTATTGTAAAGTCACTAAGTTTGGGGACTTGTGATGTTGCAACACATCTTATTTTCCCATGAGATAGAAAGATCATAACTTAGTGGTGCCAGGGTCTTAGGTCCCGTTTGGGGATTTTTTTCCTAAATATTTCCCATAAAACTCCCATGTCTACTTATCAATAAGTGTTTATCAAATGCCCACGGAGTGACTGGCAGTGTTCTAGATGTGGAAGATACAGAGATGATGAGACTTTTAAGTGACAAGTCTGGTGTAGTCACTGAATGACTCTGAGTCAGTCAACAAGCTCATGTGTTTCCTTATGACTTGGGGCGTCATTTGTCTGACAACGTATCAGCCTGCTGCCTGGAACAGATTGTGTACTGTTCACAGATGGTATAGAGAAAGCAAAACCACTCAACTCTGATTATATTTCCATCTCTTTCATTGAGAAGGGTGCTCTGGAAAATGTAGAGCTCTTAAGAGGGAACTAAAGAAGTCTTGACTGTCAAGCTGGTTGTGGGGGAAGAATTTGGAAATTCGCCCTGGGATTCCAACCTTCAGGTCTGGTCAATTTGACTTTTTTGTTGGGGGACTTGAATTGGGGTGTGGTTAGAATGCTAACTGTATTAGGAAGGATGCAACACTGTAAACACCAAGGCAAGGTGGAGCCAGTGGAGAAATTAACAAAATATGATGAAATGAACATGATAGGGCCAGATGCAGAGTCTTCTTGGCCTGACCATTAACCCACAAGTGTAGAGAGACATGAGTAACATGATTAACTCCCCAGTGGCAGTGAGCTTTGTGGCTGTGTGATATAGGAAGAAAGAGTTCAGTCCAGATTTCCTTTGACTATAAGGAAGACATTCACTCCTGCTTCATTTACTCCTTGCTGACATGCTCACATGAGATCCTCTTCTTAGTCTAGATTGTGTACCTTCTCATTTCATTTAGAAAGTGGCTCCAGTGTCCTCTCCTCAGAGAACTCTCCTTGATCACCCCTGCCATTCTCTAAACTTTTACTTTGTTTCATTTTTCTTCTTAGAATCTGATCAAAGGAATGTTCACGTATTGAGGTAAGGGGAAGTCAGTCTGGCTTACACATGAATTAACTTGAATTTTGTGCTAACTAGAATAGCCTGTTTATGGCCCATCAAACATACATTGTACATCTGCTTTAATTATTAAGGAACAGCGTCATTGACCAGAAGTAAAGGATGCCCATGTCATAAATAAAGTTTAAATACCTCCCTTCCTGGGATGTCAGTGCTGGTACATCTTGGACAAAAAGACTCCCTTCCCAGGTGCCAAGTCCGTACAGGCTCTCTGTGTATGTGCTGATTTGTTTTTCAAGACCTTGGAGGAATGTATCCCTGATCTTTGTTCTGACAAGATATAAATCTGTGCTGAAAACCATCCTTCTCCGGAGCCGTCCCTCAGAGTTATCTGAGAGGATATCTTCTGGGCGATAGTCACCAGTCTGGCTCAAAGAAAATTCTTCTCTCTGTTTATAGATTGTGTATTGATTATTTTGTCAACAAATCTCTCTCTGCCAAACATGTTATATATTCATTTCTTTGTTTATTGTCTGTCTCCCACACTAGAAAATGGGAGACCTCATCTGTCTCATTTACCACTGTGTCACCAAATACAGCACCTGATTTATAGTAAGTGCTCAGTCAATAGTCTTTGAACAAATGCATAACAAATTCCCTAGCAAAATGGAATAAGCTACTGCTGGGGAGGTGATGAGTTCCCTGTCACTGGAGGCATTCAAGGAGAAGTGGCTAGCCAAGTACATGGACTGTGATAGAGATGGCTCAGACCTTGGGCTGGAGTAGGGTCCCAAGTGAGCAAAATCGCTTCTCCCTAGATAACCTCCCTGGTCTTTCTTGTGATGCTTTTCCAGTGGTGAAACAGCCTCCTTTTGGATGCCAGCTTTGCCAGCCTGAAAGTAGCTGTGTGACTCCCACACAGAGGATGTGTGGGAAGCAAAGAAATCAAGATGTGACCTCTGTGTTTGCCATACCATCAAAACACTTCTCTTTGCAGGTCATGGTGTTTAAGACAGAATGGCGAGGAAAGCACAGTGGGCCTTTGTGGCTCAGCCTCTGTCACGATTGTTCTGCTTCGGGCATAAGTCAGCGCTGGCGTTGCTGAGGTTGCCCACGTCGCTAACAGTCACAGCGTGGCTGAGGATGTCAGTGTTTCAGTTTTCATTTCTGGTGCTGGAACAGCAATAGTGATGGCAACGGACACGTCTGAGCAGCTGTTGGGTTCCAGTCTGTGAGAAGGACTTTACTCACATTATCTCAACCCTCACCGAAAAAGTGTAAAGTGGCAGAGTTTTGATCCTCTCTGCTCTATAGCATGGGCTCTGAGGCTTGGTCAAGGTCACACAGCAGGTAACTGGCATGGCTGGACCTAGAATCCAGGTCTAGCTGATTCTAAATCCTGAGCCCTTAACCACACCCCTGTCCTTGCCTGGATCCTGCAGCAGGGTTTGCAAACTGGCAACCTGGACCCAGATGTTTGATCACGTTAAACTTAACAAAAACCTTCAGCCAATTCTCAGACATCGGAAGATTTCCAAGTTGAAGATCTAGTGACACTGGGTCTCTATTTTCTCGTAGCAGCATCATGATTAGCAGCTGACCCTTGACATGGGGGATGTCTGCTTTGGTTGACTGGATTCTCCACCACTCCCAAATATCTTCGCAGCATGGAGACCAGGGTCATTGCATTTATTATATATGTACTGGTGTTTTACTTATAGTGGATAAATATTTCTTCTTCCCAGGTCTGTATTTGTGGACATCAGCCTTCAAGATGGCCCCTGGAATACTACTCAGCCATTAAAAATAATAAAATAATGCCACTTGCAGCAATATGGATGGAGCTGGAGATCATCAGTCTAAGTAAAGTAAGCCAGGAAGAGAAAGAAAAATACCATGTGATATCACTTATATGTGGAATCTTAAAAAAAAAAAGACGTAAATGAACTTATGTACAAAACAGAAACAGACTCACAGACATGGGAAACAAACTCATGGTCACCAGGAGAGGAAGGAAGGGGGAAGGGATAAATTGGGAGTTTGAGATGTGCAGATACTAGCTACTATATATAAAATGAACACACTGTATAGTACAGGGGACTATATTCAGTATCTTGTAGTAACCTATAATGAAAAAGAATATGGAAAGGAATATATATGTATGACTGAAACATTATGCTATATACCAGAAGCTGACCCAACATTGTAAACTGACTAGACCAATTTAAAAAAGATGGCCCCTAACGGTCCTTCCCACTTCTGTGTCGTCTTCTCCTCTATTGTATCAGGGTTGGTCTGTGGGATGGAAGGCATATGGTAGAGGAGATAGTCTGCCATTTCTAAGATTAACTTTCCATTTGTGGTGCCTCGCTTTCTCCCTCTCTTGTACTCCTCCCTCTGGGGGAAACTGGCTGCCATGTTGGGAGCAGCCCTACGGAGACGCCCACATGGTGAGGACTTCAAGTCTGGCCAACAGCAGGGGAGGAGCTGAAGCTTATCAATGAGCTTGGCAGTCGATCCTCTGGCCCTGGTTGAGTCTTCAGATGGCTGCAGGTCTCTGACAGTGCAGTGCCAGCCTCCTGGAAGACCCCGAGCCAGACCCACCCGGCTAAGCCATTCCCAGAAACTGTGAGATGATAGATGTTGTTTTATGTTGCTAAGATTTGGGGTAATTTGTTACTATCAAATTAGCACTATCAAAGTGGGGAGAACAGGTAGATTGAGTGCCATGTAGTTAAAAACATTAAGAAAGAGCTTATGTGTCTGTGGCAGTAAAAAATGCTCATATTGTTATGAAACCTGCCACAGTCAGAACTGTGGCTGTTATACGGGAAACAGGAGTGATGACAGTTTTAAGGAGCCAGGCCTGTCTTACTTCTTCACACTTTCTGCCTGGCCCCTTCTAGGTCTCTGAGTCTCCCAAGCTTGCTGTAAAGCAGTGGTTTTCAAACTGGTTTTGACCTTGATGACTGCCCTCCCTTCTCCCCAGAAGTACAGTAAGTACATTTCACACGGTGACCCAGGACCCACTGAGCACATGGAAATGAAACAGGAGTTTCACCAGAACAGTACTCACTCTTAGTGTGAGTGATGCACTCTGGCTTTCTCTGTTTGACCCCTTTTCATTTTCAAAAACTTTCTATTCTGAAATGACTACTGACTCACAGAAAATTGCAAAGATAGTGCACTGAAGTCCTCTGTGTGCTCAGTGGTAACATCTCACACAACCGTGATGCTGTATCAGAACCAGCACGCTGATGCTGGTGCAATTTACAGAACTTTTCCTGACTTCACCAGTTGGTATATGCGTGTGTGTATGTGTGTGTGTGTGTGTGTGTGTGTGTGTAATTCTATGCAGTTTTATCACATGTATAGATTTGTACAACCACCACAATCCAGACAGACCTATGCCATCACTGCAGAGGGAATCCCTTGAGTTACTTCTCCTTGATAGTCTTATCGCCACCACTCCACCTCCACCCATAACTCCTAGCCACCACTTATCTGGTCTCCATCTGCAAAATTTTATCTTTTGAAATTGGCTTTTCCCACTCATTGTGATGCCCTTGAGATCCACTCAAGTTGTTGAGTGTATCAGTGGCTCATTCATTTTTATTTCTGAGTGGTATTCCACAGTATGAATGAATCATTGGTTGAAGGTCATTTCCACTATACACAAATGTTCACAGCAGCGTTCTCTTTAAGAGCTAGAAACAGGAAACAGCACTGTTATGTCCACTGGCGTGTGTGGACGTAAGTGTTTGTTTCTCTGGGATGAACGTCCAGGGGAGTGATTGCTGGATCATGTGGGAAGTGTGTGTTTAGTTCTGTAGGAAACTTTCCCCCAGTTTGTCAGAGTGGCTGTACCGTTTTACAGTCCCACTACCAATGTATGAGACATCCAGGTTTTTTGCATCCTCATCAGCATTTGGTATTGTCACTATTTTTAATTTTAGCTGTTCTCATAGGTGTGGAGTTCTGTCTCTTCAGTGTTTTAAATTACATTTCCCTCCTGGCCGGTGGGGTTGGATGATTCCTTTCCATTTTATTATTTTATTAAAATTACTGCTTATGACCTGCCAGTTTGATTTTATCGCCCACTAATTCATCGTGGCCAGCAGTTCAGACGCTGCAGAAGTGGGCTCATTCAATCAGTGGCTTAGTGTCTGTTATTCAAAAATCATCCCTTTAACTTCTAAACTCTCCTTTCACCTCCACAAGACATGTTTCTGAAATTTTATGTGTAATCCAAATGTCCTCTGGAGTCTGATAAAGACCTGGGTAAGAATGATTCCAACTCCTATTTGATGCTTCCCTGTGGTTTCCCTGAAATTTCAGGAATATTCTGTTCTTATGGCTCCTTCTGGTTTCTCTGAAGTTTTTTGTCCACGTTGATGCACATCCAAATAGGGACAGCCGTCTTCAAGCAACTGTAACTGTAAGGTTGGTGTGCACAGCACAGCTTTGACCAAAGTTTTGTGGGTTAAGGGGAGGGAGAAAATCTGTATTTTTTATGACACGTCCTTGATCTGAAAAGCCCTCTGGGTGCCTTGGGCAAGTCCCTACTCTGTGTTTTTCCTAATTCCCACTTTCTTACAATCTCCTCTCTTCCTTTTTAAAATGTAACTTATATTTAAAAAATTTATATATATTTATAAATTCTTAGAAAATATCCAGAAGAATAAACTTCAGTCTGTTAACAATAGTTTCTTCTAAGGGTGGTGAATTTGTAGGGGAGTGGATGAAAGGAGAGACTTTCACTTTATGTGTGTATAATTTGACTTTTAAAAAAAATACTTCTTTTTTAAATTTTTATTTTGGGGGAGGTAATTAGGTTTATTTATTTATTTTAAATGGAGGTACTGGGGGTTGAACCCAGGACCTCGTGCATTCTAAGCATGTGCTCTACCACTGAGCTATACCCTCCCCCTTAAAATACCTCTTAATTACTATTTTTTATTTTGGGTTTATCTTTTGAGGGTGGAGGTAATTAGGTTTATTTATTCTTTTTTTTTTAATGGCATTGTTGGGGATTGAACCCAGGACCTCGTGCATGTTAGGCACGCATGCTACCACTGAGCTATACCCTCCCTCCTTCCATTTTCTGATTCCCTTCTTCCTGTCTCTATCCGTACCTTCAAGAAATACCAACTCCCCTCTTCCTCTCCAGCAGGACAGCGTACTTGTTCTTTGTCACTTTGTATTTTGCTAAAAAGAGGTTTCGGGGCCTCCCTTTCTACCACAAGCAACTGATGGAGGAGCTTCCCCGAAGCTGGTTCCTTCCTCAGTGGACTTTTGCTGTTAGCTGTTAGGTTAACACTACTTGTGTCTTTTGATAGGATAGTCTGTCTTCTGTGTTTCTCTTTCTTTTACACGTTAAACAAGTATTTTCTCCCCCAGATGAGCATCCCCCCCCCCCGCTTATATATATCTCAACAGAAAGCCCTGTGGTCCTGGGTCCTGCACGCCCCTGGTCTGTGTGTGAAGTCTGCTCTCCCTTGACAGTGCACTTTGGTCCTTCATTTTCTTCTCCGGTTGACTTAGTCCATCCATTTGGGCTCCTGTAACAGCATGTTAGAGTCAGCATATTATAGAGCAGTTTATAAACAACATAAATTTATCTCACAATTCTGGAGGCTGGGAAGCCCCAGGTCAAGGCACTGGCAGGTCTGGGTCTGGTCAGGAAGTGCTTCCTGGTTCATAGACAGCCGTCTTCTGTGTCCTCACACAGCAGAAGGGGCAAGGGGCCTCTCTGGGGTCCCTTTTATAAGGGCACTAACCCCATTTATGAGGACTTCACTCTCATGACCTAACCACCTCCCAGAGGCCCCACCTCCTAACCTTGGGGGTGAGGATTTCAGTGGATGAGTCTTGGGAAAACATAAACATTCAGTCTGTAGCATCAGTGCTCTCAGTGGATGAAACTCTTTGAAAAGTCACTTTGATATAAGATGTATCTACCTAAAAACAAATGAAGCTCTGTTCCTCAAGTTGTGAAACAAAGCAATGTTCTGCATTCTTATTTGAGCTCTTACACTATAAATAAGCGTCCTTTTTATAGTCTATTTAGTACCTCATTTTTCTCCTGTTGTTGGTGATTTCACTGCTTAAAACAGCCCAACCACATATATCCAGAGGGAACTCTAATTCAAAAAGATACATGCACCCCAATGTTCATAGGAGCACTATTTACAATTGCCAAGACATGGAAGCAACCTAAATGTCCATTGGCAGATGACTAGATAAAGAAGATGTAAAAAAAAAATACACACACACACACACACACACACACACACACACCAGAATACTATTCAGCCGTAAAAAAGAATAAAATGCCATTTGCAGCAGCATGGATGGATCTGGAGATAGTCATTCTAAGTGAAGTAAGCCAGAAAGAGAAAAATACCACATGATATCACTTATATATGGAATCTAAAAAAAAGAAAAGACACAAATGAACTTACTTACAAAACAGAACCATACTCACAGACATAGAAAATAAACTTATGGTTACCAAAGGGGAAGGAGGGGGGAAGGGTTAAATTAGGAGTTTGGGATTTGCAGATACTAACTACAAAACCCATGCAAGTGTCTATGCCAGATAAATTCTCAGGTTTTGAATCATTTTTATAGTTTTCCCTTACTTCTAGCTTCCTTTTAATTTGCATAATTTCCAGAAAACTGGCCCCTTCTGCATGCTATATTTTTATCCTCCTCCTTAAGGAATATGTAGAATTTCTATTTTCTTTTTAGTTAATTTGCTCATTTGAAAATTCATATTCTTTTTCTGTCTCTTTTATGCAATGTGTTACTCTCTGGCTTGGAGCCAAATTTCTAAGCTTTCTCCCAGAGAAGACTTATAAAAAGCCAATTACAAGCCTACTGGGAAGGGAGTAATAATTTATAACAGGCAAGAAGGAAAAAATGGTTCTACTTACTATCGTTGCACTTCCAGAGAGGAATGTGGTTAAGTGTTATGCTTTCAGGCAAACCCCCTCCTTTCTAATGATGGTGTAGACATGTTTATGAAGCATCTCACTCAGACAGCACCTGGGGTCAGGAAACCCTAACCCTAACCCTAACCCTGGGTCCCAGTGCTGGGACCACTACCTGCTGCCCTGGGCCCTTGGACAGTCACTCCCCTTCTCCAAGCTTCAGTTCCTCATCTGAGAAATGAAGATAGTAATTGAGCTGTCATGAAGGTCAGTGAGCTCAAGTATCTGAAAGAATTTTGTAAGTGAGATGTCTTACACAAAGGGGAGCGGTTCAGCTACTTTGGTTCATTATTATAATTTTCCCACACTGTGCGAATTCGTTCTCTGGAGTATTTCCTGAGTGAGTCTCAGTTTTGCTCTATTTTATCATTCCACGCTGCCCAGTAAAGGCTCCAAGATGAATACAAATTCTTGCAAAGAGGTTTCTGGACACGTTACAGGACAAGGTCCTTTTTCTACACAGGGATGGTGGGGCCTCTGGGAGGGTCAGACTCACAGAGTGGGGGTGGGGATGAAAACCTGGAGAGTTTGAAAGTGATTCACCGCAGAAAATAAGCAGTGGTGGATGTGACGTGGTGGGTGATGGAGAGAGTGGTGTCCAGCTGGCTTGGGTGACAGTGATGTTACCCAATGCTATGTGCTAGGCTCTGTACTAAATGTCCCTCACTGCATATCCAGAGCCTCACCTAGCCTGATTATTTTTCATAACATTTATCATACCGCCTGACTTATGTATGTGCATGTATATGTATGTGCATATGTATATATATGTGCGTGTATATATATGTGTGTATATGTATATTATGAATATGTATGTATATGTATGTATATGTGTATATATATGTATATATATAAAATAGATAGGACAATAGTCTAGCCAAATTGACACATCAAAAAAGTCATCACAGAAATCAAACAGCCTGGCCTGAGAAAGCCCTCAGTTCCCCATGACTTGCAGGGCCTGCTCACTGAGTTTAAGAGGTCCAAGTACCCAACCAAGGCCTCGGGGAGAAATATGGAAGTTCCCTGAGGAATTTTTTGCTGATACATTTGCAGAGGAGATGGTGTCACCACGGCAGGGGTGAACTGGCCCTGTGATGATGGCTGCCCAAGCCAGAGATTTAAGAAAAGTGACAGTCAGATCTCGGGTAATCTGCAAAGTCAGAGGGTCAGCCAAGGAAACAGGCCCTGAGTTACACCAGCAGCTTGGGGGTGGGGGCAGGTGAGCTTCTGGGCCTTGGACCCCCTCGGGGAGGTGGAAAAGAGAAGGACCCCCCACACCCGGAGCATTTTCCCCTGCGGGGTTGGTGGGTGGCTGAATGAAGCCCTAGGAGATGGCTTCGAGCTGGGAGACTGAGTTGCGTTTCATTGGCTCCCTCACACCGCATCTGCTGGGATGGGCTCCCAAACACTCCCAGGGAAATGAAGAAAGCTGCATTTTTTCCTCCAAATATGTGTTGCAGATTCCCTGGACACACACAATGCAAAAGTCTCTCCTGTTTCCTTTGTCTCTCTCTTGTCCCGAGGTCTGTATGTTCTCTGTGAATAGGCTGTTGTCTCATCATGGCCCCCATATGGTGACTCTCTGGGTACCTCTGTTAGTAATGCTTTTTAGAGAAAGGTCGTGTGGCATGTTGGGTTTCCAGGGAAACAGCCTCTGTGATGGTTTCATATGCAGGGCGTTTATTAAGGGTGCCCTAGGACGAACTGCTGGCGAAGGGGAGGAAGAAAGTGCGACTGGGCAGAGAAGTCCAGCTGTGACAGCCTTAGTCCTCTGATACCCCAGGGGGCCTCAGGAGCTAGAGTTGTCCCCAAAGGGCTGAGATGGCTATTGGAGGTGCCTCTTGCGGCTGAGATAACACTGCCACTTCTCTGCTGATGGTGCCCCCAGCCAGCTGGGACAGCAAGCCCTCCCTTGAAGGGGGGTCTGGGTGGTGCCCCACAGTGTCCATCCGGGGGACTCAGGGTAACCCTGAGTGTCTTCAGGCTGGAACTTGATGGCTGCCAGCAGCCTCCCAGGAACTGAGTTCCCCTCCCCCCACACTGCCCCCCAGCATGCGTGACCCCCGTGCTCGCTCTCTCACAACCTTCTGCTTCTTCTCTGGGTCTGGTCTGCGCTCTCCTGGGCACCAGCTGGTTTGCCATTGCCTTGGTTCTTCTGCACGAGTTCTGGAGGAGCGATTCACATTGACCTGGGTCTCTGGTTCCCCAGCTGTCCCGTGGAACACTGGTTCTGGAGATGTGAATATGTCCTTCCAGAGCTGGGTGATACGTGCACACAGGTTCCTGGACTCACCCCCTTCTCTTGTGTGTGTTTCAAAAACTGTCGTATCTGAAGATACAAATAAATACATCTTCTTAAAGAAAATGTTAGCTGGCAATGAGAGGAGGTAGACTGAAGTAGGTGAAAGTTTGAGTTCTGAAGTTAGAATGTGTGAGTTTGAATCTAACATTCACTAGATGCAGTGACCTTGGGCCAGTGACTTAAGCCAGTATGCTGTGCTCTGCTCCCCGGATCGAGGGCAGGGTGGTCCTTGACACGTGGGGACACTGAGAGATGGGCATGTCCATGCAGTTATTTTGTAAAAAAATAAAGTAAAATCAAGTATGAAGCCTAAAACGTAATATTAACAAGTTGTATGTGTATGATTACAAGGACCAACTGGAAACAAAGAATTTTATTGGTGCCTCATTTCTGGGAGATCATAAAACATATTTTTCTCTGTAGATGTACACCCGTCCTAGGACTAAGCATGTCTGTACTCCCTTGAAGAGAAGCTGACTCTTGGGCTGGGATTCTGGGCCACAAGGAAGTTCCACGGGGCCCTTAGGAAGATGGAAAGCAGATCTCTGAGCCCCTAGAAAGGGTGGCCTACAGGTTAGGGGGATCAGGCTGAGAGTCTCCCTCACCGAGGCTACTGACATTAGTCTGTGCGGTGGGGCCCTGTGTTGGTTGTAAGAAGAGCCCACAGTTCTGGGCAGCAGCAAGGAATGAAAAAAGCGGGGTTTGAGAGGCCTCCTTCCTCGTCATAAAAGTATCAGCTGCCAGACGCCAGGGCAGCGTCCTGAAGGCTGGTGGGGTCTTAGGTGGGGGTCACAGCAGGCGACAGCAGAGAGATATCGCCTCTCTTGGAAAGGACTGGCCACTCCGGGCCACTGCTCCTAACAAACAAGTCCGAGTCACAGGAATGCTAATCTCGGCCGTCTTCTCAGCACTGATGTTCCTCCCTGCACGATTCCTTACAGGGTCATTTCTGATCGTGAAGGCAGCAGGTAGGCCCTGTTGCGGAGGGTGTTGGAGCTGCCAGAAGGATGTGCAGACTGTCAGGTTTTGGAGTGGAAGGCACGCTCGCCACTGGACAAGCCCCAGAGTGAGCTCTCCAGAAGCATTCAGTCCAAAAAAAAAAATTAAAATTAAATAAATGATAAAAAATTCTGCTCGGTGTAAAAAAAAAAGGAAAAAAAATCAGCAATACAGAAGCCCAGGGAGTAAAAATGGAAGTCCCCCTCTCCCGAGACGAGAAGTCACCAATCTGGTGTGTGTCCTTTCATTCCAGAACACAAAGCTCTTCCTCATTTGTTCAAACCGCCGCATAACTTACCATTATAAGGATCGTGTGAGATTTTTCACTGTTCTAATACTTCAGTGAGCCCAGTGTGGAGATTCCAAACCGTGGTCTGTGTGTGTGTGTATGTGTGCGTGTGTGTGTATTTGCACATATGTGTTAATATTTCCTTAGGACAGATCTGTACAGTGCAATTTCTAGGTCAAAGGGCGTGCACATTTTAAATGGTGACCAACTGCTGTACACAAAGCCTCTACATTTCTTTTTTTTTAAAAATAGAAATGTAATATATTTAAATTTTTCTTGTTGCATATTTAATGCATTTCGATTCAATGTTGCTATGCTTTTAGTTTTGCCAATTTAAGAGGTCAGAAATGTGCTTCTTTATTTTGCTTTCTTTTTTTTTTTTTTTAGGGAGGATTAGGAGGTAATTAGGTTTATTTATTTATTCTTAGTGGAGGTACTGGGGATTGAACCCAGGACCTCATGCATGCTAAGCATGCGCTCTAACGCTGTGCTATACCCCTCCCCTTTATTTTGCTTTCTTAAAGGAATACCTGTTTTGCTTGTTTTTTTGTTTTGGAAGGGAGGTAATTAGGTTTATTTATGTATTTATTATTATTTATGTGTTTATTATTATTATTTTAAAATGCTGGTCTTGGGGATTGAACCCAGGACCTTGTGCATGCTAAGCACACACTCTGCCACTGAGCTGTACCTACTCCCCCTGCTTTAAAGGAATGCTCTATTTTTTTAAATTGTGGTAAAATAATACATAACAAAACTTACCATTTTAATCATTTTGGGATGTACAGTTCCTTAAAATTAAGTGCATTCTTACTGTTGGGCAACCGTCACCACCATCCTTTGCCAGAAGTAATTTGCTTTTGTTGGATTAGTTAGTGAGGAGCTTCTCATTTATCTGTCGATAACTGTATTTTTTGCTCTTTCTTCCCTCCCTCCACTTCTCCCTCCCTCATTCTCTTTCTTTCTTTAGCCTCTGTATGATCTTTGTGGACATTCTAACTAGGCTTCTGTCCTTTCTCCCTTTCTGTTTTTTTTTTTGAAAAAGTATGAGCTTTTCTAGTGTATCATCTATTTTCAGTTTTACCTGTTTTGCTTTGGCTCCTTATCTGTGACGCTGGTGCCCATCTTTTTTGCAGGACAAGTATGATTATTTCCATTTTGCAGAGGAAGAAGCTAAAGGTCACTGAGCTCAGGTTTCCCCAGATTACTTGATTTGCCAAAGGTCACATGGATGAGAAGCGGCAGAGATGGGATGGGACTCCCGGTCCATCCGGCTTTTTCACAGTTTTTGGACCAAAGGGAAACTGCCTGAGGCAGTGAGACTCCACTAAGGAGCTCGACAGACTTCACGGGGCTGCTGGGGGAAAGGAGTTCAGGGGGATCTAGAAGAAGCTGGTGTTCCTGAGCATGGGGAAAGCGAGAGACAGCCCCCGTTCCCCGCTGCTCTTGCCGCGTGAAGGACCACTGAAGAACCTTCCAGCTGGCGGGTTGCGGCTCCTGGAAGCACAGGCTAGAGGGTGTGGTCTGCAGGGCCTTTCTGGGTGCCAGTTCCGGGGATTTCTTCTTCTTTCTCCCTCCCACGTCCAGCCCACCACCAAGTGCAGTGGGTTTCACTTCCTTCCTGTCACTTCTCCTTATCCCTGCCAGAGCCCTGCCGGTCCCCATCCTCTCCCCTAACTGGTCTTACCACTTCCACTCTCGCTCCTTCCAGTTCCCCCTCCCTGCTGTAGCCCCAGTGATCTTTCTAAAGCACACATTCGATTGCCCAACCCCTCTGCTTGGAACCCTGGGTGCTCAGCTGTGCCTCTGAGCCTCCTGCCTCGAGGACGGAGGGCCAACCCCTCCGCCCAGCGCAGGCCCTTCACCTACTGGTGCCTGCTTATCTTCCTGTCTCAGTATCACGTGCTCTGATCGATGTGCCCACCAGGCTGAATTCCTTGACCGTAGCTGGCTCTCATTCACGCCTCCAGGACTTTGCCTGCGCTGTTCCCTCTGCCTGGAATGCTGTTCTGCTGCCAACTCCTACCCAACTTGCAGGTCTCTGGTGAAATGACGTTCCCCTGGGAAACCCTCCCTTGGAAGGGCAGGCTTGGTTACAGGTGGCCATGGACCTCCACACCCATCCTACCACCTTGTAATTTTCTGTCTCTTGGCTGCACAAAGCATCACCAGGGCTGCTTTTAAAATACTGATGCTGGTGCCACAGCCCCCAGAGGTTCTGAGTTAACTCACCAGGGGAGGGGCCTGGGCTTCGGTAGTTCTGAAAGTTCCCGGGGTGAGTCTGATGTTCATCTGGGGATGAGAGCAGCACTTGATCGCGAGCTCTGATGGGCCAGGTGTCCTGTCTGTCAGTTTTCACTCTAAACCCCTCACTCGGCATGGAAGTGCTCACGGATTTACTAAGTGTGTTGAAGAAATGAATGAAGCGGTTTCTGGGAGGGGTGCAGGAACCATCGGGGACAACATATAACGCACACCAAACATAGGCTGGGTAGCAAGTTGGAGCTTTTGAAAGGTTCTAGAGAACAATCGGTAACTTGTGGTTTTAAACCTTTAAAAAAAAGTTCGTAGTTTTGTTTACTTTAGATTCATAGTAAAAAGGACACGTTTAGACTCTGCTGTCACGTGTGTGTGACTGGTGCCCCTTCGGAAGCCTTCTCTCCTCCCCAGGCCTCCTTGAAGCCAAATGCTGTACTGTTAGAGGCCCCAAACCCACCTCTGAAAGATTGATGTGTAATTTAAATTTTCCCAAAATTTTTATTAACTGATGAACAATAAAACATCACAAAAATTTCCTGGCCAACACCTCCGCTTTCTTCCTCCCCTAACTGCCTTCTCTAGTTTTCTTGTCTTTAGTCTCTGACTTTCCTCCCCTCTTGGAAAAGAAAATTATCTCCAGTGTCCAGCAGTTCAGCTCTTTCCCCTGCTTGAACATTCCACACAGGAAGCCAGTGCCTCAAGTTAGCTGGGCAGTGGCCATTCACAGCTTCTCCTGCGCTCTCCTGGGAGGCCTTGTTCATCCCGGCATATCCTTCAGCCCCTGCTGTCAGAAATCATGCCTGTAGGCACCAACGTGGTACCAGGCTTCCAGGAGAAAAGTGCTGTGCCACCCAGGCAGATGTGGAGGGGACAGGGGCGGGAGACGAGGACGCGGGGAGGAGGAGGGAAATGTGCCAATGACAGAAGACCTTCTCCCCATGCCAGGCCTGACGCAGGACCTGAGGAAGCACAAGGCGTGGCCTGGGAGCTGGCCGAAGGGGCCCCAGCAGGCGTGCAATTATCAATGGCCTTCAGGCCAAGACCACCAGAGACACACCTGAAGCTGAATTAGTTGGATTTATCGCTCTTGGCAGCGAGGAAGAGCTCGTACGGCGGGAACCGTGGGGCGTCTCAGTAAGAGGGTGACGGGAGGGCTTGTTACAGGATTTGGCTTGTGTTGGAGGTGATTTGGGGGAAGGGTCAAGGCAGCAGGGCTCTGCTCCGAGTGAGTGTTTTCAGGAAGTGAGCGTAATTCTGACCGACCATCCATATTCGCCAGGGCTGCCATCACAAAATACCACAGACTGGGTGGCTCACCACAGAAGCTAATTTTCTCAAGTTCTGGAGGCGAGAAACCCAAAATTAAAGTGTGGGCAGATTTAGTTTCTCCTGAGGCCCCTCTCCTTGGTTTGGCACCTTCTTCCTATGTTCCCACCTGGTCACCCTCCCAAGCCTGAGTGCTCCTGGTGTCTCTGTCGTGTGTGGAAATGTCCTGTTCTTCTTAAGTCAGCAGTCAGACTGGACCAGGGCCTGCCAGAACAGCCTCATTTGAATGCAGTCACCTCTTCAAAGACCCTCTCTTCAAATACAGTCGCATCCTGGTCCAGGGTCATGGGCTTCAACATGACTTTTGGGGGGACATAGTTCAGCCCATAACAGTAGCTTTTTTTTTAAAATTGAAGTTTAGTTTATTTACAACGTTGTGTTCGTTTCAGGTGTACACAAAGTGATGCAATTATACATATACATATATATTCTTTTCCAGATTCTTTTCCATTATAGGTTATTACAAGATATTGAATATGGTCCCCTGTGTTACACAGTAGGTCCTTGTTGTTTACCTATTTTATTTATAGTTGTGTGTATATGTTAATCACGGGTTGGTATAAATTCAGCAAGCCATTGGTAGGCGCACAGAGGAAGAAATTAAGAGTATGTGGACATAAGGAGGGATACTGGAGGTATCAATGGTACTTGGATGAGAAACAGAAAGGAGCAAGCAAAGGTTTAAAAACATCCAGGTCTCTGGCAGTAGGATGTGAGAGATACAGACCAAGAACAATATTCAAGTGAGGGAGTTGAACCAGATATGGAAACTGTGGACCGGTAGAGAGGAGGCTACAGGAACATTTAGCATCTCCTTCCGGACTACAAATGGGAAGCAAGGAAGACCTTCAGCCTAGATGTCTTTAGAAGGCAAGTGAGGACCAGGCTGTCCCCACCTGCCTGTCACCAGGTCTGGGGCAGCACCCTGACATGATAGGGCCTCAGGAATGTCTGTGGAGACCATGCATGTGGGGTAGATGCGATTCTATTGAATGTCTGGACACTGAATATCTTACAGAATAAATCCTGCTTCATGATGGGTCTGACTAAGGCAGGAAGCTCCACCTTAAAAATATTAGAACCAAACCAAGTTATCCATATACTAGACATTTCAAACTCAGAGTCTGACCATATCCTGGACCATAAAAACAAATCTCAGTAAATTTAAAATGATTGAAATTATATAGCATATGTTCTGTGATTACAATAGAGTTAGATTAGAAATCAATTAAAACCTAATATCTAGGAAATATCGGTAACTTGAAAATTCAGCAACATGCTACTAAACTATCCATGGTAAAAAAAAAGTCATCAGGGAAATTTGAAAGTATTCTCAACAGAGTGAAAATGAAAAGAAAACTTTTCCAAATCTGTGTGATGCAGCTAAAGCAGTGCTTCAAAGGAAATTTGTAGCTGTAACGATCTGTATTAGAAAAGAATAAAGTTGAAAAGTCAATGGTCTAAGGTTCCACCATAAGACGTTAGAAGAAGAAGCGCAAAGTAAATCCAGAGGAAGTAGAAGGAAGGAAATAATAAAGGTACAAGCAGGAATCAACAGAATAGAAAAGAGGCCAACAATGAGAGAGAATTACCGAGCTCAGTTACGTTTTCTGACGCAGTGTGCCTCCCCTTCTTCCCTCTAGCCGCAGCTGATTGGATGAGAAATCATCTGAGTTGGGGTCGGAGTGGGAAGAGTAGGAAATAATGACTTCCTTCTGAGTTCTTGATGCTTGCGTCTCAGAGAGAACGTTTTTTGCCAGTAGGTGGCAGCGCTGGCTCTTTGAAAACCCGGACAGGCTGTCTAAACCTCCGTGGAATCACAGCTTGAAAAACTTGCCTTTTAAAGGCCTGGGTCTCTTTCTTTCTTTCTTCTTTTAATATTACGTTTTATTGATTTACAAGGTTAGCATTAGGTGTACAGCAAAGCGATTCATATATATATATATATATATATATAATTTCAGATTCTTTTTCATTGTAGTCCATTATAAGATATTGAATATAGTTCCCTGTGCTAAACATTAGGACCTTGTTTTTTTTTTTTTAATCTATTTTATATATAATAGTGCGTATCTGTTAATCCCAAACTCCTAATTTATCCCTCCCCACCCCTCCCTTTCTCCTTTAGTAACCATAGTTTGTTTTCTTTGTCCGTGAGTCCCTTTCTGGTAAAAACCTAGGATTCTTAACTGGAAGTATGGCGAATGGGCACCAGAGGCTCAGAAAACTCCTCCTTCCATTGTGTGCAAATCTAGGCTGTCCCCTTCTCCCACTCTCCAGGAGATCCTCCGAAGTTTCCTTTTATGTTATCACAATGGACAGGGGCTTAATTGATACCTAGCCCGCGAATGCTCCGTTAAACTCCACTCATAAGTTAATCATGCACGAGTCTGGCTGTAAAGGGAGGTGGCAGAGTGCACCCAGGCCTCGGGTGGGAGGTGGGGGAGGCCGGCACATCTAGTTGCTTTTATAATTTTTTTTCTTCCTGAAGGGACACTGCTATGGGAGTTTGAAGGGAAAGAGAGTGGCTACATTTTGCAGACCTACTATGTGCATCTCACGAGGTGCTTTTCCTAAGTGTCCTCATTTCAACTTTGCAGTAATCCGTCGAGTTCGGTGTTAATATCCTCCTATTATTCCCTCAAATCCCTTAAGAGGGCACTTAATGGAGTGCCAGCTTTTATGGTTCCGGATTTTAAGTGAATGCAGACTAGTCTCCTCTTTTACAGACTAAACTTACGTGCGATCCTCTTTGTTTTAATGAACTTGACGTTAAAAAGAGACTTTCATTTGTTTCTTTGGCTTATTTCTTTCCATTGTGAGCCACGCTTAGAATTGGCAGCTTGATCGCAGACGTGAGGGCAGGAGCCAGCACGATTTTCGGTTGAATTTAGAAGCCAGTCCGGAGCCTCACTTTTCTACTGTGGCCTGTTCACGGACGAGGTGGCCGGCGGGCCGGGCAGAGTTTCTCCGGGGAACCCTTGTTCTGGCTCCCGCGGCCGCGTCCGCGCGACGCCGACGGGCGGCGGAGGGGTGGGGCGGGGGCGGGGCGGGGGCGGGGTCCCGCCCCACGTGGCCGCCGCCGCTCGGCTCGCCCGGGCCCCTCCCGGAGGCGGCCGCGCGGACCGCAGGGGGAGCGGGCGGGCGCCCCCGGCCCCTGAAGCTCGGCGCGCCAGGGCCGGCCTGCAGCCCCGCGGCCGCCGGCTAGCCCGGCCTCGCTCCTGCCCTCCACGTCCCGGGCCTCGGCGCCGCCGAGACGAGGTGAGCGCCTGGAGCCGGATCCTGCGGCCGGCCGGCCGCCTCCTGCCCGGGGACGCAGCCCCTGCGCGCGGCGCCCCGCCCACCCCCCTCCCCCCAGCGGCGAGCTCCCGCCCAGGTAAGGCGCGCGGCGGCCTCCTGGCACCTCCGGGCGCTGTGGTGGCACCTTCCCAGCCCCGCCGAGCCCCGCGCACTCGGACCCCGAGCCGACTCTGCGGGCCGGGCTTCCCCGCACGGCGGCGCTTTCTCGCTCGCTCGTCGCGCCGCGCCCTCAGGTCCCCCTTCCGGGCGGGGCGCAGCCCTCCGGCCACGCGGGACCCCGTCCCCAAGCCCTCGCCGCCTGCCAGCCGGAGGGTCCCCGGGAGGGGTCTTTTCGGGCATTCGGGGGGCGAACCCACGGGGACTGAGTGGGGCCTGAACTTGGGCACGTTTACTTTGCAAGTTTGTTCTACTCGCTCTGCCCTAGCGTTTCTTTTCTCCTGCGCTTATCGAAATAAGAGCTTCATGCAGCTGCTTGATTTAACCTTCGTCTATTCAGTGCCTGAGTATTTGAGGGGCGCTAAAGCCATTTTCCTTGTTTGACTTGGGAAACTGAAGCCCAGAGATGGACCTTGTGCGCCAGGTCACAGAGCGCATTCGCGGAGTGACCAGGTCTGACAGCCTCAAGACGCTCCTTTAGACGTTGACATCAGCGTTTCGGGGTGAGGGGAGCTGAGGTGAGAGAGGCCCAGTGACCTGCTGGGTCCGTCCACCCAGCCCTATAGGAGTAGAAGCTGAGCAGAAACCTGGCAGGTCTCGCGTCTCCGAGGCTGGATCTCTTTCCAGACGAGTGTTAACTTTTCCTGATCAATTTTCTTAGGCTCGGAATTTTCTGCCGTCTGAAGTCCCCCTCTTCTGAGCGCAGTGGAAGTTGAGTTTTGTGAATTTGCATTGGTGGGTCGTATCTCTATGGATCCCTGGCTCTGGGGAAAGTGATCCTAGGCTGTGCGCCCGGGGTTGCTGGGTGTCCGAGTTCAGGGGTCCCCTTCGCAGCTTCTGGGGCCGCGCCCACCTTTATCCGTGGTTTTATTCATCGTCCTAACTACACAACAAAGAGAGGGTGACCTCATCGAGCTATTCCTGGCGCAAGGGGGATTGCTCGGGAGCTGCGCTGTGTTCCTGAGGCGCTCTGGGCTGCGGACACGCCGAGGCTCTCCCCGCCTCCCTAGAGGCAGGAGGCGCGTGGCTGGAGAGGAGAATCTGCACCAGGGATAGACTTTGTTTCGCAAGAGAAGTGCGGATATGTTGAGGTAGGATGGAACGTTAGGGAGATCAACTGTATTTGGGTAAAAACAAACCAAAACCCCCTTGCTCCCCAGTGGGAATGCATTTGTTTAATATGATGGTCTCCTGATAGTTGACAATGAGTCAGGTGCCCATGGGTTTAATAATAACATTTCAGCTCCTTGCCCTGTCTCCCAGTTGGAAACTGTGTAGAAGCCCTTTGGTAGGTTGTTTGGACCTTGTGGGACCAGATGGCTTGCATAGGTCAGTGGTCCCCATCATCCAGGACCCCTTTGATCACCAACAACTCTTCCCACTGAAATGAGCAAATAAACCAAACTAAACCTATGTTTGGAAGGCCACCTCTTGCAACCCGATTGCATTTATAGGTGATAATTATTTCGTTACCCATTTTAAGTTAACCAGAGCCGTAACTGTCAACCTCAGCTTTTGATTACTGCCTTACCAGTGTTTTTCTACCGGCTTGATCTAATTCTGACCACCAGTGAGACAACTGATCGCTTAATTAGCCTTGGCAATCATTTTCCCGTACAGTTATGGTTTCCACTTAGCATTCTGAAGTAGTATTTAAATAACTCGAGGACTCTGATTACTTCTGTGAAGATGCTGGTGGACCTGCTCTAGACCCCTTTGTTCAGCGTTACCTTTGTGATTCACGCATGTTGCTGGGTGTAGTTGTCCATGGTTCATTGCTCTGTAGAATTGTAAAACTGCAGCTGAGGTTTGGGGTGGTGGTGGATGCCTGCCTTCTCAGTAGGGAAGATCGTTTTTCATTTTGATAGAAGATGAGCGGGTGTGAGACCCTGGAGTTTTGAGTTGCAGCAGAAGGTTCTGGACCTAAGCTGTCCAATGCACTACTGACTGGCCACGTAAGGTTGCCCGCAGAGCCCTTGAATGGTGGCTAGTGGGACTCAGGAAGTGAACTCTTAATTTTACTTAATTGGAATTAAAGTTTAAAAACTGATACTTGGTTCATTTATTGGAAAACTTCTAAGTATTTTTGGAACAACTTGGGCATGTGAATCTCCTTTTTCAACTACAAATTTTAGGGAGTTGATCAAGTATTGTTGGTGAAAATTTAGTGTCCAAATTGAGATGTGCTGTGAGTGTGAAATACACAACAGATTTCAAAGACTGAGTATGAAAAAAGAATGTAAAATATATCTTGAATAACTTTTTGTATTGACCACATGTTGAGATGATAAGACTTTGGATGTAGTGGATTCAAAAAATACATCATTACATTTATTTTTACCTGTTTCTTTTTTTTTTTTTTTAAGGTGACTACTTATTGAAAGTTAGGTATGTAGCTCGCACTGTATCTGAAAGTTGACTGACCGCTGATCCAGATGGTTTCTGGAGGCGTGTCCGAGGCAGGTCCACTTACAGGCTGGGCTGCCTGTGATCAGTCCCACCGCTGTGCCCTTTGCCCACTTGCCAGGTCGTCTCTGGGGACTCTAAATGCCCATGGCTGCCCCTTCTGGTGTAATTGGGTTGGGTCAGCTTCTCACTGTTGATTTATGATGGCCTTTATTTTTAACCTTCACCGCTGCGCGCGCATGCACACACATGCTCACCCTGTTTCTGGACTTTCCATTTTGTTTCACTGACCTGTTTGCCTATTTCTGTGTCAATACTACATTATTAATGTCACTTTGTGCCACATTAAAAATGATATGATGTCACTTTGCTTACTGATTCTTGAAATCATTTCGATTATGATTTTGTTAATTTCTAGGTCAATTTGGGAAAAATAGATTTTTTCTCATGTTATCCTTTCTGTTCAGCTTAGTCCTCTTTTTTGTTTTGTAGCTGTCTTGATCCAGATTTTGTTCAATTCATAAGTTTATTCATTGTTTTTAATGTAAGCTTCATGCTATAAAGACTTTTCTCAAAAAATATGGAAACAAATATATGTATGTCTGTGCATGACTGGGACATTGTGCTGCACACCAGAAATCGACAGATTGTAATTGACTGTACTTCAATTAAAAAAACTCTATTTTCTTGTTATATTTTCCATCTGGTTACTAATTTTTATATATTAATTTAACCACTTAGTTGAAATCTTGTATTCTGACAATGTTAGTTGATTCTCTTGCTTTCTTAATGACCAGACAGATCATTGATAAACAGCTATTTTGTGTCCATCTTTCCACAGTTTGTCTCATTTCTTTTTCTTGTCCTAATGTGTTGGCTGGGATGCCTAGAACAGCATTAAGTAGTGGTGGGAAGAGCAGGCATCCTTCTTTTACTTAACTTGAATGAGAAAGCCTTTGATAGTTCACCATAAACAGGATGCTAGTGGTTGACTAGTCTTTATGATGTGAATGAAACATCCTTCAGTTTGTTTTACTGGGAATTTTATCAGAAGCAGTTGTTGAGTTTCCTCAAGATCTTTTTTCTCATTTCTGTTGTGATCTGTTGTGATGTCTTTTAAAATTGAGATATAATTGACATATAACATTACATTCGTTTCAGACGTATAACATAATGATTCGATACTTGGATATGTTGTGAAATGATCACCACAATACGTCTAGTTAACATCTGTGACCATCTATTGCTAGAAATTGTTTTTTCCCTCGTGATGAGAACTCTTAAGATTTACTCTGTTAGCAAATTTCCATGATGCCTTAATCGTATGGCTTTCTTTGTTTGACGTCTATCTGTAGATTTCTCAATATTAAACCATCCCTGCCCAACTGGCCCTAAACTTCAAGGACCAGGTTGTGAGCTCATCAGAAGAGACCCTCCTAGCCACCCATTCCTATATTCATTTAATCAACACACCCACTGAATTCCTGTTGAGCATAGTGTTACATGAAAAAGATAAGGTGTAACCTGGGTTTTGCTCCCTAGAACCTGAGGTCTTTATAATACAAGTGACCAGCTTCTCAAGGGCACTCATCACTGTGTCCTAGGACTTAGCACCATGCTGGCACATAGTAGATTCTCTGTAAGCTTCTGTGGGATAAGTTGGTTGAAGGAGTCTGTAAGTCTGCCTGGAGAGAGAACAGATGGCCTCTCTCTGTTCCAGATCCTTCATGATTCCATTATTTTGCCCCCTTCTCTCTCCCCCTTCACCTCTTCCCTGCTATCTGAGAACTAATTGTTCCCTTTGGCTATTCTGATTTGACATCCAGGAAAGAATGCCTGCTTCCTGTCCATGGATCTGATCTATCATCTCAGAGGGGACACCACCCTGACCCTGCGGGATGGAGCCAGGTCATGTCTCCTGATCTTTTTCACCCAAAGACCTGCTTGGTCCTACACATTGCCATTCCCTGCGTGAAGAAAGCACATGAGCTCAGAGCTGGAGCCTCCACTGTGAGGCTCACCTCACTTCCCTCCTCATCTGCATAGGTGAATTCCCATTAAAGATGTAGGGTTCCTTAGAGAAGCGACCTTTCTAAATGCTGTTCCCCTGGCCAGACATCTATGCACAGGCTACAGACTTGGGGGCGTTGCCTGCTGCCTCCGAGGACTGACGGGAATGACCGTCTAACCACGGGTTCTCCTGCTTGCCTCCCCAGGGATGGACTGGATGTCAGAGTCGGGTGGGGTGGGAATTTGAGACAACTCTAGTCCCCTTGGTGTTGGAGTCTGTCCTTGGGACCCAGTCACATTTAGGTTTGGGGTCCGAGAGCTAATACGAATGCAGCCAACCGGTCTGGGATTGCCCTCTGCCTTCTACATGCAATACTTCATCTCTGGACTCCCGGTGTCCCAAGAGGCAGGTAGCTGGATGTAAAAGTCCTTTGCAAACCCAAAGGTGCTCTTTAGATGATGCGTTAGTGTTCTTATCCGAATCGCTGTTGACAAAGAATTGTGTCTTTGTAATTGATCACTCTTGCCAGTGGATGGCACTGACATACTTCCTGTTTGCCCTTTCAGCTGTCATTCTTAATACTGTACTTTCCAGAAGTAGGTGTCGCTACCACTTCCTGCTCTCTTTACCCCAGGACCCTAATAACTCACTCTTTTTGGCTGAAAACCTTTTTTTAGGGGGAGCACAAAGTGAAACCTTGAACAATGGTTGGGTCGAGTGTCTACTTGCAGGTCTCATGCAAAAGTTCATTTCTTGAGTCACGGTTTTGGGGTGTTAGGGAAGATGGGGATCTTTCTTTTTTGGAGAAAGTTCTCTTTAGCTGGGTCAGTCATTTCACAGAAGAAACAGCTGGGAAGGTCCAGGGCAGAGCTGAGTGGTGGAGGCAACCCCTGCCCGCAGGAGATGAGGATCTGGCCTGGAGGCAGCATGAATTCCTGGAAAGATGTTCCAGCTCTCCGTCCTTGGCTGTTGTTGGTGAATGCTGGAGGAATAGG
The DNA here is from genome assembly GCF_048564905.1 of Vicugna pacos. NCBI lineage: Eukaryota > Metazoa > Chordata > Mammalia > Artiodactyla > Camelidae > Vicugna > Vicugna pacos. The sequence continues at coordinate 13,444,052 of NC_133014.1, forward strand.
GGGTTTGGAGGTGCCTGCCAGCCTGAGAAAGAGAAAGAGGGTCGGATTCTTTGAGGAGGGGGCCGACTTGCTAGGCACAGGGGAGGCTGATCGCAGGAATGCTGCTGCACAGTTCCTTGCTTTGTACTTTGCAGATCTCTGCATGTTCCCCATCAGTGGGTTGGATCTTCAGAACAACCCCACGAGGCTGGCAGTTCCCTGTCCCCAGAGGCCATGGCAAGAGTGAAGGCAGATCAGAGAGCAGAAGCGGGTGGGGACAGTTTCCTGTTGGAAAGACCCCAGTGCACTGCCTGGGGTCTCAGCGGGACTGTGCAGGGCTGGCCTGGCCTCCCTGATCTCTCATCCTCTAATCTAGTTCTGCCTCTGAGCGCTGCCACCTGCCAGATTTACAGTCTGACTTCCTGCAGCTCCCTAGTCATAAATGCCAATAAAAGCAAACGATCTTATCTTTGAAATTGACCGCATTTCCCATAATTGAGATAGAATGTGCTTGAAGATGGAGATCTTGGGACAAATGAAGTGATTTACAAAACGGAAACAGTTTAACTAACATAGAAAACACACCTGTGATTGCCAAAGGAGAAAGATGGGGCGGGATAAATTAGGAGTTTGAGATTAACAAATATACACACTGCTGTAGCAACAAGGTCCTACTGTAGATCACAGGGAACTGTATTCAGTATCTAGTAATAACCTATAATGGAAAAGAATCTGAAAGATTGTGTGTATATATATACTTTTTCAGATATGTATATACATATATATATATATATATATATATATATATATACACACACATATATATGGAACTGAATCACTTTGCCATACACCAGAAACTTGTACAACATTGTAAATCGACTATACTTCAATTAAAATAGATGGAGATCTTGACACTTCACTTTTCCTTCCTAGGCTTGTTTTAAAATAAAGGCCTAGAGAAAAGTATGTGAACTCTTGGAAAGGGAACTGGTTCCTACAATGTGGGCAGATTTGCTTGTGAACAAGAACGTCCTTCTTGTGAAGGAGGCAGGCGAGCCCTGTGTAGGCACATGCTGTCCCCTCCGCTGGGAAGCCTCCCCGGGTTGTCCCTCTGGCTGGCGGCTGACTCAGCTTACATATTATTTCCTCTGTGAAGCCCTCCCAAGCACAGGGTTGACCCTCTGCTGTCCTCTCAGCATCCCCGTGGAAGCCTTTGCTGGAGACCTGATGACTGCCTCCCCCAAAGGTGCGAGATGCTCTGAGGCTGGGCTGCGCTCTCTTGGTCCTTGTACGCCAGCTCCTAAGGTGGCGTCTGGCACGTGGGAGGGGCTCGCTGGCGGTTGTTGGATATCTGCTGAATGTGTCGGGCCGGTAGGATGTGTGAAAGTCCCATTTCAGTGGGCAGAGCTTGGAAAGAGCAATGGGAAACCAGTGAACTTGTGGATACCTCGGCTAAACTGGGATACAACCATGAGTGTGTGCTGATTACTTACAAGCGTTGAAAACAGCCTTTCTAATAGTTGTGTAGATATAGATTGGCATCTTAAAATTCATCTTTTTGCTTTTTTTTTTCTTTCTCAACATTCTTTCCCAATATTGTCATCTCATATTTTTGGGTTCTTATGCACAGTGGGGTGAAGTGCTGCCATTCCTGTAAATGCCTCAGGAGCTGCGACATCTCCTTCTTGACTGAACTTGTCCCTGCTTCACATGGAGCATCCTCACAGGCGTTGTAGGTGGGCCCTGATTTCATAGATCGGGAGTCTGGGCTGGGCTGTTAGCTCTCCCAGGGGCAATCTTCCGCAGCCTTCCTTCACCTTGGCCATCCCTTTCATTTCTTATTTTTTTGACCAGAAATGGGAAACGGAACCAACCGTGTGCCGGTGGCTGGCTGTGATGTTCAGACGCCACAGACTTCAGCTCTGTGCTTCCCCCTGGGCACAGGCCTGCTTGGGACTTGAGTCATCTTTTCTTTTATTGCTCGTCTTTATTTGGGACATGTCTCTTAAGCACTCAGCATGGGCTGGGCACTCTGTTTCTCATTTTCAGGATTCAAAGACAAAGCAGGCATTGGTCCTGCCTGCCCCTGGCTCTGGCCGGCCCCTCTAAAGCCCAAAGTGAAGTTAAAAAAAAAGGTATTTAAAAAAAATAGCTGCTTTTGTACATGTGCATGGATCCCACATGTGCTGCTGGGGTTCTGGCTTCACCTGGATCTGACCCTGCTTGGCTGCCCTTGGGGTCATGAGAGGCACATTTCAAGGGATGCTGCAGCCTCATTTAGGCCCCATGTCCCTGACTCACATCCTGGTGAACCAGGCTGGGAATAGAGAGTCCTTTGAAACCCGAGCAGCCACCTCTCCTTGGTGGATCAGCCCTGCGCCCTCGACTTGAGGAATAACTCTCAGTGTTTCTCTTTAGGAGGGGAGGGAGGGCTCTCTGTCCCTCCTCCAGAAGTCCACCTGTCCAGCAGGATTAGGGGAGGCAGAGCCTTCCCAGCTTGGTGGAGGGAGGGAAGGGGAAGAGGGAGGAGCCGGGTGGGACTGGGGCCAGCTGTTACAGCCAGGAGCCGGCTGAGGACTGTGCAGGTAGAGGCGCTGCGTGGCCCAGGGATGGAGCCAGAGGCTGTCCTGGACTCTGGGGGCGGAGGCTGTGTCATGTCACGCTGTGGGCATCATGGTACCTCTTCTCTGTCTGTTTTCCTCTTTCCCTCCTGATGCTCCTGTGATGTCCTCCCTCCCCAAGGGGAGTGAGCAGGGCTCTGGCGCCAGCTTCAGCAAGGGCCTGGAATCGTAAAATGCGGGGTGACATTAGCGTGCCCCCATTTCCTACCTCTGATGTGGAATGTTCGGGCTAAACCAGAGGTTCTCAGAGCAGCATCAGCATCACCTGGGAACTGTTAGTCACGCAGAATTTTGGGCTCCATCCCACACTTCCCGAATTAGAAACTCTGGGGTGGGGCTTGGTAATCTTCAGTCTACCCAGCCTTCCAGGTGATTCGATGTACACGCAAGTTTGAGAACTACCAGTCTCTATTCCTGGTCACCACTCTGGTCCCTGTCCTGGTATTGCCTCCAGAAATTATCTCAGGCTGCCAGAGACTCCCCTTTCTCCTGAATTAATGGCATCTGTTGTCCAGGCCACCACTGGGCAGTTTGCTCTTTTGCTACCTTTGGGTGGCTGTTGAATGGTCGGTTTTATGTTGATTTAATTCTTATATTGGTGTTTAGCTTCCAGGTGTTTATTCCAGCTTTTGAACTAGCACAAAAACTCCCAGAGAGCAAGGATCTTTATATATTTATTAATTTGGGGGGGTAGGTAATTAGGTTTATTTATTTACTTTTGGAAGAGGCACTGGGGGTTGAACCCAGGACCTCATGCATGCTAAGCATGTGCTCTACTACTTGAGCTACACCCTCCTCGCCGAGAGCAAGGATCTTGATTTACCTTTTAAAAAAAAAATTTTTTTTTTGACAAGCCTGGCTCAACGCCGTGCACAGGTGATGTCTCCCCTTGGAGGGCACTGTCTGAAGATGGCTGTTGGCCAATCGCGCCACACTGTCTTAAACACCCAGAACCACAGCGTCGACTCTGTTGATTTGTTTCCAGCTTTCCCCCGACTGTTCTCGTTTGTTAATCCTCGCAGAGTGACTTCGTTCCTGCCACCGAGGCAGGGAGGCTGATCACATCATAAGGGCAGCATGCCCCTCCCAGCTTCCTGACGGGTGACCCCAGACGGAGCAGAGGGCAAGGCAAGCATGCCTTGTGAGGGCCGAGGGGTGTGCGAGGAGGGGTGCGCTAGGAAAACCTCCCCTTCCTTTCTAGGAACGATCCCCAGTTCTGTGGTGCAGGTTTAGAGCTTCTCTCCAAACCAGCCCTGAACTTTGGGAGCACCACGAAGATCGAAGAGCCTGAACATGAAGGTGCCTTCCAGGCCCTCAGCTGCTGGCAGTTGAGGTGACCCGCTGCGGGTGGGGTGGACTCTGGCCCCGGCCTCCACCATGGGAGATGGTGCTGACATGGCCGCCAAAGAATGTAATTGATGGGGGGAAGGCATGACAATATTATTTTCCAGATGTTCTTCAGCTTACTTTATTAAACACTTTAGAATTGGAGCTGATTTTCAAGGAAAGGCTGGGATGTACACAGGCAGAGGAAACGGAGGGGCATATTGCAGGTGGGCCCGCAGTGCGGTGGGCTGGGCTGTGTGGGAGTGAGCTGGGCAATGAGGCTGGAGAGGGCTGGAGTGTGAGGTGGGGAAATTACCGTGAACTCTGAGGGCAGAGGGGCATCACGGCTATTTTCCAGGGGAAGTGAAAGCGCAAAGAGCAGGGCTGCAGGATGTGCACCTGGCAGCTGAGCGTGGGCTGGGTGGGGCCCAGGCGGTGGTCACTCCCGCAGGGGTGTCGGAGTCAGCCTCTGGGCTAAGAGCTTCAGTTGCGTTGGCCCAGGACCCTGGACCCTCAGGAGGGAGACACTGGCGGTCTGGGGAGTGCGACAGCTGGGGAGGGGGATGTTTGACATTTATTGTTGCTCTCTGTGTGGACTTGATCGTGAGCATCATATAGTTTGTCGTGCAAAGGGAAACCTGCCTTGGATGCTGATCACGATTATTGGAGAACACGCAGAATAAGAGAAAAGCCAGAAACAGGTTAGACTCTTGGGAAGTGTCGATTGAAATAAAAAGTACACACATGAGGGCTGTGAGTTTCAGTTTTATTTGGGGGCTCACTGCGAACTGTCACCTGGTAGGCAGCCTCTCAGGTAGCTCAGAGGAACTGCTCGCAGGGGCGGGGCGTGGGGTGGGCAGAATATATGTGATTTTGACCATGGGGGTACGTGCGACCAAGCACATATCTTGGGGAGAAGGTTGCTGCTGGTCACAAAGCATGGATCTCTCTGCTGATGATTCTAGTGCTTTTTCAAGTATGGGAAGATGCAAGAATCCATGTTCTTAAACCATTTCTCTTGAAAATATCTATCTGTCTGAAGGTCTGTTCTGCCAGGTTTCCCAGAGCACAGAGGGCCTCACTTCTGATCTCCACCCTGAGCTCCTTTCAGGGTGTATTAAAGGTCAGTGGCTGCCGTGGCTAATGACTCAATTCATACAGGGCTGGATGGTGAGCGACATTCCTTAGCTGGCAGGAGCAAGAGTGTGGAGTCATTCGGTGAGCTGCTTACCACTTACGCCAAATTAGCCCCAGTAAGAGGTCCGGATGTGGTTAAGTGTGTGCAGTTAGCTTTCCTGTGTTTTTCACTTGGGTCTTCATATGATTCTTCATAGTCTATTTCCCTTGAAGCTTGTCTTGCCAGAACTTTAAACAATTTAAAGGAAGATGACCTTTTAGGGCACTAGAGATGAGAATGGAAACTCCTAGCAAGGGGCTGAGACAGTCCGGGAGTGCTCAGCAGAGGCTGCAGCTTCCGCTGGGCCTTGGAGGTGGAGAGATGGCTGTTTATTCTTATTGTGACCCCGGCGTCCTGTAGGGTTTGGGGAGGTGGGGACAGGTGTGCTGGTCTGCTCGGGCTGCCATTGCAGGATACCGCACGCTGTGTGGCTGAAACAACAATGGTAGATTTCCTCGCAGTTCTGGAGGCTCACAGTACAGGATCAAAGTGCTGGCTGGGCTGGTTTCTGATCAGGCCTCTCTCCTCAGTTTGCAGATGGCTGCCTTCTTCCTGTGTCCTCACATGGCGTTTTTTCCGTTGGGAAGAGGGAGAGAGAGAGAGAGAGAACACTCTGGTGTCTCTTCCTCTTCTTACAAAGACACTAATCCCATTGGATCAGGGCCCCACCCTTAAGACCTCATTTAATCCTAATCGTCTCCTTAAGAGCACAGTGATTTGGCACTTCTGAAACACCTAGTAGGAGAGAAATGTCTGAAATAAGAGGATGGTTTTGTGGATTTTTTTTCCCCGGAGGTGGAAATTGACTTGATGCAGTGATCTAGGTGAGGGCCGTTACTGAACAGACATGGAGGGTGAATTTGAGGCTGTTTTTGAATCTTCTGAGTGGTGCTGTTATAACTAGAATGGAGAATTTAGGAGACGTGGGTATACTGCCTCTCCCTGCCTTAGGGGTGCAGGGGTCCTGAGCAGGTAGACCTTGCCTTAGGAGAAGTTGGCTTTAGACACCTCGGAGAGGTCAGGGTCAGTCCTGCTGCCAGTCTCGCTGTTCTTTTATCCTGCTTCTCAGTGGAAAGAGCATGAACTCTGGGGACCATGGATCTGGATTTCAGTCCTGGCTTCCCTGTTTACTACGATGGTGACCTTGGGCAAGACACTGAACCTTTCTGAATCTGACTCCTCATCTGTAAAATGGGTGTGATGAAACAGACCTCATAGGGTTGTAATGAGGAATAAACAAAACGGGACCTTTGTAAAGTGCCCCGTGCGCTGAAGACATTTGATGAAAGTTTGTTTTGCTTTGCTTCCACCACCTAATTGGTTGCAGTTACCTGTACGTCGCTGGTTTAATCTTTTTTTTTTTTTTTTTTGCAATATGTAGTTTTATTTTTCTCTAAATGCAATTTTAAAAAAAAATTATTTTATTAAGTCATAGTCAGTTTACAATGTTGTGTCAATTTCCAGTGCGGAGCACAATTTTTCAGTTATATATGAACATACATATATTCATTGTCACATTCTTTTTCATCATGAGCTACCACAAGATCTTGTATGTATTTCCCTTGTTTATATATATAATCTTGTTTATCTAGTCTACATATGCCTGTCGGTATCTGCAAATTTCGAACTCCCAGTCTGTCCCTTTCCACCCCTGTCGCCGATTTACTCTTATACCCCTTGCTGACACGTTTTATACCCTTGCTCCATTTCTGTATTTCTAGGCATTATTTTCAGTCTAGCAAGAAAAACTAGAACAGTGTTGGGATTGAATGCTGTTTCTGAATCCTGTAGTTTGCCACCTTTCTTGCCTTTACTCTAAGGGTCCAGCCTGGACTGATTGGTTCAGGAACCAGTCAGTCTTCTCCGTGATTGGCTCAGGGACCTGCGTCTGAGCCAATCAGCACACAGCATTCCTCCGGCTACTCTTCCTGGTGTGGGTGTGAGCATGCGTACTACGTTGGCTCGGGCAGGTGGAGGAGAGGTTAGAAGGGAGGTTCTCTGCTGCCCCGGCTGGGGTTGGGTTTTCTAGTTATAAGGGCAGCTCAAGAATAAAGCAGTTGCACAGACCAGGAGAGCCTGATCTTACTATGCTCCTCTGCTTTTGGCTGTGTTTCCTTATGGTGCAAGCCAATTTAAGGCTCCGGGAGTTCATCCTGATGCCAGCTGATCCCCGCTGTCTCTGTAACTGCTCCTGATAAAGTCCCTATTCCTTCCCTGAAGTCACCAAACAGGTGCCCTAAACAGCGTGTTGTTTGGTTTTGTTTTTGAATTGTTCTGTAAATGGAACTACGTTATATGCGTTCTTCCGTGTCTTGCTGGTTTACTGGTGTGATACTCGTTGATTCTAACGTGTGTGGCTGCCGTTTATTTTGTTGTTGTTGTATGGCATCACATGCATGCATAAACCACAGTCTGTCAGTTTTCTTTTTGGTGGGCGTTTGAGCTGTTTCCAAGGTTCTGCTGTTTCAAATTATTTTGTTTATACGACAATGTTTATAAAAAGAAAATTATCGGGGTTGTCCCCTAAAACGCACTTGTGAGGGTCTCCTCAGATTCTATGGTTTTTCTTTGATTTAAGTAAACTGTAGTTAAGGAAAGCTGGAATGACTCTCTGGGGATACTTCTCGGAACCCGGTCTTCCTGCTCTGGCCCCTCTGCAATCTGCCTGGGAGGTTACCACCTCCCTGGTCTCAGGATTTAGGCACCTGTGATCTCCCGCCTCTCACCGCCCTCTGCTGGTCTCAGCGCAGTCTCCGACACCCTTTTCCCTCTACCAAGAATTGGGGCCACTGTTTTAAAATTTTTTATTGATGTATAATTGATTTACAATATTAGTTTCAGGTGTACAATATAGTGATTTGATATTATTATGGACTGTACTCCAATTAAAGTTATTATAAAAGATTTGCTCTGTTCCCGGTGCCGAACAATATATCCTTGTGGCTTAAATATTTTATATACAGCAGTTTGTGTTTCTTAATTCCCTACCCCTATCTTGCCCCCATCCCCTTCCGTCTCCCCACTGGTGACTACTAATTTGTCCTCTATATTTGTGATTGTGTTTCTGTTTTGTTATATGCATTCATTTGTTTTATTTTTTAGATTCTACATATGAGTGATAAGGCACCATGTTTGTCCTTCTCTGACTGACTTCACTAAGCGAAACTCCCTTCAGGTCCATCCATGCTGTTGCAAAGGGCAAAAATTTATTCTTTGCTGATCAGGATAATGCTGCTTACACAGGTGCATCCTTGAAAATATACTCTCCTCTTTTGTACCCTCATTGCTGCTGGTCCCCCATGAGGTGCTGGGCGTGGCCCACCACGTGGCTGCCGGGGCCAGGTGATGTCATGACAGACATTCACTGTTCTTGCCGTCACCTGTTTGTGTGATGCGGGGGAGCGAACTATAGTTCTGGGGTGAGGGAGTGACTGTGACGGCCTGTCTCTCTTTGGGGCTTCCACCTTGGCCTGAACTCCCAGTGAGTGTCTGTGTTCCTTCTCTGCTGCCCTCTGTGACCTGTTGCCGTCACACCCCGTCTGTCCTGTCCCCCTGCCAACAGCCACCTCTCCAGCAGGGACCCCATCTTCCTCCCCAAATGCAGCTCCACCTCCCAGAGGACAGGGTGACTCTGCAGGTCGGGGAGGGACAGCTGCTGCTATTATGATTATGATTATTGTAAAGACATCACGCTGACCGCTTTGTCGCCCCCTCCAGGTTGCCCAGAGTGCTAACATTCCACCACCTACACCGTTCATCCCCTCTTCTCTGATGCGTCTTGCTGTGCCCTCAGGTGCTGTTACAAGATTGACAGTTGAGTGACAGGGACCTAGGCAAAGGCGTCTTTTTCTTTAAGAGAATCTGTTGCTGCTCCATCAGCACAGTAGCTTGGCAAGATGTGGGAGGCATTAGAGAGGAATGCTTGGAGCCTCCTGGTGCATTCCCACAGCCGGGCTTGAGAAGGCAAGAGTGTGGATTTCTTTTGAAATAATGTTTTAAGGTGGTGGTTTTTATTTTGTTTAGTCCCCAGAAAGGCATATGTTTGTGTGGAAAAACTGTAGAAGCAGTACCGTTTGAGAAGCACATGGGCCCCATCCACCAGCACCCTGACAGCCCACATCCTTCCTTGTGAGGATGTGAGTCAGACTCCGAAAACTGGGGTGGGGAGAATGGCCATTCTGGGTCGGAGGACTGAGCTGGGAGCTGACTGCAGCTCTCGGGGGACACGCGATATTTGCAAATTAAATGCAATCGGTGTTCATCTCTTTGGGTTCTTGGAGCTCTGACCCTGATTGCATTCAGTCAGTGGCTCCCAGCCCTGCCTGCATACTGGAGTCACCTGGTGGAGGGTGGAGCTGGTGATTCATACTCAGAGCTGTGATTACAGAATCTGTCCCTCCAGGGAGGGCAGTGCACATGCTTGTCATGGTTTATGCTCACGGAGCAGCCCCGCATGCACCGTGAGGACTGACACCCAGGGTGAAAGGAGACAAACAAGCCACAGAGCGGTGGATGGGGCCTGCCAAGATTTACATCCACAGTGATGTGGTGGATAATGGGTTGTAATCTGTGGTTTGGAAAAAACAAAATTGGCTTAGAAGTTTTCTGGGAAAACCAAAGGTTCTGGGTGTCTCATCTGAAATCTTGGAGAAATGAACCTGCATCTTTGCAGGACTGTATGAAATCTTCACCCGTAGAATCTTGCCTGGATTTCTCCTTGGGGTCTGCCCTGGTCAGCCTGAGCCCAGAGCAGAGGTCCCAGGAGCAGTGGGGGTACCTCTGGCGTACTTCCAAGGGGCTTCTGCATCCAACCTGCTTTCTCACCGGAAAGGCTGTAGGAATCCTCAATGTTGTCCCTTCCTGCTGTCAGAAATTTCCCTTTTCCTTTTCTGTGATTTGCCTTAGTCACTGATGTTATCTTGCGAATAGAAGGTCTAGGCTGCATTTGCTTCAGAAATAATGGAGGCTTTCCCTGTTGGCCAGACTTGGCTGTTTATTCCTTGATTATTTTGCCTTACATTGTGATGTATAGCTTCACTGTTTATTCATGGGAAGGATTTTATTTGAGTGCTTAAAGGCCAGAGGAGCAAAAATAAAAACCAATGAAAGTGGAGGAGATTTCTCTGCTCCTGTCTGTCTGTCTGTCTGTGTGTCTATGTGTCTAACATAGATCTGTCTGTCTATGTATCTGTCTGTTTTCAGATGCAGAGACTAACCTTGGAAAGAGCTGCAAGACCCTGGAAATAGTGATTACTTTCAGGGATGGTGACTGGGGCGCAGGAGTGAGAGCACTGCCTCATTTATTTCTTTGTGCTGTGTGAAATTTTTACCCTATGCATATTCGCTGTTCCAAAGAGAGTAGAGCTGAGAGAGAGATGTTTGATGAGTTGACTTGGGTCCCCAGATTCTTACATTGAAGTACCAACCCCCAAGACCTTTGAATGAGACCTTATTTGGAAAGAGTCTTTGCAGATGGTCGGTTTAAGGTGAGATCGTTGTCTGGGCACGAACCCAATATGACTGTGTCCTTATAAAAAGAGGAAATTACGTCGCAGAGAGGCACACAAGGAAAAAGCCATGTAAATGTTGGAGTTACGCTGCCACAGACTGAGAAACCACCAGAAGCTAGGAGAGAGACTTAGAACAGATTTTTCCCTAACACCTTCAGAGAGAGCGTGACACTGCTGTCACCTTCATTTTGGACTTCCAGCTTCCAGAATTGTGTGACAATACATTTCTGTTATTTAAGTCACTCTGCTTGTTAAGACAGTCCTAGCAGACTGATGTAACATGTGAGATGTTAGCAGAAACCCCAAAGAAAGGAGCTGAATGGAGACAAGAGGCAGTGGGTGGCGGGGAGTTGTTTGTGGGGGAGGTGTGGGGGCAGCATGCATGTCTGGGGACACTGGGGACACTTGGCCGGGTGCCCACACCCGCTCCTTTGCCCCGGCCCCTGGCCGGGCAGGCTGCCCGCTGGCCCTGGGCTCTCTGGCTGCCCGGGAACAGCGCTTGTGCCCCACACGCGATCACTTAGTACTGACCCTGAAACGCAGGCGGTTAGGTCGGTGACAACACCCATCAGGGTGAACTTCCCGGAAGAGGCCTCTGGGGTCCACTTTACCAAATGAGAGATGCTTCAGAGGTATGTGCTTCTCCGTGAGTCACATCCTGAAACCCTGCATTCGTTCGACTGGCTCAGACTCCGTCAGGCATAGCCAGGACAGTCAGTCATGGAAGAATGATTGACGGTTGTTAACGCTTCGGAGATGCCACAGCAGATTTCTGAGCAAGCTGGGTCTGGCCCTCCCGTGGCTTTAGCTGGGGCAAGTTTGGGGCAGTGTATCATTTTTATGGGGCCCTCATGTGCACCCTGTCCCCTGCTCCAGGATGTGGAGACTTCTTGCAGAGACCTGGGGGTGGTGGCCTCCCCTGTGCAGGGGCGACACGGATGGCCACCCTTGGTTTGCCCCAAAGTTTTGCCTCCAAGAAGGCACCCCCCGCAGTGCCTCCGGGGCCCTGCCCCTGGCTGGACGGAGCTTGGGCGGCCCCCAACGGGGACTGTGAGCCGAGGTCTGGGCGGCAGAGTTGACAAAGGGCTGCTGTCTGGAGGAGGCGGAGACCCACCTCCTTGGCTGTGTGCAAGGGGAAAGCTAACCAGGGCTCAGAGTCACAGGGGGTGTTAGGCTCTGAGGAAACCCCAGGAGGGCCTCACTCAGATAGGCCTATCTCAGGACCCCGTGCCTGGCCTTTCTCCCAGAAATCTAAGAGCTTTCCCCCTTAAACAGAAACTGCACCAGAGGCTCCCCCGGGTCTCTGCTAAGCCACTGACGGGGAAGCTGGGGTGGCTGTCTCCTTGGATGCCCTGGGCCAAGCTGTCCCTTCAGGTGCTTCCCTCAGCCTAACTCTGGCTTTTGCTGGATGCGTTTCATGGACCGGATAGCGAGCACTGTGTTCGGAGCTTGGGATCTGCCAGGGCCCTTCCCAGCCAAGAAAACCCTGTCCTTTCTGCCACATCTCTTAGTAGGGTGCTGCAGGCCCAGTGGTCAATGGCTTATCCTGGGCTGGGTTTTTAAATTTTTTTTTAAATAAATATAGTTTTATTCCTTTCAGTGAGAAAGTTCAAGTAATAGCATAAAAAATATCAACTGTTTTCCCCTAACATTATTTTATTAATTTTTTTGTGGTGGGGTAATTAAGTTTATTTTTTTAATTTTTTAAATGGAGGTACTGGGGATTGAACCCAGGACCTTGTGCATGCTAGGCATGCGCTCTACCACTGAGCTATATACCCTCCCCCCATTTTACTAATTTTTTAAAAATTGAAGTACAGTCAATTTACAGTGTTCTGTTAATTTCTGGTGTACAGCACAGTGATTCATTTATACATATATATTACTTTTCATATTCTTTTCCATTATAGGTTACTACAAGATATTAAATATAGTTCCCTGTGTTATGCAGTAGGTCCTTGTTGTTTATCTATTTTATATATAGTAGTTAATATCTACAAGTCTTGAACTCCCGATTTATCCCTCCCTGCCCCCATCTCCCCCTGGTAACTATAAGTTTGTTTTCTATGTCTGTGGTGGCTTTTAATCTGCAAGATGCTTAAGACCTCTCAGAAGTGGTTAGGCTATAAACCAGCACAGTATTAAAGCCCCCAAGGTCCATAGTTAGAACACTTGCAGTGTTGCTGAAAGATTGGCCCCTGCCCCCAGTGAAGCCGAACTGAAACTCAGAGACAGGGTCTTAGAGAATAAAAGAGAAGAGGCAGCTTTATTGCTTTGCTGGGCGAAGGGACTGACTCGCAGCAGGTGAGTGCCTGCAGAACCGTGAACTCATCTTGCGGGTGGGGCAGGGTGATGGTACAGCCGTAGATTAAACAGTAAGGCGTTGATAACAGTCAACAGAATTTTTCTTGTAAGACTCAGAGTGGCATCATGATGACCCCAGGCGGCTGATTCTTTAGAGGCTAGTGGTTGTCACTCTTTTGATCTCTTTATCTGTAAGTGTCCACTGCGTGGTCTTCTCGTGATTCAGGCTATTGTGTGAGGTGACAGTTCCGTGACCTTCCTCCTGGAGAACAACTCAGATACCAGGTATGATTATTTCTCTTGATTACTGGGAGCTGGACTGGATGAGTTAGACTGAGACGGAATGTGTGAGACCTTAGCCTGGGGCGTGGCATACCTGCGAGGTGCTCCATAGTGCCGCCTCTCCCCTCCTCCAAAGGTTTGTTCCTCCAGCTGTTCGGAAGTCATTTAGCAATTCCTGGTGGTGTGGATAGGTCCTCACTGTATGGCTTTAGAACCCAGGGGCTCATTTCTCCGGAAGACCGAGTTTCCTCACTTAGACCACAGTTTGTAGACAGGCACCTGGATGTATCTGCTTCTCTGTCGGCCCGTGTCACCAGTGGAGGGGTGGGGAGGGTGGGAACACGGCATGGCCTGGAAGGCCCATCCCAAGATAGAAGAGGCTGGTTTTCAGATTCTTGGGGAGCCGACCTCCAGGAGAGGCTGGAGGAGGTGTCTCTGATGGTGGGGGGGCATGCAAAGAGAAGAGAGGAGAGGAGGGGATTTTACAAAGAGGGAACTGCCTCCTCCCCCTTTAGTTGAAGCCCCCCCAGCAGGGACAGAGTTACCAAGCCAGGCAGTGGCATGGACGGAGGGTGTGCGGCAGGCAGGCCTGTGTGCAGTGGCCTGTGGGAAGCGAGTCGACAAGACTTCCGGCCTCTTTGCCACTCAGAGTGAGAAAGCATGGAAGGAGGAAGAAGGGGGAGGGTCTGCACGGGGTCATTTGATGACTTGAGACCTGCGATGTGTTATCACTGGACAATCGAAAACTTCCTGTTGACGACCTCATGGTCAGAATGCTCATATGAACCCCGCCTGCCTGCATTTCAGCCAAGGGGGAGGGAACATTCCAGCAAAGATGTTATCCTATACACTGACTACTGGGCCAGCTGTCAAAGGTGATAGAGATGTCTGCATCCATACTTGGGGGAATGAGAGGGAAAATGCCACAGCATCTCCGGTGCTGTCAGGAGCCTTGCAGAGGGTGGTCGACCCCAATTCCCACCTGATGCGAGTCCTGCCTTCCCCCTCTGACCTAGCTCTCCAGTGCCACGGAGAATCCGCTGCTTTGTAAAATTTCTTGAGTCTGGATTTTCCCCCAAAGACATTCCAGCCAACCCTTCTCTTGTGATGTGCTCTGAAATCAGCTCGGAAAGCCAGCACGCTCTCCCCGCCTCGGGGAGAGGCAGCGCGGTGCGCATTAGTGCATCGAGACTCTGAGAAGTTCCATAAAGATAAAAACGTGCTTGATTTTGTTTAGCCTTCATTCCCCACTCCCTGTTTTTCATAATAACTACTATTGACATCTCATGGACCTAATGAATCCCTTAGTCGCCAAATGCCGCCCTGATGGTTGGAAAAAGACTTGTGGATACTGTGAATATAGCCTGTCCAGTCCTTCATGCGGTTGAAACCGGTAGGGACGTGTGCCTGTGGGTCCCAGTGCCTCCCTGCCCCACCTCCCCAGCTTTAGCCATCCCCCACAGACCAGCTCTCGGGGTCTCCTGACCTCTTGGTCACTGTCGTGGGAGAGTTCCAAGGCACCCACTTTCCCAGGAGGCATCCGATGGGGGCTGACTTGGGCAGGACTGTCCTCCTCTTCGTTGGACGCCATCCAGGGATTTGTGTCCCCCCCCCCTTTTTTTAGCAGCAGCGTCCATGTCCTTACGCAGAGTTGAGGCTACTGCCAACATGGACAAAAGAAATAAGACAGTAGCTAATGATCGCTGTGTCAGTGAACTTAAAAGAGACATATGTTTTCTCCCCTCAGGTCCTCTTTGCTTTGAACCAGACCCTCCCGCAGCAGGAGAGCCTGTGAGCAGGCAGCCTTCGGATCCCTGCACGACAGAGGACCTTGTATAACACTACAAGTGCGGGGACCTCAGCTGCGTCATCTTCAGCCATGAGAGCTCCCAGGTGAGAGCCCCTGTCCTCTGCCCAGCTCAGCGCGCATTTAAATGCAAGAATAAGGACATTGCCTGATGGCACTGGGACATCCTGTGTACAAAGGACGGAGGTCAGGAAGGGCTCCAAAACTAAAACGGGGCAGATGTTGGTGTTGAATGAGAGGCTGCAGCTGAGAAAGTTATTCTTTAGGAAACTTAAGAATGGAGAGGGGCATTGATGAGAGTTTATTCCAGGGTCCCCGTCGAAGGATGAGGCTTTAGGGATTCGGCAGTGACCTCCTGGCTTAGGCAGCAGGCAGCGTGAACCAGCCTTCAGAGAAGGGAGGTGCGCAAGTCAGAAAGTCTCCCGGCTGGCTTAGGTAACCTGAGAAATGATGGAGCAAAACTTTGGCTGCGGCTTTCGGGGGCTTCCAGGAACAAATGAGTGCGATGCAACGGGAAGTGTTCATGGTGTTTGTACAGGGTGGCACACGAGAGGCTGGGGAGGATGCCGGCATTTCCAGGCATGGCTTCCACCCCGCCCGCAGTGTTGCAGTGAGTGTGGCCGAGCTGGTGCAGTGAGTGCAAGCCTTGCCTGGGGGCCATCTAGGGGAGGGGGCGGCTGGCCAGGCTCCCCTACAGGAGAGAGGTGGGACGGATGCTTGTTATGCTTTGATCAGTGAGCCTCCCGTGGGACAAACCACTGCTTCCGTCCCTCCCCCACTAAGATCATGGGGAAGTGAGTCCAGCAGAGGTTTTGAGATGGGGGGGTGTTGTCTCCCTCACCTGCAGGAGGACACTGGGAAGGAGAGAGGAGGGGGCTAGTGGGTGTGAGTGATGCTGTCCAGGTGTGTCAGATCTGGGTCACAGGAAAGGCAAGTGAGTATAGGCGTTGAAAAGGAATGTCTGCACCTGGCGTGGGGAGGGGGACCAGAGAGGCTGCATCCAGCGTCACCCCGCAAGTGTCAGAAGATCCAATGAGTTTCTAGACAGTCTAGAGTGGGAGCAAGTCAAACCAAGGCAAAGCAAGCAAGAGGAAGGGGAAAGCAAGAAATACACGAAAGAAGGCCTAGCAGAGTTATGGTGGTGCTGATTCATACGTGCACTCTGGGTGGAGGCGGGGGAGGTGGGGAGAAAGGTCAAGATCAGTTGGGAAATTAAAATTTGAAGCAGCAGAAAAAAGTTAACATGGGTGGGGGCTTTGGAAGTCAGAGGGGCAGATGGCAGGGCTGATGGAGCTGTTAGGGGCCAGGTATCTCATGCGTTTCTTGTGACTCCTCCAGGCCTGTCCTGTCCCCAGGGCCCCTGCGGGTGGTGGGGAGGATGGGAAATGTGCCTGCCCCTGTGGAATGAGGGCTGGGCAGGTGGCCCAGTGGCCAAAGGTTATAGGTCATGTTTGGCATTTAGAAGGTGGAGCAGGATGGTGGTGCGGGGAGGTCACCTTGCACATTGAGGGCTGCCTTTGTGGAGGGGCTGCTGGTGCAAAGGGAGGGGTGTGCTGAAGAGAAGAGATTCTGGAAAACAGAGAGGAGGGTCTGACCTAAATGATGTGATTAAAAAAAGATGACAAAGGAGAAGATGAAAGCTTTTGACTTGAAAATGAAAGAGCATCATTTCAAGGAAACAGCAGGAGATCTGTTATCCATGAAGTGGAAATTGACAGCTGTATCACAAGAGTGTGAGGATTCTTGAAAGGTCTTTCCAAGGCTGCTGGAAGTAGGAGAAGCACTTCGGAGGGTGGAAACCCCATTCTGTATTTGACTAGGGTGATGGTTAACCTGTTAAACCCCTGGGAGGAGAAGGGGCAGGGAGGGGAGGCTGAGGCTGGGAAGTGGGGAGAGAACCCAGTGTTTCAGCCTCACCTGCAGGCACTGCGTTGCACCCGCAACTGTCACAGTTTCGGTGTATCACACCTCCACCCTCCTGTTAAAATCATCCCCTTTAGCATCTCCAGAACAACGGGCTTGTGTGGGAGAATCTTATGAGATAACCTTTTTAAAAAATCCTTTGTTTTGTTGTTTTTTTTGAGGGGGGATTTTATTCGATCTACTTATTTATATAAATAGAGGTACTGCGGATTGGACCCAGGACCCCATGCATGCTAAGCATGTGCTCTACTACTGAGCTATACCCTCCCCGCACCCCCAGATAAACCTTTAATACTGTTTAAAACTCAATCTGACTCTTCCAGTGTCTAGAAAAAGTGACTTCATTGAATCTTCTAAGAGGTGAGAGCATCACTCCACTTCTGTCACTAAAATGCAGGGGCTGGGGTAGAGGGATAAAGAGACACACAGCTCAGCGTTTGAGGGTGTATTGAAAGCTTCCACGGTCTTTCATAGTGTAGGCAGGTGAAGTCACTGTTTTCTTACAATGTGCATTTTAAAGTACACACAGGACAGAACGGGGCTGGAGTCTCAGAGGTGGTGGGTTTATATAAATGAGAATGATTAGGACTGAGCGCTGGATTCAGAGGCGGGAGGCTGGGACTTGGTGTCCCCTGAGCTGTGCGACTCTGGGCAGCTCGCTGCACCGTTCTGATCCTCAGAGTTCCCCTTTCTCCGGGCCTCCCTGGCAGGGCTGCTGGGAGGCCCCACTGCGGAAGCCGTCTGAACTTACCGGGCTGGACAGCAGGGAGGGGGCTGGCAGGGTGATTTCTTGGTCCCAGGGTGTGTACTGGGGGGTATGTTTGGGGCTCACGAGAGCTGCCGCATTTCGGCTCGTTTTTCTTACTGCAGAGCATCTCATGGGCAGCCACACGGTGCTCGACGCTCCGCAGCGCGGAGGCTGTGGGTGGAGCGCACCCTCGCTGGGCGGCCCGTCCACACGTGACCTTCCTGTGCTTCCATCCGGGTTGGGGGGCAGCTCGGGGAGCCGAGGTGCGCTGTGTCCGGAGGGACCCCAGCACCGCCACCGAGCCACCCTCGGCCCCGGGCTCCGCGGGCGCCCCCTTGTGGCCGAGGCTGTGTCCGGCGTGGGTTGCCTGGCCTGGCACGTGGGGCGGCGGAGGCCACCCTGGCCTTCCCTCAGCAGTGCTTGGGGGCAGAGAGGAAGGTGAAGGGAAGGGTGCCCCGTGGTCCTGGGGCCCAGGAAGGGCGATTAGGCTCAACGATCAGTGCCTTTGACCTGCGCATCTGCGAAGTTTTAGGGAGGCAGGTGGTGAGTCAGTTACGACGTAAGGTCAGGGGCCCGGAGGTGCAGGGGGCGCCTGTCAGACCCGTCCCGGGGCAGGAGCGAAGCCCCTTCCCTCTCTCTGAGCTGTTTCCTCCCCCCAGGTCTGTTTATGTCTTGTTTTCATGCACAGTCACCCTCTGGCCCTGCGGACCCTTCTGTAAAGAACTCAGGAGGCCCCGACCCACCGCCACCCGCGGCAATGCTGCCCACCCCGCGCCGGCCTTCCTGCTAGCCCCTGCTCCGTGTCCAGCCCCAGTGGGCACACGGTGACCCTTCCTGCCCCCGCCGCCGTGATGAGGTACCACAGGCTGGGTGGCTTCGACAGTCTCACGGCTCTGGAGGCTAGAAGTCCAGGATCAAGGTGTCGGCAGGTTTGGTCTCTCTGAGGCCTCTCCCTCTGGCTTGCAGACGGCCGTCTTCTCACTGTCCCCTCGTGGCCTCTCCTCGATGTACACGCAGTCTTGGTGTCTCTGTGTGTCCAAACCTCCTCTTGTAAGGACGCCAGTCACACTGGATTAGGGCCCACGCTGAGGGCCTCATCTCAACTTAATCACCTCTGTGAAGGTCCTTCTCCAAATACAGCCGCATTCTGAGGTCTGGGGTTAGGGCTTCAGCGTGTGAATGTTGAGGGGACACAGGTCAGCCCTTAGCACCCCCTCCACGCGTCCCACCCCCTCCCGTGCGTGGTCACCGGCGCCCCCTGCTGGCAGAGCTCTCAGCTGTAGAGAGAGTCCTCCAGGAGGAAAATGCTGCCCTCTGCCGAGAGGCTGGAGAGGTGTCCGCCCGATGGCTGCCCTTCTCCAGGTGCCCTCTCTCTCCTCCGAACCGCCATCTCACCTCACGTCATCTCAGGCCGGGGCCTACTCTATCCCCTCCCTCCAGAGGTTCCTCCCTGGGAGTCTGCTTTCTATGCCAGGGGCCATGCGTCTCTGGGTCCCCTCTTAGCGGGAAAGGTCGGATCCCTCCTAGGCTTGTCCCAGCCCCCACCTCTCTTCGTGTCCTGCATCCAGTGTCTCAGGAACATCGGTTCTTCCCACCGCACCTTCTCGTTACAAAAGCCCTCACCTAATACCTCTCAATTCCCACCTTCCTCCATGAAAATCTTTGTTGGCTCTGCCCCCTTTGCTCCCAAGGTCATCACCCTCTGGTTCTTCTCCACCTTTCTATGGGACTAATCTTGCGAGTGTTCCTTAGCCAGAAACCTTCAGGATTTCCTGCTGTTCTCTCTTCCAAAGTCCAGCCTCTTCATGCTGAAGCCTTGGCACCCAGACCCACCTTTTCCCAGCACGGATATGCTTCTGACACCAGAAAACCTTCTGTCCCCATGGCTGCCTCTCTCCCTCTGCTAATGGTCTTTCTTTCCTCTGTCTGCAGTGCCCTCCCCTCATCTCCTTGACTGGGGAAATCCTGCCCCATGTCTCCATCCATCCCTCCCTCCTGTTCTCCTTCAGCTCTGGAGGGAGAGCCCAGCCCTCCCTGAGTGGTTCTCTGCTTGGTTTTGGGGAAGGTAGTAGTGGGGGGAATCTGTGGCTCTTTCCCATTGTTAAATTGAAGTATAGTTAGTTTACTATGTTGTGTTAGTCTCTGGTGTACAGCATACTGATTCAGTTTTATATATATATATATTCCTTTTCACATTCTTTTTCATTATAGGTAATTATAAGATATTGAATATATTTCCCTGTGTGGTATAAACAACAGTAGACCTTGTTGTTTATTTTATATATAGTAGTTTGTATCTGCAAATCCTGAACTTCCAATTTATCCCTGCCCCCCTCCACCGGTAACCATATGTTTGTTTTCTATGTCTGTAAGCCTGTTTCTGTTTTGTAAATAAGTTCATTTGTGTCATTTTTTTTAGATTCCACATATAAGTGATATCATATGGTATTTTTCTTTCTCTTTCTGGCTTACTACACTTAGAATGACAGTCTTTCCCTGGACTATGTTCTCTTGGAAAGCAGGGTGGGCTGGGTCTCCTGGTCACTTCTCAGGCCCTGGCCCCAGGCTGACCAGCTGAGCTGGGGTTTGTCTTTCCCCACTGCTCCGGCCTGGGTTCACCCTCTGCCACGACCCTGCGGAGTTTGGTGTGTACAGTGGTAGCCACTGTTCTGAAGCCTGACACACAGGCTGTCCTCCTGCGGGTAGCATCTGTAAGAGTTTTCAGTGCTGAACTGGCCTCCTGCTCCTGGGGAGGTCATGAGGGAGCACGAAGTCTTCAGAGGAGCTCCTATTCAGGGAGAAGAAGGGATGAGGGCCTAAGGGCCCAGAGTGAGGGAGATGCCCACCATGAAGAGGTGGGCGAGGAGGACCGGGGCAGGACTGTGGGGGCACCTGCTTCCTTTTTCCCCTCCTCGGCAGCCACGTGATAATCCTTGAGGGATGATTCGGAGCATATGGAACTTGAACTGGTTAGGCTGGTGTGGATGGGGGCAGGAGGGCTGCTAACCGGTCACCTAGCTCAGTGCAGCCCTGCCAGCACCCTGGGTCTTGGGGCAGGCGGGTATTATTAGGAAGGCTGAGGGGTGCGTGTGTGGGGTGAGGGGTGGGCAACCCGCAGCCCCTACCCTCCACCTATCAGTAGGCTGGTATGTACCGGAAATGCTCTGGCTGTGAAGCTGCCTTCCCTGCAGAGAAGAGGAAGGGCTGGGGGTCCTGTTGGGCTGAGCCTGAGTGTTTAGTGAGTCCATGCCCCACTCCCCCACACTCTCCTCAGGATGCTGTAGTAATTTTTTTGCTGCTATAACACATTACCATAAACTCAGTGACTTCAAACAACCGAGATTTACGATTATATAGGTATGTACATTGGAAGTCTGACACAGGTCCCATGGGGCTGAAATCAAGGTGTTGATAGGGCTGCATTCCTTTCCGGAGGCTCTAGAGAATCTGTTTACTCACTCGCCTCTTTCAGCTTAAAGAGGCTGCCTACATTCCTTGGTTTACAGCCCCTTCCTCCACCTTCAAAGCCAGTGACATTGTGAGGGTGACATCGAGGGTGTGTGGGACAAACAGGCAACAGACTGATCATGTTGCAGCAAAGTGTGTTACAGCTCAGTGTGACAGCAACCTGGATCCGGGCGAGAGACCAAGCAGCACTCGGAGAGTTGGAGAACTCAGGTTTATTACGGCCGGCGGGCCCAGAGGAGTTAACACTCCAAGTTCTGAACCCCATCTGTAGGTTTACATAGGCTTTTATAGGCTGCCAGTCTTTGCAACACTTTGCAACATCATATGCAAATAAGGTGTAGCAAAGTAGACTATTTAGGAATGAGCTTTGTAAAAATGGACCAATCAGGAGGGAGAGAAATGGACCAACCAGGTGTGAGCTCTGTGCAAATGAGGCACCACAAATGGACCAATCAGGAGTTAGCTCAGGGAGCCTATAGAATCTTAGGGGTAAGTTCCACTATCCTAGAAGTAAGCCGTCTTAGAGGCAAAAAGGGAGATAATGCCTCTGGGCCAGGAACCGGATGGTGCCGGCAGGAGAGTAGTGGCCCTGCTGGGGGTCCTGCTGGTCTGCTTCATGGGGCTTCCCGCCTCAGTCAGTTCTCTGGGGTGGCCTTGAGAACCCTGCCTCCCTAGCCGGCTTGAACTTTCACATTACCTGCCTGTTGCCTGGTCCTGAGCCTTAAGGGTGGGGGAGACCACCGTGCTGTGGGACCTTCCTCTGATCCCTCTCCTTCCTCCCCTGTTTACAGAGAGAAGAGTAAAAGCCGCGGATCTGCAGCCTCATCGCAGCCACATGGCGGCCCGTCTCCACTGCCGTCTTTGCTCCGGAAGTGCCCGCCCCGGAAGTGCCTGCCCAGAAGCACCGGTACCGGAAGCTGGGTGGGCTGGGCGCTCACTGTTGCCGCCGCACGTGCTGCGGCTCCACGTGTCTGCCCTTAAGTGCCGATCTGCCAGGCGGGGCAGAACGAAAGTGCCGGAAGAATTGGAGGTGGCGGCGGAGGCGGCGGCTCCGGCAGTTCAGCGACCTGTGGGTCGGACTGGAGAAGAGGTGAGGGGGGTGGACTGGGCTGGGCCATCCAGGAACCCATCGCGGGATCCGTCCTCACACCAGGAGTGCGGGTGGGCAGCAGCCCAGGAATGCGAGGCGCACTGCTCAAGGGGCGGAGGTTCGAGGCTCTGGTAGGGGTGAGCGTCCCAGTGTCACGCAGCAGCCTTTCCTGTTCCTCAGGGCCGTGGGCAGCGGTCTTCTGTCGGCTGTGATAGAGATGTGTCCAGATTAGAAGTAGTTGCTTCAAGCCGGGCCAGGACCACATGTTTATCAGTGTTACAGCACAGACGGGAGGGGAGGGTATAGCCCAGTGGTAGGGGGTGTGCATAGCATGCAGGAGGTCCTGGGTTCAATCCTCAGTATGTCCATTAAAAATAAATAAGCTTAATTACATCCTCCTCAGAAAAAGGAAAAAAGGAACAGATGGGGCCGGGGCACGGATAGATCTGTTAAAAGTAGCATGAGGCTGGACTAGAGGCTGAAAAGAACTTGATTGCTCAGCCCTTTCTCCACCGCAGGTCAGGGACAGGCTCATAGCTTGGGCTCGTTCAGCCCCCACATTTTGCAGGGAGCGTGGTGACCAGAGAATGTACGCTCTCAGAGTTGCCCAGTGGGTGCATCAGAGGTGGGCAGAGGAGCCAAAGATGGGGACTCAGCCTGGTTTGCAGGGTAGGAGGCTGCTGGAAAATGACACCAGAGAGTCTTGAGATCCAGGATCCAGTTCAGTTTAACCCAGACTTTCTGAGTTCTTCCTGAGTGCCCACTGTTGTGTTGTGTGCTGTGGCTTTGGGGTTAACCCGACCCACATCGGTGCTGCCTTCATGGAGCTCACAGTCTGGGGAGGAAGCCAGATTCTGAGATGATTATTGGCAAGGGGAGTGTCGGGGGCAGGGGCAGGGGCAGCGTGTGTGCGTATGTGTGTGTGTGTGTATGTGTGTGTGGGACATCAGGGTGGGGGTGGGGGATCAGGAAAGGCCTCCAGGAGGAAGCGACTTTTGGGCTGATGTGGAGTAGAAGCCTGACAAAGTGGAGCCCAATGCAGAGAGCTTCTGAGTCTGGATCAGGAGATTCAGGGATCTGATAACCTGCAGAGATGGTTAATAATAAATGTTGAATGAGTGTGTAAACAACTCAACAAGGAGGGGAAGGCGCTCCAAGCAAAAGGAACAGTGTGAAAGCCTGATGTGGGGAGAGAGTGATCATGTTAAAGGAGCCAGGGTGAAGTCATTCTGGCTGGAGCCTGGGAGGTCAAGAGGAGGAGAAGTGAGATAGGTCACTGGGTGGAGTGACTATGAGTTTCATGCCTGAGAGAAGTAGCAAGCACGGGAAGGTCTGAGGCAGGCATCCAGGTGCTGTGGGATTTGCATTTTTAAATGGACAGAAGCTGGCAGCCAAATATGACCTGGAGAGCAGGGCACAGATCCTGTTGGTGTCCATGTTGCCCATGGTGCCTGACCCAGGGTGGCTGCTCCGGCATCCTTCATTGATGGAGGAATACGCTGCTCTGTTTAGTACCTTTATAGCCTGGGCCATATCCTTTCAAGGTGACCATTTATGGGTGGCTGAGCTGAGGTCATGGGCCCGTCAGCTCATACTGTCTTGATCTGGGGTGTCTGCGTGGTGTTCACAGGAGACCCGGGCCGGGGTCGGGGGAGAGCCAGGGACCTGGGGAGGAATCCTCATGGCTTGGCTCTGCCTGTGTGTGTGGTCTGGGAGGAGGGGCCCTGCCTGCCATTACCGAGAGGCTGATGATTAGTGGATCTGAGTTGGCACTTCTTATCTCGAGGGTCTTAATAATCCTGAACCAGAAGCAGCTGGCTAGGGGAGAGTTGTCCGCGGTGCGAGTCCTACTGCCTGCACCACTTGGTTTTTTGTAGCAGTCGTAACGAGGGCCAAGACACCGGAAATCTGTTACCACCCTAAGCTGCATCTCTGTCTTTGGAGAAGAGAGGTGGAAAGAGGCAGTGCAGACCTTTGGGGGCCTCCGGGTATCCAGGTGCTCCCTCTGTGCCCTGAGACTCTGCCTTTCTCTTTGCCCCCAAGTGCTGCGGTCCCTCAGCGCCAGGTCCCCGTTCTCGATGGGCACATCTCTGCCGAGCTGCGGCTCCCTTGCTGTGGGCACCCCCTCCAGGTGGTGGCCAGCGGTTCCTGTCGGTCTCTCTGGACCCTTGTGTTCTGGGTGCTGGTGCTGGCCTTCCAAACAGAGACACGCCTCCTGTAACCGCCAGGACCCTGACCCCTGGGACTTGAAGGATAGCCGTGCCTGCACCCCACACTCTTGTCTGGCCTTAGGCCCAGCCCAGGAGGAGAGACTCAGAGGAAAAGCCAGCGTTGGTTTTTATTCTTCCAAGGAGTGACTTTGGGCTCTCCAGCAATGCCTGGGGTAGGGGGAGTTACGGTTCTGTGACGTAACGAGCTGTGTGTGAATAATTAATCATCAATGAATTGTCTGAAAACAATTAACTGCCTTTCAAATATAGACTTTTCCCCCCAATGTATATCCAGCAAACACCTCTTTTGCCTCCGTCCTCTGAGCCCTCTCCCTGCTGCTCCGGGCGCTGCTCCGGGCCCTGCCCCGGGCCTGGCTGCCCCCGGGGACCCTGCCCCTGGGCTCCTCCCCTCCGTGTTTGCTCCTGGTTCTGGGTGCGGGGAGTCAGCAGGCCTTGGGGCTCTTGTTCTGCTCCCCTCTGGTCACGGTCGGTGCTGGCGATGAGGGTGCTTCCTGCCCTGGCAAGTGCCTGCGCTGTGCATGGTGTGAGTCTCTCATCCACAGGCTGAAGACGGGGGGCCGGGTGGGCTTTGTCAGGGGTGCTGTGCAGGAAGGTGGTTTTCAAACTCTTCCCCCCTTTTCCTGTCCTGTTACTTATTTTTTATTTATGTGCCTTTGTCTTTCTCAAATAAAATCTTATGGAGAATCTCTACATAAAGTGAGTAAGTAGAACTGCCCTGGTCGAGTGTGAAATGGGACCCTTCAGGCCAGCACAGCTGCCCCCCGCCTCCCCCCGCTCCCACGGTTACAGACCGGGGTCTCCCGCCTACGGCAGAGTTTCCTTACGGTTCTCCCGGGCCTCTGAGCAGCTCCCGGAAACCCTGAGGGCCTGCCCAGGACCTGATGGGGCCAGTAGGAAGTAGGTGTGCCTGTTCCTGACCTGGTTTGCGGTGCCTTGACTGCCTGGGTGTGCAGCTCTGTCGCCTTCCCTTCCTTTCCGGAAGCTTTCTTGTGGGTTCATTCTCAGTCATTTCCAGGGCCAGGAAGACCTTTGGGGTCTCACTGAAAGAGCGATGCGGTGGCACTCGGAACGCATGCCCACCGCCTCTGCGCCATTCTGTACCCGTGTTGCAGGGATAGGAGGGCTCACCTCCCCCAGATTCCCTCGCTGCTGTGGTTGCGTCTTCTAATGAGATCCTCTGTCGTGAGATCTGGAAGGTGAGGGGGCGGAAGCCTTTTTCTCCAGCAGCGGTGGCGTTACGGGCGGGCTCCCGCAGACCCCAGTCTGTGCAGGGGCCAGGCTCTGCATCCCTCTGCCCGCTCACCTGCTGTGCGAGTGTGCTGTGCTTGTGCGGTTGGCACAGTTTCCTGCAGCTTTCTGGCCTTGGGTTTCAGCCGCTGCGGGGCCTGACGGCAGCCCTGTGACTTCTGCAGCTGCAGCCATTCCCGTGGCTTCGGAAGCACGGGTTCCTGCTTGAGGCACCAAGAGCAGTTTCTGATCCCTGCACTGACCTCTGACTAATGGGGTGGCGCTCCCTGCCTCATGGGGGGGTCTGTTAACTCTGGTGGGTGTGGGATGAAAGCGGGGGGGTTGGGGGAGGTAAGATGGGAGGGTAGGATTGTTCTAGCTTTCTGTAAGGCGGTGGCGTGGCTGTCTCCAGAGGTCCACATCCTAGCTGGGTGGCACCCAGTTTCTTGGCTTATAATATGGCCACGAAAGCAAACATACCCTGTTGGCAGGGCTGATGCAAAACGGTTTGCCGCAGTGGCGGGTGCATCTCAGCCCTGGCCCGACATCCTCTGCTCTTGCGGTGGCCGGGGCGCGAATGCATCTGAGCGGGACTTGGCCAGTTTTCACGTGGGTTCATCCTAAAGCCAACAACTGTTCTGCACCGGGGCAGGGCCGAGCTGCATTCTCATGAAAACACTGAAGGCTCTTCTAAGGGTTGTAATCTTACCCCACAGAGTTGGGGGAATAGCACCAGGGGCCAAGATCTCATGCGCTGGGCTCTGAGCCTTAATCTGGTCTAGAAGCAGAAGGACCTGGGGCCGTGTGATCGGCGTGTCCACAGGCCTTTCTCGTTAGTGTGACGAAGAAGGAAGCCCCAGGGGGTGAGGCAGTGCTGAGCGCTGACTCCGCCCTGGCCACGCCCTCCCCCCAAGTCCCCCTTTACTGCTGGGTGTGTCCACCCCTCACGCTGGGGGGCGGGGGAGGGCAGGCTTAAGAGAGAAGTGCTTTCACATCAGAGCTTGAATCACCAATTGAAAGGAAAACTCAAAACACTTTATTTTAGGTTAAAAGAGAAATAAAAGCCACCCTTACTACCCTTAAGCCAGATCAGAAGTCACACCTTTTGCTCACGTAGAAGTTACGCAGGCTTTTCTTGCCTGTCAGGAAAGATCTCTGGCCCGGTTCTCTTTCTGCCCAGAGGCGGCTCCTTTTCACTCATTCAGCTGGCAGAGCAGGGCCGATCCCTTGGCAATCCAGTAATCTTTGGGCCGCTTGGAGGGTAAGAGGATGGTCACCACGAAGTTGGTTGAATGACCTAGTGAAGGACACAGGGTGAAAGGGTCATTACTTAAAGAATAACCGCTTAATACAAAAATCACTGTACTGGAGTCAAGACACCTGGGTTCCAGAACTGAATTTGCCTCTGAAGATGAAGGGCAAACAGTCCTCTACAGATTTCAGTTTTATGCTCTACAAAGTGAAGATGCTGGAACAAACGATCCTTTAGGACCTGCCCAGACTTTGTATAACCCTATAAACTACGTTTCAAGTTCTCCGCAGCCTGTCTCAGGGAGCGCTGGGCCAGGACTGAGGCCTGAGCTTTCCGTGCGACTCGGGGGATGCAGTCGGTGGGTCGGGGATCCATCCGTCCATCCATCCATCCATCCTTCGTTCCCCCCAGCAGGGAGGAACTGGGGCTCCCGAGAAGACTAAGCGTAGTCACGGGTGTTCTGTCCTCAGCTCTGGGACACCTGAAGTAAGAGGTCACCCGTGCAGCTTCCTCCCTGTGGGCCTGTGTGAGGGGGTCAGGACCGGCGTGGGAAGAGGAGTCCTTGCCCTCAGGACGGGAGTCGCTGTTTCTGGCATTCACAGCAAGGCCCGCCTGTGTGGCAGTCGGGCAGGGTGGTGGCGTGCCCAGCAGAGAATGCCTGCACCTCCCCTCCCCTTTGTCATTCCCTGCGTGGAGCCTTGGCAGTGCTCGAGTGACATCTTGCAGTAAATATGCAGTGTGTGTATGTATAGTAACTGTTAGTTTGAGGGTTCAGGTGAGGTCCACACCTTGCAGCAGTGATGTGTGTCCTAAATCTCTTTCATTTAGATCCCCCTCTGTCACTTTGGTCCCTTCCTTGTAATATGTTTGTTGAAATAACTAAGCTGTTTGTCCCGTAAGGTTTCCCCGAGTCTGAGTTTTGCTGTCAGCATCCTTGTGATTTTACACACGTTCCTCTAGGCCTGCAAGGCTGGTTAGATCTAGAGGCGCGGTCAGGTTCAGGGTTGAGATTTTTGGTGCCAATACATCCTAGGTGGTGTACACGTCCACCAGGAAGTCTAACTGCGTTTCCTGGCTGGGGTGTCAGCAGCTGTTGATAGCGATTACTTTGTGCCGTTATTTCATTAGGGTTAATAATTTTAAAATTTAGTGATGATAACGTCTATGAAATCCGTCTGTGATTTAATTTTTGTATGTGTGTGAGGGAAGGATCTGAGTTTGGCACAACCAGCTGTCCCAGCACCATCTGTGGAACAGTGTCTCTCTTCTGGCTGGATTTTAGCGTGGCTGCTGTCACAGGCCAAGCTCCTACGTGTGCACGGTGTGCTTCTGGGCGCTCTGTCTAGTACATTTGACGTGTCTTTTGAGTCTTGTGCCAGTGCAGCATCATTTTAATTACTACCTTTCCTTGGTTCCTCTTACTGAGAACCACAGAGTTCCTGCTGGAATTTTAGCCAATAATAAGGAGACAAAAGACTGAAAAAATAGGCCAAAGGTTTGAGCAGACACTTCATCAGAGAAGATACAAATAAGCACCAGAAAAGATGGTCACTGTAATGAGCCGTTAGGGAAATGCGAAGAGATTCCACTGTACTGTCATCCATCTGTCTGTATTTATCTCTCCGTCCATCTGTCTGTCTGTCAGTTATCTAGATCTACAAGTGGGAGGACCGGTCACACTAAGTGGCGGTGAGGACGTGGCGGGACGGGAGCCCTCGTACATGCTGGCGGACATGTGAAGGTGTGGCCACTTTGGAAGAGTGGAGCAGTTTCTTAAAAAGTGAAACACGTCCCTGCCATGTGGTTCCGTCACCCCCTCCCAGACAGTCATCCAGGATAAATAAAAGCACGTGTCCACGCAAATGCCGTTGTCAGTGCCATTGTTAGTTTAAAAAATACTGCTGAGTTCTTGCTTAGATCTGTCGTGGGAGTGGGAGGTGGAGGCATGCGGTAGGAGCGTCTCTTTTAGTCTGTTCTGTGTGTTACCCTCAGAGAACGTACTTTCGTTGAATATTTGACTGATGAAAAATACCATGAGGACCTATATTCTCCATTTAAATGAGAATTTTTTTTTTTAGTTCTTTCTGCCCGTATTTCTGTCATCTGGAAACTTGGTTCCACGTTATTGGTAAAGTAATTTTTACAGTCAAACTATTAAAGATTTAACTGTGTTTGTGGGTATGAAATGGAGGGTCTGTGGTGATTAGTGTAGAGCCTCTGTATGTCCAAGAGTCTTTATTTTCACGCCTTCCCTGTTGAATGATAACGTGGTTGGATTTGCAGTTCTGGTTCAAGTGTTTTTTCCCAGCCCTTTGAAGAGGTCTCTCTGTCACCTTTTATGCGCGCTGTGGACAAATGTCCGATGCCAGTCTGACTGTCACTTTCTGGAATTTTAGTTCCAGCATATTAATACAGTTTATCTCTTTAGCTTTGAGAACTTTCTTTATCTCTGATAATCTTTAGTATCACTTTGCTATGAGCTCTCTTAAAATTGAGTATTTGTTTGTTACATAGTTTTAAAAATTATCCCCACCACTGTGTGTGAGATGTCTCAACCTTAGAACCCAGAACTCAACTCTCCAGTTCTGGGAAATGATCAGCCGTTACCTTTTTAAAAAATATTATCATTCTTCCATTCTCTCTCCTTTCCCCTCCCAGGTTGCCTACTAGATAAATGTTGGAAATGTTGGCTTTCTCCGTAGTGTCCGGTCACTTTAAGAAAAACCGCGTTGTGCTGTATTTTGAGGGATTTTCTCGGCGTGTTCTCTTGGCTCACCCTCTAACTGTCTGCTCTCAATTCTTCAGCTTCTCTGTTGACATGGCTTTCTTTCCATCTGGTTCCTCTTATACAGGGCTGTATCTCAGTTTCAGGTCTACCCCGATTTCCCTTTTTGAAGCATGGCATTCCATTTGTTAGTTTATTTTTAAATCTCTTCTCTAGGATGTGTCTCAATGGATTTGGTAAGAGATACAGAGATTTTAGTGTCTACTCAGTCCATCATTTTGAAATTAGAGGTCACTGCTCAATTAACTGTTTTCTACTAATTAGACTAACAGACGCAAGCATTAGTTTTGTAATATCAACCTACACCCAGTATTAAAACAAACAGAATTCACATCATGTGTGCATTTGCACGTCATAAGTGGCCGACTGGCCCAGGATCACCCGCTGCCCATTACCGCGTGGCGTCTGGACTTTGACTGTCCCTTGCATTCAGTTGTTATCTGTTCGGGTCTTAGCACATCCTCACCTGTGGTTGAAAGGGTTCCTGCCCGGGCCCCTGTTTTATAAAGTGGGGAGTGGTAGAGTGTTGGGCTTGGCTCATAATTTTGTTGAGGTTCAAAGTGGACCACAGGCAGCACTGGATTCATCTGTCCGGGCAGTGCGTCTTCTATCACCATCTCCTCATTGTCCCATCGGGAAGCATCCATGAACATGCCATGAACAAGAACGCCATCCTCAGGACAGGGCAACTGAAAGACACCAGAGGCGTAAAGGTGAGAAGAGGAGGAGGGGAT
Organism: Vicugna pacos; assembly: GCF_048564905.1. Lineage (NCBI taxonomy): Eukaryota > Metazoa > Chordata > Mammalia > Artiodactyla > Camelidae > Vicugna > Vicugna pacos. Next base: position 13,474,516 of record NC_133014.1, read on the forward strand.
CAGCATTGGGGGATGCCCCCTCTGTCCCCCATCCTCAGTTAATGCTAAGAACCACTCGGGGGCTTGTTACTGCTCACGTTTCAGGGAGGAGCCTACCGAGGCTCCGAAAGGTGAAATAACTTGCTTTTCAGTCTGTTACCACGCCTTGTACTTTAGCACCCCCCCCAGGCTGTGCATACGGGGTACCCCTGGGAGACCCACGGTGGGCTTCAGACTCCGATCGTTACGTTAGGATTTTCCCCTTCACGTGGGAAGGAGATGGGCTGAGAAGGCTGAGATTTTCCTCTGTTATTTTTGGCAAGGTCTCTCAAAGATCTGGGGTCCTTCCAGAAAGGTTGCACATCTGCAAAAGTATTTGCAGAATGCCTGTGGAAAATTTTTTCAAAGAAATTATGCGGGAGAAAGAGAGACAGAGACCCTGCCCCTCGATGTCCTGTGATTAGATGTCACCACTAGTGTACGGTTTCTGCCAAGTTCCGGCTCCTGTGTCACCCTTCCTCAAACACTGAGTGAATCTGGCCGGTCCGGGGCCTTCGATCTTTGGGTAAGTGGAGCTTCGCAGCCGCAGGCAGAGGACCCAGCACTGCGGACATAAGTAGTGTATTTCATGGTAACTAAAAGGAGTCGCTATAAAAGCTCTTTTTGGTGGGTCTTCACTTTCTGGTGTCCTGGAACTTGCCCTGTGGGTGCAGTGGGGTGGAGCGGCCCTTCCTGGTTTGGGGGCTGCTGTATACATTTGTGCAGGTTTCCCTGAGTAGGGGCTGGAACCAACCTGCACCCACTTGCCAAGCCACATGTAGGAACCATCTGGACACCCATCCAGAGGGATGCCTTTTCCTAAATGGCACAAAGGTGGCACCAGGTGCACGGCGGCCCTGTTTGTAACAGAACTCAGGTTATCTCGCCGTCTTTGGCTGTGTCTAGCAGCCATTGGCTGGGAGGACCAGGACACGGGCTAACTGTACAACGTGCAGTCTCCACAGATGGCGGAGATTCCAGGGCGTTGCATGGTTCACTGCACGTGACCCCGCAGAGATGTGTGCGGACTGGGGTGGCTGGAGGGACAGAGGCCTCGGTGGTCACTGGAAACTTGTGTCCATTGAGTTGTCTCGATGCTGTCACGTGGCAGGCAGAGCACGCGGGGCACAGAGCAGGGCCAGCACCCAGGGCGGCCTCAGCGAGGTCTGTGTGGGTGTGGGGGTCATCCCACCTCCTCCCGCCTCGGCTGTTCCTGACCCGGGCCTGCGACACCCTCCGGCTGAGAAGGGCCTCAAAATGATGAGTACGTTTCTAAGTTGATTTCCCCCTTACTTTTGGATGCCAATACTTTAGCATAAAAAAATTGATACTAAAACAAATTTCCTTAAAGAGTAAGGTCTCTCATTGTCATTTTAAGATACAGGCAATTCAGAGCATGGGGTGTTAGAGTATTTCGTAGAGGAAGCCATGCATGTGGGATCAGTCTGGTCTTGGTGTATTTCTGCTAATCAGAGCAAGGAGTGGGTCCATCAGATCTCAGTGGGGTGGGTATGGATACAGTTACCCAGGAGCAAGTCCTGTTCCTATGAAGACCATGATATTTTAAGAAAACTTTAGTAAAAGCCACTCACCCCACCTACGCTCACTGGCTAGTGGACACGCGCTTGACAGAAGCGATCTGGGGCATATCTTTGATTTCATGGCACACTTAGCAAATTATATCTATAAGGCCCACTGGGGCGGACAGGTGCTTTGAAGCAGAGGCTCCTCTGCCCCATCAGTATCTCCACACATGGAAGGCGGGCAGCTCAGAGTGGCAGCAGCGGGCCCCAGGCCGGGCTGCATACGGGGGTCACCAGGGGATCTTTAAGAAATACTGATGCCTTTGCTGTTCACCTGAAACTAACACAACACTGTAAATCAACTCTACTTCAATAAAAAAAATTAAAAAAAATTAATTAAGAAAATGATGCCTGATGTAATTGGGATGGTTGTGACGTCACTGGCTGTGGCCTGGGCATCTGGGTGTTTGTAAAGCTCCACAGGCGATTCTCACCGGCTGCCGAGGTTGAGACCTTCTGGAGCAGTGGTGCTCAAGCTTGAGTGGGCTGAGAGCCCCGCGGGAGGGCTTTTAAAATACAGATTCTGGATCGCAGCCCAGAGTTTCCGAATCTGCCTGGAGTGGGTCCTTGGAGTTTACATTCAGGTAAGTGTCCAAGGGACGCTGATGTTGCTGGTCTGGGGACCGCACTTCCAGGGAGTAAACCACGTAAGCAGAGTGTGAACTGCTTTTCTCGTGCGGTCCTACTGGTTATGTAATGTGGTTACAGTTACATGATGCGTGAAGTTAGCACGTCAGTTCTGCCAGGAGGCAGCTGAGTGAATGAAGCAGATCAAGGCAGCCTCGGACAGTAGTTAACTTATCGTGGGTGCAGTATACGCCAGTCACGTGATCTCTGCAGGTTCGTCTACACCACACTGTGGCTGTGTGTTGGGTGGCATGGGCCCCGTTTTGCAGACGAGAACACTGAGGTGCAGACGTGTTAGTAGTTGCTCTAGCACACACAGCTGGGGAGGGGAAAAGCTGGGATCCACTCAGGCCTGCCTGATTCTGAAAGTTTTTACCCTCTCGCTGTATTGCCTCCGCAAGAATGAGAAAGTTACTGCGGGCATCCAGGGAAGCAAAGCGGCATTGTTGTGAAGTGAATTTCCAGGGGTCAGGCTAGTTGAGGCAGGTCGCATCTGTCACTGCTGACTGGGGAGCCCATCCTGGGGGTGTGAGTCCCATCCCGCCCCTCCCCGGCTCCTGCACTGCGGGGAAGACTGCCCGAGATGCTGAATGGCAGTGGGACAGAAGCTGCTTCTCTGTGGCAGACGTTGGGGGCAGTACCTCCGTGTCCATGGGCAGTTCTTGTCCAAACTGCACTGTCTTGGCAGCTTCTATAACCACGGCTTCGTCGCGATAGGCAGGGATCATGTTGTACTTGAAACTCAGCTCATCTATAGGCAAGTTGTACTTCCGAGCGTGGTTCTGAAGGGTGCCTGCAGACAGGAAAACCAGAAAGCTGCTGCCCCGACTTGCCTCATCCAGGCTGCTCTAGTGTTACAGCCCTGCCTCTCCATCCAGAAGACCCGCTGTCAACATCTTACTCTGAACAGATTGGGGGGGGGCGGTGGGGCCAGGGCATGTGTGAATTTTGGTCCTGCCTGGGAAGAGAGGGAAGGCCCAGTGGGAGGTGCACCTCTCTGCCAGTGAGGGGGCTTCAGAGCACAGGCTCCCCAACTTTAGCATCTTGCTTAGCTTGTCTTTCTTGTGTGGGCTGTTTATTAGGGACTCAGGATGAGATAGATGAAGGACTGACCTAATTAGCATCTGTTAGCCCAGGGGCCCTGGCCCCCTCTGGGGCTCCCTCGCCAGAATCCCTGAGGGCCACTGGAGGGGCATCAGCAGTCATTTTTAGAGGGAAGGAGGCTGCTCAGAGTTGGGGCCAGAGCAGGCGGAGAGCGGGTGGTGCCCTGGAGCTCGGGCCCCCTGGGGAGTCAGGGCACGCCGTGCGTGCTCACAGGGCTTGCCCTCAGAGCCTGGAGGGCGCTGGGGGAACCCTGGCTATTTCTGCCATGCTTCACCCTGGCAACCGAGGAAGAGCAGGGCCTGACAGGACTGCCCTGTAATCAGTGCCCCCATGGCTAAGCCATTAGCAGCCATGCCATTTTCCCAGGTCCTAGAAGCCCAGTGTCACAAATGCTGTCTTTCCTAGGGGCTTTCTCTCGGGAATGCGTTGGTACCTGTTAGAAATCCTTGAGGGAAGAAGAAACCGGAGATCCAGAAGGACTTAGGCTGACCTCTTTTGAGCCACAACTAAAGGAGAAACATTACACCATAATGTACTTTTTTTTTCTGAGCTAGAGTTTGTCATTTATATCAAAGGCGTATTTTGGAGAGCCTCTCGGGAGGCAGAATCTCAACCAGCTCTGAGCTGGTCACCAGCCCCATTCTTACCCCCTGCCCTGTCCCCGCCTTCCTCAGCCACCAGGCTGACCATAAAGCAGAACCTGGTCATTACAGGGGTTAGAGCGCGGGAGCCAGCAGCAAGGTCACACCTGGCTGTCTGGACCCACGTCACGCTGGTTCTGTACCTCCCGGTGGGGTCCCATGAACTAGATCTGAAACTCCAAAGACGGCCCAGAATTAAAGTGGAATGTGGGGTAAGGGCCCAGGGCCAACTACACTGTAATCAGCATAAGACTTTCAAAGGGATGCTGTTCTGGAAGTTTCTGTCTCTTTGGGTTCAGACCATCCCTCCATGGTTGTATGTCAGTTGGCTAGGGCTTCCTGAGGATGCCCGGGCCACCCAGAACATCAGACCCCAAAGAAGTGACTTTTCTTACGTCCATAGACGCAGTCCTCAGAATGAGGTCTTTGACCCACGACCCGAGTGGCTTCAGGGAAGGGTAGGCTGTGCTGGACCACAGAGAGGGAACTTGGTTGTTGAGGAAACTGTTATACACCTTTTCCATTTCTTCAGACATCACCACAAACCCCGCGATGGCTTTGCTGAGCGTATCTAGAGACGTCTGAAAGGACAAAAGAGGACTGGTGTCCTTCACAGATGTGATTGCCGAGGGGGGGTGACACTTGTTCGGGGTGGCAGGTGTCGCCTTGGGCTGAGGGGCCTGCTTGCTGGCTTCCACCCTCTGCACGCCACCTGCTGGGCCAGACCCTCCAGTCTTTTCATGCTTTTTTTTTTTTCCCAACACTTGACCACAACGGTGTAAGGCCTGGGAGGAGGGGTGGTTCAGGCAGTTAATAGCAGGACCCAGTGCAGTGGAAAGAAGAGAAGGTGGAAAAATGTCCTCCAAACATTTCAAGAAATGCCGCTGTGCAGCTCTCCTCCAGGCCGAAGGAAGAATGGGCTTGACGGTTAGCGATCTGGGGACCATGGAAGGGAGGGGTGAGGGCGTGGAGACTACCTCACACCGTCAGCCAGCTCTGCTCAGGATGTGCTGCGGCCCAGGAGTTACAGCGGGAAGGAGAGGTTCTTAGATGACACCAGTCCTTCAGCTGACACCAGAGAGCTTCCTCGTGCTGGAAACACTTTCTTAAGACACGCCCTTTATCCTCTCCTCATCTCAACAAAAGACAGAGGCTGGCAGTGGTCCTGGGAGATACTGGACCAGCAGCCATGGGAAGCACAGGGTGATGTTTGCCGCCCAGCTGACAGTGAAGGCAGGGCATAGAGATTTGCGTGGCTCTCTTGGGTTCCAGCTTTGTGAGAACTACTGCCAAACCATATTAGGACAATATTATAGGAAGATATCAGAGACCAAATTTATGTTGATTAAAAAAAAAAGTCCCAGGTGCAGCCACTGTGGAAAACAGTATGGAGATTCCTCAAAAGACTAGGAACAGACTTACCATATGACCCAGGAATCCCACTCCTGGGCCTGTATCCAGTAAGAACCCTACTTCAGGATGACACCTGCAACCGAATGTTCACAGCAGCACTGTTTACAATAGCCAAGACATGGAAACAGCCTAAATGTCCATCAACAGATGACTGGATAGAGAAGATGTGGTATATTGATACAATGGAATACTATTCAGCCATAAAAACTGACAACATCATCTGCAGCAACATGGATGTCCCTGGAGAATGTCATTCTAAGTGAAGTAAGCCAGAAAGAGAAAGAAAAGTACCATATGAGATCGCTCCTATGTGGAATCCAAAATAAATAAATAAATAAATAAATACAGAACAGAAAGCAGACTCATAGACAGAATACAAACTTGTGGTTGCCAAGGGGGAGGGGAGTGGGAAGGGATAGACCAGGATTTCAAAATTTGTAAATACTGACAGGCATATACAGAATAGATAAATAAGATTGTACTGTATAGCACAGGGAAATATATACAAGATCTTGTGGTGGCTCGCAGCAAAAAAAATGTGACAATGAATATATGTATGTTCATGTATAACTGAAAAATTGTGCTCTTCACTGGAATTTGGCACAGCATTGTAAAATGACTATAACTCAATAAACAAACGTAAAAAAAAAAGTGCCAGGACCACGGGCAGATAGTTCTCGAGACAGGATGAAACAGGGCTAGTCACGCTTCCGTTCCTTTGTGGGTGCCGCCCACCTCTTTTCACAAGAGGCAGTGGTAGGAAAGAGTTTTAACTCGATATGCCCTTAGGAGCTGAGGGACCATTTGCAGCAGAGCTCAGGAAAGAGGCCCCCAGCTGGAGCCGGAGCAGCAGTCGACCTTAGATGCTGAAAAGCGGAGAAAGGCAGCAGAAGCCTTGTCTGAAATGCGTGGAGGACGCACGTCAGAGACGGAGAGACCAGGCCGCCAGGGCCTCCGAGGGCTGCTAAGCGCGCACAGAGGAGCGGCCACCACGCGCACGTCTCCAGCGGGAGCGGGAGCTCACTTAGGGAGCCGGGTGGCCGCGCCTCCCGCCGCCCGCCCTGCCTCCCAGCTCTGGACCCATCTGGAGGAGGGGGAGCTCAGCACGACGGCGGCCCTGCGGCCCCCGGGTGAGGTGGGGCAGAGCCGGGGCGGGGTAGGCCCGGGGGAGGGCCCTGCCATGGTTCCAGGGCCTCGCCGCCTGCTGCTCCCTGCCTACTGGGGGAGCCAGACTCATGGAGGAGCCAGACTCATGGAGGAGTGATCACAAAGCAGGGTGGTATGCTGTACACACATACAGTGACGGACACAGACCCCTGAAGGGTGGAGCGCTGAGAAGGGGCTCCTGTCGTCTGGTGGTGGAGGGCAGGGCTGCTGTTTTGGGAAGACTGGTGAGGAATTGACACTTGGACTTATCCATCTTTAAGTGGGTGAAAGGCCATGATGTGGAAGAGACAAGAGCCGAGCAGCATCCGTCCCCTCTTTGAACAACAGTACCCTCTTAGTTTCAGCTGGGCACAGAGCACCCAACACAGCGACCGCGTTTCCCAGCCACCCCTGCAGCTGGGGTGTTGCCCTGTGACCAAGTTTTGGCTAATGGGATACAAGAAAAAAAAAGATGGATGCAACTTCTGGATCACATCTTTCTTTGGAAACTGCTCTCCCTCGGCCCTCCCTTCCCCCTGTCCCAGTGGGTGGTAAAAGGGGACAGTTGGAACAGCCACCTTAGTCCCAGAAGTGGAAGCTACCCACTGAGGCTGGGAGAGCCAGCCCTCCGGCTGGGGTCCCTGGATGAGCTCACGGAGCAGGACTAACTGCTGCCCTAGACACGGCTAGACGCGGCTTCCCTCTGGGCTGCTCGATGAGACAGAAGTGGATTTCTGTCTTCTTTTGGCCACTGTACTTGGGGGACCTTTATCACAGCAGTGTGACCTACAGCGACTCATTCGGTGCAGAAGGTGATAAGCCCTGTGCTGGCTACCTGGCCTGCTGACAGCGGCATTTACCTAACTAGATGCCAGTCCCAAGGTGAGGACTTCACATACTCAGCTGACCCAGGGCCCCGCTGCCCCCACAGCCTGGGTCCTGCCAGCCAGCTGGGACGCTCGGAGACTGCTTTCCAAATGGGGCAGATGGTCCTTGACTTTGAAGGACCTACCCCAGCTGTCCCCCCTCGTCTTATCACTGAGCCTTGTTTCTGTGCGGGGTATTTGGTTCCCTGCTTGGCAGTAAGATTTTTCTTGTTAATGCTTAATATTTAGGCTCTAATAGTTTCCCTTATTAAAGCTATGCAAGAAGAAACCGGGAAGTTGCTTAGCCACCGTTAGAAAGTCAGGGCCACCCAGAAAGTATTCCTGAGCCTAAGGCAAAGGTCCAAACAGTTGTTCTCAAATTTGAGTTGCAGTGAAATCATCTGGGGGAGCTTATTTAAAACTCTCATTCCCAGGGATTCCTGGGAATGCTAACTCAGTGGGTCTGGAGTGGAGTCAGGGAGTCCACATTCGGACACGCAGCAGAGTGGATCCTAACGCAGCTGTTCTGTGACCCGCACTGTGAGAAACTCAGGTTTTCAGGGTCTTCATAAAGACTGTGTTATTAAATGCGAGCCAGACACCAGGCACAAGCATGGAACCTCTCTTAACTGCGTGCTTAGGTCCCTGGTCAAATTTCTAGGGAGTCAGTGGTAATTTCTGAGGGTGCACGTCAGGGTTATGAGGGGACTGGGGATCTGTCGTGTGCCGTGTTCACTACGCCGTGACTGGAGAGGGGAGCCCAGACCAGTCAGAGGAGGGTGAATTCCGCTTGAGACAAGCTGGGCTTGAAGAGCTGTCAGCACAGCCAGGTGGGGATGTTGGAGGGGTGGCAATGGAAAAAGGCACATTGTTACGTGATCTCTAAGGCTCTGCCAGCCAGCAGCAGTGGTGGCAGCGATCGCTCATACGTGTATCAGCTTCAGCAGGCTGTTGAACCGGTCCACTTCTTGTCCAAGGACAGTGGTCAGGGAGTTGAGGCGTCCTTGAGGATCCTTGATGAAAAGGCTCTCGGACGCACTCTCCATTTCCAGGGTTTCTGAAACACACACGGCTGATTTGTCAGATCAGTCATCACTGACTTCTGGCCTTATAACGTCGCTGCTGGAACGCACTTATCTTAACCTTCCTGAAAGCCACCTTCTCCTGTCCCTGGGCCTGGGCTGAATGGGGGTCAGGCCGTGCAGACTTCAGTGGCACGTGCTCGCAGGACAGGCAGCGACCTGGTCGACGAGGGATGTCCCTGAGACCAGAGGTGCCCGGGACCCTGAGTCTTCTCCGCCTCGTGTGTATGCGACGTCCTCAAGCCGCACTCTCCCCTCACACCTGCACTGCGTCTAGGAGAGCGGCGTTGGACTTTTCTGGACTTCGCCCCGTGAGCCTCTTTATCTGGCTGTTTATCTTTATCCTTTGTTATACCCTTTAAAATAAGCTGGTGAATGTAAATAACCGTTTCCCCGATTTCTGTGAGTTCTAGATAATGACTGAACCCACAAAGGGGGTTGTGGGAATCCTCGGTTTATAGCTGGTTGGTCAGAAGTACCGGTTACAACCTGGGACTTGTAACTGGCATCTGAAGTGGGGGCAGCCTTGTGGGACCTAAGCTGCGGGGTCTGTGCCAACTCTGGGTCGTCAGTGTCATCATTCAATTGTTTACCATCCAGTTGGTGTCCAGGGAGTTGGAGAATTGCTTAATGGGAGGGAAAAACCCATTTATTCGGTGTCAGTATTGTGAGGAGAGAGAGGAACACAGTTCACTATTACACTCAGTTTTTTATCCCCTACCTTAGCTTTCTTTTCCTATAATGACATCTCTTCCAACCATGAACGATAGATTAAGAAATCTAAGTATACAGTCACTCTAGGAAAAGTACGAAAGTGGATCTCTGTGGTTATTCAGGAAGATTCCTTAACTCACCAGAAAACAGGGTGAAATAATTTCGCCACTTCCCTTGAACAGAGGGAGAAAAGTGAAGTGGCTTCTAGGGCAGGGCTGTCCCACAGAATGTTTTACTGTTGGAATCGTTCTCTATCTGTGTTGTTCCATGTGGCAGCACTTGAAGGGCGGCTCGTGCAACTGAGGACATGAATTTTAAATTTTATTTAATTTAAATTTAAGTTTAAGCAGCCACATGTGGCTGGTGGCTACTGTCTTGGACAGCTCAGGTCTAGGGACATTAGGAAGCTCCGGAAAACGTCTGGTTAAAGTTTCATTGGGCTGGAAACTAACTTGCCCCTAGTGCTTCTGGAAGTGGAGATCTGGACACCTGCTTCTCACTCAGCTCTCTGAGTTTATTCCTCAAAGTCCCTCGATACACAGAGGCCAGCAGTTATTTACTACCTGGAACTCTGGTCTGGACAGAAGCAACGAGTTCTTGGACAATTTCATCATTGCTCTTTCCTGCTCCACCAGAAGATGACCGTGGCTGAACCTCCAGTATGGTGTTGATTAAAGTGCTGGTCTCTTTGTACTGTAATGGCGAGAAGAGACAGAACAGTGAAGACCCAAGTTCTCAAAAATAATTTTGCAGCACACATAGCTTATTACAGAAATAATGGCAGTGGTCAAAAACAAGGAAATTTTATTTTTCATACTGAAGACAGAGTTGGTAAAATGTGCTCAGTAGCTGTCAGTATCATATGTAAACATTTTTGGTTGAACAACAATGTGAAGATACTGAATGCCACTGAACTGTGTACTCAAAGATGGTTAAAATGATAAATTTTATGTTATATGTGTTTTCCCACAGTAAAAAATCAGTAAACAATTTTTGGCTAATTATTTAAAAGGCAGTTATGAAAGTGAAGAAATAATGACAATTCAGCTTTAGAACATACTTTAAATAACATTTTTCTCAATTAGAAAAGTACAATGGCTTATTATTGAAAATGTGGAAAACACAGAAAAGCATAAAGAAAAATTATCCATAATCTTGCTTTCTAGTGATACTTATAACCCTACTGCACCTGATGCCCTCGGACATCTTCTCTGTATATGTGCATGTAGTTTAAAAAATTAGCCCATAAAATGTATGTACTATTTGTTCTTTTTCAGTCTCATAAACATTTTCTCATATCACTCAAAAACCTCCGTGAGTCATGCTCTAAGTGTACAATACTTAGCGGTATGAACACACAGTAGTTAATAGTTTATTTACTTTTTGGACATGACTTTTGTTTTTTAGAACTCTGAATAGAATATCTGTATATGAATTTCCTCCACCATCATTTAACTTCTTTAAATGATACATTACCAAAGAAATAGTTTAAACCTGTGCATCACTATATTGACCTCTAACAGCACTGTATCATTTATACGCCCGTCTGTGTGTTTCTGGTTTAATTGGTAAAAAAATAGCTTTTCATCGTTTGCACTTCTTTGAGGATTATTAGAGTCAAACATTAAAAAGAAAAGTTTGTTGGCTGTCTGTATTATGTCTATAAATTATCTATAAATTTTGTACATTTTTGATTTTTTAATGTTTTTTATTGATTTATAAGATAATTCTATAAGGATAATTAACTTTTTTTCTAGTGGTAAAATACACATATCATAAAATTTGCTATCTTAACTCTTTTTTAAGTGTACAATTCAGTGGTATTAAATACATTAATAATGTTGTGCAACCGTCACAACCATCCGTCTCTGTAATTCTTTTCCTCTTGTAAGACTGAAACTCTGTACTCATTCAACAATAACCCCTCACTCTCTCCTCTCTCCAGCCCCAGGCAAGCACCACTCTACTTTCTGTCGCCAAGATTCTAACGGCTCTAAATACCTCATGTAAGTGGAATTGTACAGTATTTTTTTTTTTTTACGTGACTGGATTATTTCACTTAGTGCCCTGTCCTCAAAATGTATTCATGTTGTAGCCTGTTACAGAATTTCCTTCCTTTTAAAGGCTGAATAATATTCCACTGTATGTATACACTGTCCTTTGCTTATCCATTCATCTGTTGATGGACACTTGGGTTGCTTCCATGGTTTAGCTATTGTCAGCAGTGCTGCTGTGAACATGGGTGTGCAAATAACTGTGTGTGTGTCCCTACTTTCGATTCTTTTGCATATAAATCCAGAGTGGAATTGCTAGATCATACAGTAAGTCTATTTAAAATTTTTTTGAGGAATTACCATGCTGTTTTCCATAATGGCTGTACCATTTTACACTCCCATCAACAGGGCACAAGGGTTCCAGTTTCTCCACATCCTTACCAACACTTGTTGATCTCTGTTACTTTGATAGTAGCCGTCCTAGTGGGTGTGACGTGGTGTCTCACACACAGTAGACAGGATCTGCATTTCCCTAAAGGGTAGTGGTACTGAGCATCTCTTCATGTACTATTGGCCATTTATGTATCTTCTTTGGAAGAATGTATATTGAAGTCCTTTGCCCATTTTTGAACTGCTTTTGTTCTTTGGCTGTTGAGTTTTGGGAGTTCTCTTCATTCTGGACACCAATCTCTTATCAAGTATGTCATTTAGAATATTTTCTCCCATTTTGTGGGTTGTCCTTTTACTCTGTTGATAGTATCTTTTGCTGCACAAAATTTAAACATTTTCATGAAGTCCAGTTTGTCTGTTTTTTCTCTTGTTATTTCTGCCTTTGGTGTCATATCCAAGAAATCATTGCCAAATCTAGTGTCATGAAGCTTTTGTCCTATGTTTTCTTCTAAGAGTTTTATATTTTTAGGTCATATATTAAGGTCTTTGATCCATTTGGAGTTAATTTTTGTATGTGGGGTTAAGTAAGGGTCCAACTTCATTCTTTTGTATGTGGATACCCAGGCACCATTTGTGGACAAGACTGTCTTTTCCCATTGAATGGTCTTGGCACCCCTGTCAAAAATCATCTGACCATATATGTGAGGCTTTATTTCTGAACTCTCTGTTCTACTCTGCTGATCTGTATGTCTGTCTTCATGCAGTGCCAACACTGTTTTGATTACTATAGCTTTACTGATTTCTAAGTTTATCCCATTGTAGTCGGAGAAGGTAATTTGTATGTTACTCATCTTTTAAACTTTAATTGATGATTAATTTGGGGTCTGATATATGGTTTAACTTGGAAAATTCCCCATATGTGGATGGTTAACTTTGTCTTTTCCTGTTTTGTTGTTGTTTGTTTCAAAAATGTTTCACTTTGTCATTTGTTCTTAAAATTTTCTTATGACTTTTTTGATGTAGTCACACCTGTTGGCTCTTTCTTACGTGATTTATTTTTCAAATGCTTTTCATGCTTAGAAATTTCCATTCCAAGGTCAGTTAAATAGTCTCAATTTTTCTAGGTTTTTCTTTTATTCAGAAACATGGTATCTTCTCATGTATATTTGTTGAAACTTCTTAGAGGTTTTTCTTTATACCAGTCACAACACTCATCATCCACTTACTTGAGAAAAGAGTTCAGAACCTGGGATTTTAGATCTTGATTGTAAAAATTATATTTTACATCATAGACATTCTTTCAAACATGACTTTGGACATAGTCATTAGGTCCTAAACACATATGCAAAGCTTTTTTACTAAATGCCATGGTTAAATAGTTTGGTGTCCTTGCTCACTGCCTGTCATTTAATATTATGACTTTTCCATTTTAGTTCTTGACTTCTTAGTTGGATGAAAGTCTTGAAACACTTAGTGTGGCCAGCCTGGTAATACTGCCTATGGTAGTAACTGAGGTGGAGACTTGCAGTTGCCCCTTTAGGGCAGGCAAAGACTGCACTTCTTGCATCCTTGCAGACGGGTGGGCCATGTGACTGTTCTGGCCAATGAAATGTGTTCACAGAACTAGTGAGGTGACTACTGACGTATCAGGCTCAGACACACAATATAAACATGTATTTTACATTGAAAGGTCACGTACCTGGAAAACGAGATTGGCATTTTCATGCATTCCAAATATTTCCGGGTCATCTATCAAAGGCAGGTTTTCAATGTAGTCTTTAAACTCTTGCAGGCTGTCAGCCACGGGGGCAAAATAGATGCCTGTTAAGGAAAACACAGAAGGCAGTTCTGTCTTAGCTTTTGAGTCCCGCCAAGTTTGGTACTTCTCTGCCTGTTTAGACGGTGGCTATAATCAGCTGCCTCACATAGAAAAGGGGATGGTTTTCCCCAAGCCTCTCGCTTTCATTTCTGTGCCTACTTTCTTTCCTTGAGGCCTTTAGCATCTGATTAGTGTCCTAACCTTTCGGGGGTGTTTCCTCGAGCACATTTCGAGATTCGGAGAATCCAGGGATGTGCTGCTGAAAAGAGTTCCTGGTTAAGGGCCCCGAATTTATAGAACTTGGAAAACACATTTAGACGGAATACAGCCCATTTTAGAACAGAAATAATTCAAAATGGTTATTGCACAATTGGTATCTTTGTACTCTTAGAACCAAACCAGCTTTGAAGGTGGCGCAGGGCCTGGGCTGTGAGGACGCACAGGGCTCCTGGATGTACAGCTGTCAACAACTTCTTGGAAAAAGTCTTTCCCGTAATGTTGAAAAGTCACTCACCTGATTCAGAATATTTATAATTCTCTTGTAACGTTTCAGGAGAAAAAAATCTTTTCAGGACCGTGCGGAGGCATCTTTGATCCCACGTGTCCGTGACTCTGCCTCCATATGTAATTTCACCTGCGAAGGAGTTTGCATTTAAAAACGTATCATTGTTTGTTTTTAATTGACATGCATACCCACATTCTAATAGCTTTATTTATATACACATGTATTTGGTACTGACAGTGGAAGCAGCACGTTTGAGGTTCCTTCCACTGCACCCCCCACCCAAAGATAGTAAAAGTCAATTTTTAAAAAGCAGGAAAAAATCTAGTATGTGTGCTCTACCCTAATTATTTTGCTTTTCCCAAATAACTGAAACTGAAGCCACTGAGCTCTATTTCCATTTTTCTTCCTTCTTCCTGTTTTTTTTTTTTGCTTCAAAAATATTGGTTTTGTGTCTTATCCCATCACTGACTGTGTTCTAAAACACACGTCCTTGCCATGAAGCGCTGCGTCTTTTGCGGGCCAGAGAGCTAAATGGAAACAAAACACAACACGGCATTCAAACTCCATACGTACCCTATAAATGACTGATACTAAGCGAAGGAGGAAAGATAGCTCCACGGTGAAAGACACAGGTCGCCTCACAGAAAATACGTTATGGGGAATTAACATTTATTGATGTGTCCCATCTCTCTTTCCACAGAGAACTTGTGTTCCATTGTCACCCCAAAATCACAAGTAGGAACGATTGTCTTGCTGATCTTACTCCTTGGAAAAATTCTACACCCATTGCTACCACTCGTTCGTTCTTCACCTCTGTAGTGCGCGCAGAAGGATTCTGCCTGTGACACCGAGATGCTCCACTTCTGCACCCTTTAACTGTTCATCCATTCTCATCTCCATCTTTTCCACTATGTCAAGAAGATCTTCTCCCCTTCCTTGTCTTTCAAGCTGAGATGTTTGGTTGAGAGGAGGTTATTTGTGTTTGAAACCTCAATAATTGACTTCTTCCAAGATAGCAGTGTCCTGACCGGTGTCTGTCTTCCCTCCTGCTCCTTCTCAATTCCCATCGCATACACTTCTGTCTTGGCAGCTGTCACATCACAATATAATTTACCGTCTCCACCCCCTGAGCCTTTGGTAGGCAGGGACCATGTCATCTTGTATTTCCAGCATTTTTTTCTATTTATTTATTTATTTTTAAACATTTTTTTATTGAGTTATAGTCCAGCATTTATACAGTAAAACAAATCAATATTTTCTGCATTCATCCTTAAGTGATTGCCTCAAACCCCACCACTGGCCAGTGTTACTGCCTGGATAAGGCGTTGCCTTTTTACTCCCATTGTTTGCTTTTTAAACATTTTTAATGAGCTATAACTTAAAAATCATAAAAGTCACGTAAAATGTACATGTGTGATTAAATAGTTTTTAGTAAATTTACAAAGTTGTGTAACGGTCATCATGATCTAACTTTAGGACATTTCTATCATTTCTCTCCCACCCCCCAAAACCTTGTGCCTGTTTGCAGTCACTGCCCATTTCTGTCCCCAGCCACTTGCAGCCACTAAGCTACCTTCAGTCTGTACATTTGTCTTCTCTGGAAGTTTCATATAAACGAAATCATACAACATGTGGTATTCGTGTCTGGCTTCGTTTTCTTAGCATAACGTTTTTGAGGTTCATCCACACTGTCGAGTGTATCAGAGCTGTATTCCTTATGGTGGAACCGTATTACATCGTATGGGTGCACCTCATTTTATGTATCCATATACCAGTTGCTAGACATTCAGGTTGTTTCCACTTCTGGGCTATTATGAATAATACTGTTAAGAATATTTACATACAAGTTTTGGTATGGACATGTGTTTTCTTGTCCCCTGGTATATTCATGGGAGTGGAATGGAATTGCTGGGTCAGATGGTAAGTCTATTTATAACATTTTCCAAAGCAGAGGCATTTTTACATCAGCACAGATTCTGGAGGCTGGACTGCCTGGGTTTAAATCTTGGCTCCACCCTTGTAAACCGTGCGCTTCGGTTTCCTCGTGTAAAATCAGGGACATAACAGTCCTCCCCTGACAGGGCTGCTGTGAGGGTCAAACCTGTTAATTCACGGGACGTGCTTAAAACAGCACTCGGCACGTGGCAAGAGCTAAGGGTTTGCTGCTATTATTTGGGAGAACATCTACCCCATTTCCTATAGGCAAATAGTCTCATGATATTCTTATCATGGTCTCGTATTCTCAAAGGGAATCTCAGAAGTCCTCGCCACCATCACCACCTTGGTGACCATCAGGACACCACCCTGGAACAAGCCAGGTGGGTGCAAGCCGACGGCCGTGTGGTGCGCGGCCGGATGCCCGGCCCTGTGGGCGTACTGACCGGTGATGTAAGTCAGCGCGTCCCAGGGGATCTTTCCTTCGTGACAGTACAGGTTGAGGTTCAGTAAAGCACATTCTCTGTCGCTGTCGTTAAACTCATAGCAGATATTCCAACCAAGAGGGCCAAACTTCTTTCTCTCCTAGAATAGAAAATGAAAATGGTCTTACAATTTGATAAAAATTAATTCTGTGTAAAGTATTGGAAACTGAAAGGCTTCTGTTCAGGTTGGGC
Source organism: Vicugna pacos (assembly GCF_048564905.1). Classification (NCBI taxonomy): domain Eukaryota; kingdom Metazoa; phylum Chordata; class Mammalia; order Artiodactyla; family Camelidae; genus Vicugna; species Vicugna pacos. Next base: position 13,491,030 of record NC_133014.1, read on the forward strand.
CCCCCCATCCTGCAAGATCGGCTAAAATCCTTGCAGTTCAACCTGAGCCAGGCGTTCAGCAAACAGGGCGGGCGCCGCTTCCGCCGGCACTGGCCCCTCTCCAGTTTCCCAAAAGGGAGTCTGATATTACTGGACGTGTGACAGGGTGACAGACCTGTTGAAAGAACCACTGTTCTTTACAGTAAAATAATCAACACTCCTGAAACCTGACCGCAGGCAGGGGAGGGAGTGGGACCACCGGTTTCAGAAGCAGAGTCTGAAGGGGAAGCCGCTTTTGTGAGCCCAGCACCGCTGAGGAGGTCAGGGCTGTGCTCTCGAATCTGCCCTTCTGCACTCATCCGGCGGTGGTGCCCCTCAGGTCAGGGCAGAGCCGGCGGGCAGAGCTGGGAGACCCCGAGGCAAGGGGCGGACAGAGATCAGGGACTGACTGAGACAACTTGGGTTCAGACAGAACAGGGCCCTCAGCGTTTCACAAGGCCATCTGTAAGTTTTCATTTAATTCTTACTTTTTATTGACTGATTTTTAAAAACATAATACGCTTCTTCTTAATTCTGTTAAAAAGCAAATGGAGTGTACCTGAATGATTGCATGAAAGAAACAAATGCCGAATATTATTTGTCTCCATTTTCTTCCAAGGATATTTTCTTCGAAAAATGAAGGTGTCATTTCAGTAAATGCTCGTCTGATATTTGCGCGTAAACCTTTCGGAGGCTCGTTGGTTACCTGGGTTTAGACACACACGTGGCAGAGAGGGTGGCTGTGCAGGCTTGCGAGGCCTCGCCTGCGCTCTGCTGGATGGCACGGGGCAGGCGGGGAGGAGGCAGCCCGGGTCCTGGTGGGCACTCATACGCAGAGGCTCCCCATACACTGGAAACTTCCAGCAGCCATACTACTTGCAGGCCTGTCTGTCTCTCAGATGCTGGAACATTCTCTTAACTGTGGATGGGGTTCTGTCTCATCCCTCTGCACGCTTGACGTTCTCTTGCAGAGGGCAAGGGGGATGCGTGCTAAACGGCCAGCAGCACTGGGGCCCGCGGGGGTGGGTAGGGGAATGGGGGATCGGCTCCCTCTCGCTCTCGGGTGAAGGGACGCTGCCTCCCACCTCCCCACCTCGGCCGCCCGGGCTGACTCAGGCCTGCACAGGCCCGGGCTCCCGGGACCCACTCGGTGAGTGCCCCGAGGCTGGTCACTTCCCACAGTTCCCACCAGGTGTGTACGGTACCTTGACAGAGTTTTGAAGAACTGTGACAGGGAACGCATTGCTAGGCATGGAACTTAAAAAGAGTCGAAAGGTGTCCTTGATAACAACATCTGTTTCAAACAAAGACAAAAAAGGAAAATGCTCAATTCTTAGTAACACTTTTCTGTAAGAAATAATTATTACAGGATGGTGAAAAAATAGGCTGTAAGTTCTGTTCAAAGACTGCTTGTCTGTTTTAAGTGTTTTGTGTTGTGGAATGTTCTAAAACGGAGATGGGGGAGTCTTTACAGAAGCTCTCCACGCAGGCGAGCTTGGCAGGCTCGGTGCGTTTGAGGAGAGAGATCAGGAGCGTGTTAACTTTCTCGTTAGGGACGTTAAGGACCGTCCCCCGGGACTGTGAAACGTCTCACTGCAAAAGGAGGACAGTTAGTGTGTTTATGCTCACCGAGTGGCGTTAGTTGTTTTGTTTGTCTTGTTTTTTTAGCCACTCAGTTTAAGGCAAATTGCATGAAAATGCCAGAGAGAAAAGGGACTCCCTTGTGCAGGGAAGTTGCTGAGGGAACTCAGGGGACAGGGACACGGAGAGACTGCATGCGTGGCATCAAGAAGTTAAGTCAGGTCGCTTCCTTCTAAGCTGTGGACTGAAAACCCAGGAAGGAACAAGCTCCACCCTGGGTTCAGGAGAGCAGAGCAAAGGTGGAGGAACCACTGTTCCCGCCGCAGGAAGGCACAGGCCTCACCCGAAGGGGCCTTTCTCCGCACCACGCTCTCCTCCACTCCTCAGCTTGCTCCCTTCCTCGGCCCTGAGCACCAGCTGCTCCTCCTCCCTGGTGCGCCCTCCGCTTAGCCTCCCTCACTTTCTTCATTTCTGGATCAAACGTCACCTTCTCAAAGAGGTCTACCCAGACCACGCCGCTTAAAACCGCCGTCCACCCTTCCTCCTCAGCCCCGTTCCATCCCAGCTTTTCTGATCCTCCATACCCTCCTTCTAACTTTTGCCAAAGCCACCGATCACATTCTGTCATATTGTATACATCATTTATTTGTTCTGTGGCTTGTCTGTCTCTCCTCACTAGCATGTCAGCTCTACAAGGGCACGTGTCTGTGGTTGTTTTGTTCACCAACACACACGCCCTAAGCATCTGGAACAGTGCACGGTGTCCAGTAGGTTCTCAAATATTTAGTCAATGAATGACTGAAGCTTAAAGCTGAATTTATGCTTCTTGGCTTGGTCATCTGAATTCACGTTAAATAGCCAAAATTAAAGTTAATTCTAGTGCAGTTCTACAGTGACACTAAAGTGGCTTGTATGGTAAAAAAAACAATTGGGCACAGAAGTCAGACATCATCTAAGTCTTAGGGCTAATGATTTCATTAACCAAAAAAAAAAAAAAAACCCAAAAAACCCAAAGAGTGAAAAAGACCAGGTTTAGAGAAGCATTTTTAAAAACACTTTTCCCCTTATAATCACAGAAGCATCAAGAATCTTGTTTCGTAGACATCACAGAAGTTTAGAGCTGGAATGGAATCTTAGCAATCACCTTAGTGTGGAACTTCTACCAAGGACACTCTGTAGTCATTTTATTGCTGGGGAACTGAGGCCCAGGGAAGCGGCGTGATGTGGACAAGTCAGGAAGTGGTGGGGGCTGAACCTGACTCAGGTCTTAGAATTTCAAGTCCAGAAGTTTTATTTTTCCTTCTTTTCTCTTTTTTTCTTTTGTTCATTTTCTCTCTTCAGCTTATTACCTGACTGTGTTTTATTTTTTTTCTGGTTCAAGTTAAACATTAGAACTCAAAGGGTTAAGTCAATAAACGATGGTGACAAGGGCCAGAGAGGATTTTCCTACCCACTTAAGCACCTGAAGCCCAGCCACTGCGGCTGGCTCCCACAGCCCGCGCAGCCTCCCTGCAGAGCCAGCCTACGCGCTTGCCAAGGTCCCCCGTGAAGCTGAAGGATGCGTGCGCACGCGGGGGGCCCACACAGCACCACTGCTGCGAACAGCTTCTTGGCTGCCGTCCTGGCGTCTTTTTCCTTAATCACAATCCTAATCATCAGGGAACCCTGCGCAGTGGTAAAGACCTGCTTGTTATTTTTTCTTGAATTATTGGAATGGAAATAAGCCAGAGGCCCAGCAGGAAGAGGGCCGTCTCTTAACTGCACTGCAGAGAGTGGAAAGCATAGAGATTCTGGATGGGAGACGCCAATGACTCCTTATCCCTGATGGAAGCAGCCGGCAGCAGGCAGGGCCCGGGGGCACCAGGGAGTGAGGGGCCTTGGCGGGAAGGCCGCTAAGCCCCGCTTGTGGCTTGGTAAACGGTGCAGGCTGGCCCCTCTGTACAGGAGCAGCTCCTCACCTTGCTGGGCGGCAATGAGGAAAGTCATTTGCAAGACCTTGTGTGTCACCTTCCCAGGACGCCTTCTGTGGGCAGGGCACAAAGGAAGACCCCAGAGAAAGGGCCCTGGCTGTCGCAGGCTGCTGGTTCTCCTCCATGGCCTCCTGGGAGAGTGGTCAATATACAGTCCCTAAGGCTTCAATTATTTTTACACTAAACCTATAAAAATGAGTCGATTCCAACGCCACTTCCTCTCTCTTTGCTCCACTCTGCTTTCTACAGCGGGAAAGACAGTGGTGATATCATAGTTAGTGATGGCAACCATGGCTAATGCCGGGCACATCCGTGGGGGGTGTGTGGCTCTGGGGCACGTGTGAAGGTTAATTGTCATGTGGGTGACAGAGGCTTAAAAAGTGGTAAAACACTAAGAGAACTGGTGCTAATTTAAACTCTTTCCCTTAACTTCTCTCACTTTGTAGTGAAAGATTTAACTTCCTTTTGTTTTGTCCTTAGTCCATTTTTTATTGCTTTTTTATCATGCCTAGATGAAAGTCATTTTGAATTCAAATAGCCTCCCATAGAAGGAAGCATGAAACAGCAGGGATCCAGTGGCTCACACCCTCAATTTGGAGCCTGAAGATCTTTATTTGAGTCTGGGTTCTGTAACTTAACTAAACCCCTCTAGAGCTCAAATTTCTCCTTTTTAATAAATAGGGAAATATAGTTCCTACAATAAAGAATTATTATAAGGGTTGGATTCAACAAGAAAGGCCACATAAAAATGGTATTCTTATATAGATGCTGTATGCTCCACATACTTGGATCTGTGAAGGTTTTAATGAGCTCTTCCATCGCCAACATCCAAGAGACAGCAAGATGGCAGTTTTGAAGAAATACCCAGTTTCCTGATTTCATTGCATCTTTGATCATTTTTTCAGCAATGGGTCCTTGCCCTTGCCCCAGTGAGATCGACTGCACCCTGAATTGAACAACCACAACAACAACAAAATGGTGTTTCTATTATTTTTAAGCAACATAACTATTAAGAAATGTAAATATAGTAGACTCTTGCCTAGAACACGCACACATTTCAAATCCTCATTCTGATAGACGTGCAAGTAGTTTTCTTATTTTCTTGTTTAAAAAAATTTTTTTTACTATAACACATAGATAGAAAAGTGCAAAAAACAAATACACAGTTCTGTGAATTATCGCAAATGAACATCTGTGGTTGAGAAGAGAAACTGCCGACACTCCAGAGGCATCTCCCTGTGCCCCTTTCTGCTTCAGTCAGTTTCCCCTTCCTCCTTCCCAAAGGCACCCATTGTCTTGACTTCCAACACTATAGACTGGTTTTTAAAACCTTTTGAAAACACTGAAGTCTAACATATATACAAAAGAACACAGATCATTAGTGTATGGCTTGATGAGTTCTCCCAGAGTGAATGGACATGTGGACCACCACCCAGGACAAAAAAGATGAAAAAGAAAACATTACTGGCAGCTTCCCAGTCCGTATCCTTCCTTATTCTCAAAGGCAGCAACTATTTTGAATCCTAACACCATAGATTAATTTTTGCTTGTTTTTGAATTTATAGCTGTGAAATCATACATATATGTGAATCAAATATATATATATATATTTGTATTTGGTGTATTTCAGTTAAGTCAGTGTTACTTTTACAGGTTGATTCATATTATTGTGTGTCATTGTCATTCGTTCATTTTCACTGCTGTAAAATACTCTACTGTGTGCTTACACCACAGTTCACTCATCCCATCTGCCCTTGATGGACATTGGACTGTTTCTGGTCTTAGCTATTACAGACAGTGCTGCAAGAGGCATTCTCGTAGCTGTCCTTTTGGTATAGGTGGGTGTTCCATTTGGTTGTGTAGATTCCTGGGGGTGGAACTGCTGTTTGACAGAGTATGTTTAACTTCTTTTTTTTACAATATCAAAGTGTTTTTCAAAGAGATGCCACCATTCCACACTTGCACTTGTTTTTTCATACCCTTGCAAACACCTGGTAGGAGATACAGTGAGATACAGTGGTATCTCACTGAGGTTTTAAATTGTTTCCCCTTTTCATAGGTTTATGTACTGGTCATTTGTCTACTTATTTAACAAGTTTCTCGCTCCCACTTGCAGTATGAATGTTTCTGTCGCTCCCTCTCTCTGCCTCCTTTTTGCTGATTTGATGAGTAAGAAGCGACATCTTCTTAGGGTTTTAATTTGTCGTCCCCTAATTATTAGTGGGTTGGGCAGCTTTTCATGTGCTTATCGGGCATTTAGATTTCCTTTTCTGAGAATTTCTTGTTCACATTTCTGGGTCTTTGTTCCTATTGGATTATTTTCTTTTTCTTATTAATTCACAGGTGCTCTTAAAAGTTCTGCTTACTAATTCTTTGTTAGGACTTCAGACCCAGAGGTAGATATATAGGACCATTTGATGGTTAATTTTATGTGTCAACGTGACTGGGTCACATGGTGCCCAGACATTATTCTGAGTGAGTCTGTGAGGGTGTTTCTGGGTGAGATTAGTATTTGCATCTGTAGACTGAGTAAAGCAGACTGTCCTCCTTACTGTGGAGGGGCCTCATCCGATCAGGTGAAGACCTGAACAGAACAAAAAGGCTGAGTACGAGGGAACTCCTGCCTGAGTGAGCTGGGACATTTGGTCTTTTCTGGCCTTTGGATTCAGATGAAAACACTGGCTTTGCTTGGGTCTTGAGCCCGCTGGCTTTCAGATTGGAACTTGGACCATCATTACTCTTGGTTTTCAGGCCTTTGGGCTTGGACCGGAACTACACATCAGCTCTTCCGGGTTTCTGTCTTGCTGACTGCAAGATTTTGGGACTTATCAGCCTCCATAATCATGTAGGCCAATTTCTTATTTTACATACATAATATATACACACATAAATAGGATAAAATATATGTAGGGTATTGTATACACATTGCATATATCTCTATCTATACATCCATCCATCCATCCATCTGTATTATCTATCTGTCTGTCTGTCTATCTATCATTGGTCCTGTTTCTCTGGAGAAGCCTGACTAATATATATTATGAACGTCAAAGAACAGATGGCCTCCATTATTTCGTAATCCCCAGTCCAGGGAACAGGCCAGACCAGCCACTCCACGCAAGGGCCCGTCAGAGCTGGGGATTACCTCCTAGATACGAGACCCCTCCTCCTCCCTGTCACCCGGTGGCCTCATGCACCTTCTCACCCATCAGGACACCACCTTGGGGAGGGTTAGGGAAAGAAGAGAAGTCAGGAAGACTCAGCTTTCATGAGAATGAAGCCAAGTCAGCTTACCCTAGAGACACTTAAACCAGAAGAAAATATAATAATGTAAATTCACAAATTTAAACTTCCTCCTCCCCCTGTTAGCCAGCAGAGCAGAGGCTCAGGAGAAAGATGACATTTAATAATACAACATAAAGAGCTGTGGAATTTTTTGCACATTTGCGCTGAGGAGTAAACGACAGTCCTTTAACAGTTACATTAAAATAATGTCTTAAGTAACAAATGTTTTAATCACTATTCTATCAGATTATTAACTTTAACATTTTAAACAGTCTCCCCTTTGCTCAAATGAAGTTTACATCTGCTTTTATGATTTTTAACACCATTTTAACAACCCGCAGAGCTAACTAAATAGTATCTTAAATTAAGATTAAAGTATCTTAATCTATTTTGGAAGGGATTCCTGAGTTAGGAATTCACACTCCACAGAGGGTAGGAAAAAAAGGGAAATTTTAACAAGGAGATGTTCATGTGAATTGTTAAAACTGCACAGTGTGAGCTTACCGTCCTGAATACCCGCTGTCCCGGGCAAACCTCTGAAATGCGCCCATGGGGTCCGAGCCTGTGCTCAGGATAAACACCAGGGGAGTGCTGTACGACATGTCCTGGTACAGAGTGGGCAGGTCCACGGGTGGAGTCTCTATAAAGCATTTCCCAAGATTTTCTATTACAAAGTCTGTAAGAGCGAAAACCACCTGAAAGGTGAAAGGAAAAACATTTAAAAAAAATTGCATGTGGATCCCCTGTACTTGTATCCTGTCTCTCCCCTTCAGCGTCCCCGAGGGCAGTGCACTGGCCTCCTGCATGCGTTCCCTCTTGATTAGATCTGCCTTAGAAGGAGTGCTAGAAGAAAGTCTTCAAGCTGAAACGAATGGATGCTAATTAGTAACATGAAAACATACAGAAATATAAAATATACGGGTTAAAGGTAAGCATATAGTCAAAATCAGAATGACACAGAACTACGGTTTTGTGCTAATCACTTAGTTCTAGTAAAAGGTTAAATGATAAAAGTATTAAAAACAGCTATAGCTAAAATAATTTGTTAATGGGTGCACTATATAAAAAATAAGCTATGACATCAAAAATACAGTGTGTGCGGAGAGACAGGGTAAAAGTTCCTGTGTACAAAGTTAAGTTATCAGCTTAAAATAGACTGTTATATCTACAAAATGTCTCATATAGGCCTCATGTAACCATAAAGCAAAAACTTAACAGTAGATTCACAAAAGGTAAAGGTAATAAATCAAAACATACACTATGGAAGATCATCAACTCAAAAAGGAAGACAGCAAGAGAGGAAGAAAGGAGCAAGGGAACTGTAAAACCACCAGGAAACAGCTAGTAAGGCGGCACTGGTAAGTCCTTACCTAACAGTAATTACTCTAAATGGAAATGGATTAAATTCTCCAATCAAAAGGCATAGAGTGGTTCACTGGATAAAACAAGAAACAAGGCCTATGGTATGGTGCTCACAAGAGACTTAGTTCAGCTTCAAGGACACATACAGGCTCGAAGTAAAGGAATGGAAAAAGATATTTCATACAAATGGAAACAAAAAGAGAGCAGAGGTAGCTATCCATGTATCAGACAAAGTAGATTTTAAGCAAAAAATTCTAACAAGGGACAAAGAAGGTCATTATATAATAACAAAGGGGTCAATTCATCAGGAGGATGTAACAGTTATAAATATATATGATCAGAGCACCTAAATTCCGAAGTGCACATAGAACATCCTGAAGGACAGATCACAAGTTAGGTCACAAAACAGGTCTTAGCAAATATAAGAAGAATGAAGTCATACCAAGTATGTTCGCCAACCACATGAAACTAGAAACCAGTAACAAGCAGAAAGCTGCAAAGTGCACAGGTACGTGCAGGTGTATTAAAGGCCACCGCCGAGTGGGAGAACGTCTTTTTTCAAATCATGCATCTGTTAAGGAGCTTGTATCTAAAATACGTAAAACGGTCTCAACTCCGTAAGAAACAGACAATTTTAATAAATGGCAAAGGATCTGAATAGACAGTTCTACAAATAGCGAATAAGCACAAGAAAGTCTGATGACCATCATTAGGCAAGGACACTGCAAGAAAATTACAGACCAATATCCCCGATGAGCAAAGATGCAAAAATCCTCAATAAAATATTAGCAAACCAAGTTCAGCAGTACATTAAAAGAATCATACATATGATCAAGTGGGATTTATTCCAAGGATGCAAGGATGGTTCAACATTCACAAATCAGTCAGTGATACACATTAACAAAATAAAGGATAAAAAGCACCTCAATAGGTGCATAAAAAGCATTTAATGACAGTCAATAGCCATTTATGATTAAAAACTCCCCAAAAGTGGGAACATACCTCAACATAATACAGGACATATATGACAGGCCCACAGTTAACATCATATTCAACAGTGAAAAAGTGAAAGCTTTTCCTTTAAGAACAGGAGCAAGACAGCGATGCCCACTCTTACCACTTTAATTCAACATAGTATTAAAAGTCCTAGCCAGAGCAGTTAGGTGGGAAAATAAATAAAACCATCGAATTGGAAAGGAAGAAGTAAAACTGTCACTGTTTGCAGATGACAGTATTATATACAAAAAACTAAAGACTATCAAAAAACTGTTACAACTAATAAATGAATTCAGTGGAAAGCTGCAGGATATAAAATCAAGACAGAAAATCTGTTGTGTTCTTATACACTAATAACAAACTATAAGAAAGAGAAACAAAGAAAACAATCCTATTCACAGTTGCATCAAAAAGAATGAAATACCTAGGAATAAATTTAACCAAGCAGGTGGAAGACCTATATACTGAAAACTGCAAGATGTTAACGACAGAAAAATGAAGAAGAAACAAATAAATGAAAAGATATTCTGTATTCATGGATTGGAAGAAACAATATTGTTAAAAATGCCCACAAAACCCAAAGCAATCTGCACATTCAGCGCAGTCCGTATCAAAACTCCAATGGCATTTTTCAGAGACTAAAACAATTCTAAAAAATTTGTCTGGAACCACAAGAAAACCTCAAAGAGCCAAAGGAATCTTGAGGAAGAACAGAGCTGGAGGCATCACACTCTCTGATCTTAAACTATGTTACAAAGCGGTAATAATCAAACCTGTATGATATTGGCATGAAAACAGACACACAGATGGATGGAACAGAATAAGGAGCCCAGATGTAAACTCAGGTGTATGTGGTCAATTAAATTACATCAGAGGAGGCAAGAACATACAACAGGGAAAGGACGGTTTCTTCAATTAATGGTGCTGGGAAAACCAGACAGTCACATGGAAAAGAATGAAACTCAACCACTACCTTACAACTATATACAAAAATTAACTCAAAATGGATTAAAGACTTGAACATAAGGCCTGAAACCATAAAATTTCTAGAAGAAAACATAGGCATTAAAGTCCTTGACATAGGTCTTGGCGATGGTTTTTTTTAATCTGACCAAAAGCAAAATCAATGAAAGCCAAGATAAGTGTGAGACTACATCGTACTAAAAAGTTTCTGCGTGGCAAAGGAAAGTTATTTAGTATACTAGCCACTTATCTGATGTAAGATTTGCAACTAGAGTAACAGTTGTAGCTGGGAAGCGTGGTGCCCAGTGATAATCCCGCTGCTGGGGGCTCTGAGCTGCCCAGGTTATCACTCTTCCTGAGGCATGATTAATTTGGCTTTTCCTTGAACTTAATGAGCTATCCAAGTATCTTTTATTTTAATAAATCCTTTTTTCCCCCCTTAAACTTATTAGGTTTGCTGTCTGTGGTTGTAACCTAAAGCTCATACGCAGGGACACAGAACCTGGAACAGCATCAACAAAAATTTCCCACAGTCTAGAATTTTCTAGCCTATGTCTTAATCTTTAAAACTCCTTCTCTGGGGCTTCTGCCATTTAGTCATCCTTTCATTTTTGTCGGCATCCAGCCTGGTGGCCACTGTCCCATATTCACTGAAGACTTTCCACCTGCCTGACTCACAGCCTTCCTTTCCATTCATGTCTGTTCCAGTGATTTATCAGCTGTGTCCCAGGCACTGTCTTGTCATCATCTGGGGTGACACAACCCAGGTTCAGGGTCCACAAGGCCATCCAACATCCTACCTCACAGTTTCTTGACCTCTAACTCTAGTGTATGTCACTGCATCACATCCTCGGTCACCCACACCTGTGGCCACCCCCAGGACACTGTCATCACTTGGCACTGCTCATCAGAAATTTTACGCTCAACTTTGATCACAACCTCTCTGCCTCCTTCTAGCTGTGCTACACCTCTAGTTCAACTACATCTTTCAAGGAACTTTCGAGGTCTTTCCTTTCCCTCAGTCTGTAAGCCTTGTCTTAGATCTCTTCCATTTTCCAGAACTATTCCTTCCAGCAGTCTCAATGGCTTTGTGTCTTCTGTTCATCTACTGCAGTTATCTGTAGCCCGGGTCTACCCCTCAGCCTTTCTGTGTTCCTGCAGAGACAGCAGAAAAGCCTACAACGTAGCCTCAGTATCTCCCAACTACACTCCGGCTTTCTCCAGTGAGTTTGTCTCTCATTTCTCATAGGAACACCATTCGTTCACTGATAACTTCTGCTGTGTCGAAACGCTGTACCGCCTTAGTTTCCATGTCACGCCTGTCTGCTGGGGCTCTTCTTGCCCCTCTGCCTGCTCCTCCTCACGCGTGCTTCGTCGTTTCTCGCTGCCCCTTCCAAGGCGGTACTGCTCTGGGTTTCGTCCTTCGCCCACCTGTCCCCTTCTTCTGTTATTCCTCTACCGTTTCAACAAGTCCTGTGGTTTTCCTTTCCAACTCAGTGCTGATGATTCCCAGGTCTGTTTCTAAGCCACATTTATCTCTAGAGTTTTCTACCCAGATATTAATTTGTCCCCAGACGGCTGTCTGTGCTGGTAGCTGGTCGGCACTGCAGACTCAGTGACATCTTTCTCTGACGTGTTTCTCCTTTCACGTTTGCTTGGCTGTTGATACGGCTGTCCCCTTTGGTACCAGGGCAGAAACTGGGAACTACACCTGATGCCTCATCCCCACAGCTCCCTCCATCTCCTTCATCTGCTGTCTCCATCCTAACTCAGGCTGCGATAATTTCTCACATTAACGACTTAAGCTGCCTTCAAACTGATCTTGGTGACTATGGTTTTATTCTCTTCAAACGCTTCCTTCTCATTGCTGCCGAGATCTGAAAGGCCCATCGGCTCCCTGCCAACGGCACTCAGCCGGCCCCTGCCCTCTCTGGCAGGGAACGCAAGCTCCCGAGCGGCACGTACTTGGGAAGGACGACCAGGTTCCCCGCCGGCTCGCCATCATTTTCTATGTAGGACACTGTGTTCTGCTGATAACACAGAGCTCCATTTCTTAGAACCGCCTCCCAAACTTGGCCATTGTTACTGTCTTAAACAATAAACCTAACCAGTTTATGAATCATAGCTGGCTGGTGAGCTTCAGTAGGAATTATGATAAGCACAGTTCTTTAAGTAAAAAGTATCCTACCTTTTCTTCTTTACAACATTTAATAAGAATTAGCTTTTGGAAAGAACTTAATTCTGGATGCCAAGAATTATTGCTTGTGGTCAGCCTTTCCTCTGTCACGAAATGATCATCCTCTGTTTTCGAATAGGCGTCCTGGTCCTGTGGGTTAATATAAGTCTCAAACGATCCTGGAAACATAATTTTAAAATATGGTTTAGTTAGACTTGTTTTGACTTTGCAATTAAATAAATATGGTAGGTAATTTAAAAAATCTCTGCATTTACTATCTGGGTTTTACATCACCACAAATGTAAATGTATTAATCTCCCCCTACCCAACCTAATTAAAAAGTAAAGAATTTAAAATGAGATCAGGAAACAAATTCAAACCACTTACAATATGCAAAGCTAAAACATGACAGAGAAGTTAAAAAATAAAAGGATGCACAGAGGTATAGCCATCAAATGTGAGCAAAAAGAAACCTTCAGTGATAGGAGTAACACCGGCTACATTAAGACTTCAAGGCAAAGACAATTAAATGGGACAAAGTAGGTCAGGTTATATTAATTAAAACACAAATGCCATAGTAAAAACATATTCAAGTAAACCTATGTGGGCCAGATAATAAGCATAAAATTGCATCAAACCATCACTGCTGGAGGCAGAAGAAAAGGCAGAAAACGCATAATAGTGGCAGGAAGTAACACAACCATCTGACGCATGAAGCAAATTAAAAATTCTGGCATCTATAGTTTTTACAGTGTTAAGTAATAATATGACTAAGTCTACGTACATACAACTTTAGGCCATAATAAACAGAACACAGTGCCCTCCCCACCCCCACCCCATGGAACATCTCGCATGAGGGGTAGGATCCTAGGTAGGTGGCCCTTACTGTGGTTCTAACCTGTAGTAAGAATGAGCAAGGACGTTCCTGCAGGTCCGGGGGCACCGTGTGCCCTAAGACGCTCAGCAAGCCAGCTCGGCCAGCACGTCCCCCAGTGAGGAAACAGGCTGCTGGGGCCGAACATCAGGCAGAATGGCTGGCTTCCAGATCAGGCTGGAAAACCACTCTGTCCCGCTGGGCTGCTGGGGCTCTCCTCGGGGGGCCAACCACAGAGCTGGTGACAGTTAGAACTTTAGTGACACTTGAGACCATGGCCCTGGCGCGGTACGTACCTCTGAAAGACTTCTAATTTCTACATGAAATGTAGACAGTGACCTGGTGAGACCGCAGGGCACAGCACACCACATGCTCTTTAGTGAAAGAGGATGCATTATTCTGAGAACCATTTATTCCAAAAGGACTTCTCAGGTTCTCATTATTGTGTCATCACAAGGGCTTTGGCTAATAAGACTGGATCATTTAAAATGATAACAACTCTCAGCTAACAGGACATGAAGCACTTAGAAACCATCAGAGATGAAAGATGGAGGCAAGTAGGGAGCCTCTGAAGGTAAGACTGGCATTGAAATTAATCATTAAACTTCACGTGCAAAGATGTTAAAGTTCACTTTTAGAACACAAGGCATCCTACCAGATGTGCAAGCCTTCACGATTCTGCAGGATTTTTCCAGAATAAACCTTGAAATTTAGCAGATGAAAAGCAGGAAACTTAAATTGCTGAAATTTTAGTCCCAGTTGGCAGGGTTAACATGGTGCCTTTTGTCCAAACATGATGACTTGTTCTTCCAGCCTTTCAGCCTCCCCTCCTCCCCTTCTCTCTGCCTCCCTGTTCATGAGGCTGCATGGGGCTCCTTCTGCTTTGGGTCTGTCCTGACTGCCATCACGCGGCTTCTCCTGTGAGTGACGCTCTTTTCTGCATTCTTCCTCTACCTCTAGCTGTCTTGTTTAACTGGCCCACAATATAGAAACATAATTTTTATTTGACTCATCTATGGAAGAGCATTTTATTTTCTTCTAGTCTTTATTTAGAAATCAAATGAGTGTATTAGGATCCCAAAAATTCTGGTCCATGCAGACTTGGAACCACCACACTTACTGGGTGTACTCAGTTAAATAGATTTTCATATGAGAAATAGAAGAGTCATTACTAAAAAACAGACATAGAACACGGAACTTCAGATCAGTACAGGGGAAATTTAAAAAGAATGTGGACAACTAACTGACCTGAAGGCAAGAAACAAGAAGTAAAAATGAAGCAAAGAAAAAGCCTGCCAAGAAAAAACTTCCCTACAAAATACAATGACAGAAGGGGTCTTCAGCCTTGCCACTGCTGCCACGTGGGGCCAAGTGGTCATCTGTTGTGAGGCTGCTCTGATCCACACGCCTGGTTTCTACCTGCTGGTTGCTTACAGCACCACCCCAGTCGTGGCCACCAAAAATGCCTTCAGACATTGCTGAATGTCCCCTGCGGGACAAAATCTTCCCCAGTTGAGAGCCACTGAAATAGATTAAAGACCATCCTTATAATAATTAGATTAAAACTTGCCTGGTGAAAAAGAGACTCACATTGCTCAGAACAACAGACCCCCACTAAAGATACACCAGAACATGATGGTGACACAAGAGTTGAAGACAGCGTAGAAACACACAGAGGGGAAGCTCATGACGAGAGTCCTGCTGTGATACTATTAACACTAGAAAATATATTTTAAGGCAAAAAAAGCACTGTTGAGGGTAAAGAGGAATATTAATAAAAAAGGAACAGTTTGCTAGGAGGAGGATAATCCTAAACCTGTTTATACTTAACAGCATCAGTTCCACAAGGTATAATGGGGAAAAGTCCAGAATTACAAAGAGAGATTACCAGTCATAATGGTATACCTTAATACACCTCTCTTAGAGACTGCTAGGTCTAAAAACAGTAAAATAACTGATAAAGCATAAAAAAACAGTAAAATAAACACTATAATGGATAGGTTTGGACTAAAGATCACATATGGAATCCTGCATCCAAGAAAAGACACACGTGGGAACATTGTCCATAAACTGAAATGTAAAGAAATTACAAAGAATCAATTTCATGCAAACCATGAGTATAATTTCTACAATATAATTAAATTATAAACAGTTAAAA
The DNA here is from genome assembly GCF_048564905.1 of Vicugna pacos. Taxonomy (NCBI): domain Eukaryota; kingdom Metazoa; phylum Chordata; class Mammalia; order Artiodactyla; family Camelidae; genus Vicugna; species Vicugna pacos. The sequence goes on from NC_133014.1 coordinate 13,506,413, forward strand.
GATAGTCCTCCCCAAATCCTAAATGCTTTTGAACTGAAAAGTGTACTTTTAGAATCGAAAGGGCTACATGTTAAAACCTGTGGGGGAAAAGTAACACACGGCAGGTTAGAATTCAGACGAGGCACGACTTCCGGGGAAGAGGCCCGTGAAGGAGTGTGAGGGGATCCTGTGATGCTGCCGCTGGTCTGGCCCTTCATTTGGGTGGTGGCTCGCAAGTATAGTCACTTTAATGACCAGGTTGTCAGTTTTGATCTGTGCACTTTTCCCTATGTCTGTTATCCTTCAGTAAAAAGTTGTTTTTTTTTTTTTAAAAACCCTATGGGAGGCAGCTAAAACAATACTTAGAGGTCAGTGTATCGCCTTAAAATGCGTATAGTAGTAAACATGAAATATTGAAAATTCATGGGCCAAGCACTCAACTCAAGACATTGGGAAAACAAGTAAATTTCACAACGTCTTAATAGTAAAGATATTTCCTTGTGAAAAATATCGGTATTGCAGGAGAGGTTAAAGGAGACCTTAAAGTTAGGATTCACAAGCTGATGTACAAATCCCCTGTGGCGGGCCCTTCTTGACATATTACCTATGCGTATGGAAATAGGAAGTAGCACTATATGGTCTGTAAGTCCCGTAAAAACTGGAAATAATTCTTCTAAGTCACAGCACGCGAACCACATGGCAGGAGGCAGCCAGGGGAAGTCAGGCTTGGGTGGGCGTTCCTATCAGAAGACAGAAAATGAACGCTGATTCACAAAGACAGCCACAAAATATGCTTTCACCTTGTCTAAGTGAAAAACCTCTAACAGCATGTTAACAATAACCCTTTACCCAGGCCAAGTACAAGATGTGGTGAAACAGAGGTCATGCTGAGTCAGCTCTGCCTGCAGGCCGCTGAGTGGAAGGGCAGTGATGACAGCTCTTCGTGCTGACGTGGGCAGAAAGCAGCTCATCTGGTGAAGGGTGAAAGCTAAATCTGTAAAGTCTACTTCTAGCATCTTCTCCAACACGCCGCACCCATCTCTCCCTGCCCCTCAAATATCCTTATATTAACGATTTTTTTCTCTAGAGAACTAGTTTGCGAATCCAGTACCCAGACGGTCTCACGTCTAGGAGGTAGGGAAAGCCCCCCGTGGCAAAACCAGCGGCAGCCTCGTTCCAGCTGGGCTGGGCGCGTGCGCGTCTGATCATCTCACACACGCTCAGAAACTTCTGGGAGAAGCACTGTGCCATCTGGCAATATTCCATGAGGCGCCTGCATGTGGGTAAACAGCTTTAAAAGGGGCAGAGGAGCAGCTGTGATTGTGGTCCAGAGTGTAAAGTGTGAACTTCTTTTGTTAAATTTACTGTGGAGTATTTTATTCTTTGTGATGCCGTTGTAAATGGACTTATGTTGTTAATTTCATTTTTATGTTGTTCATGGCAAGTGTGTAGAAATCCAAATTAGTCTTGTATTCTGTACCCTGCAACCTTGCTAAACTCGTTTACTAATTCTAGTAGTTTTTTTTTCAAGTGGGTTCCTTAGTGTTTTCTATACAAAACCATGTCGTCTGCACAGAGAGACAGTTCTACTTCTTCCTTTCCCACCTGGATGCCTTTTATTTCATTTTCTTGTCTAACTGACCTGGCAAGAATTTCCAGTGCAGTGTTGGGAAGAAGTGGAACAGCCTTGTCTTGCTTCTGACCTTCGGGGGAATGCGTCCAGGCTCCTGCCCTCAGGCGTGGTGTCAGACTGACGTGGTGTCAGTATGTGCTCTTTATCCGGCTGAGGAAGTTCTCCTCTGTTTCTGGCTTGTTTTGTGCTTTTATGGCAAAAGGGTATTGGGTTTGTCAGATACTTTTTCTTCATCCACTAAGGTGATCCTGTATTTTTTAAAGGCTTTATTTTATTGATTCTATTGATCTATTAATATAAAAAATGAGTAACTAAATATAGGAACTAGATAAGAGGTCCTAAACACATTTCTAAAAAAAAAAATCAGTCAAGATTCATTCAAATCTCCTCATGGTGGAGGAAAAGAAAGTTTAATTTGAAAAAACAAAGACAACTTTGGAGAAGTTTCTGAAGATGATTTCTGAGTAATCTTACATTTCAAGCTTGGTGATAGTTAAAACCCCATTTTAAATTTCTTTTCAAAATACTTTGCTCATGAGAAGTGGCAGGTGGCACTGGAATGGACGTGGAGCTTCGGAAAGTCGGACCTGGGTCTGCATCTCACTCTCATGCATTATTAGCTATTAGGTGATACTGGAAAGGTCTTTAACCCCTCGGAGCCTCTGGCTGAGAAAACCATAAACAAGGTTGTCAGCAAGAATACCGAGAAGCCCCGGCTGAGCGACTGACGGTCGCAGTAGAGCGAAGGGGCGAGAGGGCGGGCCGTACAGACCGACTGCGAGGGCCGAACCCCAGCTCCACACCCTGCTGAGAACGTGATCACGATGCGTGGCTTAATCTCTCTGTGCCTAGTCAACTTACCTGCAGACTAGAGATAAAATTAGGAACTCACTCAGCAGGAGTCCTGAAGTGAATGAGCTGATACGCGTAAAGCACACAGCAGGCCCTCTGTAGGTGTTAACTGTGATGGTGGAGGTAAGACAGCGTTAAGCCAGGGTTAGCAGAAAATGTCTGTGTGCAGGTGGGGGGGGTTCAGGGAAGAAGGACCACCTGGTGGAGAGGTCTTGACTAGCTTGTCCGGGAAGCACAGGGTGCTGAGAGTCAAATAAAAGCACAAAGTCCAATGTCCCAGTGATACACCGAGGCTCAAATTCTGGCAAACAGGTGCAGGTGTCAGGTCGGTCTGTAGGGGCCCAGGGCCGGGCTCGAGATCGACAGGACAGAGCCCAGACCTGCAGAGCTGGGCTGGACGGACCTGCAGGCAAGAGCTGGAGGACTGTGCCTCCGTTCTGTGGGCCACCAGGCTGGTGGTACGTGGATGAGTTAGACCAGTCTGGGGCCAGTCAGACAAATGGATAAACGTGAAGAGGGAAGCTGTAGCAGAACTCGTACCGCAGTATCACAGAGGGCAGCAATGAAGTTCTCGCCGTCGCCGGGCTTTGTAACGAAGGATGCGTCCGGGGAAGAGAGGGTTAGGATTTCACAGTCGGTATGGCCAGGTCTGGGGGCTACAGCTTTTACTGGCTTTGAACTCTTCCTGTTTTAAGATGGTCAACTTTTCAAAACATGTTCACATCTACTAGCTCACTGGTTACTCCCAACATCTGTTTCCTACAGGTGTGGGCATCGCTGCATAAGGAGGTTGTTACCAACATTACTCAGCTACTCAAGACAGAACTAAGTTGTCGCCTGGGTCCCCGACCCCCGGGGCCCTTCCCCAGTGGGCCACCAGCCGAATGTGTCACCTTCAGCCGCCCGAGTCACTGCGGAGCACTGGTAGGTGCACGTGGGCTCTGCCTAGCAACCCTCACGGCCTGAACGTGGAACAGGTACCTTTTCTAATCCTGCAGAACCTCGGAGGAAGAAATTCCACTCAGCATCCGTTAAGCGTCCTTGCTGACGCATGATCTCAACACAGAGCATGAAGCTGTAGACGAGTTTATGTTGTTCGAAAAGTCCTCTCGAGACGTTGACGTAGGCGGCGAGGAGAGTCTGCTCTAGCAGTACTTCCATGCGCTGCTGCAGGTTGTCTGTCCTCGCAGAGGCTTCAATGGTTGTGTTGAACAGCTGTGGAAGGGGACTCTGTCAGCATCTCTGACTTAACTCAGTTTCTCTGGAGGAAAAAAAACCCTGCTCCTCACCCCAGCTCCCCCAGACTCAGTGAGCACTTCCTGTTGGAAGGGAGCCCAGGGGCGTCTGGACAACACGCCTCTCCATTTCTCTCAGTTCTTCATTTCCACTCTCTCCTGCAACTCCTCTTGCTGCTGGACCCCTAACCACGTCAAGGGCACTGAACAAGACACCTTGAGGGAAAACCAGGCTCGGTCTAGTGTGTATAAAAAGTGTTTGAGTGTTTCAACAGGTTTTTTATGGTGGGATGGAAACCACCTCTTCAGTCTTGAAGCCCACAGGAAGTGTCCCGTGGGGCTTGAGCACCGCGGTGGGGGAGGTGGGGGTGACGTGGCGGGGGTGCGGAAGAGGCGGCTCAGACGTGCTGGATCAAAGACTGCTGGAGCCGTTTGCTACCCCTCCCCTTGAGAGGTGGAGTCTAAGTCCTGCCCTCCCAAAGCTGGGCTAGTCTTAGGGACCGGCTTGACCAAGAGACCCCAGCGCAAGTGCAAAGCCAGGCCATCTTGGCTTTGTAGAACACTGGCTTTTGGAGCTGCCCTCTTGGAACCCAAGTGCCATGTTGTGAGCGCCCAAGCCACATGGAGAGGCCGCTGGAGGCCACGGTCAACAGCACAAACACGTGAGTGACCGTTTTGGACATCCCGCCCCAGACAGTAGCAGCGCAGCAGCCGGGTTCACTAAAGAAGGTGGCACTGATGCCGGTGGCGGGGGGGCCTTCTAAACAGAGAGCATCATAAACATGGAAGCATCCAAGGAGTCCAGGGGATGTGAAAGGGTCCGTCTGGCTGTTGGCCAGTCTGGTAGGAGATGTGGCTTTAGAGACAGGACAGGGACAGCCTGGCTGTGGCTTTGGGCCATGAACTGTGTGTGATGGGCAACGTCTGTGAAAATCCATTTTAGACCCACGTGGGCAGGGCAGTGTTCTAAAACCACGAGGCCTGGGCTGGCCTGGCTTCAGATTGAGAGCCAGCACTGCCTGAGCACAGGGGCGCAGAGCAGGACATAGAGGTGTGTTGCAGGGGAAGGGGGTATGTTTACAATTTCCCACCGTTTTCTACTGGCAGTGGCGCATATGGAGCAGGTGTCTGCTGAGCTGTGTGAGGGCATCAGCACGGAGGACTAGAGGAGCCGGGGTGAGCTTGATTGCTCTGCACAGACCAGGGAGCAGGAGCTGGCAGACAGCAAACAGCCCGTGAGGCCATGTGGGGCCCGGGCTGGGAGAAACTGTAGGCGAACAGAGGGGTTTTGCTGTGCAGTGAGTGATTCAGACCGCCTCCCCCGGAAGTCTTCAGGTAAACTGACATTGCTGGCCAAAGGTTTGTGACACTGAATTTGCTTTGGGGAGATGTTAGAACGCTGCCAACAAGGAGGCTGAGGGGTGAACGTACCCTACTCAGGAGAGGTCAGGTGAAATTCAACCGTGAAAGTGAGGCCAAGCGGAGAGACCACAGTGAAACAGTCTCCCCGTTACACGGTGGGGGTGGGGACGGGACACGGGAGAGGAGACGGGCACGCGCTATCCCTCTAAACCAAAGCCGGGGCTGGGAGGACAGCCAGCTGCAGGAAGGGTTCTGGGGGGAAATACAGAAACCCATTTGCTTAAGGTCAGTGCTGTCTGAGACTGGGATGCGCTCAGAAATCTCTAACGATGGAAAAGAAGCTGGTTTGCTGGAGAGAGAGCGGAGTCAAATAGCACGGGGCTGGGGCTCAGAAAAAGAAAGGCAGGTAAGACAGAAGCCAAGCAAGCTGTGAGCCGAGGAGGCCAGGAGGAAAATGGAACTTGCAGGGACGCTTTCTCGCCCTCCTCTGTGCAGTGTTCTGGGCGCACCAGGCAGCCGTCTTAGAAGCCCTGCTTGAACCCCAGTCGGAACCCAAACTCCCGGGGGATTTTGCCCGACAGCTAGACCACGATTTGTCTGAGGCAGGACGTAGCTCGGCAGGGCTTAAGGGGGAGTCAGGGAGATACATTTCACCACCACCAAGACACTTGCCTGTTTGAAGTATTTTAACGAATACTGGTACATGGGATCAATTTCCGAGAGGCTCGCGATCACGAAGTACATCACAGAGCCCTGAGTGGCCACCGGGCGGTACTTCTCACGGGCAACGTTTATCATCTGTTCCGTGGACTCTGCCTCCTTCAGCCTGATTTTAATGGCACCGGAAGTGATCTGAGGAAACAGAAGAAAACAAGACCCCCGCAAGGCGCTGAAGGAGTGAAGGGACAGAGCGGAGGACCCCGTGCACCGATGTGCAAAGCTGCGTTCCCGGAAGATCCCTGTAGAGTCTGTTTATTCTTCCTTTCATTTCTAAAGCATGTCGTTTTCACAGAAAACAAATTTATGGTTACCAGAGGGGAAAGTGAGAGGGGAGGGAGAAATTGGGAGTTCGGGATTTGCAGATGCTAACTACTGTGTATAAAAGAAATGAACAGGGTCCTACTGTGTGGCACAGGGTCCTACTCTGTGATGGCCTATAATAAGGGGGCACAGGAAAAGGAATACATATATATTCAGATACATATATATGAATCACTGTCTGGACACCAGAAATTAACACAACATTGTAAATCAATTAAATAAATAAATGAAACCAGTTTTAAGGCTCTTGTCTCCAAAAACATAGTGGGATTTTTGGAACATACCCAGTTAGGTCTAGGAAAGTAATAAAGATACAATGAATTCGTGATTGTAATAAGGGTGCCCCCATGCAAAAGGCAAAATATCCTTTTTTCTTATGGGTGAGTTGTATTCCATTACATATATATGCTGCAACTTCTTTATCCATCCATCCATCCATCTATTGATGTGCACTGAGGATGCTTCCATATCTTGGCAATTACAAATAATGCTGCTGTTAATAGCGGGGTGTATGTATCTCTTTGAATTAATTCTTATTTTGTGGTGGGCTTTATTCCTTTGATAACTATGTAAATTTAAAAAGCTAAAGCTGTAAATGTTCTAAGAAACAATGAACAGTACATATAAATTTAAAAATATGTGCAGTATATTGTGTATATGTATTTATATGCAATATATTGTATATGTGCAGCTGAATTGTAACAACTCTACCTAATAAAACTGAAAAATTAAAAAAGGGGGGGGCAGATGACTGAGTCTCAGGACTCAGTGACCTTTGGACTGAGCTGCCCTCCTTTCCTCATGGAGTCAGGGATGGGCAAATGGAAAGAGGCAACTCAGGGGGCCCGGGAGGCAGCGGAGCAGTGCTTGTCTGAGCCTGGGAGCTGGGTTACCCCGAAGGAAACACCAACACGCACTTCCAGTCGCTCCCCGACTTCCTGGTGAGCAGTCCCCAGGTTCACGTAATGAAGAGTTATGACGAGAGAAGGGACCCCCATGAAACTGCCCCCAAGGAAGTGGGGGGTGGGGAGAGGCTGGAAGGACGTGGCACCACGTCCCGCTCTGGAATAACAAAGAAGAGAATGCCTCTCCCTCTTCCCAGCATCCCGGGTGTGGACACAGGGAACCCGGGGCTGGAAGCCGTCGTTTGTGGAAGGTGGTAAACGTAAGTAAGCTGGAGACGCTGACGAGATCTCTTGCTGTTCTGGTTTCCTGTACTTTGGATTTGTGGCTCTGGGGCGCCTCTGGCCAGTGGGCTTTCCAAGATTCCCTTTCTGTCTCCCTCAGCCTGTCTTTCTCCACTGCTGCCTGTCCCTGTTCCCCACCACCCCGCTCCTCTCTCTCAGGTGTGGGTACCCCTAGGCTGGGAGATGCTCTCCCTCTAGGAAGTCACAGGGTCCAGGCCACGGGCCCTGAAAAATCACTCCGGGACCAGAGGCCAGTATTTGCTCTACCGAGGGGAGGACTGCAGGGGACAACTGGGTTTCTGTCCAGAGCCACACTGCCCAGTGGAAATATAATGTGAGCCTCAGATACAATTCTAACTTTTCTAAGTTTATGAAAAGCAAAAAGAAACAAGTAACATTAAATTAACAACATATCTTACTTAACCCAGTATAACCTGATGTATCTTGATAGACACCAATATATAATCGATACAAAAGTTACTCAGATAGTTTTACATTTTGAGGGGACTAAATCTTGGAAATCTGGTGGGTATTTTACACTAACAGCACGTCTCCATTCAGACTCGCCACATTTCAGGGGCTCAGCAGCCACCGTGGCTAGTGGCTAAGCCAGACTGTCCACCCCGGCCCCCGGGAGAGGGGAGGGAGGGACAGTGCAGAGGCTGCGTCCAGGAAGGCAAGGCTCAGACTCTCCTGGTATTGACCTGTTAGGAACCTGAGGGGCCAAGAAGCGGTAGAGTTGGGTGAGAAACAATACTGGACTCAACTAAAGCTTTTATCTGAGCAGAAGAAAGGAAGCTGTCATGGGAGCAGTTGGATCCTGCAGATTCACTCCCAAACAGTTCTTTCCTGGGTGAGCACGCCAGAACCCAGGGCTAAAGAGAAAGCGAAGTGGCCCGTTTTCTTCTCTTTGCCAGAGCATGTGAGAAGAATGTACACGTCCGCTGAGTTTAGTAGCTACTTACAGACACTGTGCCCGGCGACTGGAGGCTTCAGCAGTGGGAGAGGAGTGAGTCCTGTGTTTAAATGAGGGCCCAGGGGGTTTAAGGGAGCACAGACCACAGGCAGGAAATGCAGTCCTGTCTGTACTTGCCAGAAAGGGTGTCTTCAAGGCAACACCTTGCAAATGGAAACAGTTTACAGCTAAAGACGGTGGTCAGAACACATGTGTCTACCTTTACCCACTGCTGGAACCACGGTAGAGTTATTGCAAAGTGATTTAAAAAACTGCCAATCCACAAAGATGGGAGGAATGGAAGAGGAAATCTGAGAGGTGGAAAGCAGACAGCAGAGTGGTCGTGACTTAGCAGACCCAGGAAAATGGGTTGCTAAGCTGGCAGAGGTGAAAGCCAAGAACTCACATGATTTATAAAATAGATTCCTGTTGTGCAGAACTTAAAAACCTACCAGAAAAGAAAAGGCATGTAATTGGAGGGCCCTGACGTAAGGCAGACAGTGACAAGTGCTGCATTAGAGAGGCAGGTACGGTGCTACAGGTGTTCCAAGGAGGAGGTGAGTAATTCCCGCTGGGAAGACCAGGGAGGCTTCCTGGAGGGGGTGACATTAATGAGCATGTAACTGTGTTGTTCCTTTCGGCTTAAATCGTGTCCCAGTTCTTTACGTTACAGGCTTTGTTTCCAAAAGGCAGGCAGGACAAGAGGAGTGGTCCCTACAGCTCACGTGTCTTCCCCTGCTTGGTGGGGAGCCTGCCGGCCAGGCTTGCCCGTGTGTGTGCCCCAGGCAGCCCAAGGGTGGCTCCCATTCTTTAAAGACTCTTCAGGACCCCCAAGGCTGTAGATAACTTCCGAATTAACACACTTTGTATAAATAATAAAAGTGTTTCACTCACCTTTGAGTCCTGGAGTGTGTCAATGAGTTCTTCATTGTCCAGAACATTTCCCTCAGATGTGAAGAGCATTTTGAGGATCTTCTCTTCGATAGCTTTCAGCTGGTTTTTATCGGTGTTGATCCTCACAATGAGCTTGATCCTCTGCTCTTCCAGCTCAGGCTTTTCAAGCCGCACCACATCGCTAATGCCAAAGCGAAGACCTAAGCTGGGTCTCTGCTGGGGCCCTAAGGTGGCTTGTATTTTATTTTTCCACGTTTCTAATTGTTCCTGTTCTGAATACTAATGCTACCAGCCAAACCCCAGTGCACAAGGTGCCTCCTTCGCTGGGTTTAGACAGTGGCTACTCACTGCACTACATGTGAGTTCTGACTCTTTACCTGGTATTTCAGGGCCCTGCACCCTGCCCCCAGCTCCCGCAGCTTCTGCTCGTCTTCTCGTAGGAAAGCCTGCTCAGTGCTTGCGCTCTCTAATCATTCAATTTCCGTCTCTAACGACAGCTTCTGTCAACCTGCAAATGGTGCCTGAAACATTCTTTTCCGACTGATGTGGGAGACTCTGAAATCCCACCACCTCCGTGAACGGTTCTTGATTGAATCTAAGAAGGGGCCTTACCTCTGGCTTCACCTGTCTAAACACGCGAACTCATGTCTCCCATCCCTCTATTTGCGAGCTAATCTTTTTCTCAGTCAAAATTTCTAAACAAAAATATTTGCCCCCCCACCATTTTTTACCTTAACAACTGGTCTTCCAGACCTGATTTGGTCACCGTGAAATTGATGATGGTGACTTTGATGCACACCTAGGAGAGGCACAGGGTACATAAAAACGCTTCGGGTCAGACTGATAAAACAAGTGCTTTCCCTGTTGGAACACAGCTCATCGGTGCCCAGCTGGATGTTACCTGGGTCTAACTGTGAGTGCACTTACACCCACACACACACCGAGCACAGAAAATCCCAGAGTCCTACTGTGATACTCTCTGCTGCTGTGAATGACAATCTGGTTCCGCGAAAGCCACAGTTACAGAATCCTACGTGGCGTTTCAAGGAAGGGTGAGCCAGCGAATGGTTAGAAAGAAGCAGGGCTCAGATTCCAGCTGTGCCCTTCAGTGCACGTGGGACGCCCGACAAGCCACTGCATTCTGAGCTCCAGTTCCAGATCCTTAAAAATTGAGAGAATACTAGGAACAACACAAAGGGTATTTGTGAGGACTAGATGGGCTAATAAAAACCACTCAGTCATAGTGACTTTCGCATAGTTTGTCTTTGTCAACAGGAAGCTATTACTGACAGTAAATAGAGCTTTCCGTATTTGGTCTCATCTTATTTTTATGAAAAACTGTTGCTATAATAGTCCAGTGTGACTCGAATAAGCCAACAGCAAAAGCAATAAATGGAAGAAGAGTGTTTGAGTGTCATGTATTTCACACACAAATCCTTGAAGTGGGCTTTATATGTGACTGGCTCAAGGATCCAAGAAATGGACTAATTTGCCCCCAGTCACAGAGCTAGGACTGGGGACGTGTGTGACGTCCCCTCTCAAAAGTTAAATAAGTGAGACGTCAAAGGCTGTGGGTCAGAACACGGGTCACTTTTCTAAACTCTCGAAGGGAACTCGGGCCCCGAGCTGGGGCAGCGGCTGTGTGGCTGAACCCCTCCAGGCTGCAAGGAGAACCTGGCCTAGGCGTGTCCTCGCTCCCCAAGCAGGAGACCCGTCGCGCGGCCCTCCTCCCCGTCTCGGGCCGGCAGCTCGTACCTCAGGCAGGTAGCGCGGGTTTGGCAACTTGGTCGTCATGTAGAACCTGAAGTGCTTATCGTAGTCAATGTCCGAGTCTCCGAGGCGAATGAGCAGCCGCCCGCCGCTGGTGAAGATCTGTTTCAGCAGGATGGGCTCCAGGGCCGGGTCCAGGGTCTCCCTGAGCTTAAAAAGGAAAACAAAGCAAAACGGCACAGAACAGCTGCGTCATGAAAACGGACGGCAGCAGCCTCTCCAAATGTCTTAGGCCCCGGAGTTTACTCTGAACGGGCAGCTTTCAGTGATGGCCTGGCTGTTTCTTCATGTCCCCTCCCTGCCTCTCACTGTGCACATCCTCCAGGGACTGTTTTATCAACAGTCTAAGGAGACAAGGGCACGGGAAGGCAACACGCCGGTTTAGACCAGCCCTACGCGGGACAAAGCCGCCGAGAGCGAGGGCCCTCGGGGCGGTCCTGCAGCAGGCCCCCGACCACGGGAGGTCTGCGCGCTTTCATGGGGGCCGTGGGTCACGAGTCGGCCCTCTCCGGTCTGCAGGCCGCCCCCGGCCCTCTGGGGCCTGCTTTTGTGTGACTCTTGAGCTGAGAATGGTTTTTTACCTTTTTAAAGGGTTGTAAAACCAACAGAACCCCCAAAGTAAACGAATCCAAGAGTGTTCATTCAGAGAATATTCATACAGAGACTGTATGTGACGTGACAAATCTAAAATGCCTTCTGGCTCTTTATAGAAAAAGTCTGTGGGTCTCTATTCTGTATAATAATTTCTTTCTTCCCTCAAAGCAGATCTGATTGTTGGTAAAAACAAAAGGGCACGCAGACATTAGCAACAGACCCCATGACAAACATCCTGTGTCAGCATGTACGTGATGGGGGCCCGCAGCCCAGGAGCTGTCAAAATTTGATGTAATCCATGGTTAACAAATCTAGTTCACATTGTGATGTGGTCTCCAAGCATGCAAATTCCCAGAACAAAAGTTCGTGAGGTAAGATTTCCCTTACTCTCCACGATACAATTTTGTGCTTTTTGAAAGACTGTTCTCTTTCATTTAAAAATGCTGACTGAGGTCGACTCAGTTGATTTCACACCCATGAGTGGGTGGAGACAAAGTTTGAAAATACCACCCTACGTCACAGAAAGCAGGAGGGGCCCAGTTGGGGGGTCCTGTTCCTGGCGGGGCCCTCCCCACGGGCCCACCCTCACTCCCAGGAGCATCAGCCACAGTTAAGAGGCTCTGCTGTCTGAGGCAGAACATCACAGAAGGTCTTCTGTCCACGGCCATGCGAGAAGAAATCCCCTCTGGAACTCCTGGGTCATGAAGTGACCTGGGGCTTAAGAGCCCCGACGGGCACAGAAAATAGCCTTACGGTTACCGGGGGGAAGGGGGTGGAAAGGGATAAACTGGGAGTTCAAGATTTGCAGATACAAACTACTGTGTGTAAAATAGATAAACAAGAAGTTCATACTGTACAGCACAGGGGACTATATTCAATATCTTGTAGTAACTAATGGTGAAAAAGAACATGAAAACGAATATACGTGTGTTCATGTATGACTGAAGCATTGTGCTGCAGACCAGGAATTGACACAACATTGTAAACTGACTATACATCAATAAAAAAAAATTATACATACACACACAAAAGAATCAGTCTGGGGCTAACATAACTGTGCCAGAGATTCTAGGGAGACTGCACCCTCTCCTGTAACTCCAGGGTCTGAATGAGGGCCTGGGGCCCATGGCAGAACCTGGCCCGTGTAGGTCAAGGCCACGAGCCCCACACGGAGGCTTTTTGTGCTCTTTGTAGTTTGAGCTGGGAGGCTGGTAACTTGCTGTGAATTTTCTAGACAGTCAGGCTGCTCTGATGGTTTACTTAACCTTTCTGGGCCTCAGTTTCCTCACTGGTAAAATGGGATAATAGTAGTGACTACCCTGTAAGGCGGCAGTGAGGATTAAAGGGTTAATATGTGTAAACTACCACAGCAGGTCTGGCCAGGGGAGCGAGCACGCAGTGTGCAGTGCGTGGTAGCTGAAGCTAACATTACTGACTCTTCTGCAGCTAAGCTGCCCCCGGCCTGCGGTCTTTTCCGAGCTGCTCGCCCTTCTGCTGCAGGAGTCTCTTTTGTGCCCAAGGCCATCATACAGCCTGTCCCCTTTGCCTGGAAAGCCATCTCTCCGAGCTCTTCACGTGGCTGAGCTCTTCACGTGGGTCACAGCTCAACTGTTACCTCCTGTAGCCGTGCATTTAATTTACCTCCCCCACCCCACCCCCTTATTGGCTATGTCAGCCCTGGGCTCGTCCCTTCAAAGCCCTTACCATTCGTTCTCTTCCTTCCTTTCTCCCTCATTCCCCCTCTTTTCTCTGTTTACTGACTTTGCCCCCAACTAGACTGTAAACTATCAAGGGCAAGAACCACACGAGTACTGATGGCCTTTGATTCTCAAACAATGTGTGTTCACTGAATGCACAAGCTGGAAAATATCCACTCTTGGGGTGATTCTGAAGAAATCAAGCACTTAGACTCAACAAACATCTTTTGTTTCGTTTTAAACAAAAGTTCCTATCACTCCACTTAGTCTAATTCTGACCTTCCGTCTAAGTGGAACATAACGTTTATACCCACTGGGGGTTTTACTGGCTTCACATCCTTGGTGCGAGGAGACACTCCCTCATTGGCACCACTGCTTCGAATTTTCAGGGCAGCTAACGGCGGGGAGCCACGCGAGGCCTGAGAATCAGCCGTGTCAGGAAACTGAGCCCATCCCACTTAACACCAAAGCAATGTCTGGAAGCAAAAAAATTCCTTCGGTCACAGACGGCCCCCCCTCTGAGAGTGTACTGTACTGTTTGAGGAGCAAAGCAATCGGTTTGACCAGTTTGAAGAGGGAGCTGGCTGGGGTGTTTAGTGGGAGGCAGACATGGCCGGTACAGGCTCCCAGGTGTGGCCTGAAGGCTGGGAACTAACGCAAAAAAAGTGCAAAGCGAACCTCTTCCAGTAAGACGGGTAAGCCGAGGCGGATCGAATTTTCAAGTATGCGCAAGAAATTACTGTCCGTAAGCTTGACGATCTTTAAACCGTTTTTGTTCTCTTTGTTTCTTATCCAGCGGTTTGCCTGTGTGAGAAAGCGCAGAGCGAGATGTTTAGTTCAGGGCTGGCTAGAAAGTGAAAGTTTGTAAAGTTTAGAGGTTTCGTTCAATCTAGAAACCAGAAAGATAACAAGATAAAAATTTTAAAAACCCTCCACTCCCCCTACAAATAAAAAACACCTTTTGAGTCTAATGTTTAGGATTCTTTCTTGTATTCAAATTTGGAGCAAATGAAGGAAGACCCCCCCCCGAGGAAGCAAGCCCCCCTGGCGGGATTCACGCTCGTCCCCTGATTTCAAACGGGCGCCTTTTCCTAAACCCCCCGTAGAACAACTGGTCCGCAGACTCAGGAGTCGGACAGTGAGCTTCTGTAAATTCCAGGCAGGTGCGCCCTGGAAGTCACCATCCTCTGGTTTCATTCCGGCTCCTCAGTCCTTTTAGGAACAAGGACTGTGCTGGAATGAACTTCTGCTCCCACAGAGAAAACAAATGGTCAACCCCTTAAACAAAACCAATTGAAACCAAGTGTGCAGAGCACTTGGTCGGTTCCTGTTTTACTTTCTGTCTCTACACAGTGAGGGACGTGGACGAGAAGATGTCTAAACCCCCTCCCAGGTCTGCATCCCCAAGATCTTACAGGGGCGTTCAGGTCCACTTTTAGAACCTGTAAGAGCACGGTGTTAGCCGACTTAACAGGCTAACAGCTTATCTGAGGCCCTGGTCTCACACCTGATCTTGGGGGTCAATCATCAGAGGCCACCGTCTCCCTTGAGTGACCAGGATGCCGTTTTCCGTTGATACCAGGTCTCGGGGCAGCCCGTCTGTGTTCCACTGCCGTATCTCGTAGGGGTCGCCGAGCGTGTTAATGAGACTGAAGGAAGGATTGATTGGGATCTCCAGGGTCTGACAGTCCTGTATCCAACACTCAATAAGCTGTAGAAGGAGAAAAGCTCGCTTGTGTAGAGTCAGCAACACTCGGTGAACGAGGACACACCCAGACTGCACAGGCACCCCGGCGCCAGGGCACAGGGCACAGCAGATCGGGGGTCTAGACCTACGCCATTCACTAGTGGTGGCTTGGGGCATGTCACATGCCCTGTCTTGACCTTGTATAAATGACACAGGGGTTGTCACAGTAGGCTTCAGCATGGGCTGCAGGCTCCCCTTGGGAAGAGACTGGAAGCACGTGGAGAAGTTTGGGGTTATCACAATGGCTGTGGGTGCTACTGGCAATCAGTGGATGGGGCAGAGGGCTGCGAGCAGGTCACCTCCTGCAGGGAGCGGCACAACCATGCACAGCAGAGAACTGTCTGTCCCCCGAGCGCATCCCTGGCACCACTGCCCGCTTGGCGCCAGATGCCCCTGAGCTCCTGGAGAGTGTGTGTAACTCCTGCACCAATGAGGTTTTATAACCCAGGGGCAGGGCAGAACATTCGCAGGGAAGCATTTCGTAAAAGTGGCTTGAAAAGCCCTCCAGATCATTCAGTTTCCTGCTCCTGCCCAATGCCCAGCCCTCTGCAGCAGCCTCTCCAATTCAGGACGCTTCATCCTGCCTGACTTTATTTTATTTCAATTTATTTTTTAAAATACATATATATTTACTGAAGTATAGTCAGTTTACAATGCTGTGTCAATTTCTGGTGTACAGCACAGTGCTTCAGTCATATAGGAACATACATTCGTTTTCATATTCTTTTTCACCATAGGTTACTGCAAGGTATTAAATATAGTTCCCGGAGCTGTACAGTAGAAACTTGTGGTTTATCTATTTCATGTATATTAGTATCTGCAAATCTAGAACTCCTGATTTATCCCTTCCCACACCCTTCCCCCTGGTTAACCGTAAGTTTGTTTTCTATGTCTGTGAGTCTGTTTCTGTTTTGCTAAACAGGTTTGTTTGTCTTTTTTTTTTAGATACCACATATAAGTGATCTCATATGGTATTTTTCTTTCTCTTTCTGGCTCACTTCACTTAGAATGACAATCTCCAGGTCCATCCATGTTGCTGCAAATGGCATTATTTTATTCTTTTTTATGCATCCTGCCTGACTTTATTTTATGTTATTTTTTCGGGGGGAAGTAGTTAGGTTTTGTTTTTTTTTTAATAGAGGTACTGAGGATTGAACCCAGGACCTTGTGCATGCTAGGCACATGCTAAACCACTGAGCTATACCTGCCCCACCTCATCCTGCCTGACTTTGGCTGCCACTCCTGATCCTAGGGGTAGGAGACTCCCTGGCTCTTTCTCTCCCCCCAGGTTCTGTGCTGTGTAAGCAGGTGATGAGCAACTTTCTCAGGCAGGAGAGGAGAGGGAGGGCCGGGTCAAGGCGAGCCTCGAGGCAGCCACCGCTGGCTGCTGGGGGAGGTGGAGGGCTGTGGAATGTATAGGGAAGTTTCCATCACGGAGAAACTCCCTCGAAACTGGGTCCCCCACGCCCCCACCCCGCCTCCCAGTTTCACCCGCTGCTCTCGGAAGGCAGGTCTCCTCACCGACTGCCTGTACTGGGCTGTGAAGGCCCCGTAATAGGCCACACAGGCCGCTGCTATGAACACGTTCCCGACGATGTTCGCTATCTCCTCGCTGAACTTCTGGATGCTCTCCTCCCATCGAACTTGCTCGTCCCCCAGCGCGGCCGTCAGCTTTCCCGCGCGCACCAGACGCGCCTTTGTCAGGGCCATCGTCTTTGCTGGGAAATTTTAAGACAACCAGGCCGTGTTATTCAGTGTTTCCCTAAAGTATACGTCGTTTATCCACCGGCTTCTGTTTATAGCGGAACCAGCAATATTTAGCTAACGATGTCGACACATCTCTAGGGAACCCTACACCAGCAGGGGCTTAGTTCCCATTTCAGAGCCAAGTCCAAGTCTGCCTCTTCCACGCAGAGAGCATCTTTTCGATACTCCTTGACTCTGGCTGAGGACAGCACTGTCTTCATGCTCCTATAGTATTTATTTTCTGGATCAAATTCAGAAAACGTGCTGCTCCGTGTCAAAATGTGGTATTTCCCCCAAAGGCATTATTCGGATATAGGAGTTGAATATACACAACACAGGCAGTTGTCCTAGTGTCACACTAGGAGGCTAATGCAATCCATCTCATGCAGATACGCCCTACAGGTTGGATGGAGGCTGAGATCTGACCGCCTTTTGAAAACTGTTTCGACTTTTGAAAATCAGGCCCTTTCAGAACAACATAAATTTTATGAGTTACTCACCCAGACTTTCCTTCTCACTCACACTTTTGTCATATTTATCTTGCAAGGTTCGTATTTGATCTTCCACTTGTTTTAGCAATGCCTGTTTTTCTTTCAGAGTAGCCATGGTCATATCAAGTTCAGCCTAATAAGATCAGGTACGTATTTAACAACAAGCCCCAAAAGAAAGTTGAAATTTACCCATTTGTAACAGGGTTTTTTTTGTTTGTTTGTTTTTAAGGATTTATGTTCTTTTTCTCCCAAAAGATTTTGATATGATATATACAAAGTTAAAACAAATATAAAATAGAACAAAATATAGGAGCAGAAGCAAACAGAACAGAACAGAACAAAACAAACCCCACCAAAATAAATCATAGAAGGATTAGAGAAATAAATGTACTAAGCATCTGGGGATGAATTAGCCATTATAATAAACTTTAAATGGTAGAACCAACGAAATAGCCATGCAACAGTGAAAGCGAATCTCTCCTGACTAGTTCTCTAGGGCAGAGGTCTGCAGCTTTGGCCTCGAGGCCAAACTCAGCCCACTGCCTGTTTTTGTGTGGTTTGTGAGTGTGAATGGTTTTACACTTTTAAACAGTTAAGGGAAGAAAAAAATCAAACGAACAATGTTATTTCATAACACATGATAACTGTATGAAATCTGAAGTCCAGTGTCCGTAAGTAAAGCTACACTGGGACACAGCCATGCTTATTCACGTTTGAATTGTTGACGGCTGTTTTTATGATGCAACGGCAGAGCTGAGTAATGGCAACAGAGACCATGCAGCCAGCAAAGCTTAAAATATTTACTACCCGGATCTTTATAGAAAAAGTTTGCCAGCCCTGCTCTGTAGCCGTGGCTCTTCCGGTGACCTGCTCCGCTGATCAATCTTGGTTCTGCTTGAGGCCTCCCAACTGACTGTGGCTCACGCTGGTTTTTAGAACCTCAGGTAACACACTCAAGTGTGGGAGAATTTATCAAATGGAAACCTAGAACATTGGATGCTAGAGCTAAAACAAATTTAAAAACACCAGGGGTCTGATGATATGGTACAGGGAAGACCCATTTCCCTTTTATGCTGGGAGAGGACTGATTTTAGAGATCGTTTCCGAAAAAATAACCCTTGCCGGCTAAGCTATTCTTTTTAAACAAAAACGAATTTCCAAGAGCGCTGTCACTGTATTGTGTGCCCTCAGCAGCGCCTCAGTCGGAGCTCGCGTGCTTGCTGGCGACGGCCTCTCATTCTACAAAACCTCACGGCACAGACAACGTACCTGCGCAGCGCGGAGCTTTTGCCTCTTTGGTTCCACTTCTTTGACCACCCGGGAGTACAGATCCATTGCTCTCACCCACATGCACATGGATTTGCACGCTTTGGACACTTTCTCTACTTTTTCAGGCACAAAATCAGGGTTATTGATGTACTTCTGAAGCTTTGCCAGGACCTGGGGCTTTATGTTTTCCTTATCATATTCTAGAAGTCTTCTTAGGAAGTTAGAGTCACCGAGCAGTTGCTTCGCTGTGGGCCAGTCAGGCCTGAAAGACACACACGACAGATTAGTGGCACTCTCCTAAAGGAATGTAAGATCAAAAAAAAAAAAACATGTGTTCCTTTGAGAACTTTAAAATGTTATCCCACGGATGGCTAAGAGACTTACTGTGATCATTTCATAACATGTGCAAAATCCAGTCACTACACAGCACACCTAAAACTAACATAAACGCTGTACATCAACTATGTTTCTATAAAATAAATAAACTAAAAACATTACCCCAATGAGTGGGTAGTTTTAACCTCAGTAGTGTAATCCCAGAAACTGGTAGTGACGTGCAACACAGCTCATGGGGAGACAGGTAACGTGGATGACTAAGGTTCCATACAAGCCAGCTGCGGTGGAGAAAGAATTATAGACCGGCAGAGTTGCAGAAATGTAAGGCATTACAGAAATGAGAGTTTTATTTTTCAAATACCTCAAGCACCCACATTTTTACCTCCCTTGCCTTAAAATTTCTTGCACGAACACCGTAATCACCTTCAAACCTGTTTTATCTCTCAGTCAAACTCGCCCCCTGTGGACTTTGGCCAGATTGGTCTTTCTCACGTGGAAATCTGATGATGTTGACAGTGCTCACTGGTTCTCAGTCCCCTCTGGCCAGGGCTCTCCACCTGTGCTCCGAGAACCCTCAGGTCCCAACGACGTGCTGACCAGTGGGTCCGCGGGGAAGCCTGGCGGTGGCGGCTGGGGAGGGGTGGTGCTCTGGGCGCTCTGCCTTCACTAATCAGTCTTACATAGAAAGGTTTCTCATAACATAATTTTTTATTAAAAAAGATTAAATTACTAAAGAAAGTTTGAAAACGACATTATCTCCAAGATGAAATCTGAACTGCTCAGCAGAGCACACGAGACGGTTCACGGTGTGATCACTGCCCTGCCGCCCAGCCCCGCCCGATCCTGAGCTCTCCCCACGGTCCACTCTCCACCCGAGCACCATTTCCCCAGACACCTGCTCACGCCCCCCAGGGGCCCTGGGCGCTCTCTCCTTGGCACTCCTAATACTGCACGACTCTCGCAGGCCTTGAAATGATCACTTTTCATGCCTGTCTCCCCACTAGACTGTCAGTCTCTCACACGGAAGAAATTTATCTCTCTTACCATCTAACGCAAAATAGATGTCCCCTCCCCCCCAAAAAAGGCCTGTGGAATCAATTTGTCGAACGACTGACCAAATCAACGAGAAGGAGGCGAAGAGAATGAAGACACGTAAGTGAAAATGAAGAAAAAGAGCAAAGAAATCCCGCCAGGTATGCTGGCAACCGGTGTTCTGAGGAGGCACTCACTTGGCATTCAGGAGGATGGAAATTGCTTCCATCACGGTCATGACCAGGTCCGGGGGCTTTGTGAAGACTCTGATCTCAGATATGTCCGCCTTGTCTAGGGAATCCAGCGCCTTGTTGGCAGCCTCCAGCGCGGGCAGCGCTTCTTCAAGGTCTCGCTGAGCGTCGTCCGCTATCGCTTGGGTTTCTTCCGCCTTCGCTTTTGCTACCGCTTCGTCCTCCTGCACGATGTTGCGGACCTAGCCGTCGAAACATGGCTGCTTGAGTGGTCTTGGGGTTTGAATGTCAATGTTTAAAAACAAAGCCAATGATAGAGAGTCACATTTGCCCCCTGGGATTAGACTGATGATGAAAGAAGGTTCGCCAGACCATATCTCGTGCTCTCCCGTGTCCACGTCGCACCACATGGATAGAATAGTGGGGACAAATGGGGACAGAGTTATGAGGACAAACAGCTCCTTCTTAGGAGCAGACTGGCTGCGTTCTGTTTGTAGCGGGTATTTTCTTTCAGCTCTCTCTGTGCCACATGTTGGGTTCACTCATTCTCAGGGAGAGAATCAGGCTGACTTTTGAAGGAAGATTGGTTTTTTGGGGTTTTGTTTTTAGAATTTTTTTTTGGGGGGAGGTAATTAGGTTTATTTATTTATCTATTTTTAATGGAGGTACTGGGGACTGAACCCAGGACCTTGTGCTTACTAAGCTATACCCTCCCCCTTATTGAAGGGGGATTGTTCACAACCTAAAGGCATGGCTAAATTTCTCTACCACTCAATTATTTTAATAACATATTTAAAAAACCCAATCACTTGTCACTGTATATAGGTGACCAGCTGGAGGTCAAAGCTTGCTCACCCGTGGTCAGCCAGAGTTGCGTACCTGATCGGCGTTTTCTTGATCTACTGCCAGTTTGTCCATAAGGGCTTCAACGTCTTGAGATTTCGTTAAGAGGACAGGTTCCAACGCGGAAAGGTCTAATTTCATTTTGTCTACGAGAACGTTTGTCTCCAATAGTTTGGTGAGACCATTCTTCACCCGTTCACGCGCCTAGATGACAATGAAGATACCTATTTTGACAAGTATTATAAACTGGCATCTCTCACTCATGCACTAGAATTTCACATCTACAGAATTGGTGAATCAGTTTGCAAAACTTAACGCTTGTGAGTGTGGGGAAATCTTCAGGTCACGGAACCCGAGGAAATGGCCCTGACGTGCACCACAGTGGGTTTGGACCTGTGCTCCTTGGACACGGGGGTGGGACGTCACAGGGCTGTGGGTTCCCGGAGGGCCCACACTGTAGTATTTTTATTCCCTGTGGTAGCTTGGTAGCACGTTGAATGAGTGAGGGACAAATTCAGATAGAAATTCTTGCAGGTCACAGCTCTGGAAGCCTGTTTCCTCAGGATGGATCAGCAGGGCTGAGACCACCCCTCTCCCCCAGGAGATAATGTCCTGAGTACTTAGCTCTGGTTGCTGATCTGAACCTTACTTCCCAGTGGCGGGAAACTCTTGACTAGGATCAAAGGGGCAGTATCTGGTAGGGAAGGCACCTGGGGATAACTGCTTTTTGAGGGTGAGACAGAAAATGTGGTTCAAATTGGCAGGTTTCAAAACTATATGTCACTTTATTTTACTAGGCATACATTTACCAGGTCAAAAATCCTCTGAAAAATAAATGGCAAATGCTTCCATTTTTACTGTGTTTAAAATACTGAACATTATAGGTCATGTGAATAGCCTGATGATGATGATGGTGGTGGTGATTATGATGGTGGTGGAGATGGTGGTGGTGGTGGTGATGGTGATGATGATGGTGGTGGAGATGGTGGTGGTGGTGATGATGGGGATGATGATGGTAGTGGTGGTGACGGTGGTGGTGGTGATGATGGCAGCCATTATTTTCTGAGCACCTCATATGTGTCAGATCATATTCCAAGCACTTCACAAATAATAACTCATTTTAATTCTACAACAATCCAAGAAATAGATATATATTTTTTAAGCCTTATTTTCTACTAAGACTCGGAGAAGTTACAAAACATGCTTAACACTGTGCAGGAAGAAAGCAGAGCAGAGGTTGTAGCTGGTCTGCCTGACACCAAAGTCCTTGCTCTCAATGGGAACCACTGACATGTTAAGGCCACTAGAACCTCATCTCTATTACTTCACAGAAAGGTTTACTTCTTATTAAATCCTGCAGAGGTGACTAGTTCTCTGCTTAACTTTAATTCTGTTACAATATCCAAATCATGCTACTGAGTCAAGGGCACTTACGTAAATGACAGAAGACAAAATATAAACATCAAGAAAGGGGACAGCCTTTGGACCGACAGCATGGGACACTTTTTGGTCATATTGTAGGTTAGCAAAGGCATGCACAGGATGGGGAGGGCTCCAGCAGGTAAGGTGGCACATAGCTCTTCCACTCACTCTGGTGAAAGCTTTGAGTTCAAGCGAAAAAAAGAATTATTAGTAATATTAAGCTTACTGAAACCAACTGCTTCCTCTTCTCTCGCAGCATGGACAGGCAGAGATTGATGAGCTCCAGGTAGGAGGTGGGCGTTGTGTAGTACCTTCTCCGGAGCTCTGCGTAATAGCGGTCAGCCATGGTGGAGACGCTCAAGTGAACGTTCACGCACATGAGCGCGAGCTTCTCTTTCAGTTCATCGCTGACAGCATCAACATTTGAGAAAAATGTCTTTGACACAGAAAGAAGTGCTTCTTTGGGCCACTGTAAATCAAGATATAATTTTGAAAGTCTCTCGCTCATTTCCATAGCACACGGTTGAACAATTAAGAAATGTGCCCGGCTCTGAAACTCCTCTTGCCTTGTCCCCCCGCCCCTTCACCTTGCTCACTCCTACTCAGGACCATGAGGTTTAATGAACTCGGTGGCTGTACTCATGAGAGGGGGGGTCTGGGTCTGCATTTGCTGACATCAGCACACGGCCTGGTGTACAGAAGTTGTTACATAACTATTTGTTGATTGAACGAATAAACGTGGGTGTCTTTAGAATTTCATAAATAAAATCACATGTATTATGAGGACCTCATGTCCTCTATTTATTATACAGTGTGAACTTCAGGTCCATGATTATAATCAGTGTCCTATTCAGCTCAACTCCTTTGCCTTTCTCTTGTCTCTTTGAGCTCCCTTGAACCTCAGTCTAGTGCAACTCTCTGTAACCCCATGCCTGCAACTGTGCACACAGCACTGCTGGAGAAGAACGCAGCCACGCTGACTGGCCTCACTTTAAATTCACGACAGCTAGCTCCAGCGGGTTCTCAGTGAAGCCCAGAAATGCTTCACAGTGTCTCATACATCACTTCTGTATTCTCCTGAGTGAGTATTTCACACCCTGCATTACTTCCTCAGACTGCTAACACTTCTTTCCTCTTTTTTTGCAGCTCATGACCTTGCACCCCTCCATCACTAAAAAAACAAAAGCAATGAAAACAGAACTTCAGTGAGCTTTCATCCCCTCACCTTCCCATATGCTCTGGGTTGAGCTGTGATCAGCCCCTTCATTGATGAATCCATCCCATCCCTTCTTGCCTATTCGATGACATTGGTCCAACAATGCCTAACTGTCTTCAGCACCATATATATAATTCTCTTTTCTGAATCATTTCCATCAGCACATGTGTGCTGTTTATGTTCCCCTCTTAAAAATATTTGTCTTCACCTCACATATCCTTCTAGCTTATTACCCATCTCTCAATGTTCCTTTGGGGGAAACCCTGAAAGAGCTGCCTCTGATTCCTCTCCCTTCTTCTCTCTTGACCCCTCTTCCCCATCACTCCACTGAAACAGTTCTCGTCAAGATCACTGGTAACCTCTACACTGAGAAATTTAATATCTTCTCTGCCTTATAAATTCTGTTTTGCCTTTGTTCAATGATTGTCATTATCATCCCCTGCCTATGAATAAATTCATAGTGGGCTTTGAGGCTAATGTAAGTGCCTTGAGTTATCACTGGACAATGTGTTACCCCTTAAAAATTAAGCAAGTCCAGGCGTATATCCAGAAAAGACCAAAAACTCTGATTTGAAAAGATTCATGAACCCCAGTGTTCACAGGAGCACTATTTACAACAGCCAAGACATGGAAACAACCTAAATATCCATCGACAGATGACTGGATAAGGAAGATATGGTATATTTACAAAAAGGAATATAATTCAGCCATAAAAAGGAATGAAATAATGCCATTTGCAGCAACACTGATGGACCTAGAGATGTGTCATCCTAAGCGAACTAAGTCAGAGAGAGACAGTATCATATGATGTCACTTATACGTGGGATCTAAAAGAATGATATACATGAATGATATACTTATCTACAAACCAGAAACAGAGTCAGAGACATAGAAAATGAACTTATGGTTACCAAAGGGGAAAGGTGAGGGTGAGCGGCAAATTGGGAACTTGGGATTAAAAGATACACAACAAGGACCTACTATGTAGCACAATAAACCATATACAATACCTTGTAATAACCTACAACAGAAAAGAATCTGAAAAATACTACGTATATATGGCTGAGTCACTTTGCTGCACACCCGACACTTTGTAAGTCAGCTGTACTTCAATAAAGAACATAAAATCAAGCAAGTCCAGCGTCTCAGAGAGATATCCTGTGACGCCACCGACCTGGACAAACCAATCAATGGTGCAGCAGTTCACCAGGGATGGGAACATCCGGCATCGGGCCCGGAAGGCCTCGCCGACGGGGCTCATGCAGAGAACAACGTGCAGCTTCCGACGGACCCTGCTGATGAAGTGCTGGAACACCTGGCGAGAGGGAGGACGTCTTCAGTGTGAAATAAGGGTGAAGCCATGATGAACGTACGTGTTGGCTAATGCATCTGACTCGACCAATGTCAAATTTTAAAACCTGTTAGTGCAGTAGACGTGTGAATTGTTTTCTTTAGCATCTCATTCCACCCCTTCCTCTCATGCAGGCTGGAAAGAACAAACGACATTTTGTAGACTCCGTGGCAACTAGGGTTTGGGATGTGATAGGTTTTCTTCATCAGTGGATTTAAGGAGACCCCCTGAATAAAGGGGAGAGAGTATTCATACAAGGTTTTGTGTTGGGATAGAAAACCACCGGGGGAAAGAGGCAGGGTGCAGGGCAACCCTTTATGCAGGCGCGGAGCCTGGCACAAGGTGCATGGACCTGGAGCCGCCATCTCTGGATGTGGCTCCTTGCATTGGCTGCTCCCAACATGGTGGGAGGCACGTGGCTGTGGAGCCGGCAGCTGAAGCAGCGGCACCATGACTGGCTCAGCAGGGATGGCTGTGGCAGAGGCAGCAGTGTCCCTGACCGTTGACCCCTGACCGTTGACCTCTGCAGTGTCATTTCATATTAATTCCAAAGGATTCAGTCTAGAACCCCTTTTTTGGCCTTCCCAATGGTGCTGTGCCCGTCGAATGAAGCCATTTCTGCTTACACTAGCTGAAGCAGACCCCGCTGTCTGTACCTATACGCCCTGACCTTGCAGTGGAGGGAGTTCCCATGAAAGGACACAGAAGGGAAGACATGGGAGAATGGCCAAAAAAAGTTAGAGAAGGTGCAGGAAGAAGGGAAAGGCCTGGGGTAG
The DNA here is from genome assembly GCF_048564905.1 of Vicugna pacos. Lineage (NCBI taxonomy): Eukaryota > Metazoa > Chordata > Mammalia > Artiodactyla > Camelidae > Vicugna > Vicugna pacos. The sequence goes on from NC_133014.1 coordinate 13,532,032, forward strand.
ACAAACAGTAGCCTCCAGAATCTAGCACAGTGTTGGAGAAGCGGAAGTGGACAGCAGCTGTGTTTTGTGTGTCTGTGTGTGTGTAAGAGAGAGAGAAAGAGGGAGAGAGACAGAGAATGGTAATGCCTTTCATGATCTTGCTGATGGGAAAGGGAGTCAAAAGAACTGAACTCCTTAGGCAGGGCTCTGGGAGTGTGTGAAGTAAATTTGTGTTTAAAAAGAATAAGAGAAGCTTTCTAGTTCAGACAGAACTATGACCTCCATGGGGGCAGCAGGGTTTCTGTTTTCTGCCTTCCATAACCTTTTCTTAAAATCTGATGAACCAACACTTTAAATGTCGGAGATTCAAAAACATACAATTACAGAGGAAGCAAATTGTATTGAAAAAATTCTATCCATGGACCCCTCACGGGGATCTTTGGACCACTGGAAAAAGGCTAAGACAACTCTTTGTTTTCCAAAGCCATATTACTGTCCTGACAAGTCCTACCTCATCTCTGTTCCCCTCAGAAATTCCTGCTTCTTTTGCTCTTGGCCTGGTGGCTGCTAAAACCTGCTCCAGTTCATCCTTTTCAAATAAATTAGGCACCTCACCCGAGTTCAGGATGTTATTTATATCTTCTAGGAACTCTTCCACTACAATCTACAGAAGAGAGCAGAGGGATCATTATAACTCGCCCAGCTATTTTACATTCACTGCATGTAAATTATAAAGCACAGATTTGATCCAAAATTCACACTGAGTTAATTTTATCTTTAAGAGACGATAACCTTGAGGGAGAAGCCAAGATGTCTCATGTAGGATGACCCTGAGCTCACCTCCGCCTACAGCACACCAAAATTACAACTATTTACAGAGCAAAGGACTAAGTAAAGTGGAGATAAGGAGTATACCTGATAGAGAGTTCAAGGTAATGATCATAAAAATGCTCACGAATTTGAGAGAAGAGTGGATGAACACAGTGAGAAGTTTAATAAAGAGTTAAAATTCATTAATGTTAACAGTTAATTATAACTTATTGTTGTTGTTGCTTTTTTTTTTTAGCTTCAGAGGATTCAGGATTAAGCAGCCAGTAAATTAAATCATGTGGTTTAATTTAAATATAAAAAATACATAAAGAAGAACCAAACAGAGCTGAAGAATACAATAACTGAAATAAAAGCTTCACTAGAAGGAAGCTACAGTAGATTAGATGATACAGAGGAATGGAACAGCAAAAACAGAGTGATGGAGGTCACCTAAGCTGAACAGAAAAAATAATTTTAAAAAAATGAGGATAGTTTAAGAGACTTCTGGGACAACTTTGAGAGTACTAACTTTTACATTACAGGGGTCCCAGAGGAGAAGAGACAGAGAAAGGAGCAGGTAATTTATCTGAAGAAATAATAGGTGAAAATTTTCTTTACCTGGGAAAGGAAACAGACATTCGTGTCTAGGCAGCACAGAGAGTCCCAAACAGGATCAGCGCAAACAGGATATATAATTCTTTGAGGTAATATATATAAAATACATATAACACATTCCACCCAAGACAGCAGAATACACATTTTGTTTTCCAAGTGCACATGGATCACTCTTCAGGATAGAGCATATGCTAGGCCACAAAACAATTCTCAATAAATTTAAGGAGGCTGAAATCATATCAGGCAACTTTTCCAACCATAATGCTATGAGACGAGAAATCAACTACAAGGAAAAAACACTGCAAAAACACAAACATGTGGAGGCTAAACAATATGTTCCTAAACAACCAATGGGTCACTGCATAAATCAAAAAGGAAATAAGAAACATCTGGAGATAAATGAAAATAAAAACATGATCCATAATCTATGATATGTAGCAAAAGCAGTTCTGAGAGCAAAATTTACTATATGATACAAGCCTACCTCAAGAAACATGAAAAATCTCAAGTAAACCATGTAACCTTACATCTAAAGGAACTAGAATAAGAACAAATAAAACCCAAAGTTAGTGGAAGGAAAGAGATAATCAAGATCATAGCAGAAATAAATGAAACAGAGACTAAAACACAATACAAAAGATTAATGAAACTAAGAGCTGGTTCTTTGAAAACAAACAAAAGTTGATAAAACTTTAGCTAGACTCATCAAGAAAAAAAGAGAGAGGGTACAAATAAATAAAATCAGAAATGAAAGAGAAGTTACAACTAACATCACAGAAATACAAAGGATCATAGGAGTTTACTATGAACAATTATATGCCAATAAAATGGACATCCTAGAAGAAATGGGTAAATTCCTTGAAACATGCAATCTCCCAAGACTGAATCAGAAAGAAATAGAAAATATTAACAGACAAATTACCAGTAATGAAATTTAATCAGTAATTAAAAACTCCAACAAACAGAAGTCGAAGGCCAGATGGCTTTACAGGTGAATTCTACCAACATTTAAAGAAGAGTTAATGCCTATCCTCAAACTATCCCAAAAAGTTGAAGAGGAAGGACTGCTTTCAAAGTCATTCTATGAGGTCAGTATCACCCTGACACCAAAACCAGACAAAGACATCACACACAAAAATTACAGGTGATATCACTGATAAACATAGATGAAAAAATCCTCAACAAAATATTAGCAAATTGAATTCAACAATACATTAAAAAAGAGCATACTCCATGATCAAGTGGGATTTATCCTCGGGATGTAATGATGGTTCAATGTCCACAAATAAATCAATGTGATACACCACATTACCAAACTGAAAAACAAAAATTATATGATCCTTTCCACAGATGCAGAAAAAACTTTTGACAAAATTCAACATCTATTTATGATAAAAACTCTCATCAAAGAGGAAACATACCTCAACATAACAAAGGCCATTATGACTAGGCCAGAGCTAACATCATACTCCAAGAGAAGCTGAAAGTGTTTCCTCTAAGATTAGTAACAAGATAAGGATGCCCACACTTACTACTTTTCTTCAACATAATACTGGAAGTCCTAAACACAGCAATCAGACAAGAAAAAGAAAAGGAATCCAAATTGGAAAGGAAGAAGCAAAACTGTCACTTTTTGCAGATGACATCATACTATACATAGAAAAATCCTAAAGATGCACTAAAAATCTATTAGAACACACCCATGAAATTCAGCAAAGTTGCAGGATACAAAATTAATATACAGAAACCTGTTGTATTTCTATAGACTGACAACATACTATCAGAAAGAGAAATTATGAAAACAATCCATTTACAATTATGTCAAACATAATAAAATACCTAGGAATAAATATAATTAAGGAAGTAAAATACTTGAACTAGGAAAACTATAAGACACTGAGGAAAGAAACTGAAGACGGTACAAACAAATGGAAAGAAAGATACACTATATTCATGGATTGGAAGAATTAATAATGTTAAAATTACCATAGTACCCAAATCGATCTGCAGATTCAATGCAATACCTATCCAAATACCAATGGCATTTTTCACAGAATTTTAACAAACAATTCTAAAATTTGTATGGAAACACAAAAGATCCTGAATAGCCAAAATAATTTTGAGAAAGAAGAACAAAGCTGGAGGTATCATGCTCCCTGAGTTCAAACTATATTACAAAGCTATAGTAATCAAACAGTATGGTATTGGCACAAAAACAGACTCATAGATCAATGGAACAGAATAGAGAATCCAGAAATAACACTTATATGAGCAATTAATCTACAACAAAGGAGACAAGAATACACAGTGTGAAAAAGACACTTCAGTCTCCCCAAGTTCCTTGACTGGACACTGCCACAGGCTTTGCCCTGTGGACAATCTACTGTGTCTGCCAAACTTTCCACTTGAGCATTGCTGGGCTACACAGATTGCCAGATGTTCTGACCAGGCTTTCTAGCTGGATGGGGCCAGGAGGTACACTCAACAGTAAGCATGGTAAGGCTCAGCTCCCCTGCCTGGGTGGATCGGGGGGCGGACCAGGCTCCGGGGCTGGCAAGGCTCTTCATTTGAGGACCTCAGATCAGATGGACCAGCATTCTACTGAGTTCCCCGGTCAGACTGAGCCACCGTCCTGGCTCTGCAGAAGAGCAGAGCTGCTGGCTGGGACCCCTGCTTGGGCGCTGCAGGTAAGGACTTGGTCTGTCACGATCTGAGAGCTGGTTGTTACACCTCCATGACTTCCTTGTTGCAATCGAGTTCCCAGAGGTTTGAGTGCTGCAGATTCCCGTGCCCTCCCCGTGATGCGAGACCAGACTGAAACTCCCAAGATGCAGCCCACAACACCGGGGGAGCTGGACGTCCCACCTGGGCATCCTTCCCCCTGGAGGAACCACAGGTTCAGGACAGACCTCTTGATACAGTGCTGCACTGGCCTGGGGGAAGGCAATGTGGCCGGTGTGCAACTGCCCCTCTTACCCTTCCAGTGTGGTCTGTCTTGGTCTCTTGGTGCAGGGGTTTGCTTCAGCCTTACCCCCATGCTCTAGGATTTTCTCAGCGGTGTCTTGTCCACGAATAGTTGTTAGTTGCTCTTGTGAAGGGGAGTGAAGTTGGGACTGACCTATATCGCCATCTTGGTGACGTCACTCTCCGTCATTTTGTTTTTGCATTGTTTTCTTGATGGCATGAAATTGTTGATCTGTGTTCTCTTATAGCTGCCTGAGAACAATTATTTTGAATTCTTTGTGGAGCAATTTGTGGATCTCCATTTCTGGGGGCCAGTTTCTGGAGGTTTACTGTATTTCTTTGGCGGAGTCACGGTTCCCCAATTCTTCATCATCCCTATAGACATACGTAAGTGTCTATATCTTCCAGACTTTGTGGAGTGACTTTGGTTTTCCCTGTGGGTGGGAGCAGGCTGGAGCCTACTGGGACCCCAGGTCCAGTGGTGCAGGACATCACGTGTTGGGGGGGCACGTGGTATGGGGAGGTTTATCTCTCTTTGGCTCAAGCCACTGGGGTCCACAGTTATTGACAACTGTGTGTCCCCTGGCGACCACTGCAGGGGGTCTGCATTGGCTGCAAGGGGTGTTGGCGTCCCCAGCAGCGTCTCCAGGTGCCAGCAGCGATGGGGCCGGAGTCAGTGGTGGGCACACACTCAGCTGCATGATCCTTTTTCATTTGTAAAACATATTTACATATTCAGATATAAACTCACTGCATGTCACAGCTGTTAAACGTATTTTTCCCATTTTAGGATTGCACTTAATCGTGTTTATGGTGTTTTCAAAATTAAAATGGACTTTAAAATATTTATGCATCAGATCACTTTTTTATTCCTTGGCTAACTTCTACAAATGTTTATTTTCCCTAATGTTAAAATACTCAAGTATAATCAATGTAGAAAATCCTCTAAGATCAATTAAATCGGTTGTTGTAGGCATAGATGTAATCCTATTTTAATTTTAGAGTTAATTTAACCAAAACACAGCCATTGTTTTTTCCTTTTCTTGAGTAAAGCATATTTTCCTAATTGACTTCACTTAGGGAATTACTTTCTTAGATTTACCTCTACAGAAATAGTTCATTACCTTTTGCTGTTCATGTCTTCCCCCTCTAAGAAAAATTTAAAAACCCGTCACATTTTCTTGAACATTTACTTACTGAGAGTTTACAGAGGGAAACAGTAGTTGGTAAAAGAAGGAAAAAAAAATTACTCTAAAAGTCGTTTACAAGGTCCAGGAGCTCTGTTAGCAGAGGGAGGAATTCCCTGAACGCTGTCGGACAGTCTATTCGACACTCACACGTGATGGCAACACTCATCCTTTTCCTGTTCTTGCTTTTTGGGTATTTAAATATGTACCTGGGTGTCCGTGAAGAGGAAAACCATATTCTTGTCTTCGACACCAGCCAGTTTGTACAACTTCCTCAGGTCTTCGTGAAAACTGTCATAGTTGTACCCCCGGCTCAGCTCAATCTGCAAACATCTGTAACCACATATGTGGGCTGCGAGCCTCGTGAGGGACTGCTTTCCTGTGCCGCCCACCCCAACCAGCAGGGCATTGCCTCTTTCCTGACGAACCATGCGGGCAATCCTGGGGGCAGCAAAGCAGAGAACGATTTTAAAAAAAAAGAAGCAGAGGAAGTTTTATGTCAAGTGTACGATGTGGCTTCTGCTCAGAGGGTCATCCCGGAGCAAACGGCCACCGGAAAGAGCAGGGCAGGTCTGAGGTCCTCGCTGGGAGAAAAGCACTGCCGGGCTTTTCTTGGTACCCGCCTCTCCCCACGTCCTACAGGCTGCTGGCCTTGGCCAGGCACACTGAGTACGCCTGGCTCTCCGTTTGTAAGGATGAGCAAGCAGAAAAGCCACTGCAGCTCAGGAGAGATCAACAGGAATAATCCGAAATGGAGTTTCTTTTTCCTTTTGTAGGTTTTTTTTTTCGGTGGGGGAAGGTAATTGAAATGGATTTTCCATACCAACAAAATTTTAGAAAATTTATGATTCATGTTAACAATTAGAATTTTTGAAAGTTGCTGTCATGATACTAGAGCGAGCACTCAGAAAGGGGCAAAAAAATTTAAGATTAGGAAAAACTGATTGGAGGTGGAAAAATGTGACTACCAGATTGAAAACCGCAGTGGAAGATGGGTGGGCCTCGCACATAGGACACCATGGAAAACTGAACAGGGAAAGTAGAAGACAAAGTCAAGGACGTTACCCAGAAATCAGAGGAAAAAAAAATATGATATTAAAATGACAAGAGAGAAAATGGAAGATTAGGAGGACAGATCTAGGAGAAAGAAATGGGATCCCAGAGGAACTGCAGGAGAGACATGAGGGGACAGAACTGAAGTAACAGAAGAAAGCCCCAGAGCTGAGCCCACGGATCTGAGGACATCGCTGAGGGTCTGCAAAGGAAGCCAAAGAAGAGAAGCAAAACACGAAATGTTTTCTAGGAGGTATATGAATATAAAACAAAATATGTGTGTGTGCATGCAGGTGACTGTATGTAGTCACACATATGTGAATCAATATATGAAATACAGATCTCTATTTTAGACATAATTGAAAATTTGTGAGCATCTAAAAAGTAGATATAATAGATTACTCCCAAAGAGAGAAATACTTTTAGGCTGGCCTCAGGCATCCGTTTTACAAATGGCATTCCGCCACGGTTAGCGGGGAAACTATCATGTTATTGCTCAGCGAGTTAACCACCTGCAAACCCTTCTTTAAAGATTCTGTGAAGGTGCACAGGGAAGTGTGAATACAGTTTAAAAACTCAAGAAGGGGCCTCTGCCTGGCTCGCTCTCTTTTGGGCACAAGCCTTTGGAGCCCTGAGCCACCGTGTAAGCAGCCCCGACACTGGTGCCGCCGTGCTGGAGAGATGGTGGGGTCCGCACGGAGGCAGAGACGTGCCAGGTGCAACTGAGCGGAGATCCAGGAGGGAATGGCTGGGAGCCCCGGGAGATCGTGAACAAATGAAGCCACCGAGTATTACGTGGCTTATTGTGCAGCAGCAGACCACTGAACGTTCTCCGGGCCTTGTGTCTAGAAAGATTCTGGTACTGAGCCATCGAGAGATGATATCAGAGTTAAATGAGATACCCCATCTCATGGTTTATATTCACACCAAGTGCCATTATAATTATTACTGCTCAGCAGGGTGAAGGGAGCACCAGGAGTCACAGGGAGCAGATTTCGCCTTTCCCTCCAACGGTCAGTTTAACACGTTTTACACATTTTAACAATTTAGGAATTGTTCAATAGGACATGAGCCACTTAAAAAAGTCACGTGTGCCCCAAGGACTGCAGACACTCAGGCTGGATACCTAGGTGTCAGGGACGACCCTCAAAGGACACCTGCAGTGGGTATGAGTCAGACTCGTGAGGAGATGGAATCTATGATCCTTGCATTCAATTTGTTTTGCTATAATCTTGACCCCCACTACTTCTTTAGGAAGGCATGTCCCTGGCCTGGGAATACCGCAAACCACCGTAGGTCCTTTTTTGTAATGAGACAGGACATTTACAAAACAAAGCCAATCTATTAAATATTTAGAAAAACAGTGGGAGGGTGTAGCTAGGTGGTAGAGTGTGTGCCTAGCATGCACAAGGCCCTGGGTTCAATCCCCAGTATCTCCATTAAAGATAAATAAGTAAATAAACCTAATTGCCTTTCCCCCGCAAAAAAAAAAATTAAAAAAAAGAAATAACCCCTGAGATTCCACAGAAAGTTCATGACACATGTATTTTTAATGTATCAAAAAACAACGTTTAAATTCTAGCGAGATTTGCTAACAGAACTTTGTCCATCTAGCAACCTACTTAAAGACTTGAGCACAACTGAATCCTTACCTTTTAATACAAAAGAAATTGGGTCAATGCATTATTGGGCACTTCATGGCACAATACCTTGAAACGTGCTCTATGGCATCTTGGAAGAACACCAGCTTTACTTCTTTGGGGTTAATAAGGTTATAATCATCCAGATAGTCCTGCAGAACGTTTGCAATTTTCTCCATATCAGGCATGTCATCATAAATCCGATCACTCTTATCCGCTCCAAACTGTAAGGTGATTCATTGGAGAAGAACCAAGTTGGATCAATTCTGACGTATAATATATATAATGTGCATAACCTCAGGAGACAACATTGTTTTATCTATGTTTCTATTTAATCAGTCGCTGAAGTATGCTAGCAGGGCTTCAAAACCAAGGAAACAGGATTAAATTAAATCAGATTTTCATGGCCAGGTAAAAAATCCATTTAATTTAACCTCTTCAAGCGGTATGTTGGAATTTCAATGACCTTTGCAATAAAACTCACACAGGAGCTCAGAAATGGTTTTCAAAGTTTTCTCACGTTACTCTGGTTTTATATTTTTGCTCTTAGGCTGTTGACATCAGAAAAGCGATATGGTTGAACATTATGAATGGCAGACTGTGGTGGTTATAAAAAAAATCATGTCAGAAATATATGTAGTTTTTACACAGCAGTCACTTAACTAATCGCTGAGAATGATATTTGGTGTAAACTCTAGGGAACTGAGTTCCTGCTGGGACCTGCTGATGATGACTTGCCGTGGCTGTGACAACTGCCCCCAGGGGGCACTTTCTTTGGGAACCACTAGCTAAAATCCACAGAGGTATTGGGAGGAGAGCCCAGCACTGCTTTCTGCTTTGCTCCACTCCCCCGTTTTATAGTGACATCACTAGAAACACACAGGAAATAGAATCACCACCTGAAAACAAGCTTTGGACTTTGCTTTTAAGAAGACATTTAAATAGAGTTCATACAAATAAATTGCTTCTATTATTTTTTTTTAGTTTTCAGGGGTTACCAGAGTGGTGAGGTATTGCATATGTGTAATACAAAGATGAGTCCATTCATTTGTTCAAACAGCATTGATTGAGAGCCTGCTGTATACTCAGCTCTGTGCAGGACACTGGGGATTTAGGGTGAACAAAACAGACACGGCCCTTCCCTCTCAGAGACACTGAGAATGCGGTTCCCACACAAGAGCCGACATGGTCAGACCAGATGGCTGCCTGGGACTGCAGGCCGGGTGGTTAGACGGAAGTCTTCTAACCTAGAATGAGGTTCATTCATCTAGGACAAGTCTGTTCTAGGGAGATCTAGAGGGTAAAATTAGGGTGTGAGCGTAGACGTTATGGTGGGGACAGACTTGAGGAATTTAATATAAGGAAAACTCTGCTACTAACTAGAGCTACCCTGCAAAGAAGAAGGCAGCACTGCTAACTAACCGGCTTCCCAGGCCTGGAAACATGTGAGCGGAGGCTGAAGAGCTACACAGGCCCTTGTAAAGGGGATCCCAGCCCTGAGCTGAGAGACTACACCTCTTTGCTTCCTTCCAAACTGAATCCCCGATGGGTCTCTGATTCAAACTATTACCAGAATGAATGTAACTAGATTAGAAGTCAGCAATCTTTTTCTCCAAAGAGCCAGACAGTAGATATTTTAGGCTTTGCAGGGCATACGGTGTCTGTGGCTGCCACCCCACTCTGTCTTCTAACCAGAAAGCCACCACACAAATAGCACACAGTCGAATGGACGTGGCTACGTCCCCACAGAACTTCATTTACAAAAATGCGTGGTGGGTGGATCTGGCCTGTGGGACATAGTTTGCAGACCCCCAGTTTAGATCCTTAATCTTCACATGTGCAAAGCTCCTGTAGAATATGAGCTTGAACTAGAGAATGGTAAATGCTTTATAACCTTCAAATGTAGTCAGGTCAACGGACTTACCTTAATGAAGTCTCCAAATATGATGGGCCTAGTCAAAAAGTATTCCAGACCTATTGCAATTCCAAAATGTTTGTCTGTTCAAAAAATAGTTAATTTTTAGTATAATGATAAGCTTGAATGCAGGATATTAATGATGTAATATACGTAATTATAACAAGCATTACTTTACTTAGAAGCCTTAACATAAGTATACATGAAACTGAGAGAAAGCCGTGTTAATGCCAGAACACTTCAGTTTGATTATCCCCCGGATCTAAGATTCAGAATATTCAAAATTCATAAACATTTTATTAACTAATAGATACTGAATACATATGAATAAATCAGAAGTACTCTAGAAATATCCTGGCTTCCTAGCAGGCAAAACGCTGTTTTTTCTGCTTTCTCTCCTCTACTTAAAATTCCAAACAGTATTAAGAATATCAAACCTTCCTGAATTTCCATAAAATGACTTTCACAATGTTTCATATGCTGTTCTATATTTGGGTCACTGAAGAAAAAAAACTTTTACTCATCAATGACTACGGTTCATCTTGCTCATTTTAATTTTCCTTTTAGGAACCCAGTTGCGTCTCCCTGGTGGTCTAATGGCTAGGATTAGAAACCAAACTGCTTCTCTACTCAAAAAAAAGAAAAAAGAAGACAGAAAGAAAGAACGGCTGAATAAAGGTTGATATTTACTGGCCATTTCTGTCAAAATAACATGGAAATAGTGCTTATCTTCATTATTAATCAAACGATCATGGAAGACTCTTTGACATTCATGGCAAAAGAGTCTAAATATCTGTAATTCTTCTCTTATTGTTCCTGGATCACACTGGAGGATACCTGTTTTTTGAAGAAAAGAAGAAAAATCCTACATTTGTGGTATATCTAGTAATAGCTGAATTAACCAGAAAATCCTGAAGTCCAGCTTTACCCCCACACTCCCAGGAATGAGTGGTCCCCCAGTGGACATACACGTATACACACATATGACAATGGTGAAACAAAGCTGGGACACATTATCAGTGAAAATGGGGAAGGTAGCAGAAGCAGGGTATGTGGCCTAGAGAGAATTCTTTTTTAAGATGAGAGGTGTTACAGCAGGTTTCTACGCTGTTAAGCACGACCCAACAGAAGAGGAAGCACGGACGCTGCGGAAGAGAAGCAGGAAATACAAGAGCGAACTCCTCGCGTAGGCAGGAGGGGATGGGGCTCAGCACCAGAGGGAGTACTGGCACCCGAGAGGGGCAGGCACAGCGGGACCACTGCAGTAGGAAGGCAGGCAGATGCGGGTCGTCTGGGAGATTTGGAAGAGGAGGCAGTTCTGGTTGCTTGCTTGTTTTTTCAGTGAAAAAGAAGACGGGCCATCAGCTGGGAGTGAGAAATGGGAGTGTGGCTTGAAGCAGTCAGCCTGGGGCTGGGGTCAAAGGTGACTTGTACATGGGGTGGGATTTCCAGACACGTCACCGACACCCATGTACATACTCCTCTCCTGAGAGATCTGGGGTGGGTGGAAATGAAAGGAGGGGGCAGGCCAGGCAATGTGGGCTCCATACACTACCTTGCACGCATTTGGATAAGTCCCTCAAGTTAAAGATGTAATGGGACTTGGCCGGTGTCGGCAGGAGATCAATGCTCATTCTGTTATAGATCTCGACTGAGGCTTCTACAATGTTTGATGCAGTCTGCTTTACCGCCGGTAGGAAGTCACTCAGGAAGCCACTGAGGATGGCCTAGAACCAGAAACGTAACATGAGAGCATCAGAGCCTTTTTTTTGTAAACCAAAATTTATCTTTCAAAAACTTCGGATCTGGTGACACTTCCTCTAGTAGTAAGTAGAAGCCAAATTCCAACGTGAGGACACGCGGGTGCCAGGACTCTCCATTTCAGAGTCTGTTCTCCAGAATGGACTCACTCCTGTCTCCGTGACTGTCTGGTGAGGCCTGAGCAGCATTCACATCTGAGGCGTGGACTTGCCATGAACCCACTTCCCACGTAATTTAGACCTCTGCTCGCTGTGGGCCCAGAGGGTCTTCATGGAGTGCCCAAGTTATCTGGGAATGACCCGAAGTCCTCTCTCTGATCTTTATGGGTGAATGACCAACAGCTCCGCAGACTTTCATCTTCATGTATACTGAAAGTGCAGCTTACTGATAGCTACGAACTCCCCACCCTTCCGCCTCCCCATCTTGGTGTACGGCCCCGCCCTCCACTCAGATCACGAACTTGACGGTCTCTTTTGACACCTGCCACTGTCTGTCCCCTGCAGTCAATCTTGAATACGTTTCTTGAATCTGTCTGCGTCCTTCTGTTTCCTGATGTCACTCCATCCCAGCCCCGACTCTTTTCCATCTGGGCTTCTTCACTCCCTCCTTCACTCACTGGCCTCTCCATTTCCACTCTTGTCTTCCTTCTGTTTCCATGAATCAGTCCCGCACTCCCCTGTCAGTGCAGGCTCTGCCCCCACGCAGCCTCCTCCCTACCCTCTCTCCCCACTGCTCCCGGTGCCCGGAGCAGCATGCAAATTCAGTACTTCATCATCAGTCCTAAGCTACCTGGGACACCCCGCTCAGCACCAATCACATACATCACAAAGTGTGTCCGGAGGGCATGGTTGGAATCACTCATTTCAAACTTTAGAATAAAAGGTTCTCAACCGAAAAAGTCTTGGAATACCGGTGCTGGTCCCTGTACCCGCTTCACGCCATGTTCTTTACTTGCTGCTTAATGATGGGAGCCAACATCCTAACCTTTCACACTCTCAAGCACTCTCTGAAAGGGTTGCAAAATGTGGCAGTTCTCACACATCCTGTTGGCATCAGCACTTGAACAACTCATTGGAACTACCTCAAATTTATTAAAAATAATTTTCCACGGATGTAAGCTCTTTCAGTATGGAAACCACTTTCCATGTGCTGACGGCTGTGCACGTGTGGGTTCTGCTCCTTCCTCTCCTCGAGGAGGGAGGGCCCGGCTGGAAGGAGAGGCTGACGCTGGTGAGTGCAGAGGCTCATGTACCGCCCCCGCCACTGGCCCTCTTCGGCTCTGGGGTGACTAAGCCAATGTCAGCCTCCCCAGACCAGTCACCCGTCTTATCCGACCTGGACACCCCCTTTGCCATTTCCTGACTCTGTGACCTCATTCACCCACGTGTCTGTTCCTCCCAGTCAGTTCCCACCCCACAGGACACAGCTCAGTCTCCTCTGAGCATCTTTGTGCGTGTGTGTGTGTTATGTTTTCGTTTTTTAAATTACTTTTTTGATATATTTTTATTGCAGTATAGTTTGCAATGTTGTGTCAGTTTCTGGTGTACAGCACAATGCTTCAGTCACATAGGAACATACATATATTCACTTTCATATTTTTTTTCACCATAAGTTACTACAAGATACTGAATATAGTTCCTTGTGCTACACAGTAGAAACTTGTCTATCCATTTTATATATAGTAGTTTGCATCTGCAAATCTCTGAGCATCTTCGCTAGCTGGTTAGGGCATCCCCGCTCTGCTCAGGCTGCTTCATGCTCTCCCATCGCTCTATTCAGAATAACGCCTCACACTTGCTGGACACGTCTGCTGAGCCCTACAGGGCAGACACAGTTATTTCCCCACTTAAAGGAGGAGGAAGTGGCCCCTTGGGGAAATTTGTACAGATGGAAGAAATACAGCTGCTTGTTTACGCTGGAGCTGGTGGCTGCAGCGCTGGTGAATTCTGGGTTAGGTGGGCTGAGCTTGGGCTCGCTGGGTTATTGGGGGTGGCGTCTGGTGGGCAAGTGGACACAGACGTGGTGGTCGGAGGGGGATGAGCACAGAGTTGGGGGCTGGTAGTGTACGAGATCTGCTGGGCGTCCAGGGCTCAGGGGACAGCCTTCCTTACAGGTAGGGGCTGTGTTTTGACGACTCTAAAGCCATCTCCGAGCCCACAAACACAGAAGGCTGTGATGCATATGCCTGTCGGATGGTGCCCAGGTGGCCCTGGGTTTACCGGGTTTCTGCTCAGGGAAGGCTGGGGGGGCTCCCTGGAAACACAACAGACTCTTCTGATTGTGCGAGTCTTGGAATAAATACGTTTCCTTTTCCCCTCCTGCCCAAGGTTAAATGCACACTCACCTGGAAAATCTGTTTCAGACTGTGCTCCGAGGGCACGGGGAGGCAGAGCACGCTGAAGTGTCGGATGAAGCGGGGGGTCACAGGGTTCCGGCCGCCGCCCGGGGGCGCGCACGCGGATACAATCGTCACGTCCTGTACGGAGAGAAAGCCACTCGGGTCACCCAGCAGAGGAGGAGATGGCGTCTGCCTGTCCCAATGGCAGGACTCAGAACCAACGATCCTGGAGGACCTACCACTGACAGCATTGTGTTACGTTTCCCACACGTTATCTGACTTCATCGTCACAACCACCTCCGGAGATCACTGTTGTCCTTTCTACCGTGCACATGAAAAAAACCCGAGGCCCTGGGTGGTTAAATAAATTGCTAACTTATTCCCAATAAGGTCACACAGCTAACTCATCTACCTTGTATAAATACTCCCATGTAAAAATGTAATCTCAAAAATTTTAAGAATGTGTACCTTAGATGAAAAGACACTCATTCAGCAAATACTAAGTATAGTCAATTCTTGTCATTTGTGGCAGGTACAGTCTATGAAATTGCCAGGAACCCTGAATTAATGCACCTGGAACCACTGTTCTTCAGGGAAATACAGGGTTACGTTCCCTGCCAGCCTCTGGTCGGAACACTTTCAACTGATGGGTACGTGATATTGCAGTTGCCTCTGGTCTTGCCTCCTCTCTAGCCCACACCTCCCCAGCAGCCCAGGGGATCGCTCTGTAACGTTTCCATCAGAGGCTCCCGATCTCTGAGAGGATAAATCCACATTCCTCCTCATGGCACCACGGCCCCCTGGGCTGACATCTGCATCCCTGGCTGCTTCAGCGCTCACAGTCCACACGACTCTGAGATGCAAACAGCTCCCCTTCCTTGCTTTGCCCTGCCCTGCCCGCAAAATCCTGTTCTGACGTCACCTCTTCCAGGAAGGATTCTCTCATCATCAGCCCAGCACCCGCCCCCACCTCCTTCCAGTCTCTCTCCACTTCTCACCCTGCATTAAACACATGTTCATCCATCCCTCAAAGCTGGGCCCCCCAGGGGGCTGGGAGGTCTCCCTCGTCCATGCACCTCATGAATCAAGCAGGGCGAGAACCCACATGGACTGAATGAACTGAGCCACACGGAAGAGACACTGACGCCGCATGCCATGGGCTGAATTATGTATCCTTCTCCGCCTCCCCCTGGCCAATCACATGCTGAAGCCCTGACCCCCAGCGTCTCAGTGTGACTGTATCTGCAGACAGGGCATTTCAAGAGCTAATTAAGTCACAACGAGGCCATAGGTGAGGCCTAATCCAGGATGACTGGTGTCCTTTCAAGAAGAGGAGATTCGGACACAGCTGGACACAGAGGGAAGGTCGTAAGACACAGGGAGAACACAGCCACCTACAAACCAAGGACAGAGACCCCAGAGTAAACCAGTCTGTGACATCTTGACCCTGGACTTCCAGCTTCTACAACTGTAAGAAAATAAATGTCTGTTGTTTGAGTCACTCTGTTGCACTTTGTTATGGTAACTCTGGCAAACGAATACACTAAACTTTACAGCCGTTTAAATTTAAGCACGCAAAGCAATTTGAAGCCCAAAGTAACCTGTATGTCTTTCCAAAAGAGCTTGTTTCTGTCGTAAAATCCACCAAAATCTTGAAATTGCCGGAGCAGCTCAATGGGAGGCTGAGAGCCATAGCGATCCAGTCTGGGCATGTTTAAGTCGTCAACAAAAATCACGACTCGCTTGTTTCCCGGTGCTCCTAGGGAGGTAGACAGCGTGAATTTAAGAGTCACGATTCGCCCTTGGGAAACATCAGGCACAGCTCAGGTGAGGCTTCAGGCTCAGTGAACACGGTGAACACCGTGTGGGGAGCTCAGCTCCTCTCGCAGAGTGAGGAGGGCCCCAGCACGGTCGTGTCTTGAGGAGGAGAGACCCCTCTGGTCCCGTCCAGGCCCCTGCCAGGGAGCTGTGGGCCCGGCCGGGACGTCCACACTGTCAGGGGCTCCCTCACCCTCATCATCCCTCCGCGGTGTAGGATGATGCCATTTGGACCAGACTCAAGGCAACTATAAGTGACCTAAAGTTATGCTCTTTATCTGCGTGGTTAATAAGGAAGGACGAGGGCGATGCCACAAAACCTGGCTCAGAGCGCGGACTGGAGGAACAGCCACAAAACTTCCACGCTTGCTCCCGACTGAGCTCAGATGACTCAACGCACCAGATATAAAGAGGTTTGTTTGTTTATTTTAAATAAATGGAACTGTAGTCAATATCTTGTAGTAAACTATGATGAACAAGAATATGAAAACGAATGTACGTCTGTACGTGGATGACTGAAACATGATGCTGTACACCAGAAACTGATACAATATTGTAAATCGACTATCTTTCCATTAAAGAAAGAAAAAAAGAAAAATCAGTGCAGGTTTGGAAGCAGAGCCCAAGTGGAGAGGGAGAGCCAGAGAGAGGCAGGGACTGAAGATTTTTTGAGTTGAAGGTGATCGGAATAAACCACTCACTTGCTAACAGGAAGATACCTTGATACATAGCACAGGAAAGAACACATGAACAGAGTCACCTTTACAAATAAACTGAGCAAAGAAAATACCCAGTTGTAACTTTATTACATGCACTGTTTTTTGTGACTTTATTAGCATAATAAAAATTTGTGTGGGACAAATGACAATAATAATTCTTACCTAGAATATTTTTTCTTTTCCTCTCCAGTTTGGACTCAATGATCTCTTGTGTTCTTGCCGATGAAGTTTGAGCGGAAAAATTCAGATACACAGGAACATAGCCAGCTGATTCTTGAATTCTATTTAACAGTCCTTTTGCAATAACAGACTTTAAATTGTAAAAAAATATGTTAACTGATTTCACGTTCAGTACAGTATCTTTCCAATTGTCTCTATCAGTAATAACCCAGTACAATGAGGAAGAAACAGGACAAAAGGAGAGAGGTTGAAGTCAGACTGAAATGTCTGCCTTCCTCTTCCTGGAAATTCATTTTAATTAGATTTATCAGAGCTAAAGAAATACTCTAATCAGATCTATCTCAGCAAAAAAATTTTATTTCAGTTTCATACCAAGATCCGTCTTGGTTACTATCGAAGTCGATGTGGTAACAGGAGCCAGAAACTCAGAAATAATTTAGAGGGGAAACAGCAAGTCTCTGTTTATGTGGACCTTCACGCAAACCAACAAGACCAATCAGCATTTTCCCTCTACTTTTTCTACACATCATCGCTGTGTTAAGAAGTAAATGGGCAGGAGGTAACAGACTGACCTTCATCAGTAATCCACTGGGTGCACAAACCACCTAGACCGATTCCCACCCTAACCCCATGCTGACCCACAGAGGCAGCCCCAGAAATTCTAAGCGACACCACATAAATGCCCCCAGACACAAAAGCTTGGCCCACAGGGTCCTCTGGCTTATGTATTAATGACGCCATGGATTTATTCAAAGAGTGGCAAACCGTAGGGTGGGTATGGATTCAGCGTAGTCAGACTTTTCCTGGAAAAAAGCGATCAAAATTCAAAATTCCCCTGGAAAATAAGGTACTGATAAATCATACGAGTATTTACAAAGCTCTGTCCCTCATGCCCTCACTGTGGACAGACCTTCTCGTCTGATGTAGCATTCCTACCTTGCCAACTCCAGTTATTCCAGTGAGCAGCACCGAATGCCTGACTGCCAGGAGTTTTTCCATCAGGTACCCAAAGCGCACCGTGTCAGCCGTGGGGACAAGCATCTCAAAAAAGGGGACCTCTCGGCTGTACTTGAAGGTGGGTATGATTCGTTCCCAGGGGTCCAGCCGTTTGGTGTCAAAGTCCATGTGAATGCTCCACAGGTCGCCGGAACTGGGAAGCTAGGGTGCAAAATTAAACACCACTTTCGACAGGATTGACACACGGCAGCAGAAACACTCACAGGAACAAAGACAGCCGTAGAACAAGGGTGGGTCTGGGTTTGTTTCTTTGTAGAGAAATGGTTGTTGGAGTACCAGACTCCACTTCTTTAACAGAACCAAGCAATACAATACGTTGAACCTGACAGCTGACTATAACAAAAACCCCCATTGGACTTGTAAAGCGTTTTCAATTCAGTCCATCATTCAGGGGCTCACTCCACACCAAATACTGTGCTCGGTGCTGGAGGAAAATGCGGAAAGAGGACCCGCCTTGCCTTCAAAGACCTCGTAATCGACACAAGCACATTAATGATTTCTCATGGAGAAATAAGGGTTCCGATGGAGCTCAGTACATTCGCAAAGGAGGGATGGCTCATCCTCCTTGCAGGGGAGCTGTGCTGGTGGCTAGAGATTTAGAAGGGGTTCTAGGGGATGGCCATGCTACAACTCGGACTTGAAAGACAAGCAGGGCCAGACGGGCAAAGAAGGGATGAGACGGGGATGGGGAAGGAAGGGTCAAGGTGTAGGCTAAGCAGACAGGCCTGGAAGCCATGGAAAGTGCCATGCACGTTGGGAACTGTAAGAGGTAAGTCTAGAAACACAGGTGGGGCCAAGTTATGAAAAGCCTCACTTGTTAAAGAGCCTGCAGCAAGGGTTCAGTGAAGAATTCTGAGTCTGTCTCTTTGTCTTAAATTCCCAGTTGTCCTCAATCTGATCTTAACAGTGAGGTACCTGGTCGCCATTATCTTCAATATACTGATTCATTCGCTCAATCTTAGAACGTACAGAAAGTCGTCTCAGAATTGCTAAACCAGGGCACCGTGAAAAAATAAATTTACTAACTAGAATTCAATGTTTCTGTTTATAGTAGGAAGTTTTTATACACTTTTATACCTTACTTTCTTCACGTGGTCAGGAGAGAACTCCTAAAAACTTTCAAAAGAAATAAGTGTTATCCATGGCCTAAAAAAGTAAATAATTTTAGAAGCCCTTTTAAACGAAGAATTAAGATTTATAGTATAACTAAGGCTTTTAAAGTTTTAGTCTTCAAATTTAATTTTAATGATTCAGAGTTATTATGTTTAAATGTATTTGGTTCTTACCCTGGCATCAGGATTATCATCAAATTGTGTCCTAATAAACGTGTCAAAAGAATCCCAGTAGTTTTCAGTTAAATTTCCGCCTAGAGACCATACGTAACAGAATATAAAAGTCTGACACAGTATAGTGTTCAGTTTTGTTTGCTCCTGAAAGAACAAAGAGAAAGAATTTTAATATTTCGTATGTTAACATAAAAAGAGTTCTAAATTGCAAAGAATAAAGACTTTTGTTTTGTGTAGGCGCATGCATTTTTAAAAGGGCACACTGTATGTTTTTTTATATTTCATTCAATGGTTCCCACAGTGATGTTTTATCATAGTATAAGTACTCTAATAAGAAAATGAGTGGCGAGGAGCATGTGGAACAAAAGCTCAAGGTTATCTTTCAACTGTTATAACTATGTCCATCCCCACATGAAGGTGTTTAAGGAGACACACATTAGGAAAATGTTATAGACTGTGAGGGAATTTAAAAATTGAGTTTAAGATAAACTATGGGCTAGAATTCCTTCCAAATCTGAGATTCTACAAATCTACTCACAGTCATTAATCCCCTAAAAAATTAACTTGAGAATCAAACGGTCGTACGATGGAAAGTCTGTGGTTATTTCTTTGCAAAGCATCCATACAAGAATCCCATTTTCCCAGTTTTACAGCAGTAAGACCCTGCCTACCACTGTCAAATTGATTCCATCTCTCCCGAGCATCAGAGACTCCAGTAAGCAACAGAGTGTGGTAACTTTGCTGATGTCCACTTGCGGGATTGCTTGGCTGCACTTTTTATTGATAAAATTTAAACCATCATCAACGTAACGCTGGAAAAGATTCAATATATACCCTTGGGTTTCTTCGTTCAGCTGAAAGGTAAACAAACAAATGATATTTTAGCAAGAGCAGATAAAATATATAATGAAGTTTAAAAAGGGTTTGTTCACACTTGTAAGTTGCAATATAGCCTGTGACTTAGATTGAAGGGAATAAGCATCATAAGATATGAGGCAAGTTAAATTAAAAAAAAAAAAAACCCTCTGTGACTTGGAAGGGCCACAAGGGGGAGACTCTGGGTAGCTGATGATGCCCTACATCTTGATCTGGTAATGGGCCCACAGGTGTTTATTTTATAATCCTTTGTTAAACTGTCAGTATATATTTCATGCAGTCTTCTGTACTGCTGATGTGTCTCACAATTAAGAGCAATAAAAAAGAAGTATAAAATGAGACATTTAAAATATCTATGTAAGGTAAAGGACTAACTCCTAAAGATTTAACAAAGAATGTTGCCCCTCTCACTTCTGTTAACATTGTACTAAAAGTCTTAGTTAATGCAATAGGGCAATAAAAGGAAGTAAAAAGTACACAGATTGGGAAGAAAGAAGAAAACTGTCTTTGTTTACAGATGACATGATTATCTACATAGAAAATCCCAAAGAACTGACAGAAAACTCCTGGAACAAATAAGTTGTTACAGCAAAGTTGTACAAGACAAGGTTCATATACAAAAGCCAATTACTTTCTTATATGCCAAAAATGAGTAATTAGAGTTTGAAATAAAAAATACAGCATCATTTACATAAGTACCAAAAAATAAAATACGTAGGTGTATTTCTAACAAAATACGTACAAGATTTATATGAGAAAAACTACAAGATTCTGATGAAAGAAACCAAAGAAGATCTAAGTAAGTGGACAGATGGCTCACGCGCACGGACAGGAAGACCCAACATTGTGAGGATGTTAGTCATTCCTAACTTATCTATAGGTTTGATGCGATGGGTGAAAACACCAGTAAGTTACTTTGTGGGTATCAACAAGCTGAGTCTAATGTTTACACGGAGAGGGAAGAAGACCCAGAATAGCGAACGCAACATTAGGGAACCAGTTTGGAGGGCTGACACCGCCCCACGTCAAGACTCACTGTAAAGCCACAGTGATCTAGACAGGGCGGTACTGGCAAAAGAACTGACAAACAGATTAATGGAACAAGAGAGAGATCCCAGAAATAGACTCATACAAATATGGTCAACTGATCTTTGACAAAGGGACAAAGGCAATCCAATGGAGAGGGGACAGTGTTTCCAAAAATGGTGCTGGAGTTGGACGTCCACATGGTAAAAAAAAAAAAAAAGAATCTAGACATTGATCTTATGCTTTTCACAAAAATTAACTCAAAATGGATCATAAACCTTAATGTAAAAAAGCAAAACCATAAAACTTCTAGAAGACAACAGAGAATATTTTGGTGACAGGTTTGGAAATGAGGTTTTAGATCTAACAACAAAAGCACAATCTGTGAAAGGAAAATGGATAAATTAGCTTTCATTAAAATTAAACAGCTGTATGCTGTGAAAGACACGGTTAAGAGAATGGGAAGACAAGCCAGACTGGGAGAAAGTATTTGCAAAACACATATCTGATAAAGAATTTGTATCCAAAATACATAAGGAACTCTCAAAACTCAATAATAAGATGACCCAATAAAAAGTAGGCAAAGGATTTGAACAGAAACCTCATCAAAGAAGAGGTATAGATGGCGAATAAACAATATAAAAGCCATTCAACATCATGTATCACAAAACAGCACATTAAAACAACAACGAGATACCACTACATGCCTATTAGAACGGCTCAAGTCTCAAACACCACACCACCAAACGCTGGTGAGGATGCGAAGCAACAGGAACTCTCACTGACGGCTGGTGGGGGTGCAAAAGGCACAACCACCTTGGAAGACACACCGACAGCTGTCTTACAAAGCTAAACGTGATTCTGCCACATGATCCAGCAATCACGGTCCTAGGTATTTACCCAAATGAGTTGAAAACTTACACCTACACGAAAAGCCGTACATGGCTGTTTATAGGAGCTTTATTCATAATCGCTAAACCCTGGAAACTCTGAGATATCCTGCAGTAAGTGAATGGATAAACTTGATAAATGCACACCACGGACTATCATTCAGTGCCCCAAAGAAATGAGCTCTCAAGCCGCAGAAAGACATGAAGGAATCCTGAGTGCGTATTACTAAGTGAAAGATGTCGATCTGAAAACACACTGTATTGTTCCAACTATATGGCATTCCGGAAAAGGGAAAGCTATGGAGACAGTAAAGCAACTGGCGGTTGCCAGGGGTTGGGGGAGGGTATGGAAGGATGAACAGGTGGAGGACAGATTTTTAAGGCAGCGAAACTATTTTGTATACCATAATAGTGGATACATGATAGTGTTCGTTTATCAAAACTCATAGAGTGGTACAGCACAAAGAGTGAACCGTAATGTAAACTGTGGACTTCAGTTAATAAGAATGCATCAGTATTGGTTCATCAATTTTAGCAGATGTACCAACCACACCAATGCAAAATGCTGGTAATAGAGGAAACTATGTTTGGAGGAGAGAAAGCGTATGAGAACTCTCTGTACGTTCTGTTACATTTTTCTATAAACCTAAAACTGCTCTAAATAAAAATAAAGGTAAATCAAAATTTTAGAAAGTCTATTAAAAAGGTGAACTCAGGAACATTTAACATCTTATGGCAGCCCATGATGAAGTCTCAACTCTGAGAATTACTTGCTTGCATCAGGTTGCTCTGAGAGTAGACCACAATGTTCTTAAAATGTTGACGCCTAAGAATGAAGAAAACAATATAGTTTTCTGACTCATCTTTGGAGCAGGAGAGGCAGAAGAATGGTGCTCTCTTGGAGCGGGGGTTGAGATGAGATGGGGCGAAACTGAAAAAGAAGGCTTGTTAAGGTAAAGAGGAAGTCTACTTTGGAATGGAGAAGGTACAGAAGATAATATGGAAGTGAGCTGTTCTGAGTGATAACGTAAAAGCTCTCCTTCACTTTGAGTGGAATGGTACCTCTGATGCCGATGTTAGAATGTGTCTCGGGCAAAGGACCTAAGAGTGGGTGGGAAGTGAACTGGTTTCCTCTTCTTTCTGGCTCTCCGTGGTGTTTGGGGCTCCTACGATCTACAAACAGTGGCAGTGCCTGGATTTAAATGCTCTTTTTTCTTCTTGTGCTTCCCTCTCATTATCTCAAGCCTTCTGCAAAGTTTTTTTTTAGGGGAAACTCAAGGAAGTGTCCGTGTTTGTGTTTGAGAGAACCCAGGCTGGGGAGAAGCCAGGCAGGGTAGGCAGAAGCCAGAGCGAGGAGGCAGGCTGGCAGGTTGAGGGAACAAACAATGACAGGCTTGGGGAATAGATCACACTGCTGGAGGATCCCAAGAAATCTCAGGGACAGGGCTAGGCACAGGGCTGGGGTTCCCTCAGTCAAGCCCAGTGAGGCCTTAACCAACTGCCACGCGGGCACTCGAGGGCGGGGGGAGCCCAGGCAGACGGAGATAATGGGGAGCGCCCGGCTGCACTTGCTTTTTTAGAAACACTCCTCATCCAGGTTTTGACGTAAGGCATCCACTTCAGCTCATCGGGATCCACAAACACCATCCCACATCTACTGACAGTCGCAGGAGAGGCAACCTTTAGATCTTGCACCTAAAATTGAAGGGAGTTGAACAGGAAACGGTTGATATGATACTCCTTTATCCCCCCAGCTTTAACGTTAATGGTTTACACGTTTGAAGTTTACGTTTACACTGTAAGGATGTGTGTAGAAGAGACTGGAAGGGTTATAAGTAATTAGAAATGGAGAAGGGAAGTTAAGTGAGGCATAGGAGGGAAAAAATACATGTAAGCATAGAAGGATGCTGCCAAATCCTTACGGGAGGTACAGCTATTTCCTTTCCCTTCCTTTTGTTTTCTTTTTACCTTTTTTATTCTTACACCCTGGCCCAGCCCAACACCTAGGACACAGCAGGTGTTCAATTAACGTTTGATGAATGACTGACTGCAGCAGGGTGTGCTATCTTCCAGAACACTGTGTAGCTATGTTTGGCTCACATTCCTTTTCCAAGCCCACCACCAAATACTCACACCACAGAAGGACGATGTATTCATCTTAAAAATAACAATTATTTTTAACTTGGAGAGCATTTCAAACAGTGTAAAGACATCAATATATATAACCACCTCCAAAGGAAAAGAAACAAGTGCTGGGGAAGCCAGAATTGACTGCATTTCTTGTTTATAGAGAGATGGGAATATTTCAGGGCTTCTGGTTAACAGAATGGACAATCTATAATCTATTATTATAAAGGGCAATTTGAATAGTATTTAGTATGCAAACAAAACATCGTGGTAGGCCTTACAGATAATAAATGATACATCAGCAAGACAAACAATTAACGATGGCATGCCAACGTAATGAACAGTTTCATACTGCAGTAAGGAATATATATTTACCTCGAAAAGCATGTGGATTTGAGGCGTGAGTTTAATCCTCTCACTGTTAGCCAGGCACAGCATCTTGTTATCATCCAAGACTGTGTTCATATTTTCAATCCAAAGAGCATCCACTGGCCCATCACTGATGATCCATTTGTGGTCCTCGGAAGTGTCATTCACAGCTGCTCGGACGCTGAGCGCCATCAAACCATCTTTCCACTCTAAGGTTATGTTATTAACTTCACCATACAATTCACCCATTGTAATCGATTTAGGATTAAGAACATATGTTTTTACTGGTTGGTAAAAGGGATTATCTATACCAAGTTTCCGCAAGTTTCCTAAAGTTTCTGCTAGTATTCGGTAAACTGTGGTCTTGCCACCTCCAGTTGGCCCGACTAACATGACACCATGCCTTACTAGCATAGTTTCATAGAACTGTATCACTTTTTCAACCATACATGTCTCAGGTTGAAGGTTTTGTCCATTCATGACATTTATAATTGTTGACTGTAATATTCCATAATCATGTGCTGGAATTTGGACTCCAGGAAAAAGGTCAGATATAATTCCACTGGAAAAAAGAATCAGTTAGAAACCACCGGTCATTGATATTTCCCCATGTTTGTTACAGTTAATTGATTAAACAGTATCATTGGTTCCATTTTTCTCATTAATCTTTTTGTCTGCAGTCCGAGATAATCCTATGTGTTATACCAGAATCTATCATTTCTCTGAAATTGTGTATGATTTCATTTGTTTCCTGTACAGTAGACCAATGTTCTTAAGTATACTGGGAGATTTTTGAGATTTTTTTTATTTATGATTTTGTTATATACAGTACATGGCATAGTACCAAACATACAGAAGGGGATGAATTTATTAGTTTATCTTAAAAATTTTATTTATTTCTCAAGAAGAAAAGAGGGAGGACCCAACTAAGCAAAATGAGAAATAAAAGAGGAGACCTGCTTAAACTTAAAAGCTGCACAGCAAAGGAAACCACTGACAAAACAAAAGACAGCCTACTGAATGGGAGAAAATATTTGTCAGTGATATGACTGATAAGGGGTTAATACCTAAAATATATAAACAACTCATACAACTCCATATTAAAAAGACGCAAGTAAAAAATAAACAGAAGACCTGAATAGACATTTTCCTAAAGAAGACATACAGATGGCCAACAGGCACATGAGAAGCTGATCAACACTGCCAGTCCTCAGAGAAACGCATACCCACACTCCAATGAGGTATCACCTCACACCTGTCAGAATGGCTATCATCAAAAAGACCACAAATAACAAATGTTGGGGAGGATGTGGAGAAAAGGGAGCACTCGTACACTCATGGTGGGAATGTAAACTCATGTAGCCACCATGGAAAACAGTATGGAGGGTCCTTGAAAAACTAAAAATAGAATGACCATAGGATCCAGCAATCCCACTCCTGGCTATATATCCAAAGAAAATGAAAATACTAATTTGAAAAGATACATGCTCAATGTTCATAGCAGCATTATTTACAATAGCTGAGATATGGAAGCAACTGAAGTATCCATCAACAGATGAACGCATAAAGAATATTTGGTGTATACGTATGTGTATACATATATATATATACATTGAAATATTACTCAGCCATTAAAAAGAATGAAAATTTGCCATTTGCAACAATATGGACGGACCTGGAAGGCATTATGCTGAGTGAAATAAGTCAGGTAGAGAAAGACAAACGCAGTAGGATATCACTTATATGTGGATTTGAAAAAATAAAGCAAACTAGTGAATGTAACAAAAAAGAAAGAAAGAAAAAAACCAGATCCATCAGTAGAGAGAACAAACTAGTGGTTACTAGTAGGGAGAGAGAAGTGGGGAGGGGCAAGATAAGGGCACGGGATTAAGAGGTACACACTATTATGTATAAAATAAATAAGTTACAAGGATATATTGTTCAGCACAGGGAATGTAGCCAATACTTTATAATAATTTTAATGGAGTATAATCTATCAAAACATTCAATCACTATGCTATAGACCTGAAACAAATATAATATTGTAAATCAACTATACTTCAATAAAAAAGAGCAAGAAAAAAAGGTACTGATGATAATATAAGAGATGCATTTTACAACACTGGTAAGAAAGTCTACCTAAGAAGGACAAAAATTTGATAACTTTAAAAAAAGATGATACAGTGAAAAATAAAAACAAACCAGGAAATACCAAACTTCTGCGAGGCAAAAAGGCTTTATACCTAAAGAGTGAGTGATATACTTAGAGAAGTATTTCCAAGTTTTATACCAGATGAAGTTTATGAGTTCCCACAAATCACTACGTAAAAGAGCATAACAGAATGATGCCCTAAGAAAAATGAATTCAAATGACTAACGAGTGTCAGAAATGATGCTCCTTGATACTAATAATTAAAGTAATTTATATTAAAGTTGGCTACTATGTTTGGTCTCCCTCTCAAACACATAAAGGGAAAGGGGCATGTTCACAAAACTATTTATATAAATGCAAAATGTCTTTGGAGGCCATACCGACAGGATCTACCTAAATTAAACATGTCCATTCCTGTCTATGACCTAGGGAACATAATTCCCAGAATCTCACTTCCAGAAATGTCCTGAATGTGCAAACATAAATGTTGAGGAATTTTCATCGTTGTGTTTTTTTTTTAAGTTTATTTAATGAATTTATTTATTTTGGTGGGGGGAGGTAATTAGGTTTATTTAGTATTTATTTATTCTTAGAGGAGGTACTGGGGATTGAACCCACGACCTCATGCAGGCTAAGCATGCGCTCTACCACTTGAGCTATACCCTCCCCCTCATCACTGTGTTCTGCCAAAAGTGAGTAGACACGTGTTCTGGGAAACAGGGGATCTGACAGTGGACAAAAGGCACATGGACGTAAAGGACATCCCAGAATGACAGATGCGCCCCAAGGGTAGCAGGCAACCAGTCTAGGTTAGAGAGGAGAGCAGAGGGCTCCAAGGAGACAAATTCGACAGAATATTGTGTATAACTGAAGTTTTTTTTTTTTTTTGAGATTTACACTCGCGGAATTCGGAAATGAATTAGTGATCAATCACAGAAAAGTAGGTGAAGGAATAAAAAACAAAAACTAAGACAGTTAATAAATGCAGGGAAGATAAAAGGCTAGATGATTTAATAACAAGGGAAATGTAGCTCAGCTCTGGGTAACATTTCTATCTCTGTAATAAATTCTGGAAAACCCGGATACTTAGCCCCAGTTATGCTACCGTGTGACTCCACAGAGGGGATGGGGGAGGGGAGGGGGGCATGTGCACATCCTCTTCTCTCTGTTAGTGACTTACTAGGTAATACCTAAAACTGAAAAATCATGAAATGGCATAAACATGGTCCTATACAACAGGGAGGGAAATAGCAAAATGAAAGAATGAATGCATGAACTGACAAGTGATTGCCTTTGGGAGGCGGGAGCTAGTGAAGGGCAGGGGAGCGCTGTTTTTCCTGAGAGTAATTTTATAACAGCACTGTATTTTTAAAACTACATACATACGTGGCTTGGATAAACATAAAACTAAATAATAAAAGTAGAAATCGATAAAAGCAATCACACTTATGTTGAGGCTCAAATTTGCTTCTTTTGGGTCAGGAATTTCTCTTAGCTCAGAAACTTGCAGCCACATGCTAATAGCATAGCATGCAGCTTGGTGATCGATACTTTGAAAAAAAAATAAACAACTGGATTGAGGCTAAAATCGGTAGCATCTTCATCTGAAGCTTGCATTTTTAAAATTGCAGTAAGTATCCCTGGAAATGATGAGAAAGTTATGACCTTACAAGTGACAGACATATTTGAAGACCAACCACCCTTTACCTATACACAGCAGCCAGGCTTTATCTGTAACATCGAGACGTTTACCTGAAGAGAACAGCATCGTCTGCTAGGAATTTTGGCAAATTAGAGTCTCGTAAAGCTCTTATCAACACCACATCTTCACTGAGGTCTGGGTTCTCTCTTTTTAAAGATCTAAATATAAAGGGATAATTCAGATGACATCGTGAGAACATCGTATTGAATGAGATTTTCCAAATCTGTGGGTGAGGGATTCGGCCTGCAGAGAGGGTGGAGGGCACCGCAGTGCAGACTCCTGCCGGAAGGAGAGGACCACTTTCCCTCGCGTGTCCCGCATCCGTCTCCAGGAGAGGACGTGACCAAGTCAGGTACAGGCTATGTGGCCTCAAGGAGAATGACAAGGACAGTTTCTCAAGCTCCCCCCATCAAACTAGACTTTATCTAACCTGTCTTTACATGCCCCTGAGTACATCATGGTGATGCATAGCCCTGCGACTTCCTTCACTCTTAGCCCACAATGCTCTGCTCTGCTCTTGCTGGCTCTTATTTTTCCTTCGGTCACTCCATCCTCTAAAGAGATGTGCAGAGCCTGAGCCAGTGAGTCGTGGCCCGAGGGGAAGAACTAGAGAGAAGACAGATTCCCTCAGAGACTCCGGACAAGCTGGGGGTTCCACATGTTATAAAGTGTCCACAGGTTATAAAGAGAGCAGTTGGGGCCTGAAGAGAGGAAAGACTTTTGCTTCACTGGGAACTAGAAAGCAGCTTAGCCTTGGACCACACTGTGAAGACAGAGGTGGAGTCTAGGAAAGAAGCCCGGACTGAGGATGGAGCAATGGAACTGAGGCTTCTCCCAGTGCGTCCGGCTTTGTCAGGCGACCCGCAGGGCTGACTCTGGTGGTAGTGAAATTTCCCTGGGGGCTCCCGTTCTTATCAAGTCAAATAGCCCGACCAGAAGAATGTTAAACTTGTGCTAATCATTAAGTAGAAAAAAATCTGAAATAAAACAAATCTTTCTAATAGCTACTTCCCCAGTTTCTCACGCCAGCCCTTAGAATAGAGCACTCTGTAGCAGCTTTTGTGGACGCTGAAATCACGGTAAAGGGCACACTTCTCTTCCCATTTTGTCCCAGTGAGGGGGGGAAGCCTCGTCCAACAGGCACCGTCCCGAACAGCCCGCCCACCCCCAGTGCGAGGGCTCCTGCCTTTCTGGAGCCCAGTGTCCCCTCACTAGCAACAAAGTATAAGTAGAGGGACCACTCGCGACACCACACAGATGCCAGCCGACAATGCTAACTCACTCCAGGCATGAGTCAGCTCTGAACAGTGGGCTGAAAGCCGTTTGTCTGCATTTGAGGATAAACAGCACAAGCCACTCAACTAAGCAGATGGCAAAGAAGAGGCTGCTGAGGCCAAACCCAGTGAAGCTCCAGTTTTGAAAACACTGAATTTAATTTAAAAACAAACAAACAAACACATGACAGACTGCATGCCTTTTACGTCCAGCCACCCTGTCTTATGGGGGTGAAGGCTTTCGTACTAAAACCTACCGCACGGGACGAGTTCAGGGGAAACAAACGTTTGCCAAAGCCTAGCCGAGACTCAGGTTCGGGCTGGGCGCAGCCATGTGGGTTCTCACAGTGAAGAACCATGGTGGGATGAAGATCGGAGCCCCATGTCACAGTGGCGGGGGCCGGGGGGGTGGTTCCAAGACAAGAATGACAGCATCTGGCACTTGTTAATCTCCTACTGTGTTGCTTTAAGAGCCATCTGTGAGTGAGTTGGTTTTTTTAAAATTACAAATCCTTAAAAAAAATTTTTTTAACTAATTTAGGTAGGGGTAGAGGGTGGGGGAGGTAATTAGGTTTATTTATTTACTTATCTTTTTAGAGGAGGTACTGGGGATTGAACCCGGGACCTTGTGCACAGCAGGCATATACTCTACCACTTGAGCTACACCCTGCCCCCTGTGAATTACTTGTTAAATGCATCTGATGACATGGTTTGGAGCTGGACTGCTGCCCACTCTGGCTCCTTACCCAGCCATGACCAGCACGGACTTCACGGCTCTCATGCCGAAGTCGTAGTGATCCTGCTGAGAAAGCTGCTCGCTGCAAAGCTTATACATCTGAGTCATCTTCCTCGCTAAAATCTTACTGGATTCGAATCCTTCGGAGTACAGGATTACCTAGAGTGGAGAGATGCAGTGCGATGCTCGTCATCTTACATTGCTCACAACACGTGAACACAGCACCAGAGCATTCAGAGTCTCCTTCAGGTGTCACATCTCTCCAAGTCGTCACACCCTGTAACAAAGGAACGTCAGGACTGAAGGGCAAAGGGTTTTCTGTGCCACAAGGAGGAAGGTGGGAATCATACAGGGACGCCCGAGCACTGATTCAGCTTCCCTTCCATGGATGGAGATGTGACCTCGGTGACATCTGGTCCAGGAGCAGCAGAGCCCACTGTGAAAATGTTCACATCGTGGAGGCTGGATGGCGTCGTAAGGCCTGAGCACAAACGCAAGACGTGAGCTTCCCTGATCTGACAGCGTCAGTTACAGTGATGTGCTCTCTGCAGGCTCCCCGGGGCTCGAGGGAAGGTTTGCGGCCTCTCCCGGGCCCTCAGAGGACGTCTTGCCTCTGACAAGTGTCTGCACCTTTGGTTAAATAAATCAGTGATGATGGTGGAGGTGAGTGTGGCCCCTTCCTCCAGTCCATAATCTACTCAGCTCACTACAGTGGGCCTCAGACGGGAGCTCTGAGAGGATGCAGAGACTCCCGAGTGGGGTCTGCTCTGCTCACTGCTCTGCCGCTACCTATTAGCGCAGGGCTCTGTGAACTGCGGGTGATTAAAAACCTTTACTGATAACGGCTCTGACTCAGTCTGTGACGAAGACAAGAATAGCACTCAGAAGACCGGATATTTAAAATTTCTCCCATTCATGACTAATGTAACAGCAGGACAAAACACGAGATGCGAGCACAAGGTTGGACTGAGTACTAAACCTGGCTCTCCTCCTACCAGCTCTGGACAACGAGCAGGTCATTCATCATCCCTGCCCACAGAGGGTCTAGAGGGACCACACCACCTGCCTTAACTGCCACACCCCACCTTACCCCCAGGGGGCGCTGGGGGACTCATGAGATGCTGTAGGCATTTTACTCATGAAAACGGTAATTTTTCCAATGATAGGATTTGGCCTGGTCTAGTCTATTCTTAGGTAATTACTTTTACTTCACACCGAGGAATATTTTAAATTAGCTGTTGTCAGGAGTTTACTAGCCATAGGAGTCATATGTGCTTTCTGAGAAGCTATGTTCTGAACGGGGTGGTGTCCCCTGTTGTGAAACACAGCACTGACTGAGCACAAGGGGCCTTCTGGAGTCCTGAAAATGTCCTACAGTTTGGTCTTGGTAATCACACAGGTGAGGACGTGTGTAAGAATTCGCTGAGCTGTATCCTTATAATCTGTGCACTTCACTATATGTAAATTATACCTCAATAAAAAGTGCCAAGAAAAATACACATAAAATTTAACTACCTTGGTTCTTAGCTAGTATGAAGGAAAAAAAGTTTAAATAGAAAAATCCCTCAATAGATACAGAAGGAACAAATCCAATCATAAGTGATTTGTCCATGACTGCTAGTTTTTGACTAAGCTGATACAGACTGGAAACCAACCCCTGCCCTCCGTCACAATGATTTGTGTTCCTTCTGCTCAACATCCCTTGACTCTAATAAAAAAATAATGCAGAAAGAAAAGCGAGAATACCACCATATTTTTAGAATGAATCTAGACATTTTAATTCCTATAGAGGAACTGGTAAACCCCAGTGAACTAGTTAATTAAACTCATTTATTCATTCCAGTTTTGGGGGCTTACTACATTCCAGATACAATCCTCGGCATGATTAGGATACAGCTGTTACACGCACACACACACAGAGAACAAACCATTCTATGTGGTAGCGATCATACCCACACACGGAAGAGGGGCCAATACCACACAGCCTCGGCCAGGGTGCGGTCATAAAGGGAACTTTCTACCACAACAGAATCAAACGGTAAAGAAAAGAAACGAGCTCAAATCCTGGGCGCTCTGTGATGTGCTGCTCACCTCTGCAATCAGGGCGTAATTTGGAACCATCATCGCAAACGGTCGAAACAGGGCTTTCAGATTATCCGGCAGCTCGGTTCTGCCTGCGTACCCGGGATTCATGGTGATGAAGGCTGCGCAGGTCGTCACCAACTTGATTTCCCGCCCTTCAAACATGAATCTAGACAGCTGTCGGAAAGGGGGAGAAAATGTAAGTTAGCCCTTCTCCAGACATCTGTAAATTCTTTCCCGTAACTCCTACGTGGGCACAGAACTTGTGCAGTGGGCGTGCAGGCAAGGACTACTGGATCCTGCTGCTAGGACTGCTGCTCTCCTGAGTTCTGCCTTATTCACTCCCAGTCTCTTCTGGGCTCAGGATTTCCTGCCCTCTGCCTCTGCCAACTGTCTCCTCCTTCCCCGGCCCAGTCCTGCAATCTTCTCGGCCTCAACAGCCTGCCTGAGACCTGGAGAATGAAGAGGGCATTTCATGTAGGTGAGCAGGGTGGCCATTCCCGTCAAAGGGAGCAGGAACGAGGTGCAGCCCCGCACGTTTGGGGAATGACCAGCTGTTCACTTTGCTAAAGGGTAAATTTCCAGGAGGAAGGTGTAAGGAGGCTGGGGCCTGAGCATCACAAATCTTGCATGCTAGGCTAAGGCCTTGAGAGTTTTGTCCTGTGGGTCAGGGGAAGCGGAGAATTTTGAGCAAAGTGATAGGACCAAAGGTGGCCTTGGAGAGGTTAGACAAACTCCACTCAGGGTGACCAGGAAGGAACTGTTACTGGGGAGATGACGAGAGCCAGAACCGGGAGTTCGCACTGGAGATGAGAGGTCCAGGAGATGCAGCTGAATGGCCTTGGTGGGGGCTTAGGTTTGGGGTTGACAGTGATGGGAAAGATTCAAGATGAAGCCCAGGGTCCCAGCAGGGCCATTGAATGGAGGCACTGTAATTAGGCGCAGAGAACACCGGGGAGGCCAGGATGGAGCTGGGCAGATGTGTCAGAGCCCGGAGGAGAAAGCGCCAGATGGTACAACTGGAGACCCCAGTCCTGCTGCTTCTAAATGGCAGTTCGTGTTCCTCAAACCTGCACGTTTCCATGCTTTAGTTTCCTCATCTGTTCTAGGGGGAACCTGCTGCTCCAGCTGTCTCACCTGTCCACTGGAAGAATCAAGGGTGAGATGTGGTTAGTCTCAGAGTCCTCCCACCTTCCTGTCACTGCACATGGTCGCTGCCCCATTGGCAAAGCTTCAGTGCCGCCCACGTCCTCCGTGGTCCCTTCTCCCGCGCTCCCCACGCTTCACCAAGGATGCTGAACGCGCAGCATGGAGATGATGGCTTACATCACGTCACATCTGGAGGTCCCTGCATTTAGTGCAGGCCTCCCAGAGGGGGCGGAGGCAGGAAGGCGTGCAGTTGAAGGACTGCAGACTTCAGGGTCACACAGATGTACATCTTGTGTCTGTGCCGTTCCCAGAAATGTTTTAATTTCTTTTCACCTGTAACCTTGGGAAACACCACCTACTTCACACAGGTTTGGTGTGATGATGAAGTAAGTGTAAAGTACAAGGACTTGCATAATTTAGAACTTGTTCAAGTCCAGTTTCTGCTTTGTTTTTACTTGTTTTATAATTTGTTTTCTTGCAGGGGTGATAATCAAAATATTTAATAACTCTTGAGCAGGGCATCTTCCAGTGAGAATGACCCCTGTTCCTAGGGCTGGACCTGCGTCCGGAGGCCCCCTTGCTAGGTCAGAATGAAATCCTGCGGCTGGACCCTGAGGAGGTCTGAGGCCCCAAGGGTCAGGGTAGTGGTGGGGACCCTACGGGGACTCCGGGCAGTGGCCATTTAAATGTTAAACCACGGGCAAGGCTGTTCGGCTTGCACTGGCTGAACGTCAGTCTGCCCTTCGGTGACCTCCACAGAGTGGTAGGGGACTCGGTCCCACCCTTCCCTGCCACCCCTGCCCAATACAAAACCCCTTCTCCAGGAACATGCTCACGGGGGCTAAAACAAGTTGTAAACAGTGGGGCCACTTTACTATCTTCATCTGACCCTTTACACCTTGGCTTTTCCAGTCCAGTGAGTTCTGGAGAGTCAAGGTCCCCCTGGGTTCCCCAGGACTCCTCTCTCATTTTTCTACCAGCACTGGGCTGAGCCTGGGGGCCAGGATGAAGGCAAATCTGGCAGAGATGTAAACATCAAAGGCAAGAACAAGAGAGGTGAGGAGGGAGAGAGGAGCTGGAGGAGAGAAGGACAGGGAGTGTGTGCATCTGTGTGTGTCTGCATGTGCGCATGTGTGTGCTTGTGTGTTTGTGTGTGTGCATGTGTGTGTGTGTTTGTGTGTGTGCATGTGTGTGTCTGTGTGTGTGCCTTGTGTGTGCATGTGTGTGTGTGCGTGTGTGTGTGCTGGGGGTCGGAAGAAGAACAGGTTCTGCGAGGGCGACGGAGTCTCACCAACTCCGTGTCTCCAGGTCCCAGCACAGTGTCTGACATACAGTTGCTTCTCTGCATTGCCTGGATGAGGAATTAAGTCACCCACATCAGCCCTGCCGCTGCACTGCTCGCCAATGACACTGGATACGCAGGAGAGACAGGCTAAACTCTGCACCATCCTTCCTAAAACGCCACGTGCTGTAAGTCAGTTTCGAGCGTGAGGAACGCCATGTCCACGGATGCTGGCCCGGCCTCACCTTGGCCGCCTTGGCGCTCCTGATGGTGATGAGCTGCTGCGCGATGACCGACAACACTTCGATGTCAATTCGATTAAATTCGTCAAAGCAGCACCAGGCCCCCGACTGTGCCAGGCCGCTGAAGAAGCGCCCCATCATCTGAAAGAAATGATGCCATTCGATTGTGTACTGGACAGCTGAACTCCTTCAAAACTTACATTTTGAGCTGAAATATTAAAAAAGTGGTGATATCTACACATAAGCAACACTGTTAGGGAACTCCTGGGCTGTGTCAGAAGTTAACACCTTTCAGTAAGAGGAAGTATCTTTTGGCCTCTCCCTAAAATGATCTGAAGCTAACTTTTAGTTTTAAATAAAATGACAATCTGACCAATTTGCCTATCTTTTCATAACCTCTGTAAATACAAGTTCCCAAAGAAGCTAACACATAGAATGGACACACTTAATGACTTAAGAAAACCTTGAAAAACTTTACTAATGGAAGATTTCGTTGTTGGTAACCTCTGTGTGGATGTTGATGGTCTTTCGTTTCTGCCCCTGGAAGAGGGTTCTGTTACCACCTTCCCGAACGGTCCGGCCAAGGTGGAGGTGGCAGAGCGTCTCCTTCCCACTGAGAAGTCTGCGTCCTCCCCCATGCCTGACGGGGATGTTGACAAGGACAACCTTCGTCTTTTTCTGAAGATCCTCTACACCCTTCAGGGTTCACTTAACTTTCCAGATCAGAAATTAACATGCTGAAACAGCATTTTTCCAAACTGTCATCTGAGGACTCCTGCAAATCTCAGAGTTTCTTTTAGGGGGTCCGTGAAGTCGAAGTCGTTTCATAATAATACTAAAATGTTATTTGTCTTTTCACTCTCACTCTCTCATGAAACCACAGAGTATGAAAAAGTTATTCATATGGTTTTAGTTTTCATGTTGCAAATAATCTTTAAGAAGCTGCCACTTGTCAAGTTTTGGTGTTGTTTCAAAGAATATCAACAATTATCTAAAGAAGTTATTCAAATATTCTTATCTTTGTAGAACACATATCTGTGTAAGGCTAGATTTTCTTCAAATAAAATAATGTATCTTAACAGAAATAATATATCTTAACAGATTTAATGCAGAAGCAGATATGGGCATCTGGCTAGCCTCTGTTACGCCAAACAGCAGAGATTTTCTTTTCTTTTCTTTTCTTTTGGTTTCTAGATACCAGATTTTATTCCACAGTTCTTTTTTTTTTTTAATTGAAGTACAGTCAATTACAACGTGTCAATTTCCGGTGTACTAGAGATTTTCAAAAATATAAAACAATGTCACTCTTCTCAGTAAGTTTTTTGTTTGGGAAAATAGCTATTTTTCTCAAAAAGTGTGTTTATGCAAACATGCAATGAATTTATCACTGTTATTTTAAAACTAATAAATATTTTAAACGGATCAGTTTTAATTTCTAACATGGTAAATATCTACAGACGGAACCCATTTGTAGAAACAAAAGGTCTTTGGAGATCTCGGTAATTTTTAAGCGTGTAAAGGGGTCCTGTGAACAAAAAGCTTGTGAACTACTCTACTGCAAAATCCTACCGCGAATTGTCACCTCCTACATACTTCATCTTCAGTACACAACCCTGAGCTGCTCATTCCTTGTTCCTAGATTTCCCTGTTATTCTGTCTCATATGTCATCTGCTATATGTCTACTTACTGTCATGAATAGATTAAATTTTACCACCAATTGACAAGTCCTCCCCTGGCCTTGACCCTACCTGGCCCACCCAAACGGCCTTGTGCTGACGCCTCTTTGTTCTGTTTATTCCACTTTAACCATCCCTTGCCCCACTAGTTCCCCCCCATCACCCCATCCTGGTCTTCTTCTGATATGTCATGTTGCAAGTGGAGAAAGCCATGTAAAACTTATTGTGCGTGTTCCGCTGCCAGCACTGCACCTTGTAGTCCAAACCATCGGAACAGTTGAAGACCACGCACTGGATGGCGAGAGCTTTCGCGAGGTCTTTGGTGGTCTCGGTTTTCCCAGTGCCAGCGGGGCCAGCTGGTGCGCCTCCCAGGTCGAGCTGCAGAGCCCCCATGAGGCACAGGTAGCAGCGATCCTGGAGAAATTGAGAAACTGTCATTATTGGATGGAAGTGACTCCGGCCACAAATTCTTAAGTCCTTTCCTTTCTATAGCAGGAGGGTCAGGATTTTTTATGAAATTCTATGACAACTGAAAACTACTCAAAAATCTAGGCACATAATTAAATACTGCAAATCTCTGCTTTACAAAGATGTATTCATGGTAAATCCTTCCAATGTCAGATGGAAACTTTCCAGGACTATTTTGATTTAAAAAAACGCAGTGTCAACACTGCATGTCCTGTATCCAAGCGAACCTAAATGATCAGGAACATACCGTGAGAGGGGTGATGACCAGTCTCGGGCAGGCACCCAAATACTCATAGCCGTACGTGTACTGAGACAGCGCCATTCTTGCCACACAATTGTCCAGGTCTACATCCCAGTAATAGCGCAGCTGTCTCTGCCAGTCAAAGGATTCGACTTCCTCCACCTGCATACATGGTATCAACGATACATGTGTTGGACGCATTGATTTCAGAAAGAAATAAGTGATTTTATTTAAATGGAACAGTTACCTTGGCTTGAACAAGCTCAGTGACTATGTCTCTTGCGTGTACATCAATAGTAATTAAGGCAGTTATGATGTTTCTGTGTAATTTAGGAAGACTGCCTCGGACTATCGCAGCCAGGGCATTCAATCTCTACAAATTAAAAAAGAATTGTGATAATTAATTTTCCAAAATCAGCTTACATGGGTATCTTTTTACTCTTAAATTTGGAAGAGACATTTGCCAGAATTTGCCAAAGTTAATAAGAATCTATAATTCTGTGACCAAACCAGACAACAGATTAACTTATTTAATTCCCGCAAGACTTCCACGAAGTATATACTATCTTTCCTCCCATTTTGCGTTAGAGGAAACTGAGGGTCAGAGAGGGTAAGTGAGTTGACGGCAGTCAGAGTCGTGAAGTGGGGAAAGCGAGACGGGAGCAGACGTCTGCCTCCGGGAAAGCCCACGCTCTTGACCGTCACGGGGTGACGTCTTTAGAGAAGACGGTTCTCCCCGAGAAGGAAGTGTGATTCAGGTCGTGCTCCTCATTTTGGGGGATAGGTGTTTTTCATTTGTTTTCATTTTTGGATAATAAGGACCCCCGAGCATTTTGACCACGCAGATGATTGACTAAATGAAAGCATTTTTACTAGACTGAGTTCCCGATTTTCAAGGAAACGGTTAAATTTTTTCCCAAGATGAGTGTTGCCTCTGAGAGCCCTGAACTGCTCTGTTGGATCTTCATTCACGCTGACCTGAGCGGGGGCCGCCTCTGCACAGGGCTCAGTGGGACCTCCCTTAGAGAGTCTCTTCTCTGGGGCTCCTTGAGATGAAATGCTATTGAGGACCTTCATGAGAGAGTTTTCTCTTATTTCAAGAAAGCTGTTTCTTCCTTTTCCGTTTTAAGGGTGATTCTTTAAAAGTGCAACATTGCTTGGGAGTAGAATTGAATTTGGAGCTAAAGGTTTGGCCCAGCTGTGAAGTGGCATTTCCCAGCGATAGCCCCCAGATTCTTGCAAAGCGGTATTTAATTCATTCACTTATTTATTGTTGTATTGACAGTTGTCTGAGGGGTCTCCAAAGAAGCACATGCTGAGCCTAAGAGTAGAAATGGCACAAATCCTGCGGTTCTCCCGGACCAAATAAACTTCCGCGGGAGACATGACCCACGATACCATTTCCCCTTGAATGCTGCAGACCATTACACTTCCTTCTAGCTTTTAATATAAAGTATTTATATCAGTACTACACAAACATCAGGGCAGCGTCCCTAAGAAAACTCGAACATAAATGGCTTCGGTGAGACCCCCCAAAGCTTTGTCGGTCATGACTGAGCGTTGCAATCTCTGGAGCAGTGGACTTTAATTAACCTTGCCAATAAAAGCCACTGAGACCGTCTTGCCCAGCCATATGTTCAATGTCCCCCAGCCATAATCTCACCTCAAAGTTCACTTTTTCAAAAGCTTCCAGGGCCTCTAAGTGGTGACCGGCTTCTCCTTCCAAACACTCCGTCAGATCTCGGCACCACATGATCTGAGAGACGGTCAGGATCACCTGCAGGGAAACACCTCCTTTAAATGCAGGCTGCACCTCACTACAACAGGGTGCAGAGGCGGGAGCTGCAGGAGCGGGGGTTACCTGAGAAGGGTGGCCGGCAACCACCCATTCTGTCCTCGGTCTCCCCAGGTAGTCGGCGATGGAGGCCTTGCAGAGGCGGCGCAGAGACGCGAACATGGCTTCCTCCACTTTGCCCAGCCATTCCTCCACGTTGCCTCGGGCCTTGAGGCCTTTCCCCAGGCTCACCTGGAAGACAGTCAGCGCTGACACCCTGGCTTGCGTGGGACCCGCAGGCGGTACATCCTCTGTGCTTCCTTAACAGAACCCTGAGCCAGCGACACGGCGGCCTGACCACGAGTACTGGAACTTTCTATCGATGCCCCGCTCGACACCTCTCCTTACCCGTCTCTGCTTAGTGCTTCGCCTGCCTGCTCCCCCCTGGAGCCGATTCCTGGAAAGAGGAGTTCCTGCGCTCCACACGAGTTCTTTCACTTTCATCCCCTACTTGCTGCTGTCTGAGTTCTGGCCCAAACCACCCCTCTAAGCCTGTTCAGGTTATGAAGGTTACCAGAGCTCTCCCAGTTGCTGACACTTCTCAGCCTTGTTCATTTATTTCTCGGACTTCTAATGACCTGCCTGCTCTGCCTGTCTGGCCTCCTGCCTCGGTCCGTCTTCTGCCCGCCCTTTAAATGCCATGCTTCCCCCGGACCCTGGCTTAGGTCGTCCCCTCTCTCTCCTTGTGCAGTAGGGATGAGTAAATTCTTCTGCAAGACGATCAATTTAGGACAAGTAAAAAAAATCTTATCGAGGTATAGCTGATTTGCAATATTAGTTTCATGTGTACAACATAATGATTCAATATTTTTATAGATTATACTCCGTTTAAAGTTATTCCAAGATAATGGCTATATCTCCCTGCGCTGCACAATACACCCTTGCTGCTCATTTGTTTTCTGCATAGTAGCCTGTACCCCTTAATATGCTACCCCTATCTTGGCCCTCCCCCCTTGCCTCTTCCTGCTGGTAAGCACTAGTTTTCCCTGTGAACCTGTGAATCTGTTTCTTTTCTGTTCTACCCACTAGTTTGTACTATTTTTTTAGATTCCATGTACAAGTGGTAACATAAGAGTATTTGCCTTTCTCTGTCTGACTTAATTTCACTTAGCATGAGACCCTGCAGGTCCACCCATGTTGTTGCAAGTGGCAACATTTCATTTGCTTTTATGACTGACTAGTGTTGCCTTGTATATACACAGCACACCTTCTTTATGCATTTATCTGAAGGACACTTAGGTTGTTTCCGTAACTTGGCAACCATAAACAACGCTGCTGTGAACACTGGGGTGCAGGTGTGGGACAAGTGAAATGTCGATGGGCTCCAGCCACTCCCATATGCACACCACTGCGTCCTACCGGGACGGAAATCCTTGGCACTTCCCTGCATAATCCCTCAGCATGGAATGCTGTCCCTCCCCATCTCCTGTCCATCTTCCTTGGCTGACTGTGATGACCTGTCCGCCTCTGTGTGGTCACGTGGTTCCCCACAGTTAGCTAAGGAACTCACCTGCGTGGTGCTCACCGTATGCCAGGCCCTGTGCGGCGCCCTGGAGACAAACAATGACAGCTACTACGTCACAGCACCCGCTGGGTACTGGTCTAAGTAGTTTACAAGCAGTAACACTTAAAACCCCCCAGCAACTCCTTAACCAGGCACCATTACTCCTCTTCCTCTTGTAGAGGAGGCTGAAGCTGGGATGCAGGTGTCCGGGCAGTAACACCGGTGCTCCTAGCAGTCCACAGTGTGCCCCCTGCAGAGGGCTGAGACCTGGATCCAGGGTCTTCCATCTGCTCCCGAGAACCGAGCACGTGCCTCTGTTAATGCACTTACCGTGGGGCTTCTTCACTGTTTGTCTGCCTACGTCTCCGCTGGACTCTGAGCTCTTTGAAGGCAAGAATTTCATCTTCGGTCATCTTTGAAGTTCTGAGCCAGCAGAGTACCAGTACGCACCCTCCACCCTCAGAAGAGAAACACAGTTTACCCACAAAGAACCCTAGACAGAAGCGCCTCACCCTCTCTCCCTCTGGTGACAGCATCGCCAGAATGTCGTTAGTGTAAACCTTTTCTGGCTCTCCGTCCATCCCAGGAATCTTCCCCTCGGTGGGAGGCATGAGAGCAAACTCGAGCTTCGAGATGGAGTCGAAGCACTTCCTTAAGTGCGGCTGCACAGCCTGGGGGTTTCGGGTCTGGGCCAGAATCTCCAGGAGTTCATCGTTTGACAAGAAGTAAAATCTGGATGAAAGAAAATACTTAAAATGTAACTTGAAATTGAAGCAAAGCCTTATGTAAACAGGAAAGATAAATCTCTTAGCTGTATCCTTTCCCAGCCACTGATTTCCCAGCGGTCCTGGGTTTCTGGAGAGGCCACGTGTCTCTAAATATGATTGTTATGAAAAATCGTGCAGATGCATCTCAAACATCTAGAATTAGTGCCTGGAACAGAAAAGGCAGATATATTTCAGAAAACTTGTAAAAATGTAGCTCCTGCTCTGGTCCTGATTTGTTCCCACGTCTCACACTTGGTTTGCAGCCCCTGGAGTAAAGGTGTGCATGTTACCTGGTTTCTCTAGAATCTAGCCTTGTACACCCGTATTCAATACATGACTTGTTGCAAAGATGCACGGGAGGCTGTTGGAGCCTTATCTGATTCTGTCAACACACACACGTGGGCCATGCTGGTGTGACCCTGCCTGGGATTTTCTTGATCCTGTCCAACAGGGCCATCTGGAGGCATGAAGGGACCCTATGAAAAAACCTTGGAGAAGGGACACCCTTGGATGCCCAGGGATGAGACAGAGGGATGAGGGTTTGGCTGGAGAAGACACTTCAGTCCCGCGGAGGAAGCTGCCTGTGAGAGATCCCTCAGGATTGGAGGGACCCCAAGACCCCATGGCAGGCCCTGTGTGAGAGAGGGGGCCAGATGGGTATCAGCCAAGTAGACCTCTCCTCCCCTCCCTGCCCCAAACCTGGAGATCCCAGAACCCTAACGGGAAGGGAGAGGGTTGAGCACCACACATCCTCATCACCACTGAAGCCTTCAGCCCTGCATCAGGCTTGGCCAGAGAAAGGGGAAGTTTTCACTTTGAAAGAAATTCAGAGTTTTGATCATTACAGATTATTTATTGAGTTATGGTGACAAGAGTTTATTTTGTATTATTATATGAGAATGACCAGAAAATCCACGAGGCCTGCTCAAGATTTTATCCAGGGACAGGGAGAGACTAGCCCCCAGCAGGGAACACAGGGGCAGCCATTGGAAATAAAGATGTTTTGGGTTGCACTGTGTTAGCCCTGCTTCTTTGAAATACCACGTGCAGTAATAACTTGTCCCCCTGCCTCTTTGCAACGTATGACACAGGTAACCATCAAGAGTGGTCAGTGAGCCCCGTGAGAGCAGGAACAGTGTCGCCTACGTTCGCCTTGTGTCCCCAGGATCTAATTTGGTCCGTGGCTCATAGTAAGTCTTCATTAAGGCCTGTAGCGTGAAATCAACCCCGCACAGGGCCTGCTGACACCATAAACATGGCAGACCTAGTTGATGTAATTCTAAACAAAAGGAGAAATAAAAGCCGATGCTTTCTGGTGTGCAGCATTACCACAGGTCAATGTGTGCTCAGGTTTCTTTGAAGATCAAAGGCAGGGTACAGGCTGTCTCTGGCCTTGGGAGACTCAAGTGGGAACCCACTGATTCAAGAGTGAAATGAACAAAAGGCACGTTCCAAACCTCGAACTGTCTTCCCCCACGCTGCCTGAATGACGTTTTGCTAAGATTTGCGCACATTCTTTAAAGCCCAGCTGACTGTGCTGAACTCGGCCAGCTCTTCCAGATCTTGGCTATCTCGTGCGCACACCTGCCCTGTCCTGGCACCCAGCAGCAACCCTCCTCAGCCACGTAGCCCACACGAGCACCTAACCCTGGCTAGCTCAGGGTTTGTTCCGAGACAGACTTTAACAGCTAACAGGAAAAAAAATCCATGAAAGATGAACTGTTCTGCGATGTTCTGTGTGTTACGGTACAATGGGCCCCAGTCACCGAAGTCAGGCACTTCTGCTAACCACCAAGTAGTCACATTCTGGTCACAGACAATTATATTCTAATTGTGTATTTATATGACTGTCTGCCTGTTAACCCTGAGCTCCATTAGAGCAGGGACCTGGC
Source organism: Vicugna pacos (assembly GCF_048564905.1). Classification (NCBI taxonomy): domain Eukaryota; kingdom Metazoa; phylum Chordata; class Mammalia; order Artiodactyla; family Camelidae; genus Vicugna; species Vicugna pacos. Next base: position 13,575,604 of record NC_133014.1, read on the forward strand.
TTTTTCTTCTTTGTATCTTTAGCACTGAGCAAAACGTTTGGTATGTTTTTAGAATGAGCGGATGAGTAAAAAAAATTTCACTTGGAATTTGTTAAACGACCTCTTAGAAAAATTCTGCAGTGATACCCTTAGGCCACCAATTAACCTAAAGAAACCTGCTCCGGCAACACAGGTCTTGCTAACTTTTCACACACACATCTGTAGACACACATGAGTGCAGGCACACACAGACACACCCAGCAGTGAAACACTGCTGTGATCAAGAATCCTTCTAGCACACCTCAGATGCTTACCCACTTAAACATTTACCAAATATTGTATCTTCATCCTTTAGGCTGACGCCCCCCCAATCAACACATTAGCTGGACTGCCAACATCAAATGTCTTTCCTGCTTCCCTTTCTGGTTCCCTGATGTTTTGAGGTTACAGTTTGTTTTTAAATACAGCCTTATAAATTCATGGATACTCTCATAACAACTAAAAATACTGTTGGTAGCTTTATAAACTTACCTTGGAAAGATAACTCTTTTTGATTCTAAATATGCCTCTAGACACTTCTGAATTTGGTCAAGTAATGCATTATTATTTTGAAAAGTCTCCAAAAGTCCTAGAAAAAAAACAGTATTGGTAAAATTGTGTTACAATAAAGAAAGAATATAATTTAAAATGGAAATAAAATATGATATTAATATTTTTAAAAGCTTTGGTTTTATTTGATAAAAGAATGATCTAATAAGTTAACATTTGGCGGGTTGGCTAAGGATGTTAACTATTACCTTTAATAATAACACTCATTTTAATACTTGCCACAGATGGACAAGCGCTTAATCTGAAACCTCCTTATCTGGCATCGCCCGCTCTTGGGGGCTGAGGGTGCGCAAACCAAAGCCAAACAGCTGCCTTGTCTTGGACCCTCCAGGCAAAGCCATTCTCTAAACGCTACGCGATCTCTGTCACTTTCTCGCTCATGTCTTCTGCTTCTTCTGCCATCTTTAGATGCACAAGTGATGGCAACAGCATCCTATTTCTCTATCACTAACCCGTAGCACCTTAAGGAGCAAGATGCACGTTTCATTTAACTCGGAAGGTTTGGTCCCTCTCCCAGTGCCTGGCTTCCCCGCCTGTCCAAGAATCGAATCTGGTTTTTCCCACGCTCCTGAAGACTCTACGTGAACAATGACCCAACCCAATCCCCAGCCCCGCAGCCCCCCACCAAGCACGCTCACCCCTCCGGCCCCACCTCCTAAGCCCCCCCACCGTGTGCTCCAGCCCACCCCCTCTGGCTTCCTTGCTGACAGCATGCATGCTAAGTGTGCTCTTACCACCTCTGCTGTTCTCTGACTTTACAGTCCTCCCTTAGATCCACACGTATGTTTCATTTCCTCATTCGTGCAGATTTCTACTCAAAAGCCACTTTATCAAAAAATCCTTCCATCTCACACACACACACACACACACACACACACACAGGCATGCACGCACACTACACCCCCTAGCCACTTTTTAGCCTCTACACCCTGCTTAACTTTTCTTCACAGCTTTATCATCACCCAAAATCATACGGACAGGCCCACACTTCTTTTTCTGAAATCCCTAGGACCAAAGGTATTTTGGAATCTTTTTTTTTTTGACTTTCAAAATATAACAGAAGTCTAGTAGAGACTGGAGGCAACACTCTGTAATAAAACGTATTGATATTTTTCTTTCTCTTTTTGGTTTACTTCAGTTGGAATGATGACCTTTGGGAGTCTGAAATTTGCAGACACTGACTACTATATATAAAATAGATAAACGACAAGCTTCTACTGTACAGCACAGGGAACTACATTCAGTATCTTGCAGTAACTTACAATGAAAAAGAATATGAAAAGGAATACATGCATGTATATAGAGGACTGAAACATCACGCTGCATGTCAGAAATTGACACAACATTGTAAACTGACTATACTTCAATTGAAAAAATATTAATAACAACAAGAAGAATAATAGTAACAGGGTCCATTCATGTTGCTTAGTGAGAGTGTCAGGTGGACCACGAGCATTCCTGGTCAGCAGTGCTGACTAGAATCAGGGTTGAACGTCACCACACGTTAGTAGAATCTCACAGGTGATGGATGTTTGGGGTGACTGTGAAGTCTTTCTCTTGGTCCCTTTTCTACCTGGTTGGGTGGCCGCTCGGAGGGCGTTGGGGAGCCGGTTCACTTTCCTCATGATCTCTTTCCATGACTTATCCACCTGCAGGAACATCTTGGCCTCCGCAGGCAGCTGCCTCTGAATATCTGGAGCATTAAAAATACTTTCCAGGTACAGCCAGTTTCGCTGGCAGTTCAGCCACTCTTCCTAGGACAAAAAATAGGAATCCAGATTTTTTGACCTCAAATCAAAAACACATAGGAGCTGAGGGTGGCTGCTGGCTGACAGCCAGTAAGAAAATGAAGTCTTTAGTCCTCGAATTGCAAGAAAATGATTTCTGCCAAAGTCCCTCCTTAGCTGAACCTCTGATGAGAACCCAGTCCTGGGTCACATCACTCATTCATTCACTCATTTTAATGGAGGTACTGGGGATTGAACCCAGGACCTTGAGCATGCTAAACACATGCTCTACCACTGAGCTGTACCCTCTCCCTGCACCCACATCTTGATTGAACCCTTGTGAGATTCTAAGTAGGAGACCCTGTTTAGCCATTCCGGAATTCCTGACCCACAGAAACTGTGGGATAATAAATGTATGTGGTTTTATAACACTAAGTTTGTGCCATTTTGCTTCACGGCAATAATACCTAATACAAGGGTGAAGGCATAATCTTCTGAAGAAGAGCTTAATATATCTGCATCTTCCTTACATTCCAGGCATAATAAAATGTCAATAATGAAATCTCAGATCTTAAAGGCACAGTGTTTAAATGACTGCGCAAATGATTTCTAAGGTCCCGTGGCTCTCCAGTGCTCTGGGTCCATGACCTGAAATGGCCCTTACTCACCAGTGTTTGGTTAAATAAAGCAAGATGCTTCTGCCAGTCATCCACTCGCGCTTTCAGGGGACCCACGTACCGTGATGAGGCCATGGTGGCGATGTTGATGGTGCTGTCATCAAGAAGCACCTTTAAAAAAAAAAGGCGAAGAAAATACATACAACATCATGTGTTTGTGCTCTCAAAAATAGTTCCTCATATTAAACTGCAAGAGTCCATTTAAAAGCCAGCTTTTTGAATGAACAGCTGAGTCCCGCCTACATCCCTACCCATCCACTCCTCCTCCTCCCCTTCACTAGGGCTTACAACCCACTAAGACGTTCTCTCAAGTGTCACCAAGGAACTTCTGATGGTCCAATCCCAGCCATTTCTGTAATTATTAACGGCACACACTGTTCCGCTTAACCCTCTTCTTCTCTGTCCTCCACAAGGTATCTGGTACTTTCTTTATCCTAGTTGGTCTTCCAGGTCTTTATTTCCCAAAGTAATCAAAACTTGAAAAATCACGTATATTTTCTATCCAGCGAAACCCCACTTTCCCTCAATAATCTTGAGGAAGAGGAAAGCTGAACTCATTTGAATGATTATAGACAGTGTTTCCTCTACTTCCCTCCCCTCTCCCCCTCCCCTTTATACCACAACAACCCTCGTAGGACATGTACATTTTTTAAAATGTGTAGGATTTTCATTGCTCTATTTAAATTATAAACTTCTTGAGAGTAGAAGATCCATCACCTGCCATCGCTTGGCCTCAGACTGACCGGTCTTCATCTGGGGTCTGCTCCCCCCTCCAGTGCCCAGAGTGATGTCTGGGATCACTCTCCCAACCCACACCTGGCAAAGTCCTTTCATCTCCAGTCCTGGCCTGGGTCCACCCTAACAGGCCAGGGCTTTGCTGTTTAAATTGGGCCATAATCTCCAGATCCCACTGCTAAACAAATGTGCTTTTGGATTTTATGTCACTAAGAATATTCCAAACACGTGGGCTGGATTTATCTCCTTTTGGTGTTAACGGCGCACGACCACCAGCCTCTAATATCAGAGACTCAAGCGAACTTAGCTTCTTGGCGTGCTATAGCCCTGAGACGCCCATTCATGCATCTTCACCTCATTTAAAGGGTTTGAGGTGCCTTCCGTTCTCATTTAGGCCTATCAGATCCCCTCTGCTCTTTAAGGTTCAGCGTGTCTTGGCTGGTCTGGGAAGGATTCTCTGATCATTTCAGCCACAGCAGATCTCTTTGCTGTCCTAAATTTCTCAACAGTCACCAACTACAGGATTATAACTCTCCCAAACATAAGCCATTTCTATTGCTTTGCTAAACTATTTCATGTGCAAGCATTCTCATCAATTACTCATACTTTTATTTTGCCTTCCCAATTATGTATTTTTCCTATTTAGTAACTCCTATATTTCATTCCTTCATCATAATCTCCCACGGACTTTTTAGGACGAGGTCTGGCAAGAATCTTTACCGTAAGTTTCAATAACCCCATCACCCACCTGTATGTCATCTGTGCCGCCCAGGATAAACACATCTTTGGAGTCACGGTGAGGGAGAACAACAAATTCGGTTGTTTTCCAAGAATCCTCCACCTTGGAAACAGTTCAAGATCTCTTAGGATATGTAAATTCACTTGTGTTTAGGTACTCGATAAAGGTATGTGGCATGACGTAAGTGATAAACCCGGAATGATCCTGTTCTCCTCCTGACTGCCTTTAAAATTCTTGGTTAGATGACACTGACTTGCTTAATTTTATTGACCAGCATTAATGCAGATGAATAACTGGCGACACTTTCATGCATATTCCCTACCGCTCTGTGCTTTAATTAAAAAGGATAGAAGTTCTTTCCACACAGGTGATGGGTAGGTGCCTGTGTGTTCTTAGAGTAAGCAGGTTGAGTGTCCCAAGGAGGGAAGTCTTCTCAGCGTCTTTCTGAACCACTTTCACATAGTTAATCTCCTTTAGCATGTAGTTTGAAAGACAATGTGTTTTGGCACAAGAGGTCTCCCTTGCTTATGTGGTTCTTTATACAAGCACGCACATTTCAAACCTTGCTGCCGTCAAGTTCACGTTGGACTATCAGCTAAGCAGAAAGAAGATATTTACAGAGGAGACAGCAATGATAATGGTAATAAATGTGAGGCAAGAGCAGGAGGGCAACGGACAACGAGAGGGTGAAACTTCAATGCTAAAAAAAGAAATCCATTCAAGTAAAACAGAAGTTGATGATCTTCCCACCAAATACGAAAACCTTTGCGCTCCCTGAACTCAGAATACACATTTGTCCGATTTACCTTTTTAAGAATTGTTTCTAAGGCAGCTTCTCCAGAAGCCTGTCCAGAAATGTCCTGGATTTCTTGGCCGAAGTCAAAAACGTGCAACTCGGTGAGCTTCTCCAAGGTTAAGGAGACGTCGAGGTCCACCAGAGTGGCGTCAACTGTCTGTTCAATGGCTGCCCAGTGTCGAGGCTTCAGGGTTGGGTTCCTCAGGTCAACAATGACTGGAAGCTGGAAAACAGACTCTCTCAGAGGAGCCATGCTTGTTATCTTGAAAACAGCCTAAGGCTTCTGGTTTCAATTTGGGCACGTAGAGAGCTGGAAAGAATATGACTTACATGCTTACGACAAAGAAAAATACAGACAGACTACAAATGAATGACTTGTACTGAATCCATCAGAAAAGTGAGCTCAGTACCCGGAGTTTTCTCCACAGCAAGAAACAGGACCTGAGAATTTGCTTCCTGATGGACAAATGATTTGGGTTTCCATTTAAGCTACTAAGAAGATTTGGCTAAATTTTAAAAAATAAATTGCTATTAACTTAATACCCATTTCCATAAGGATCTCTGATTCATTTTATTGGAAAATGGCATTGAAAACCAAGATCTGGACACAGGCTATGTTACTGCAAGAAGCAATGAGACAGAACATAACCAACCCCTTAAGCGTATGTAGGCTTTGCTTCGAGACTTCCTTTCAAAGAACAGTTTGGAAGGTTGGGTAGTAACTTTACAGTGGAGATCCACGTGATCAAGCTTAACAGCATTAGTGAAACGTTGCACTGACGGCATGTGCCTTTAATAAGACAGGGTAAGAATAAGGCTTTACCTCTGTGGTCTTCCTTGCAAGAATCCATAACCCCAGTCTCATTCTGAGAAAAATATCAGACAACCCCAGATTGATGAACGTTCTATAAAATGCCTGATTATTACTTTTCAGAATTACCAAGATCATGAAAAAACAGGGAAAGTCTGAGAGTCTGTCACAATCTAGAGGAGTCTAAGAAGACAAGACATCTAAATGTAATGCTTATTCGGGAAAGGATCCTGGGACAGAAAAAGAGCATTAGATAAAAATGAGAAAATTCAAATAACTGACGGACTTTATCTAATTGTAATATATTGACATTGTATCATTACTTGTGACAAATGTATCTCACTCATGTAGTATGTTAACAGTAGAGGAAACTGGGTATAGGGCATGTGGGAAACCTTGATGTTACAGTTGTAAGTTATCTGTAAGTCTAAAATGACTTTAAAATAAAAAGTTTGTTAAAAAATAAATGACGCAAAAATTGATGGGACGTAAGGGGATTAGACACATCCACAATGATACTGGGACGTTTCAGCGCTCCTGAGTAACAGATGGAAAAGTAGGCAGAAAACCAGTATGGAGATGGATGGCCTGTACACTATAGTCAACAAACTTGACCTCATTGACACTTGCAGAAAAATCACTCATAAATTGCAGAATACACATCTTCTTTAGTTCTTTTTCTCTCCTTAAAAAAAAAAATCTAAAACTGCTTGAAAGGAAAAACAAAAACCATTTCCCCCTTTCTTCAAATTTCAAGTACTGGTTTAGCAGTGATTGGTTTCAAAGAGCCAGCTCTGCATGTCTACTGCCGGGCTTCCCAGCCTTTTCACATTGTGGCCTGTCTGGAAAATGCCATACTGTTTGGTGCAGCAATGTAAATGGGCAAGGCTGCCCTCGCCTCACCTGGCTGAGGGCTGAGTGGATCAGCATGTTGGCTTACCTACAGCCCATTCCTGCACTGTTCACCCACCACCTGGTAAACTCTTACTCTGAATGCTCCTTCTAACCAAGGTCTTCAATGGCATGATTTGGCCAGCTGAAGATAAGGATGCAGTCTGCGGCTCTGTGATAACTGAATTTGCCTGCTCTTTCTTCTCTCACTGCAAAGCTGACTAATTTAAACCGGAAAGAATTCCTGGCTCTGATCGTTCATTAGCATCAAGTAGTAACTGACTGACCTGGAGTTTCTGAAATAATTTCTACCAAACTTACCTTTTCTTTCATTTTCTCCACCTTAAGTTTTAGCTGGGGCACTACGCTGTTGGGTGGCAAGCCCTTTTCCAGTTGAGTCACAAATTTGGCATATTTAGAAACTTGACTGTTCAGAAATTCTGGATCCAGGGAGTCAAACTTGGACTATGAAAAGTAGGGGGGAAAAAAAAGAAGTTAAGATGTATGACCAAAGGCAAACTTGAAACCATACATTTCTTTCAACTCAAATTTTTTCATAGCTATGCTGCTAACTGAAGTCAACTCTACACCTTTGGAAGTGGCCTTACTTACTATGGTTTCTAACAGTAAACCAGGCATTGCCTTTTCATTACTTTCATGTCCTTTCCCCACACCATCAAATGCAGTAATACAATCCTATAATTAATTCCTGACGGCCAACCCTTGTAAGTTTATAAATAGCTAATTTTAACTCTTGCAACCTAGAAATTTCTCACCAAACATTCTTCATTATTTGAGTATGTACCCCTTCAATATAACTGATTTAAAGATGTACTCCAATACATGCATGTATCTATAAATATATTTCTCAGTTATATAAACATTTAAGTGTACACATGTATTGACATGTCAGATGGTTATATAGACTGACGGCAATAGGAAATCTGTAAAAATGAAAAGACACTCCATGCTCATGGATTAGAAGAATTAACATTATTAAAATATTCATACCACTGCTGGTAGGAATGTAAATTGGTGCAACCACTATGGAAAACAATATTAAGATTCTTCAAAAAATTAAAAATAGAACTACCACAAAATTCAGCAAATCCATTTATCCTAAGAAAACAAAAAGATATATAAACACCCATATTCACAGCAGCATTATTTACAATAGCCAAGAAATGGAAACAACCTAGGTGTCCACCAATGGATGAATGAAAAAAGGTGGTAAATGTATCCAATGGAATATTAGTCAGCCATAAAAAGAATGAAATCTTGTTACTTGTGACAACATGATGGACCTTCAGGGCTTTATGCAAAATGAAATAAATCAGACAGAGAAAGACAGATACCATATGATCTCAATTATATGTAGAATCTGAAACAAAATTAAAAAAACTCATAGAAACAGAGAACAGATTAATGATTTCCAGAGGAGGGGGGTGGGTGGGTGAAATGGGTGAAGGAGGTCAAGAGGTACAAACTTGCAGTTATAAAATAAATAAATCACAGGGCTGTAACAAACAGCACGGTGACTATAGTTAATAATACTGTATCGCATATTTGAAAGTTGCTAAGAGAAGAGATCTTAAAAGTTCTCATCATCAGAAAAAAAAATTTTGTAACTACACATGGTGACAAATGTTAACTAGACGTATTGTGGTGATCATTTCACAATATACACAAACACAGAATAATTACACTGTACACCTGAAACTAATATAATATGTCAAATATGCCCCCAATTAAAAGAAGAAAATTTGTAAATGTTCTTTTTTTTCCCCCTAGATTCAACATTTTCTTTTTGCCCCCTAATGGGTCTTCTTGTGCACTTCCTACGATAAATTCACCCCACTTTGGAAGCCACTGCTCTGACCTATGGTGGTAATTAGATAACTCTCTAAGCTTCTTCTTAACTCCTCAGGAGCATTTTCCACTTCTGTGATAAGTGACAAATGAGTTATACAAGAGCTCTTAAAATTCTCTGATATCATAGCATGTATATGTTTGTTTGTTTTCTGCTTTCTCCACCAAAAGGTAAGTTCTGCGAGGGTTCAGACTTCTTCCTTTTCATCCTCCACTGGTATCCACAGCACCAGATCATCATCTGGGAAACATTCTTGTGGTTTAATTTAGATATGTGACTTCTAATTATAGGTATCAGTGCAGGTAAGCTGAACAAGCAAGTGTAAAACAGTATTTGTGAAGCTGATGGCATTTCTAACACGCCCACATCACACTCGGAGAGTAGATGGGCCATCGATCTATTCTGCCTACTAGTGAGTGGGTTGACCCTTGCTAAGGTTTGAATATAAGGGTAGACCTTAGAAACCAAACCTTGTGGTACTTGGCCCCCTAAATGAGAGAATTTACTATTGCGAGCTCTTAAGGGAAGAGCCTAGATCTCATTACTGTGATTGTTCTGTCACAGTAAACAAAATGACTTTTTTTTTTTAAAAAAAAGGACAGTAAGCTCAGAGCCTAAGCTAACAGAAATCTGACACATGTAGATCAGAAATTAAATCCTACAATCCTTAAGAACAGCTGGCTGCAGTGTATCAGGACAACACTGTGTTCAGAAGTCACCACAAAGCACTTACATGTCACGCAGTGAGGCCCCTCGATGCGTCTTTCATTTAGTGTTCTTACGCGGGACCTGAGATGCCTACCTTACAGTAACGCGTCCTGCTCTGTGCCACACAGTGACAGAAAGGCCTTTCTGCATTTCACTGTAAAGCTGACAATAACACCTATAGAACTATAACACTGCATATCCTACTGAAGTTAAGACTATATCAGATTGTTAAAAAAAAGTATAATTCATGTCTTAGGATTTTAAAAGCTTAATTAATATAAAAATAATTTAAGAATTGAGAGCTTTTTTTTTAACCTTTAACCATTCTTGCTGAAGTTGATCCCATTCAGATAAAGAATCCCAGAGCAATTGTTTGAGCTTCAATTCAGCACTAACTTCTTCCAAAGCTTCAAACTTGGACACTTCTACCTTTAAAAATATAATAAGCAAAATGCACTATTTAATTTTCAGATATAGAGATCCTATGTTACCTTTCTATACTAATTTTTGATACAGTGACATCTTAGCAGAATATGGACTGAGAAAGTAAAGGAGAGACAGAGACAAACAAAACAAACCACAAAACACTGTGTATATTCAACTTACCATTTGAGTGACAAAATATAACTCTATATTTCCCTAGAACTTAGAAATTCTCCAAAGAGTACAAAGTCATTATTCCTCAAGCTGGATCACACATGTACACACATGCCTGGCCTTTTGGGGAAGACACCTGAGTATTCAGAGGCACCGACATCCATTAGGGCTTATATCTTATTTGACATAAGAGGCAGAAGGCATTTGCCTGGTAGCTGGTGGAGGGGGTGAGAAGACTGAAGAGAGGGAACAGCCCAGTGTCTTACCTCTTTCTAACTCACATGTACTGGCTATGAACCCTACAGAGAGAAAGGTTGCAAGAAAACTTGAAGAAGCTGTTTTCATGGCTTGGAGGTAGGGAAACCTCCAGGAGGCTGGCCGCACAGAAACCGTGAGCCTTGTGATAAGCTAGAGCTTTAAACCTTCCACCCAACAGCAGCAAAATACACAGTTCTTTCCAGGTGCACACAGAACACTCCCCAGGACAGACCATACGACAGGCCACAAAAAAAGCCTCAGCAAGTTTAAGAAGATTGAAATTATCTTCAGGATCTTTTCCAGCTACAATGATACGAGACTAGAAATCAACAAGAGGAAAGAGGGAAAATTTACAAGTACAACACACTTCTGAACACCCAACGGGCTAAAGAGGAAATCAAAGGGAAATAAAAAATATCTTGAAACAAATGAAAATGGAAACACAGCACAGTGAAACCTATGGGATGCTGCAAAAGTAGCTGAGAGGGAAGTTTACAGTGATAAATGCTTACACTAAGAAAACAGAAAAAATGAAAACGAATGTATGTATGCATGTGCATGACTGGGACGTTGTGCTGCACACCAGAAATCGACACATTGTAATTGACCTTACTTCAGTTAAAAAAAAGAAAACATTAAGATCTCAAATAAACAACTTAACTTCACACATCAAGGAACTAGGAAAAGGGGGAATAAGCTAAACCCAAAGTTAGCAGAAGAAAGAAAATAACAAAGATTAGAGTAGAAATAAAACAGAGACCAGAAAAAACAGTGGAAAAGGTCAACGAAACTAAGAGCTGTTTTTTAAAAAAGATAAACAAACGTTAAGCTAGACTAAGAAAAAAGAGAGAAGATTCAAATAAATAGAATCAGAAACGAAGAGGAGATCTTACAACTTATGCTACAGAAATACACAGGATCACAAGAGACTACTATGAACAATTCTATGCCGACAAAGTGGGTAACTTGGAAGAAATGCATGAATTCCTAGAAACATACAACCTATCAAGACTTAATGAGGAAGAAACAGAAAATCTGATCAGACCAATAAGGATGAAGGAGACTGAATCAGTTATCAAAGACCTCTCAACACAGAAAAGGCCAGAACCAGATGACTTCACTGGTAAATTCGACCAAACATCTGGGGGAAAAAAAAGAATTAATGCTCATCTTTCTCAAACTTTTCCAAAACATTGAAGAGTTAGGAACACTTCCAAACTCATCTTACAAGGCCAGCATTACCCTGACATTAGGGATCTAGCCTAGTCTTCATTAAGAATTAGAAATGATCTCCTAGGGCAGCTAAGCCTTCACTCGCATCCCCCCAGTGACCGAGAGCTGCAGAGCAAGGCTGGATGTGAGGTGATCAGAAAGGACCGTAAAGTACAGATACGAAACACGGAAGGAGGGGACACACTTCACTTCAGGCTCTGGCTCAAGCGATGCTGCTCTTTCTGACCCGGGGAGAACCCACCTGTTAGTTATAGCTTTTTATCAAACACTGTTTCCTCCATAGCTCCCTTCCTACCGCATACTCTCCAGTCTTACAGGGCAGTTACAACTCACTGTGGGAACAAGTCTGAGCCCTCATTCTCTCAGGCACAAACCTCCGGCCTTGAGTACGGCACTGGCTGCACTGTCGAGGGCCAAGGTCATTGTTTTGCAGGTTGCTCTGCCAAGCCCCGGGCTCTCGAGCGGACACCCAGAGCCCCCACAGACCACTCTGTGGCCATCCATTTGGGATTCCGGAACAGATTAACGCATCCCCATGTGAGGTCCAGGCACTCCTCCAAAATTTTAGGGGGAGACTATTAACACCTCCCTTGTTGCTGGTGGCCTTCTGGTTTTGATCCTAGGAATCTTTCTATCATCATTTCTTTTTGGTCTCTCTAATAGCTGTTGAGAGCACTTTTATCTCTCACCCATTTCTCTTCTCTCTTTTTTTTTTGAGGCATATTTTTTATCCCTTTTGGACCATCCATCCCCTGGCTTAGCCAAATTCTCTTCTTTTATCAAATTGGCACATCAAACCAGGGCAAATCAGGCAATACTGATGAAATCATAATACACAGATAAGTGTAAAAGAAGCTTGAATATTACTTAAGAAAGAATAGAGGGGCTTTAATTGACCACATTCAAAAATCTATGTACATTTTAACAGAGAGACTAGACCCTGGTCTGAGGATTTGTCTATAATTCATAATTTTTTTAAAAAAGAGGCTTTGTCTTGCATGTGTAGTAATTTTTAAACACTTCAAAGGTGGAGAACACATCATATTCTGTATTTCAGACTGTTCCAGCACAGTGACAAGCACACAGGTGTCCAAACACTGAATATTTACAATCACATTAATGAAAATGCTTCGCTATCAGTGCCATTTCTATGCACACATTTAAAAAACTTGCAGAGCTATCATTACCTTAAAATTCTTCTGATAGGATTTATATTGAAATGCACGTTTCTGAAGATCGTCCAGAACGAACTGCAGATCTTTCAACATGACCTTTATTTTGTCTTGGTCAGCATTAATATCCAAAATCTGTGGATCCTGTAAAATTAAGTTTTTGATTAGTTATTCCTACTTTTTGGTGTACACCATTAAGTTAAATAAATAAACATTTTCCAAAACAGTTTTTTCTAATTCTCTGTCACTCTAATTTTCAGAAAGTACTTTTGAAATGGTTGCTTTTCTTGAATTTTAAAGCAATGCATACACATCATAAGAAGCACAGAAATGCATAAAGAAGTACCATGGGGATAACATTGTTTTTAAAGAGTATCTAATATATTTTCCCTCGTCCTCTTTCATTTGCTACATTTTTTCAACATGACTTCACATGAAAAGAAAGAAGAGCATATGATGAAGAAAATTACCATTTTACAGTAAAGGAAATAAAAAGTCCTTGGATTTCTGAGATGGAGGGAGAGAGAAAATAAAGAATCAATGGTAAGACGTAAGCGTTCCGCTGACCTGTTGGGGTTGAAACCCCACCCGGCAAGTGGGAACGGAGAAGTTCAGGAGCAAAGTGGGACCATCCAACCAGGTTTGGGAGAATCTGAGCAAACTGGAGGAGCCTGGGAACTGCCAGAGCCAGAGCCTGGGGAGGCCAATTATTCCACCCGCTTCAGCGTGATTCTCTATTCAAAACGGCAACATGCAAAAGCTAAGGGAAGCGTCCAGGCAGAGGGGCTTGTGCTGACTCTGGTGCCTCGCGGCTTGGTGTGGTCTGCAGGGGATCGTGGCATTCTCGTGTGCCTTGATTCTAAGTGGGAACTACTGAGAGACATGGTGCATCAGAAGAAGTCAGAGGTCAGGAGGAGAAAGCCACCGATTTCTTGAGTCTGTAGAGTATGGCAGAAAAGATGGGTTTTAGCAGCTGGGGTGGGCGTGGTACCTAAAGAACCAGGACGGACCCTGAGCTGACAGCTGCCTGGGACAACCAGGCACAGCCGAGCCCAACTGCACTGACAGCCCTCTGCTCCAGAGGGCAGGACGAGGACTGGACACCCTGGCCCTCCATTCACCAGGAGGAAACGCCGACTTCCCCTGATGGGGCAGAAGGTGGAAGGAGATGGTGGCAAGGCTGAAGAAGTGCTTGAGAGGGAGTTCAGATTTTGAACTAAATTAAAACCTCTTGCAAAGATACCAAGTTAGAATGGGAAAGGCATGCCAAACTGAAAGAAATCAAGTGGTCACCAATTCACATTTCAGTTTTAGCTCCACCTCCCTTCATCAGCAAGGAGCGGTGGTCTCGACAGCAAGACGACACCATTTACGGAAATAACAAAGTTGCGGTTCTTTGCTCCAGAGTGATGCTGAATGAATCCCAAACCCTCCAGAGAGGAAGCACTGGCTGGAGAGAACGTCTGCTGTCGTTTTTCTGTCCGTGCATCATGCTTTTTTAAACGGATCATTACACATAAAGCGCTTGCTGGCACTTTTGCTCTCTCTAGCAATCTATCGATACACACACGCATTGTTCCTAAACAAAGAATAATCATTCAGACTTTCTCAGAGCCTGCTGTGTGGAAGACAATACAGCGGACCCTTGAACACACGGGTCTGAACTGTGCGGTTCTGCTTACATCTGGCTTTCTTTCACGAGACGTGTGCTACGGCCCTACACAATCCAAGGCTGGCTGAAACCCCAGATGCAGAACCCCAGACACGGAGGGCTGGCCGGTCAGCACCCGAACCCCCGCTGTTGTTCTAGGGCTAACTGTCCGCAGCACAGCAGTTAACTGTATGCTCTATTTAATTGCAGTTCACAAGCAGGAAAAATGAACTTACAGCTGTAAAATTCAGGGTAATGGCTAGCTATGGGGAGGAAGGAAGGGTTGGCGACTAGATGGGGCGCTAAGTTCCAGTAACATTATAGTTCTTGACCGGAGCACTGCACACAGGGCTGTGTTCTTTTCGATAATTCACTGTATAGTTATTACGGTTACGTACAGTTTTCTCTGTGCAAAAAGTGCAAAAATACTTCAATGCAAAAGCGAAAACAACGCCAAGTCCTTAGAACTGTACTTGATACGTAGTAAGCACACAATAAATGTTATGTACTTTTATGTTTCCACATCAACACATACAAATGTCTGCCGTAATCTTTAATGTTGGCATGGTATTCCCTTGAGTGAATGTACCCCCAACACATTTTATTAATTCTCTGTTGAAAGACATTGAGTTTTTCTCATTTTTTTTCCTGATTTGCTTATTACTTGATATGGTTTTATTCTTCTATGATAAGATTTAGTCAGTGTTAATAATCACAGATCATTATAAAATGATGTAGTTTCAAGTATGCTTCAGTCAAGAATCCCCTGGATGTCTATGCTATGTTCTTAAAAAATTCTTCTTGGACTTTTCGTACAGGAAAGTTGGTGCAAGTTAATCAAATATTCTTCATTATCATTTATCCTTTAATACTATTTCCTTCTAAAGCAGAATTTTCTAATTTGTGGCTCAGCAAACTTTAAAACTGTGATAATAGCAATAAAATATGCTAACAAGTTGTAACAACATTCATTTCAAAATAATTAATACCAGCCAGGAGAAAGAGAATTTAATATGACATATAGGTGTTCCGTGCAATGGCCTGGAATTTATTCAGTGCCTGAGGGAGGTTCAGAAACACTTCATTTCAATGGCAGCTCCGAGACATTGTTAATTGGTTAGCATGAAGCCATAGAAAATGAAAGTTGAGCCAGGTTCAAATGGAATGCACGTCCTCAGCGGTTTATTAAACGGTAACAGTCAAAATTCGCGCATTTTTTTTAAGTCCTACTTTCGCTTACCTGAGCCAGCAGCTTTATTTCGTTCACTTCATTGTTCAGTTCCTCAAGGTCTCTACCCAAGTGCACACAGAACTGCTTAATCCTTGCCTCCCTGTCTCCCACAGACTTATCGATGGCGTTCCGAACAGCGACGATGGACGGCCTCATGGTTGCAAAGACCGCGAAGTCTTCGGGCGGCGTGGGGACCTGGTACTGCTCGATGAGCTTGTACATCTGAATCACCACGTTCCCTTCGTCCTCAAGGCTTTCGATCTAGATGGAAGCACGGGCTGCTCATCGCGCAAAGCAGAGTCCCAGCACACCCCTTGAGACCCATCTGACAGGAGGCAGCCCCCGCGCGCGGGAACATCACTCTGCGACCACCCGGCAGGTGAGCTGTGCGTTGAAAGTAGACCCAACCGGCCAGAGCCGGCTGGGTGATGAACGCGGTCCCTGCTGCCACACAGGGAATGGGGCCCAGGAGGCAAGTCGCCCAGAGCTGAGCACAGCGATACTGCTCTTACATAAACCCTTGGCTTTCTCTCTCCAGGCTCTTGGGGTGACGTATGAGTTACCCCGGGGAAAAGCACAGTCATCTGCCCTTTGAGAAGGCGCCACTTCTTGAAATGAGAAACCCAACTGTTACTTTTACAGGCACGTGAAGTAGCCTTTTCTATGACTTCTGCTGACAATATATGACAGAGCATCCAGTTGCTAATGACTCATTTCACTCAGCTGGATTTTTTTTTGTATTTTAATTTGTAACCCACTTTCAATTTCCAGACATTTAAGAAAATGATTTATCTCTATTTTAAATGCCAACTGGCATGACTGAAAGCTTATGAAAAGCAGACTATTGAAACAATGCTAGAATGCCTGCCACGGGGAAGAGCTTGGAGGAAGGAAGCCAAGTTTCCAGAAAGAGAGAAATAAGAGAGACAAAAAGAAAGAGAGAGAGAGGGAGAGTGAGTGAGTGAATGAGTGTGTGTGTGTGTGTGTGTGTGTGTGTGTGTGTATGAGAGAGAGAGAAGGTCGACCCCATCATTTGCATCACACGATAACCCCTTATCTGCTATCATCCCCTGAGTTGGGTTTCTCTCATTCCTAACAGGAAGGTTCCTGAATATTATGCAAAAATAGGGAAACAGGTTGAGAAGGATCAGGACTTCCATTTAAGCTGCAATTCCATGGCCATTTAGCACAAATAAGAATTGCAGTAAACTGGGGCTGAGAGCACTGGCTTTGCGGTCAGAGACCCAAGTTTAAATTCCAGCTCTGCTACATGCAGTTCCGTGATCTTGGCCACTGTGACCTGCTTCCTCACCTGCAGAACAAAAATATAAATTATCTACACTTAAGCTTTTGTGAGTGTTAAAAACGTAACGAACGTAAAAAAAGCAGTGCGTGTCCGACTAGCAGCAAGGGTTTGATTGGCGGTAGCTGTCCTTGCTGGGATGCGGGGCATCCGCTTGTTTTGTCTGAAGGTGTTTCTGCTATCTTGACAGCGTTTCTTGACCTTCAGTCCCTCGACTTCCCTCATCTGCCTTCCTTACTTAACACAAGATCCGGAATAGCGAGTTACAGAAGAATCAACTCACCCGTTCCTGAATTTCGTCAAGAAATACCAAGCTGTTAACATATTCTATGGTGGTAGTTGGGACAAATTCAAGTTTATATTCTGCATCTTGTGCCTCAGAGATAATGGCGTCCACTTTTTTCTTGCTCTGGCGAGGAAGCATATAACTGAGCACCTAGGAGAGAAAAAGGAAACGTGGATCATAACTACTTGGGTATTTCCATTTTATTATACATTTTAGGTAAATTCTAACTGAATGGCTGTGAAGTCGGCAGGTATCGGAAGCAGCAGTGTATTTCCACACTGAATCACTGCTTGTCAAATGAACTAACAGGAAGGGCTAGATTTGAAGACCATTTCCAGAACAAGCCAGATTGCACAGCTTATTAAAAAGTTTGCCTAAATGCTCTGATCGTTTGCAAGCACCCTTTCTGCTGCTTTGCCCTGCACGTGGGACCCTCCCCAGCCTTCACTTCCACTCCTTTCCTGATGGGTGGCAGTGACATGGTTTGGAGGAAATTAATCTCTCCTTTGGAAACGAAGGTGGAGTCTGATTGGTCACAAGGCAGATCTGAGCACGGCTTCCTTGGGCTAATGTGATTGGATTAGGGCGAACCTCTGACCTCAGTTGGTCTAATTAAACAGAAACCCAAGACTTTTGTTCAAGAATGAGAGAGATAGGTACTTAGAATCTCCATCTCTCTTTCTCTCTCTGTACACAAACGGGGAAATAATTAGCCTATGGAGATTTTGATAACCATTTCAGAAACAAGACAGGAGAGGGTATAGCTCAGTGGTAGAGCATATGTTTAGCATGCACGAGGTCCTGGGTTCAATCCCCAGGACCAAAAATAAACGAGCCTAATTACCTCTCTCCCCACACCGCCAAAATAAAAAGAATTAAACACTACAATAATAGATAAATAAATAAAATATTTAAAAAAATATTTGTAGAGACCATAATTAAATTTTTTTTCCTGGTTCATAGTTACCTCCAAGCATCTCAAAGGTGATGGAATTAGTTTTTCTTTCAGTTGCTTAGTGTCGATGAGCAGCAATCCTACATTTCTGGTGGGTCTTAAAGCTACTGCGTCCTTGTGCTGTCTGTGATATTTTTCCAGTTGTTCACTAAAGAACTTAACATCTACATAAAGTAATTCATATAAGGCACAAAATACATGTGTTAGATTTTTAAAGGATCATTACAAAATATATCAAAAACCACTGCATTAATAAATTTGCATTTAAGGGATAAATTAGGAGTTTGGGATTAACAGAGACACACCACTATATATAAAATAGATAAACAATAAGGATCTACTCTATAACACAGGGAATTATATTCAATTTCTTGTAATAATAAATAATAGAAAAGAATCTGACTATATATGTATGTATATGTACAACTGAATCACTTTGCTGTACACCTGAAACTAAAATTGTAAATGAACTACACTTTGATGAAAAACAAAATTAAAAATATAATTTACAAATATATTTATAAAGTATTGTCCACATGTAGAGTACCACGTATAACTTTAAAATGTTAATTCAAAATGCTTCATATTGTATTCTTGTAATAAAGAAACTAGTATTTAATAATATAAATATGGTTCCTGGTTCCTGTTAAGAACGGCACCTGAAAAGAACTTGCAAGTGCGTTAGAGGACCTAGTCTGGAAGAGACTAGACTCCAGAGTCAGGTGGGTTTGAAGTCGGTGCAACCCAAGGGTCCTCTCACAGGGAACCTCAAAGGAAGCAGCTGAGGATGCTAACAACAGAAAGCGTCCCAACACAAGGGACCGAGCACAGGTACAGCCACCCTCGCTCCTCTCCCAACGACCCTGCCCGCCCGCCCCCCACGCCGAGGGCAAGGCCTGCGGCGGTCTGTGTTGGCCACATGCTGCGTTCTGATCACCTTCCCGTCTCCATTTTCTCCCTTCTCCAATCTCCCCGTGCCAGCGGAAGCCTGATTATCTTGAATATACTTTTACCCCACTATTGGTCAAAAACAGCTCTCCCTAGTACACATGTAATACTAAACTACTCTGCTTGACTTTCGAAATCCTGTGCCCTCTGGGCCTTTAAAAATTTAGCTAACTTTATTCCCAATTACTCCCTCCACTTGGGTCACATTGATGTCCTTACTGCTTCCTGATCTCCTCCTCTGACCCCCCTTCACCACCCCAGAGAGAGAAGGGTGTTGACTCCCACCTTAATTCACACCATCTCCTCTCCCGGATGTAAGGGGGGGTCTGACACAGTATAAAGAAGACACCAGGTAGTCGGCAGACCCAGGCTCAAGTCTCTAACTACCATGTAGCTTTGGGTACGTCCTTCAAACCTTTCTGAGCTTCAGTTTCCTCATGATACAAAAAAAGGGCTGGTGATTATCTGTCCTCCCCACTTCAGAAGGTTCTGATGTGTGTGTCTTTGAGAAGTGACAAAATAAAGGTATCAAAGGGACCAAGGAGATCTCTGGGCAGGAAACCTGAGGAATGCTGCCCAGTCTAGTATTTTCCAAACTTAGTTGAACGCAGAGTCTTTTTCATGGTATCATGTCATATTCTTCAGAACAGCGGTCCACAGAACAGCAGTTTAGGAAACACCAATTGGATCCAATACTTTCACTTTATACAGAAAGAAATTTGGCTCAAAATAGGCTAAGTGACTTGGCCACGGTCACACATAGCCACGTTCAAAGGAGAAACGAGCAAAGTTGAAAGGAGAGCTGTCTTTCTGAGATAGAGGAGGGGCGGGATGTAGAATGGATAAGTCAGAGAAAACGACTTCTAAGCCACTTGTTAGCTGTGTGATCTTGAAGTTGCCTTGTCTCTGTATATTTCCATTTCCTTGTTTATAAAATGAGAATACTAACACTTGCCTCATAGAATTACAAGGATGAGATGAGATGCCTGAAAATCACGTGGCATGGTATCACGAGTGTGCAGCAAATGTAGAAATTATTAGTAAACACTGACATTTATAGGAATTTAGTGGTGAGATATAGCTGATGACTTCAGGAAGCCAGAACTTGTCCCCTGATGGTCTTCTGGGGCTAGACAGGGGGCAGTCTGGCTAAAAGTTCAGTTAAACAGACATTTATTAAGTATCTGTAAGGTGTACCAGATGATGTTACAGGAGTTTGGGGGACGGAGAAAACAGGTATGGTGTCTATTAACCTCTGGCGAACAACGGGGTGTAGAGGTTTAGGAAGCACCAGGGATTTCCTAAAAGAGGGAGGAACACGACATTGAGGAGTCCAGGCCAATGTGCTCCAGGGTTTCAGACAACGAAGAGTTAACACCTGGGTGACCCAGCTTTCAGGACTGGGACAGGGTTGCCAGGCCAAGGCAGGACAAGAGGAAGGGCAGCCTTGGAGTCTGGGGGCCTCCTCCGGACGGGAACTTGGCGAAGGAGCAGAGTTGTCCAACATGGGGAACGTGGCAGCTGGAGACCAGGAGGCCTGGGCTCAAGGAACCCAGATGTCAGTCTGCTTTGACACGCACAGCAAACATGTTTAGCAAGGACAAACGGAAAACGTACCGGGTTCTTGAAGCTTAAGAGCTTGTAGATCAAGACCTTCATTTTCCTTGAAGAATATCTGAAACTTTTCAAACGTAGCTGCATATAACTGAGCAGATTGAAATGCTGCCTGTATGGTTTCCTAAATGTTGTAAGCAGACAAATAAAATTATATTTTTTCCAGAGCACAATTCAATTCTATATCACTAAACCAGCACAAATGCCTCCTCTGTGCCCAATACTATGCTTTGACCTGGGGACACATAAGTAAGGGAAGACACCATCCTTGATGTCAAGGAGCAGTCAATGGATTCTCTTATGAAACTCAAAAAACTACAACAACAACTTCAAATCTGACTTTTGAAGAGTTGTCCCTTATAACTGAAAGGACAACTGACAATTTTTTTAAGCTTCATGGTGAACTTACACATCGCGAGTTTAAGCTGATAAATCAATACATACCCTGGGCAGAGACGCTTTGAGACAACATCCTTTTTTCATCGGACCTGATGCTGGTCTGAGTCTCTTACTTCTGTAAGTTATTTGATCATTTTGCTTTGAGACCTGGAGGAATTTTTCTTTAGCTTTAAAAGCTCACAGTTTTAAGGGCCTGTATCTCCGAGTCGATTTTTCTAGGTCAATTTTTCAAGGTGTCCTTAGGCCCTTCCACTATATGGACTACCATTTAATTTTCTTGGACTATAGTCACGTGTTTGTCCTACCCCTTGTTTGCTTTTCTCCTTCAGAGACTCCAATTATACGCATGTTATTTCTTCTTGGCTTGTTTTCTATTCCAATTCTTCTTTTCTCTGACCATTTTTACATGTATCTCTAGCTTATTTTCATTATCTTGGTTGGTATTGCAGTCTTTTTTCTATATTCATTATCTTTCCTGTAATTTTATACTCAATCTGTTCTTAAGCTCTGTGGTTTTGTCATTTGAGAACGCTTAAATTTTGAATTTTTGACTCAATGTCATTTTACACACATTCAAAGCTTGTTGGAAGATATTTAGTTTATAGTGCAGTTTTTGTTTCATGGTTTTTGGGGAGGGAAGAGAAGGAATATTCATCAGCTGTTTTAATTTTCACTTTCTGTTTTCTCCTTAGAGAAGCTTCTTATCTATTTAATATATTTTAATTTCTTCAGCTCATAGATTTGGCATGATTATAATTCAAGGGAATTCTGTTTTTAGTCAGTGTAGCAATATGCAGATTATTTCATTTTATGTTTTTTTGGCCATAGGGAATGAGTTGGGTGTATTCTGGTTTTGGGGTTCTTTTTTTTTCTCTCAAGGACCTTAAATTTTCACTGGTTGCTTTATTTCCCCATGCACCACCCAATGTTCAAATAATGCCTCTTCTTCCTTTTTAAATCTCACTTTCTCCCCTAGAAATAATGCCATCTCAAATAGCTTGCACTTTTAAGTCTTTCTCCTACAGTCAGTGCTCTGATCTACCAGGATTTTTTTTAAAAAGTCACTTTACCATTTAGAAATTAAGTAACATTCAATTTAAAGATAAGATAAGAATAAAATATATTACTCCATTTCTTCAAAATCGAAATTAGAAAAAATAGTTTCAGTGAAAGAAAGTATACCTTTATTTGAAAGATAATTGTGTGAAAATTCTTATCATCATCAAACACTGCTGCTAAGCTTGGACCAGATCCACAAGTTTTCTCTTCCAGCTTGTTGTTAATGTAAGGGCTGGTAAAAGCATCAAAATACGTATCGGGCACGAGATTAGGAACTGATAACACAGTGTTCTGGAAGTGATTAACTGCACCTGATATACCATCCTGTTGGAGAAAGAAGCATAAACATACATGTAAACATGTCTATGCTTATATTCATAAATATTTTTGAATTTTCTGAAATGCTAAAATAAATAAGAAAAACTCATTCAACCATGCTAGACACTGTGTTGATTCTGAGTGTATGACAAATCGGAAGACACAGCCCTTGTCTTCAGAAAATAGGTTTTCTAATAGAGAGGCAGATGAGCAAAAAATTACGACACATTAAGGTGAGTTCTATATTTGAAATATGAACAACACACAGAAAAGTCATAAGGGAAGGTGGGCCAAAGTCTGCCTAAGAGAATCAGGGAAAGTTTAAAGTGGGGGTTAAATGTTCATATTCTTTGAGCAATAATTTTCATTCTATACATCTATATTTTCCTAAGAGAAGAAATTAGATGTGTAAACAATGATTCATATGCCAGGACAATCCCTGCAGCATTACTTTTAATAAAAACGAATTAAATAAATCCTTTAGTGTTCAAAAATAGAATGATGGTTAAGTTAGGGTATATTTATATGACTAAAAATTAGGCACCGCTTCAAAATGGTGTCTCTGATGATTGATTAATCATATGGGAGAAAGCTTTTAATATAATGTTAAGTTAAAGAAAAGAGCAGGATAAAAATGGTGCATAATATCCCATGTTAAAAATGTTCACGTAAAATCTCATGGTAGAGTTAGGTACGCTGGTGTATCAGTACGTACTTAAAACATGATTGGAAAAAACATATAAAAATGTTTAAAGGTTATTTCCATTTCTGGCACATGGGATTACAGATGATTTAACAATCTTTTTTCGGGGTTTTTCAAGTCCTCTTCAATGAACATGAATCAGTTCATAATTTACAATAAATACATGATATAAATGATATTAATGATATAAAGAAAAAGTACTTCTTGAGATGCGTCTTAGAAGATGAGCAGGAGCTTGTCAAGTGTACAAGACAGGAGTATAGTCCTTGTGAGTCACTGTGTGTGAGAGGCCCGAGGCGGCCAGCAGGTCTGGGCGCTGGAGTCTAAGTGCCAGTGTGGAGAAATGCAGTCACAGTGCAGTCGGTCCCCTGAAGAAAGGCCTCATGAGTGACGCTGGGTTCCAGTGTTAGCCTGTAGTCCACACCCAGATTGTGACCAGGGATTACCCTGAGTTCAAAGGGTCCCAATGTCAGATAAGTTTGGCAAGAAACCTTAGGTTAAACAAAGTTCAACAGGACTCTTCTCTGGATCTGCTAAAAGAAGGATTTCCCATATTTGTTAATATGTAAATGCTTATCACAAACCCTTTTCTCCTAGAATGCCCATCAAACATCTTATAGAGCATCCTTTGAAAATGCTACCATAGGCAATGGAGAAATTTAATTTTAAGTGGCATGATCAGATTTGCCTATGAAATACTCTTAAACAGTCAGCAATGGAGAAAATGGACCAGAAGGTTGAGAGGCGGGCGGGCCGGTCAGAAGAGACTACTCCAGCAGCCCCGATGAGAGGTGATGAGGTTCCCGTTGAGGGAGCTGGAACGAAGGTCAACACACAGGACTCTCTGATTTGATCTCAAAAAGGTGCGGGAGGATTTAGGATGGCTCCCAGATTGCTGGCTTGCGCATCTGGATGCTGCCTTTCATTGAAATAGGGATATGGATGGAAGGAGGAGGAAGTTTTGGAAGAAGTTGGCAAATTCAATTTATTTTGGTGACTTGGAGCTCAACGTGGAGATTTCCAGATGGCTCTGAGTCCGGAGCTTTGAAGAAAAGTACTGGGTAGAAATATATGCTTAATGTCACCACTCTAGAAATGGCAGTTAGAGCCATGGGCACAGACAGCTGGAAAACAAACAGGACGTGGAGGGGAGGGAGCCCTTCAGGGTCACTGCAGGCAAAGGTCAGACAAAAAAAGAAGCTCTGAGAAAGAGGACTGAGAGGGAAAAAAATTGGCACCGGAGTAAAACCAAGAGAAATTAAACGCAGGGTGGGGTCTATTTCCAGAGTGGGAGGGGTAAGTAGAGTCAAGTGCAACATGTCTGTCTGTCCAACACAGCGGGAAGGAAAAGAACTGAAAAATGTATGCTGGATCCAGCACTAGGAAACCACAGTTAACCCGAGCAAGGACAATGTCAGACGTTAAGACTTGGGCATGTCACTTTCCTTCAGACTAAACTTTATATGTGCGTGTGTGTTTGAAACAACTAGATGACAACACGTGTCAAGACTAATGACTGAAAAAATAGGGAGAAAAAAATAGAAAATTCATGATAGTCCTGTTTATGCTGCCACTGGCTATTTTGGGGCTACATGAAGTAACATCTTACGTGTGAGCACATGAACATGCTGGACCCACAACTGCATGTGTAGGAATTAAAGATTCCCATGTGGAGTATAGGGTCCCCACAATAGGAAATACAGACAGTGTCAAGGTTCTCAAGGCACTTGGGGCTTAAGGAGAAAAGCCAGCGGCTCGCTGAAGAGAGCCCTCTGGTGTCACCTGCATTCCATGTGAAGGTCATGAGTCTTCCGGCCCAGAAGGGACCCGAGAGGCCGGCGTCTCTCCTGAGTGTGGTTCCAACCACAGGGATCTCAGCAGTCTGCTTGTCCTTGTAAATATCCTAAAGTAGCCTGGCTACCTGATGAATTACAGAACCACAGACCGCTGGAGGAGGAAGCAACCTTAAAACTCATCTGCCTCCTCTTCTTACAGATGCATAAACCGAACCCCAGAGATGAGTGGTTTTCCAAATGCCAGAGAGCTTATTAATCGTAACGCCAAGAATAGAATCTAGACATTCTGATTTCTAGTGCTTTTGTGCCACGGTACACCAGCTAACAGCAGGAGATACAGACTCTGGTTGGTTTATTAATCTACGCCTGGACCCAAATGGGGAAGGCAGAATTCTAAGGTGGCTCCCAGGATTCCCGCTCCCTGGTTCCATGCCCTGTCTACTCCCCTCCTCTTGAGTATGGGGGGGTTCTGTAAATTTACGGGATGCCGCACCCATGATCAGGTTACACTGTATGGAAAGCTGAAGGGGTTTTGCAGATGTAATTAAGCTGACTTTGAGTTAATCAGAAAGGTGATTATCCAGGGTAGACCCAACGGAACGAAGTCAAAGTCCTGAAAAGAGGGATGGGGCCCTTCTCAAAGGAGATTCTCCAGCTGGTCGTAGAGAAGCCAACACCACACTGCAGACCGCGCACAGAACTGGCCGCGTGGAAGGAACTGCGGGTGGTTTCTAGGGTCTAAGTGTGGTCCCTAGCTGACTTCTCTCAAGAAACCGGGGACTTCGTCCTATAGCTGCTTAGAGATGAACTTTTCTTTCTTTTTAACCAAAGTATTATCAGTTTATGATGTTGTGTCCATTTCTGGTGCACAGTAATAATGTCTCAGTCATACACATACGTACACGTATTTGTTTTCATATTCTTTTTCATTATAGGTTATTGCAAGATATTGAATATAGTTCTGTGTGCTGTAAGAGATGAGCTTTTTCAACAACCTGGGGGAACTTAAAAGTAGATCCTTCTCCAGTCGAGCCTCTGAGGATACTTCAGCCCAGACAATCCCTGAAGGGCAGGCTGGAGAGGCCCTCAATTCCTGACCCGCAGACACTGAGGTAATAAATGGCTGTTGTTTTAAGCCGCCAAATTTGAGCTAATTTGCTAAACAGCAACAGATAACTAAAACCACAAAATTCTCTTACACGCAACACACTTCAAAAAATTTCAAACGTGGTATCTACAACAGAGTGATTTCTTGAATTCTTATGGAGGGGTGCCTAGAGTCAATTCCAAATTTTGTGTAGGGTGTGTTCTTTTGATGGTGTACCCCACCCAGCCCCCAGTCCGTCTCCAGGTTAAGTAAAATGCGCTAAACTTTCGGAGACTTTTTACATAGAAGTCCTGCTGTGCACAGAACAGTGCTCTTTCTCTTATGATCATTTTGAAGAAGGGAC
Organism: Vicugna pacos; assembly: GCF_048564905.1. NCBI lineage: Eukaryota > Metazoa > Chordata > Mammalia > Artiodactyla > Camelidae > Vicugna > Vicugna pacos. Next base: position 13,602,120 of record NC_133014.1, read on the forward strand.
AGCAGCGATCCTGCCAATCATTTAACAGTAGAACAGTAGGTACTTATACATGAATGCTGTCTGAGAAAGCACATACCAGAAAGTCTTCCAGAGAAGGCTCCAAGAGCAGTGACTGGACGGTCAAAATCAGCTCCGTGAGAAACATGGGGATGAGGGACTCGTCCTCTTCCTGTCTCTCCAACACAGGGGGCCCCTGCAATGAACACATGTGCAGTGTTGTGAGTCCCGAGGTATGAAACACGAACACCTGTGCTACAAAAGGCACGTGAACTTCAGCTCACACAAGTAGCTGATTTTGCAGCATTGGCATGTCTTTCAAAGACTATTACTGTGAAAATGTGAAGCAAAGGCAAATATTGAAAGACCACACAACAGTGTAACAGACTTCTCTCCGTGTGAAAACACTAGCATCAAAGTGGAAAGGCGAACGACAAACTGGAAAAAACGTATCAGTAACGTCTAGAGACACAAGACTGATAATGTTAAAACACAAGTACACTTGATACAGTCAATAGAAAAAACGGTCAAATTTGTACTATTTCATTTCAAACATCTCAGGTTACTCTGTGTTTCTAATATCAACATCCTCCCAAGGGCTTGGCTTCTTTGCGCCTCTAAACCACTGTTAAGCTCTTTCATTTATACCAGCTTCCCTGCTTCTCTTTGCCATTTCATGCCCACGGTGGCCCCCAAACTATACGCTTCTTGGGGGCAAGTATTCTATGCTCTTCGTCACCCTATACCCAACACCCAGCACAGGGATTGGTACAGAGAAGATACTTAAGGAACGTTTGTTGAGTGAACACATGAGTAACCTTTAGCAAATGCCTACGAGAGAGACCGCAGGATTCATTCAGGATGGTAGATGCTTCCTCTGTTTTCAGAGACTTGCTGACATGCTGCTCTCCCGTCTGCTATTTCAGGTGTGTGGTAGACTCTGATTACACTGCAGAACCCTCTAAGCATTTCGCCTGCTTTTCCAGTCCTCAGAAAACAGCATCGTTCATAGTGCACAGTCAGCACTCCTCAATAAAGGCGAACCAACGAGTTTTCTTAATTGTGTCTCAATATACCTTTTTATCAGCGACCTCAAGTTTCTCTTCTGTAATCCATTTCTGAATGGTCTCTGCTGACGGTGTTCGTTTTAGCTTGACAGTGAGGTAGTTCAAAAGAGAGCTGGCAGAATTCACCGTTAACACGTGCATTGTGTTCTCAATTAGATAGTCGTTTAGACGGATAAAGCTTGAAAAGAAAAAAAAATACAGCTTCAGTTTTCTATAATCACTACATATTTTTGAAAGCGACTTGAAAGCATTTGAATTTTCACATATCCTAGTTTCTCTTTGAATTTCCATTTATATTACAGATCAGAGACTTAGTGTCCGGGAGAGTTGTTCTTGGACATCCTTCATTTTGAAACACAAATACACTCAAAAGATACAGCATCGTTTTAGCTGGGTGTTCTAACCATTCAATAGGATATTTAATGAGCAATACAGTTGTTATGAAAAAAGCACATTGCTTATCTAGCCAAAGGGGTCATACAATTTTTTAAAAAGATGTTTAAAGAATAAGTCAGTAAATACATAAATTCTAATGGTAAAGGTATGAAATCACTCTTATTGAATAAATGCTGTTTGACAGCAACTGCTAACCCCAAGATGGAAATTTTCTGTTTCCCTACTTGAGTGCTTAGAATGCAGACGGAGTCAGCAAGGCATCTGGAATGACTTTATTCTGCTTACGTGGAGGCCTCTAGCCTATGACGGTGGCCTCAGGGACCGCTTCACTGCCTTCTGTTGCAATATACACATTATTATCAGATGATCTCGCATGTAAACTGGGGCACAATTAAAATTTATTCAATACACAGTTGTAAAAACTGCACTAAGTTAGCATGGAGTTACAATCACCAGTGTTTCATAGTCACATACAGCTTTTCAGGTAGCATTTGCTGATTCTGCGTGCAAGAGTTATTTGCAGGGATTGAGTTTTTAGAATGATGTGAAACCCAAACTCTGGAACAACTGCAAGATTCAGCTGGGTAGGCAGCTGGAGGGTCCCCTGGGGGGGTGGTCCTGGAAGGCAGACTCTCCTCCCCAGTCTCCTGGTGGCAAAACCCACCTCTTGAAGTGAGTAGAACTTTTGTGGCCACGCAGCTGCCTTTAGTTCTTTAGGGACCAAACAGGCAGAACAGGTCCTCTAGGCCCATGAATCTCTGGGCCTGACTTCTCCTTACTACAGCCTGCCCTGTGCTCCCGGCTGGGCTAGAGGGGAACAAAGCTTGGTGATCAGAGAGGCGCTCTTGGCCTTGGACATGCCCCCGGGGTGGCAGCTGGAGGCGCGGGCTTCGGGGGCCTGCATTCAGGTTCCGGCGTCCCCCACATCCCTCATCACTATTAGCGAATCCTGTGATGAAGCCTCTAACTTGTAATGAAACGTGAGAAGGATGAATGCTCTGGTCTTCTTGAAAGAACGAACCACCCCTTACCGTGTCAGCCTCGTGCAGTGGTGCCTTTTGCTGGCCTGTTCGGTGTACGTCATTTTCTCGGTGTCTCCAGGAGCAGAAAACTCAATGAAACTTCCACTCCCTGGTATTTTACCATAACCTAAGAGCAACAGAAGACACAGAGATAAGAACTCCTGTGTAAAAATCCCGTTCCTTTTAATATGGCTCAAGAGACAAGTAAAATGACTAAATGCTTTGGTTTAGGAGATATTTCAAACTCCAGGGAACAGGCCAGTTACCCCAAAGAATTCCACATCAAAGCATTTCAACTCAACTGCAGACTCTAGACAGCTTATTAACATCCTCTCTAAGAGGATCTGATCTCTGTCACCTGCCACCTCTTTCTAGGAACACCTTCATCCTCCTTTTCAGCCTGCAAAATGTTATCCTTCAGATACCCTGCAGCTGGGGCCAATCCTGAGCTCCATCCAGCCCCTTAATTTTAACAAACCTACCGTCTGTACCAGTGGGTTGGACTTACATTTAAACAGAGAGGCCCTGAGTTCACTGTAGAACGCACGTGAGAGAGAGGTTCTGTAAGCAGCTGAGAAATACTATACACAAGCAGGGATAATGCAGGGAAGACACGGTGTTTACTGTTTTTTCCTCCCTCTATGATACACATCAGGCCTATCATCCATCAAGTGCAAGTTCAGAAGAATTGAAATCTAGGGTCATGATTTAAACTTCAGGAAAGTAGCATGACCAAGAGTTCCTGTTTCAGAAAGCCACCACTTCTGATCTCCTGAAGTTCTGTCCCCTTCATACCCTCAGCATATTCACGTGCACAGTCATCAGGAACAAATCCTGCAGCGTGCAGAGCAACTCGACAGGCCTTCCTCACCACATCTTTCGCCACGTTTCGAAATTCTTCTAGACGCTCTGTCACCTAGACATCGGCGAATATGCATCATTAGTGCCATCAAAGTATTAACAGGAAAAAAATCTTGAAACTTACACACAAAACTCCTCACCTCTTCCAGCTTTACGACTTGCGCAGTTTTAAATTCTTCCAGGGTGTAGGTGTGACATTTTTCAATATAACAAAGTCCCATAAAACTCAGATGATAGCATAATTCATTTATTTTGAGAAGAGCTGGTCGCAAATTCTGAATGAAAATAGAAATTTATCATTATTTAGTAAAAAAAAAAGCTCAAACCCTTCTTTTTCAAGTATAAAAATATTTGGAAAGCAAGAATGGCAATTAAGGGAAATAAATAGCTCTTTATGTTAACTTCAGTTACAGATACAAAGTGCATACATTGAAAAAGGACACTTTTGAAATTTTGTTCTACAAGTGTTCTCTGATCAGATTTAATTTGAATCCTTTCTTTTCCTTTTGCATACACGTCTTTTAGCTGTGAAACGGAGGGCAAGTAACAGAGGACTGGACAGTATCTTAAATTGCTAGGTTTGGCTAAAGCTACTGATTCTCAGTGTTAGCTTAGGACTGTACAGTGTCCAGTCAGCATGTAATGGAGGGGCCCGTCTACTAAGCTAAGAGGCTACGACCTGGAAAGAAAATCTGGTCACTATTAAGAACCTGTCTTGCAACGTGGGCTGGGAGAATGAGTGGAAGTATTTGTGGAATTACGCCACGCAGTATTAACTTCGTCTTCCTCTATGCCACCGTCACAAATCGGAGTCCTAGGCTGCTGGTTTTCAAAGCACACGTTCCAAGGCCACTCAACCTCACTTCTCTTAATCTAATCAATGGAGGCGCTGTTACATTATATAAAAAAGTTAATTTTATTCGTATGTGACCCTGGCTGAAGTTTTATACACAGCACACTCTTGGACTCTTTTCTAGGAGTTTCCAAAACAGGACAAACAAAAGCCATTCAGACTGACATGAAACAGCACTTTAATTATTTATTCTAAGTACAAATAAAGGGAAGTTCTAATCAGCAGAGTCCCCCACGAAGAGACCATGATGATGCGAACAGATGCAGAACAAGCATCCGACAGACTCATCGTGGCTTTGTGATAAGAACATTCAACAAACCAGGAACAGAAAGCACCCTCCTCTTCACGTCAGACTTTAACATGAAGGACTGAAAACTTTCCCGCTCAAATCAGGGACAAGGCAAGGATTTCTGCTCTTGCACTTTCTGTTCAGAGGGTTCTAGCCGGGGGACTTAGGCAAGAAAATTAAACAAGGGTCATCCAGATGATAAAGGAGGAGTAACACCGTATCTGCACCTACTTGCTGATGGCATATTCTTGTTCGTAGATTATGCTAAGGAATACACAAACACATGCACAAGAACCACACTGCCAGAGTCCACGATGAATTCTACAAGGTTGCAGGAAACAAGCTCAATGCACAAAAGTCAACTGTGTCGCTATCTAGAACATACATAAACTTCTTATGTATACATTTAAAATTTACATATATTCTATATATATATATATATAGTAGAATATGTATGTGATTAAAATGATGAGAACTTTCTGGTCTCTTAGGGCTACATTAAAGAGAAGATGTTGTCAAGGCCAAAGGACTACCAGGATGGATGGCAGGCAGAGAGAATGGCAGATCCCAGCACATAATAGAACAACCCTTGAGGACGGACAGAGGTAATTTCAGAGACTAATGCAGGGAGAACTATTTTACCTACCTAGTAATAAATTTATAAACTGTAGAGTGTCCAAGACACGGTAAAAGATGAGGAGTGGTAAAAAGGTAGTAAAGTAGGTTCAAATGATTGACAGACCCTGAATGAGGTCAGAGGTCTAGGGGTTGAGTTTGATACCGGGAAGGATGAGAATGGTTCCCACAGCTCAGAATGCCTGATGGAATGGAGGGCCTGAGGTGGTGCACCTTACACACCTGCCTTGCACTCATATCTATGCTAGCCGTATTCCTTCAATATTCTTTTTATGATACAACTGATGTCTTGATAATGATCTTTCGGATTACCATATGCAAAGTGAAGGAAATGATCAGTAAAAAGCAAACTTGAGGCTTCTGATTTGAGAGGGCAGTGACTCAGTGTCATAAAAATAGACAGCTGAGAACTCTGACAGGAATGGTGATGGCAGTTGATTCCCAGGAGCCAGGGAGAAAACTTCTATTGAAAGTGGAAATGCAAGGAGTGGGTAGAGATTTTAAATATGGCCACACACCCTTCAACAGTCCTTTTTCCATGATTACCCCCTCCTCCAAAGTAAATACTAAAAATTTCCCTACTGTTGGAATCCACAGCAGAAAGGAAAACATATGATGCATTGGGAGGTATTGGTTCATGAAAAAAAGCCCCCAAATTATTTTGGACTATGAAGTCCAGAGTGTCTCAGAGATGAGAAGAAGAAATAGGAGTTGCCAGACTGCTCTGTTCAAAAGGATGTACAGGGGAATGGGAACAGCTCAGTGGTAGAATGCACACTTAGCACACACGAGATCCTGGGTTCAATCCCCAGTACCTCCATTAAAAAAAAAAAAAGGATATACAACTTTCCTGATCAGCAATAAAGGGGGTCATAAATCCAAACTTCTCAGGCTGCTTCTAATTTAAGGGGACCTGTGCAACAATCTTGTTATAGTTTTATATTTTGCAACGCTAGTTAAAATGTAGAAACACACTAGACTGCCCAGAATCTTAAATGGCAGACAGGATAAAAACTATGAATTCTCTTAAAAGGTGAATTATTCTATTTCAGGGAGTTTATAGCAACACTTTGTTCTTCTGTGAATAATTCTTTTAAAACAGGATTAATAAATACGTACATGATTCACAATGAACAAATCTTTTTGTAGAGATTTTCGACATTCGGTGATTTTTTTGGAACGGACGTTCTTCTTCCACACGTTGAAAGCCTTCCATTTCCGGAAAAGCGAGAATATGGGAATCTTAGTGAGTTCTCTGTGATACAGGTATTCCTGTTCCCATCGACCAGTTTCAATAAATTCAACATCGTCATTATGAACATGTGTTACTGCCTTTTTGCTAATAGTATAGTAGTCATTTTTATTAATGTTCTCATAATTTACAACCCTATGAACAAACAAAAATTGGGGCAAGTGAATACAATATTCACTACAAAATTAAGTAATTGCATTACTTTTTTGTTTCAAAAAGATAAAACATTTCTGGGAAACAAGTATTCTAAAATTTTAAAAATCCTAACAACTGCCTTTAGACTGAATAAATTATTCAAGAAAAGAAAGGGGAGCTAATTTTTTAACCCCAGTTGGACTTATGATAGCTCTTAAGGCTTTCACAATGTTGGCAATATGTTGGATAGTTTCAGTTATGTGATTATTTGTTTTACAAAAACAATTATGGATTTTAAAACATAATAGCCCTATAGGGAAGCTACCTGGAAATAAGTTTTTATTTATCACTGACCCTTTGGAAACTATTCAATAATAGTGTAAAAGAGCTTTACACTACTCAGTTTGACAGAATTATGAGAAAGATTAAAGCAAGAAAATATGAACTAGATGAGATCAGAATCAAAACCTAGATTGAAAAAAGACAAATGAACTTCTTCACAAAACAGAAACAGACTCACAGACATAGAAAACACACATACGGTTACCAGTGGGGGAAGGGGTGGGCAGGGATAAGCTGGGAGTTCGAGATCTGCAGATACTGACTGATACATACAAAATAGATAAACGAGTTTATACTGTATAGCACAGGGAAATATATTCAGTATCTTGTAGTAGCTTACAGTGAAAAAGAATATGAAAATGAATATATGTATGTTCATGTACGACTGAAGAATTGTGCTGTACACCAGAAATTGACACATTCTAAACTGACTATACCTCAATAAAAAAAACAAAAACAAAATAACACAAGCTATTCATCTCATCTTAAAAAAAAAAAAAACAAAAAACCTCACCCTTGATCTCAGTTCTCCCTTCATCTGCCACCCTGCTTCTCCTCTGTCTTCAGCATCCCCAAGGTAGTATGTCTAAATCCAAACTTGTGTTTTTCCCTGAAGAATGTTCCATCCAATCTTCTGTATCTTAGTTAACAGCAACTTCACCCTTCCTCTTGCTCAGTCAAATGGATCCCTGAAGTCATCCTGGGCACCTCTCTGGCTGTCCATCTTGTATCCAATCCATAAAAACATCCCATTGGCTTAACCTCCAAATTATTTCCAGGATCTGACCCACTTCTTACCACCTCCACCACCACCACCACCTGGTCCATCTCTTACCTGAACAGGCTTCTAACTGGTCTTCCCATTCCAATGTTGCTCCTCAAAAGTCTCTACACAGCAACCAGAGAGGTCCTCTTCCGAATGTAATACAGATCCCGGCATTTCTCTGCTCAAAATCCTTCCTTGTTTCTCTGTTTTTCTCACACTAAATGTTCATGTTTTTATGACAGTTGGCGAGGCCCGCCATGGCCTGTCCTCTGTCACTCTACAGCAGTCACACCCGCCTCCTGTTCGCTTCTTGAACACGCCCGGTGTGTCCCTGCCTTGGGGTGTTCGTGTTCACTTCCCTGCTGTCTGGAATGCTCTTCTGCCCTCTCCCCATCAGCATGTAATTCACTCCTCCTTCAAGTCTCTGTCCCAATGCCAGCTTCTCAGTGGGGCTCACCTTAACCACCCCAGTTTATACACCACCTCTTTCCCACACCTCCCAATCCCTTTTGTTCCACTCCTATTTTTTCTGTAATACCTAGCACATTCTGGCACTCTATATAATTTACTTCTGTATTGTAGTTATTATCGTCTCCCTCTGCTAAAATGTAAGCTCCCTGAGGGCAGCAATTTTAATTAAAAATTTTAACTAATACATTTCTAGCACCTAGAAGCACTCATGCTACAGAGTGGGTGCTCAGTACATTCTGCTGAATGGTTGGATTTTCCCAAGCATCTCTGTTCCTTCTAGAAACGATTTTCCACTCGTGTTAAGCTCTTTCAGATCTATCATTTACATCTTTGCTTAAAAGGTTTTTCTTCTCTCCTCATTTTTCCCCAGCAAGAGAGCTGTTTTCAGTGTTATCTGACTCGATCAAAACTACAGCAATGAGTAAGGGAGAACAAGAGAATTCCTAGAAGGAACTTCTATCTTCCTGTGCAGCAGAGAAGGGGGACAGAAGCTCAGAGAATTTGGTGGCAAAGCTCAACTACAATCACCTTCAAGAAAAGACCGTCTTAACAACTGTAGTCAACCCAGGGGAGCAGCCCTAGAGGAAAGTCAGTCTCATCTCTAAGTCTGACCACCTGTTGTGCTGAACCTTAAAGCAACTGGCAGACTCACATTTGGGCGACTCTTCAAATTATTGCAACAACAAATGTATTTTTAGCAACAACAGAGAGCATACGTGAGTGTGTGTGTATGCATGTGCGTATTATTAATCTATATAAATAAACCAAGTAATCACTCATTTAATTGTTAAAAAAAACCCTTATTTCTAATCTAAGGAAAGCTGAGATAATATGTAAAAAAAATTATGCATCATCTACTTTTACACATTGCCATCTTCTTTTCTCAGTGATCACTGAGATGTGCAAAACACGTTCGTAATACTTATTAAAAATAAATGACATTACATAATATAAACATACAAGAAGCACCACAGTGTACTACTTCATAAAATGTCTATAAATAAAGATAAACAAAAAAATAAACAAAATTGTTGTGATTAAGATTCATTTGTCATTGGATAACACCCCAAACTATATTTTATCATATTTATCATTAATACTCATAGTAATTATGGATAACATTTGCGATCCTATTTGTAACTTTCACTGTTGAATAAATTGCTTCGTAAATGAGAACTCACTTCAGGTTATACGTGTCATATTCAATGGACGATCTTGGCACCGCAGAGATCATGTAAAGAAAGCCGATGTGCTCATTTTCACGTATTATTTTAATGATTTGCAAGGGATTTTGAATGTTGGCTTTAACGACTTCCTCCCGGTCGTGGAAGTGGTACTCAGGGTAAGCTGAGGCACTGGTCTCGTAAAGGCCTCTTCTGCCAATGCTGGTACGTGGCAGTTTAGACGGAGAGGGTAAGAATGTCTCAGCCGCAGGCCACTGGATCGAAACAAAGTCAATTTTGTGAAAAATGAGGTTTTTGGGGGAAAAAGGAGCTAGGCATAAGAGACAAAATATTAACCCCTAGGACTAATGACCACACTGCCCGAGATGTCTCGGCCTCAAAGGCAAGCACTTCTGAACTGAAAATTTTCACACCCTTGTTGGGCACGGACATATTCCTTCTCAGCACTCCTGCCCAAATGTCCAGCCCCCCTAGTGGTGCCTCGCACGCCTCCTCCTCTCCCTGCACTCAGTCTTCATTACGTTAAGTATTACCAGCCCCCTGGTGCTTGTGGGGGGCCGCCACCCTCCTTGCTCAGTTGCTCTGCATCTCCCCTGACTCCGGCCTCGCCCCTCAACCCCCTCACCTGGTTCTGACAACCTCGATGCTTTTCAGTGAGTGACACCTTGGACGGCTGTCAGCGTAACTCACACTAAACTAGTTTTCAGTGAATGGCAGGGGCTGTTGCACTGAGCACTGAGGATCAGTATGTATGAGCCGTGGAGATGCACGTATGTTACTAACTCGTAACTGCCAGTTCTGGAGACGGCGCTGCTGACACTTAAGTCTGCCTGTGAATCGCCTGGGCGTCCGGTTAAACTGCGGATTCTGTCGGTCAGGCTGGGGCGGAGCCTGAGATTCGGCATGTCTCACCTGCTCCAGGAGATGCGGATGCCGCTGGCCTGGGGACCACACCTGGAGCCCTAAGGCTAGGTCCCCACCATGTTCACACACTTGAGCTTTGCTGGAATCCCTGGGTCCCACTGTCTGCTCTCAGTGCCACTCACACTCCTCTGCTCCCCCCGAAACAAACTCCAGGCAGCATCACACACATCCCCTCCCCCGGGGGAGGAGGCTGGTAACTGTGCTAGGGGAAACGCGGCGTTAACTCCCAAGGGCCCTCCCTGCGTCTCTCTGACACAACAGATGTAGCCGGCTTGAAGATAAAAGAATCATCACTGCAGACCTGCTTCGATGAGTAACTGAGGAACATCCATAAATGACATCTTCCCTGCCTATCAGCACAGTTGGCGGGCTCTGCCGTTTCTACAAGAGTTACTGCCCTAAGCTCTGCGCAAGGACTGCCCTAGAGGGTTTGGATTCATGAGGGTCATTACCCTCCATTTCTGACTAAATACTCTGTTGAATAAGACTTTCAGAAACGAATTCTGGAAAGTTCAGAGCTAAAGGAAATAAATCTTCCAACTCAAAAAATAAAATGTGTTTCTTTCATTTATTGGCCGGGGACAGCAGCAAAGGCACTGTTTCCTTCTGTAAAAGAAGAGGCCAAACCAGGGGCCAGAACCAGAGGAAACACACACTGCTTGGTCCCAGTGTTTCAGCTGTGCTGCGGTCAACTTTCTTACGAGGCCCAAGTATTCCTCCTTTAACAGGAAGCACATTTATTTCCTTTATTTCATCCTGTGAAAAGCTGGGCTGCATTCTGGGTGAGAGAGTTCTTCAACAGCAGGCCGCCGTACTTTCATCTCGTTTCTAGTTCTGTAACTCAGTGGGAAGATGTGACTCAACTTAACAGTCACATACGTTCGGCTTCTGCAGGGGTGGGAGGGGAGGGAAATGAGGGGAGCATTTGATCGTAAGGTGTAGATCACCTGTAGTACTTCCCTGTGGTGGACGCCCAGCTCAACTGATAAGTCAGTCTTCCTTCATCACTGGAAGTAAGGTTTCTAACTTCCTCTCCCCCTTCCTCCGCCTCCTTCCCTCCTTCCTTCCTTCTTCCCTCCCTCCCTCCCTTCCTTCCTTCCTTCTTCCCTCCCTCCCTCCCTTCCTTCCTCCCTTCCTCTCTTCATCTCCCAGGAAATCCTCATTGTTACATTTCCATTCTAAACTCATTCTGAGAAATCGATACCCAGAAAAACGACCCTCCTCTCAGAATAAACCCCCTTCTCCCCTCAAAGGGAATGTCCCTTTTCCTCCACATTTCCCTTCAATCCCTAAGTTTCCGTTGAATCCTTCGCTTAATTACAGCTACAACCAAGCATAACCCATAACTTACTCCTTTTCAGCCATTCCCTTCATCCCAGATGCGCACGCAATCTCACCTTTAAATTCAAGCTCTTGAAACCCACTTTATATCAAATGAGTTAAAGGGCAAGCAGATCTTTCATGACCCCACTTAAAATATCTCCTTCTTTCCTTCTACTTCACAGAAAGCAAATTAACTGAAGCCATACAATTTATCATATGATCTTCTCTCAGAATGATCTCACCCAAACCTGACACGAGCCTCCCTCCAGCTGGCTCCTCAGGTCCACAGCTCCCCCACCTTATCTGCCTTATTGCCTCTCCACTCATGCCTCGGAGCTTAGCACCTTCCCTCGGGCAGCTTTTCTCGCACCGACCATCCCCGCTGGCCTTCAGGGATAAGCACCCCTTCTACTTGGTTCTCCACTATTCTGGACTTTAAATGACCAATGAGAGAGCTCTTATCACATCCCACTGCGCTTGGGTGTTTGCTGTCCATCAGCCCACACCTCAGGATCCTAAAGTCCTCCAGGACAGAGCTTGTCCTCAACATGTCATTTCTAGCACTCTGGCCCGAAGCTTGACAGGCAGACGAGCACTGACACATTTAACAAGCCTCTAAGGACCCTCTCAGTGAAAAGCTCGGAGAATTCTCAGCTCTGCTGGTATTTTTATTGTGGGTATGTCCTCCACATTTCCTCCCACTTCGGTTCTTCTGTTTAATTATCTCCAGGCATTCATGTAAAGCCAGGCCCCAGTGATTTCTCCCCAGAGCTCCAATTCACTTAGTCCTTGCAAGGCAATCCCCATCCTACAGCTCTCACCAATCACATCAGTTGTCTTTCTAACTGGTTCCACTTCTGTTTTACTGCCCTTCATCAAGGTCTTCAAAGATGTGGGGAAATAGTGATGAAATTTTCATTAAAGTTATAATAACATCCAAAACACTATCATGTCTTCTTTTTACCAGCTAGAGATTATCAGAAGACACTGTACAGACGCTGGAAGTTCTCCTTTATGATTTTATACTACTGTCCAAGGTTTCCTTAAAGAGGAGTAACTGGGAAATATTGTGTTCTCCACATCCACTACGTTTCCTGATAGAAAACGACTTTGCCACTGTTCTTGTGAGTGAAAAGGCATGTTAGCAATGCGATATGAAACTAAAACTAAAAGCATCAAAAGTCATTAAATGCTTTAATACTTTACCTGCTTTTTCTTTTTCACAGAGTCTTCATGGTCAAGACACTGACTAAGGGATTTGGTAGCACGTCTTTCTTCAGTGCTTCCTGGAGGCTTTAAGACTCCAGAAGCGATTAATCGGCGTCGGTTCTGGTCATATATGTATTCTGGCTTCTTATGATCTTGGTAGACTTTTAGCACTGGCTGTGGGGAATAAAGAGGCATGTTAATCTTTCTAACGTTAATGTGAACTTGTCTTGCTCTTCACTACCTTTCAACTCTGTCCCTGTTGGAAACCGATCACCTCTCTGGACTCATTTCCTATCCAAGCCACAGTCATCATGGCAGCTCCCACCAGTGACAGCTCTTATCCCATCCTACTGTCTGTCCACGGCTTATTGCTTGACTAAGACTTTTCTACTTGGTTTCCACTAATTCTGTCCCTTAAGTACCAATGAGCACACCTAAGGGGGAGGTTATGACAGAAGATGCTCAGAGGCATCAAGTCACACTCTCAGTGATTGTCCGGAACTCACCCCCACATTCAGGACAACAGCTGCTGTGGGAAGGATCACACAGCCCTCCCACCTGACCCGAAAGTCATTAATCACTTCCCACCATAGCTGTAATGGATTGAAGACCACCAAGAGACCAAACCACCTGATTAAAAAATGGGCAGAGGATCTGAACAGACATTTCTCCAAAGAAGACATACAGATGACCAACAGGCACATGATAAGATGCTCAACATCACTCATCACCAGGAAAATGCAAATCAAAACCACCATGAGATACCACTTCACACCTGTCAGAATGGCCATTATCAAAAAGATAACAAATAACAAGTTTTATCGAAGATGTGGACAACAGGGAACGCTGCTGGTGGGAATGTGAACTGATGCAGCCACTATAGAAAACAGTATGGAGATTCCTCAAAAAATTGTAAAAATAACTACTGTATGATCCAGCAATTCCACTCCTGGGTATTTATCTGAAGAAAAATTAAAACATTAATTTGAAAAGATACATGCATCCTATGTTCACTGCAGCATGACTTCCAATAGTCAAGATGTGGAGGCAACCTAAAAGCCCACCAGTAGATGAATGGATAAAGAATGTGTGTGCGTGTGTGTCTGTGTGTATATACATACACACACACACAATGGGTTTTCTCTCCTTTTTCTTGTCTGAAGGCTGTGGCTAGGGTTTCCAATACTATGTTGAACAAAAGTGACAAGAGTGGGCATTCTTGTCTTGGTCCTGATCTTAGAGGAAAAGCTTCAGCTTTTCCCTGTTGAGTATTACGTTAGCTGTGGGTTTGTCACATATGGCCTTTATTACGTTGAGGTATGTTCCCTCTAGGTCCACTTTGTTGAGAATTTTTATCATAAATAGATGTTGACTTTTATCAAAAGCTTTTTCTGCATCTACTGAGATGATCATATGATTTTTTTATCCTCTGTTTCATCAGTGTGGTGTATCATGTTGATTGATTTGTGGATTTTGAAGCATCCTTGCATTCCTGGAACAAATCCCACCTGATTATGGTGTGTGCTCCTTGCAATGTACTGTTGAATTCTGTTTGCTGATACTTTGTTGAGGATTTTTGCATCTATGTTTGTCAGGGATATTGGCCTGAAACTTCTTGTGGTGTCTTTGTCTGGTTTTGGCTTCAGGGTAATGCTGGCTTCATTAAATGAGTTTGGAAGAGTTCCCTCCTTTTCTATCTCTCAGAAGAGTTTGGGAAGGATTGGTACTAATTCTTCAGTGTTTGCTAAATTCACCGGTGAAGCCGTCTGATTCTGGACTTCTGTTTGTTGGGAGGCTTTTTAAACTGTTGCTTGAATCTCCTTGACTGCAATCAGTTTGTTCAAATTTTCTATGTCTTCATGATTCAGTCTTGGTTGCTTAGTTAATTCCTAGGTTAACCTTTTTTCACGTAACGTAACATGAAAATAAAAATAACAAATTAGCACACAGGGCCTTCAAGACTGTTCTCCTCCAAAAGGAATCAATACTTAAATTTAGAAGTGATGGAATAGGGTTCATGTCCGTAAGCCACGTGTATGTTTTTAAATACCTCAAAAACTGATAGGAAAAAGGCCAACAATCTAACTTCAAAGTAGACAAAGGCTAGGAACAGAATCCACAAAGTAAGTAACATGTATGCCAATGAATGAATGAAAATGTACTTAACTTCATTAATAGGATGCAAATCACAACAACAATGTGGTGCCATTTTAACCCATCAATCTAGCAAAAGTCAAAGAACTGTCAGCAACAGTGTTGGCCAAGAGGTGGGGAAGGAGGCCCTCTTACACACTGTGGGTGGAGAGGTGAACCTTCCAGCACAACTGGGCAATAGTTTTCAAAATCAAAAAGGTACATATTCAAAGACCTATACGCCAGTTCTGAAAATCTATCTTTATATGTCCAAAGGCAAGGCCATTCAATACAGCATCATCTGCAACAGCAAAATAAAAATAACAACAAAGCAAAAGGGAAAAACCTGAACTCCCATTAGGAGGCCGATTAATGGGTGTTCTAGTACAGCACATCCAGGCAACAAAATACAGTGTGGCTGTTAGAAAAGATACCTCTGTAGACAGACTGGAAAGATTTATACATGTTTAAGAGAAATAAGTACTTAGAAGATCAGTATGTAGTGTACACTCTTTCTTTAAAGCTATACATATTTATATACACATACACACATATATCTGAATATACATTTCAATAAATATATAATATGTATATTCATATTTTTAAATATATATTTGAATAAACAGATAAAATAGCCTGAAAGGCAACCACTAACAACAGTTTAGCGTCTGAGGGTGGAAGTGAGAACTTCCACTATTCACTTCACTGCTCTTGTACATGGATTTATAATTATCCAAGGGCATAAATGGATTCTTTTTTTTTTTTAATGGAAATACTGGGGATTGAACCCAGAACCTAGAGCAGGCTAAGTATGTGCTCTACCACCGAACTACACCCTCCTCCCTTGGATTCTTAAAATTAAGGATTTTCACCAAAGGGAGCCTTAACTCAAAAAGACACCTGCACCCCAATGTTCGTAGCAGCACTATTTACAATAGCCAAGACATGGGAACAGCCTAAATGTCCATCAACAGATGACTGGATAAAGAAGTTGTGGTATATTTATACAATGGAATACTATTTAGCCTTAAAAATGGTAAAATAATGCCATTTGCAGCAACATGGATGGCCCTGGAGAATGTCATTCTAAGTGAAGTAAGCCAGAAAGAGAAAGAAAAATCCCATATGATATCACTAATTTGTGAATCTAAAAAAAAAAAAGACAAAATGAACTTATATATAAAACAGAAACAGACTCACAGAGATAGGTTACAGACTTGTGGTTGCCAGAGGGGAGGAAGGTGGGAAGGGATAAACTGAGAGTTTGAGATTTGCAGATAGTGACTGGTATATATAGAATAGATAAACCAGTTTATATTGCATAGCACAGGGAACTATATTCAATATCTTGTAGTAGCTTACAGTGAAAAAGAATATGAAAATGAATATATATATATTCATGTACAACTGAAGAATTATGCTGTACACTAGAAACTGACACAACATTCTAAATTGACTATACCTCAGTAAAAAAAAAAGTTGAGGATTTTCAGACATGTACAAAATTTGGGGGGACACTAGGCATTTACTTTGAAACTAATAAAACTATGTAGCTATGGACTTTGCTCTTACTGAAGTTCCCAGTATGAAATGGTACCCTAATACCTAAAAGAGCCTTACAACCTGCATAGTTAAGGCTGTATATTGTACATAATACCGGAGAGGATTTATCGGCTAGAAAACGTTCACCACTGCATCCTACCACCTCAAACAGTGCTTAGGAACTCAGTATTTTTTGAATAAGTAATTGTGTTTACAGCTTCATAAACAAGTCTTAACTTTCAGGTTTTCATTCCTTCTCTGCTAATTAAGAGTCGAGAAATTACTTCCATCTCCCAAAGCAATTTTGCAAACTCTTTGGTAGCCAAAAGTGGCTAAAATGCCGGTTTTCGAACTTACCAGAGGCTCTAGTTTTATCGGCTCCTGTCGCTTTCTTGTCCTCTCCTGAGCTCTTGTAGTGTGCTTAAATGTAAGGAACTGTGTGTCCTCTTCATTTTCTGTGGGTGTTGCAAAGCTCAGCCTTCCCTTTGCTTTTATACTATTCAGTCTTGTAAGCCCTGGGTTTTCCATCATCTCTTCAGTGTTTTTCAGGTCCAAGTCATTCTCTGAGGCACCAAAAGCCATCCTCACTCCTGGAGAGGTTAGGGTCAACAAAAGAAAAATAAAAAGTACAGCAAAAGAACTGGGGAAGTGGGGTCAAGTGGAGGGATTTTAAGAACCAGGGAGAGCTGAATTTACTTATTCTCAAATAAAACCCATCAAAGTTACCCCATTCTTCCAAAATGAGGACTTGAACCAGAGGAATGAAAATTAGGAACTATGCTTGGCCTTCTAGAAGCTCTGTAGCTGGCGTAGGACCCAGGAATTTGCATGTCTAGCTAAAGCTCCTGGAAGCTGCTGCAGCTGTCTCTGATTTGGGGACCACACTGGTCCAGATTTGGAAGGATGAAGAGAAATACAATTATATTGAGATCAATGTTTCTCACACTTGAATATGCCAAGTATGTCTGGGGTGGGAGGCTGTTCAAAATGCAGGTAGTTCTAACCAGGCAGTCTGAATCACACAGCCTAGGTACTCAGCAAAACCAAATAAAGGAAACAAACAAACAAAGGAGTTGAAGGCTAAATCAAAACAGTGTTTCTGGAGCTTTTATGTGCATGAGAATCATCTGAGGAGCTTGTCAAAATGCAGACTCCGATTCATAACCTTTGAGTACCAAGGCCCTAGAACACTAGAATTATGAGCCTTTTGGAGTGGTCTTGGACCCTCACCACCACTCACGCTCCAGCCCCACCAGACGGATGGAAATACTTTCCTTCAAAACAGTATTACAACACATGAGGTCTTGAGCCAGGTGTCAGCAGGCCCAGGTTTTAGTCTAGATCTGTGCTGGCCAGTTAAAATGTAAGGCATACCTCCTGTGCAATTTCAAATTATCAAGTAACCGCATTTACACACAAAAAGAGGGAACAGGTGAAATTATTTTGAATAATTAATTGAATAACTTTAACTTATCCAAAATAGTGTCACTTCGACATGGAGTCAGTATAAAATTTATTAATGCGATAGTTTATTTTTTGTTAACTACATCGTCAAAAACACAGTATTTCACCTTTAGGGCACACCTCAATCCAGGTTAGTGGCTACTATACTGAACAGCGCAGGTCCAGGTGTGAGCACTCGGTGTGACATCTCGGACAAGCTCCTTGACATCTAGTCCTCACTTTCCTCTAAAACGCTAGGCTGATAATCACTAAAATGCCTTTCCACTGACTTTCTCTGTCTCTCTGAGCCTTTCCTTATGTGCTCCAGAAGCCGCGCTGAGACTCTGGCCGAGAAGTCGGAGCTCAGCCCCCCAGCGCGATGCCCGCGGACTCACCAAGTCAGGATAGAGCAGCCACCGCCGCAGAGACAGAGCGAAGGCCAGTCCGGGAGCAGAAAGTTGTCGCCAAGCCGGGAATGTTTCCCGTTGCCTAGCAGTCACCAGGCCTCCAGCGACGCGCACTGCGCCTGTGCGTGGTCCGTCGCCACGGCAACCCCTCAGCCAATAGCAGCCCTGGATCCAGGACTGTGGAGGGCAGTCGAGCCAATGAGTGTCTCCGGAGCGCGTCCTACGTCGCTGGTTGGCGGGGAGGCCGCACTCCACCTGCCCAGCCCCGCCTCCGCGCAGGGACGGGAGCACCTGCTGGGCGGGCAGGCGGGGCAGCCAAGGGAGGTGGTTAGTTCTCGCTGTTACTTCGCTTATCAAGCGAGCTGCCCACGCTCAGTGTTCTTCCCTCCTCCTGCAGGAGTTTATTCTGTTACTCGTCAACAGGCTTGAGACCACCTTGACGTTCGTTTTAATCGAAGTTTCTCTGGTTAGAAGAATCAAGTGCCTGTGTAGACAGTTCGGGCCCAGAGGAAGCGACCATCCCGCATCTCTGTCCCACCCAGCTACCTCCTCCCGGGAGAGTCCTAAGAACGCAAGGAGTGCGGGCTCTTCTTCCTCTCAATCCCCACCGTGTCCTTTCTACTAATGTTCTTTAGCACAAGCTCATATTACTTGGTCCTCGCGCCCTACTTACCAAAGCAAACCCTTGGTCTCAGTGGGCATTTAGACCCACCTAATTCTGTCCCTAAACGACTGCTACTAACACTGTAAGGAGTCGACCCCTCCCAAGCCCAGAGCAGGTTGCTTGCTGAAGATGCCTTATCCCCTTAGCGATCAGGGGAAGCAGCCCTTTTACCTGCCCTGGGGAAATGTTCCACCAGATGGCAGAGTCCTGGTTTTCAACCACCCCTCCAAAATGACGTAATCACTGCTCTGAAACTCATTATTTCATTAACCCCTTTTTGGTCACCCCCCAACTTTTTTAACCTTGATATTTGTTTCTTGCCTTGAATGCCAAGTCCTGTGTGGAGTACTTCACATATCTTACTCACAACCTGAATTTTCTTTCAATCTTAACGTATTCAGGTATGTTTTTTACGTGCTAAGGCATGACAGTACCTAGCAAGGCAGAGAATCCGATAACAGGGCTGGAACGGAGGTAACAGAGCACTTAATCCAACTACTCCCTCAGTTGATTGATAAGAGAACTGAAACCTAGAGAGCGCGAGTGTTTTACTCCAGGTTGGGCACCTAGTCCCGGCAGAAATAAAGCTAGAATACAGATTTCCTTCTCCTTAATCAGGAACTGGAAACAGCAAAGGAGAAACTTCAGAAACAATTCAGAAAAACCTCAAACATAGGCATAATAAATACTAATTCCCCAGAGATGAAAGGTACCCTCAGTTAATCAGAGCCAATAAAATACAAGCTAGTAATAAAAAAAGAAATTCAAAACAACCCAATATACACCAAAGGATAAAATGATCATACATGCCATGTTAGACACACCCAAAAAATACATTTCATTTCAGATGTGCAGTGAATGTTTTAATCTGTTCTAAGTTTCTGTAGTGGAGACGAGGCTATTGCTCCTCAGTCCAAGAATTGTCTTGTCAGTACATATACTGCTTTTGTATTGAGAGAAGTGAGTTATTTTTAAAATAGCACAAGGAAATATATGAGTGCATACAATGGAGGGACCATGAACTTGACGGAGGCCAGGTAAATGGATCAGGAACACTGGTGGATTTAACCTTCAGTGAAAAGAAAAGACACCCTGTTTCTTGTGACGGGAAGGAAGGTGGGAGCTGATTAGGTAAATTGGTAGATTCGGGGCCAGATTTTTTTCTGTTTTCTCCGTGAAGCAGGAGGTAAGGTCAGGTGCTGAGAAAGATGGAGGTGGGAGTGGTCAGGCCCCAAACAATTCATGTGGGTATTGGGGGATAACTCACCTTTGGTCTTGGCTGTGCACGGTTTAATTTTTGTCTGTGAACTGCTGAAAACTGCATTCATGTGTGTGGGTGTACATTTGTGTACAGCTGTCAGAGTCTCAAAGGAGTCTGTGATCAATTGTCCCTCAGGGTTGAGAACTTCACCTGTTCTGAAAGTGTTGTAGCCTTAAGTACAGGTCACTTTCGGCTCAGCTTTCTGGGGACTTTGTGGTATCATGTTACTCCATCACCACCTGGTGGTTAAATGAATGTACTGCCAAAGGAGTACACCTTTGAATCACAGATGTTGAATTAGGGCAATAGTTTCTTCCCTCAGATTTGGAAGGGACTTGAGGCATTCTATGGTATAATGTCCCACACATGATGGGATTTAATAATAACTACAAAATTTTCCTGCAAAGTGTTGAACCAATCTTAATTGTTCATGACTGAGAAGGCCAGCCCAAGCTCAGAAAATTATCTTCCAATTAAAGTTTTTTGCAGAAGTGATTTCTGAGCCAGTATTAAATGTTTTTGAAAGGCCATAGAGCAGTGGCCTTTAAACTTAGCTGAGGGTTAGGACCACTTGGGAAGTTTTGAAACACCCTGATGGCCAGGCATATACCATGCTAATTAAACTCTCCAAGAGTGAGAGACCTCGGCATCTGGGTTTTTCCTAGTGTCCCCTTCCCTAGGTGAGTCCAATGTCCGGCCAAGTCTGATGACCTCAGCCACAGGGCCGCCTATTCAGGATGTGCTCCGTGAGCCAGCAGCACTGGCCTCCCCCGGGGGCCTGCGGAGTCTCAGGCCCCACCCCAGACCTCCCGAGTCAGCCTACATTTTAATAATCCTCAGCTGGCTCACTGCATATACATTTAAGGAGCACGGTTACAGAGAACAGAATGGGTGTCCAGCAGGTCTGCTGGACACACAAGGCAGGAATGGTGCTTAAAAGGTGGGCTTCTCTGATCCAAATGAATTTATTTACAAAACAGAAAGAGATGCACAAACATAGAAAACAAATTCATGGTTACCAAAGGGGAAGAAGGGGGAGGATAAATTAGGAATTTGGGATTAGCAGATATAAACTACTATATATATAAAAAAGGATAAACAACAAGGTCCTACTGTACAGCACAGGGAACTACATTCAATATCTTGTAATAACCTATAATGAAAGAGAATATGAAAAATAATATATATGTGTGTAACTAAATCACTGCTGTCTACCAGAAACTAACACAACATTGTAAATCAACTATACTTCAATAAATTTTTTTTTAATTTTAAAAATTAAGGCTCTGTTGACAATGGGGGTTAGACAAAAAGATGCTGTGTGGGAAAGCACATCTGCCACAGGAACCAAAGCAAGCAGATGACAATGTTAAAAATACAACTGAAACAGAAACTCTCACATTGCTGGTGGGACTCCGAAAAGGTACAGTCATGTTGAAAAACACTTTGGCAGGTTTTTACGTGCCTAAGTGGATTTCACAGATTTGATTAAGGATCTCGAGATGGGGGAAATTATCTTGGATCATCTAGGTGGGCCCAGTGTAATCGTAAGGGTCCTTACAAGAGGGAGATGGGAGAATCAAAGTAAGAAACAGAAGTGAGATGGAGGAAGCAGAGGTTGGAATGACGCACTTTGAAGATGAGGGACGGGGCCATGAGCCCAGGAATGGGGGTAGCCTCTAGAAGTTGGAAAAGGAAAGCGTTCTCTTCCAGAGCCTCCAGGAGGGAAGTGGCTCTGCCAACACTTTGATTTTAGACTTCTGATCAGGTTGTTCAAGAGGCAGCCATACAAATATAAAATGTAGCTCTTGCCCTATTGAAGTGAGAGGAGAGGGGGCAGGGCATAGCCATCAAAGGAAGGACACAGCCATGGAGGACAGGACAAACTGGTTAGAACCAAGATGGCAGAAGATTCGACTTCCAGTAGACCTTGAGCCTCATGGTGCACCCACAGGTGCCATGAGAGCTCCTAGGCTGAACTTAAAAGGTGAAAAAGTTGGGAGGATGGAAATCCTGGAAATCCTACCCCCCTTCCCCAAATTAGCTGGAATAATCCTCCTGCTCCTTAGGCTAAGAAATTACTGAGCCCATAAAAGCTAATGACCCCACACCTCATGGTAGTTCTCACTCTGTCTCTTGCCTTCTGAGACGGCCCACGTTTTGCCTATGGAGCATGTATCTCCTAAGCCGTTTTCCCTTCTGAGTGAGGCAGACTGCACTCTGTCCGTGGAGCGTGTCTCTCTCTAAATAAACTTGCGTTCACTTTACCACGCCTTGCTCTTGAATTCTTTCCTGCGTGAGGCAAGAACCTGTTCTCCCCCAGCACTATGACTAGTTGGGGAAGGGAGACTGAGCTTTTAAGAACTATTTCAATAACTAATGATAATCGCCTGAAATGTTTTCTTAGGACAGATTTCTCTTCGTGTCTAAGAACAGAGTTTCCAATTTATATTCCCAAACCTAAGTAAGAAAGGGGGTTGGAGGCTTCAGAGTGTGTCAGTTAGCAGAGAAGACGAGAAACAGAACCCTTTCAAAAGACAGCTTTGACCCATATAAATATCCCAAAGGGTCATGATGTCCTAGAGTAAGGTGTCTGTCCCCAGAGACGCACTTTCCTCTCTTTGCAGCTCTCCTCATAGGCTGGGACTCGCACCAGGTCTAACGAGTGTCATCAGCAACACAGCAACAGGCTGTCAGTTGACCTTAGTTCCCCTGCTGACCCGGGGAGGAGGCCTTGTCCTCGCCCTCCGGCTGCTGCTTCCTGTGAGCCCAAATCGCAGGCAAGGCCTGAAAGCCCCTGATCCATAGCCAGCATCACCACCATCGTTTACCGGGTGTCCACAAGTGCTTGGGGTTTAGCAACAAGCCTTTCCTGTGTTATCTATGGCTTTAATGCAGGGAATAAACTTGGGTTCTCTCTCCTTCATCTGAAGATCAGAGATGGCTCATTGGCTCTGCAGGAATTACTTTTTATCATCCAGGGATAAATATGAGCCAGAAGACTCCACGTGCCTACAAGGCACTGAATAACATTACTGTTTCTCGGGCTGTCATGGATAAGTTAGGTTTCCTCGCTGGTTCCTCTTCCAGCCCAGCCCCTGCCACTTACACCTGGTGCGCTGGGATTTGAGGCATTCAGATAATATGATCATATTCTGCTTTTTCACAGCACCTTCTATATTGTCCAAATTTGAGCCTCAAAAAAGTTCTGGACCAGAGGAGGGGCAGAAATGCACGTTGCCATTTGACAGATGGGGAAATTGAATGCATAAAGAAATTGTCCCTTTAAAAGTCTTAGTACCAGGACCAAAACTGCAGTCCTGACTCCCAGACCATATGCACCACGTCTGTCCACGGTGACTGTGTGATAAAGAGAAGCGAAAACCTGGGTGAAGCTCAATGTCAGCCCTGTGGCCTGGCTGTCCTTTGGTGTCCCCAGTTGGAGGTCTCTCGGTATCAGGAAACTACCTTTGCTCCCCTTGGCAGCTCACCACGAAGGGCTGGTCAGACACATCCTGAATAGGCGATCCTGAATAAATATTTGTTGAGTGAACAAGTGATTGACTGCTTCCAATCATTAAGTTTTTTCTGAACCATTGAGTCCAGGGAACACAGCAGAGCTGGGCAGCACAGGTTTGCTTTGTCTCTTGTCTGCTCAGTGTTTGCTTCTTTCGCTGCCTTTGCCATGAAGGGAAACTCCTCCTTTCTTGCCATGGGAAAGGCAAACAGGCCCGCAAGCCTGGAAGACAGTGAGTCTGTGCTGGCCACACACAGGCGGGTCAGTTATTAACCAGCAGGCAAGATAATTCAGCTACTTCTCAGGCCCAGGGCACCTCCCTCTGGAGACCTGTTCCTGACTTTTCCAGCCCAAAGTGATAAAGTTGATGAAGGCCTTGGCAATCCCAGCGTGCATTTGCCCTCACTCCCTTCCCCCAGCTGGATCCGGGTGACAGCAGGTCATGACTCACAGGCAGCTTGAGGTGGAGGAAGTCACAGACTAGGGAGGGGATGGTCTGCAGGCTGAGGGTGAGGGAGCTGGGGAGGGGCAGTCCGGGAGTTGATGATGGGGGATGGGGGGACACTTACATGATGCTTTACCTTTTCCTGGAACTTCAAGATTACTTTGGCAGATTTAAGGCTGATTGCCTGCTGGGGGCCCCCTCAAGGCATAGAGATCCTTTCATTTTAACATTAAAGCGGAGGTCTGGAATTGTGAAGAGTGTTGACATATGTTTGAGAAAGGTTGAGTAGTGTGAAGATGTGTGCGGGATAAGCTAATATCTCTAATGGGAAATGAGGCAGAAAAAAAGTTTGGATGAAGTCATGGAAGACTTCAGGCATGATAAGTGCTAGCCATTAAGATAAAATGTTTTCCACTTTTTCTCTCAAAGCTGATATCATTGTGTAAAGTCACAGTTTTAACCTCTTTTTTGTTTATTTAATTTCTTGGGTGGGAGATAATTAGGCTTTCTTTTAATGTATTTATTTTAATTTTTTTTTAACGGAGGTGCTGGGGATTGAACCCAGGACCTCACGCGTGCTAAGCACGTGCTCTACCACTGAGCTCTACCCTCTCCCCTTAACCTCTTTTTCAGAACTTAGTGTCACACCAGCATTTATCCTATAGTGATTAAAGGCTTTTGAACATGGAGACCTATCCGTCCATGAACAAGGAAGTCGGCTTTCATCAAATACCGACTCTGCCAGTGCCTTGACCTTGGACTTCCCAGCCTCCAGGACTGTGAGAAATCCGTTCCTCCTGTTTATAAGCCACCCGGGCTATGGTATTATTTTGTAACAGTCTGAATGGACTAAGACAGCACCCTACTTCAGCCAAACCCCATGGGGAAAAACATGGCCCCTATCAAGAAAGGCCAAGTGGGTAGCCCAAATTTCCATCCTTGCTTAAGGTATCCCCTTCTCCCCAAAGAAGACCTAGTGGGGAGCTGGCACCTTCATTCCCACTCATTAATAAGGAAGCCCTCTTCCAAGGGTATCCGTGGAGGTCAAGTGGGAATCTGGGCTTCTGCTCTCCCCTATCCTTCCTCCTTTCTTCCCGGGTGGTGTCGGAGTTGGCCAAATGGGAAGTAGAACTTTCAGCACCATTCAGTGGTAACAAGGCATCCGCCACCTCCTTGCATGTCCTGTAAATCTATAACTCTTAAAAAAGCCAGCTGCAAATGATGCTGTCTTCTTTCTCATCCTCTCATGGTTTTGCTAGGTGGCTGTATAGTCTCATCCTGGGAGGGGGGTGGGTGGAGGAAGCCAACAAAGGTGTAGAAACCAAGCCAACATGAACGAGCTCATTTCTAAATGTTTCCCAATTGGTAAATAGGGTGAAACACTGTCTCTTTGCAACATTCTGTTTTCCTCAATACCTGCTGGGAGGGCTGGCGTGTGTATGACAGGCATTCGGAGGAAAAGCAAGGCTTCAATTATGAGCTCCTAAGTACTACTGGCCAAAAGCAAGGAATTGCTAAATGCCAGGGCTACTGGGGGATCAGCTGGGGAGCTTTTTTAAAATATAAATTCCTGAGATTCACTTGGGAGATTCTGATTGCTTAGCTCCCGCAGAAGCATCACTGAGCCAAGGCCGCAGCGGCTGCTATTGGTTCCAACTGTCGCTCTGACTCAGAGCTGAGCCTAGGTGTTGAGGGATGTGGGTGATAATCCTTGGTCAGCTTCATTCTAAATATATGACCTAGGGCTTGTCCTTTCTCTCTGCTCTGGCTAGTATATTGGTTTTGAAGACAGAGAGGTTTTGCTTACCCAGTTTTCAGACTGATTATCAGAATAAAATAAAATGCAAGAGGAATCTGGAATTAAATAAAATGTGCTGCCCTCACTGCCATCTCCCACTTCTGTGACACTGGTGTTTTTAACTGCCTCCCCCTGGATGGCCAGAATCCCGCTGGCGGGAAAGCAAGCCAGGGAGACTTGGAAGGGCTCCCAAGTCCCCTCCGCGGAAGCTGTGCTCAGAACAGTACGATGGCCTCCGACCATGAGAACAGATCAATCGCAAGACCTGGAGTGTCCTTCAGAGCCGTGTCTGCCCCACCCTCCCCTTTCAGGAACCTCCTATATCTGTGATCACGCCCCTCCCAGGGCTGCTCACACACAGCGATGACCCACGTGGTGGGTATAGAGGCCTGACCATCTTGCCCGGTTCAGGGCAATTCTGAAGGGCGCTGGCTAAGGCTGCCATTGGGCCGGCACTGCATATGGACCTCTCCCTCTCTGCCCAGTCTTGCTCTCTTCCTTTCTTTCCAGCAGGACTTGGTCCCCGGGGTACTCCTGAACAGAGTGTTTACAGTCTCCTTCCCAGGGGACCAAATCTGCAACAGGGCTCAAGTATGGGGAGAGGAAATTATATTTGCAAACCACTTCTTCCAAAGGAGAGGTCAGAGCTCTCAACACTCCTGTGAGGGTGCAATGCAGAGCAAACCTCCCCTTCCGAGGAGCAGCAACCCTTCAAAGAACTGTACCAGGCTTTGAGGAGGGCTCTGTAAGCACATTCCAGAGGTCTCTGTCCTCATTCTTTAGGAAAGGCAGCCGGGCTCGCAGTGCCAGTCCCTGCAAGGGGCAGGGAAAGAGGCTGCCTCTGTTCACATCAGCCAATGACGCTGGCCGGTTCTTTCTTAAAATTGCACCGTGTGATTCTGTCTCTCTTTGAAGCTGTACTTCAGATGAAAATAACCCCCATCCCTTCCCCCAATTTTCCAAAAGCTGAAGCTCTGAGGTTAAGTGGTTCTGATTTATGTCTTAGCATCTTTCGTAAACCAGGCCAACGGCACTGGGCTCAGGCTCGCTCAGCAGCCCCAGAGGCCCTGGCCTCTCCTGGCTGCAGGATATTTCTCTCACATCACTAGGGATAAAACAGCTATCTTTCTTTTAAGAAGTTAACCTTTTTTTGGAGGGGGGAGGTAAATAGGTTGGTTTGTTTGTTTATTAATGGAGATATTGGGAATTGAACCCAGGACCTTGTGCATGCTAAGCATGCACTTTACCACTGAGCTATACCCTCCCCACAGAGAAGTTAGCCTTTTTAATTGTTTTTCCAGAAAGAAGTTGGCAGAACTGGGCCTAGATGCAGTGTTCTGAATGTCTGTGTCTCCCCCAAAGTCTTAAACCCCAGTGCAATGGTTTTAGGAGGAGGGGCTTTGGGGAGGTAATTAGGTCATGAGGGTGATACCCGCATGAACGGGATTAGTGCCCTCATAGTGGGGACCCGAGAGAGCTCTTTCTCCCTCTTTCTGCCATGTGAGGAAATAAGAAGACAGCAGTCTGCAACCCAGGAGAGGGCTCTCACCAGAAACTGACCATGCTGGCCCCCTGATCTTGGCCTTGCAGCCCCAGAACTTGAAAAATAAATATTATTGTTCATCGGGCACCCGGCAGTCCAAGCTACTTTGTGATAGCAGCCCCAGCTGACCACAGACTGCCTAGGAGAATACAGGCAAAGCTTTGGCACATTCAGATGGCAGCAGGAAGACACTCTGTAATAAAAACTGACGCTTTTCCTTCCATGTCTCCTTCTGTTCTTTGGCCCTCTCCTTACCAATACTGACACCTCTTCCCCTCACCAACTTCTGTTTGGCATTTTCAGTTCATAACCCCAGGAAAGGAATGCCTACCTCAAAGCTGCTGAGAATGACAGAAATAACTTCAATTTAGGGCAAAAATGTGAGTTAACGTCTCCAAGACCAGAAAAGGATCCTCAGGCTAGGGAAGAAGAGGGGAAGCCAGGAGAGCTTAAGTGTTATCCATTCCACTCTCTCAGCTTAGAGGTGGAAGGAGGTCAGTAGTCAAAAGAACCATCAGAAAGGTCTGGGGGACACATGAAACAGGGTTATTAGTCTGCTGAAGTTGCTGTAACAAAATACCACAGACTGAGTGGCTTAAGCCATAAACGTTTTTTTTTTTTCCCCCTCACAATTCTGCAGCCGGGAAGTCTAATACCAGGATGCTGGCCAGTTAGATTCCTGATGAGAGCTCTCCTCCTGGCTTTTTTAGCATAAAAGGAGCCTGAATTCTAACCTGGGGGAAGATGTTTGTCCAGGACATTAGTCTGCCATCTTCTCAGTCTGCGGTCTTTCAGAATAAAGTCGCTATTCCTTGCCCTGGCACCCTGTTTCCCAATTTATTAGCCTGCTGTGGGGGGAGCAGAACGGGTTTGAACTCCGTAACACTTCTAGAGCTCTTACAGAGGAGTGAACAAACAGGGAGCAGGCACTTTGCCCTGTAACTTCAGTCCTCCAGGATCTCCAGGGAGCCGGCACTCATTTACTTAGTGCTGGCCGAAGCTGCACGATAGCTTGTTTAACCAAAAGATCCATATTCCACGAAGTGAGGTGCCAGGAAGGTAGCTTTGAGTCCTCCTCGTCACGTCCCTACCCTCACGGGACACTAGCAGGAGCTCAGATTCGCCGCTACCTTCGGAAATCCCTCCTGGTCCTAGCAAGGGTGGGCGGTGAGCAGCAGCATCCTCTCCATATGGCAGATGAGGAAGACGAAAGCGCAGCCTGGCCTTGGAAGGAACACGAAAAGTTCTTCTCTGCCCTTTGCACCTCGCCTCACTGTTTCCTCACTTCTTTTTAACACCACCTCCTGGGTCTGATTCCCTCTTCCTCCTTCGCTCCGCTTCCCGCCGGACCCCCGACGGAAACTACTGACAAGTTGCGGCCATCAAACTACATTTCCCACAATGCCCCGCGCCGAGGGGCCTCAGTGGGGTTTCCCCTGGGCTGCCGGTGTCATTAATGTTGAATCAAACTCACGTTTCCGGGGAAGAGCCAAGTTAGTGTCCACTTTTCCGCTAATAAGCCTTTTCCTTCTCCCTTCTGCGATACCCAGTGTTGGGTGACGAGGCCTCTGCGGGAGCACATTCATTCCGGCGAACTCTCTGGCCACCCGCTCCCTCCCCGCGCCCCGGCGCCGGCCTGGATCCTCGGGGGCCTGGGAGTGTCATTGGCGGATGACCGCAGCCCTCGCCGCTGCCCCTGCCGCCGCGACCATGGCCTCTGGCAGCAGCGGCCTCGCCGCCGCCCGCCTCCTGTCGCGCTCCTTCCTCCGTGAGTCCGGCCAGGGCTCTTTCCTCCAAACCTCCGCGAGTCCCCGGCCCCGCCGGGCCCACCGCCCTGGTCCAGGCCGCGGCTGGGCCCTCCGGGGCGGGACTTCGGCGGGGGCCCTAAGTCGGGACCCTCTGGGGTGGAGGGAGCTTTTCAGAATTACGGGGCGGGGGGCCTGGCTTAGGCTGCTGGCGGGTGGGGTCGTGGAGTGGTTGAGCCAGGATTCGGGTGTGGGAGCCCCGCAGACCTGGGGGCAGGCCCTTGATCCCGCAGTGATGAGTGGTAGCTGGCTGGGGGCGACGTCTAGACTGGCCCTTTGGGGAGTGAGAGATGAGGTGGTCCCGGATGAACTCAGCTGCGAGGGTGAGTGTCTGGGTTGAGAGACAGGGGGAAGATACCAGAAGGAAATTGGAGGGTGAGGCTGAGCCTTGTGCAGGGCGGTCCTACACTTCGAATTGTACTTTCCGTAGACTGTAGGGTCAGTATGCGGAAGGATTCTGCACCTGGAGTCGGCACAGACCTAGAAAACCCCTAGAAGCTGAGGGTTGGCTGGGACCTTGATCAACTTGATTTGCAATGTCTCCACCAGGTGGTGCGAATTTTTCACTTCCTCAGAACTTAATACCCAAGGTTGCTGTTAACGCTGACTGTTGAAAATTCTTGTTATGTTCAAAGTCTCTGTGATTATTAGGTAGTTTGTGTAGGAAAGGACTTTGGAATCAGCCACATCAGGGTTTGAAGTATGGCTAGTTCTGTACAGTCTGCGTACTGACTCTGGGGATGTTTCTAAATCTACTCCTCAATTTTTGTTTCAAATCCCTTGAAAATACTACCATATTTTATGACTTGTAAGATACGCTGTTATTTTGCCTACCACTAATGGTGGAAAATGATTGCTAGTTAAAATTGTGACACACCATTGGTTGTCAGTTGCATACTCTAAGAAATGTTAAAAAAAAAAAAAGTAAAAAAAAATATGGATCCTAGAAATGATGACGTACGGGATGATCTGGGTTTACCATGCAGATTAAGTGAAACAATTTATGTAAAGCGTTTGGGACATAATAGACACTCAACCAAAGTTAGTTTTCTTCTTTCTAATTCTACTGGTGGTGCTGAATACTGGATGTGACTTAATTCGTTTCTTGCAAAGATTACACTCTAAAAGTGTACAGGGATGATAAAAGTGTACTCAGTAGCTACTCTTAGTTGTCAGATCACATGAGGACAAACTTTGGCAGGTAGGAAGAAGTTGGGTTTATTTGGGAAAGTTTGCTGGAGATTTTTGTTATGTGTTTTAAAACATAACTAAGGGTGTTGTAGACCGAAGGTGAAAAGGGATTAGTTATACCCATGTCTTTCTCTTCTGGGGTCTTGCTCATCTGAGTTTCTGAAAAATCCTTGGATTGGGTAGGTCTGCTGTCTTAGGAGAGTCTGGAGAAGAAAGGAAGTGTCTAGAAAATCAGGATCTTGGATCTCGCCTTAGCAATACCTAACAGTCCTCTTACAGAGCGGGAACTTCTTTATTCCTAGATGCAGGATCCTGGGGCCTTAAGAGATCATCTAGTTTAGCTTCCTGTTGTTGGCCTTCAGTTGTCCCAGTCATGTGATTAACCTGACACTAAGGCTCTGAGGGGTCAGATCTAAACCAAGCTATCTCCTATATTAGAAAGGTTACAAACTACAGGGTTAATGTTTAAAAACCTCTGAATCCCCCAAATCTTCTTTTTCCCATGCCATATTTCTAAGCCCATTTCCAATCCCCCCAAAAACAGCAGCCACAACAATGTCACCTTGCACACTGTTTTTTTGAAGGTGATCACAGTTTATTTAGGCTCTGAGGTCACAAATAGAACTTGAGTTGCTAGGGAATTTTGTTCCCTCTACTAAGTTTTAATTAATGGTACATTTTGTGTTGAAGGTCATATGTGTCGCAATATTGATTTGAGTTAGAAAAAAACCAAAACCCAAACGCCTGTAGATGCCTCCCAGAGACCTGCTGGGGGCAGCCTAGAATGTTTAGAAATTCCTGAGCCCCCAAAACAGTTCTTATGAAAAAGGAGAAAGAACCCAGTTGAAGTGGTGAGAGAAAAGAAAATGAAAAATAAGAAAGATTTCCTCCATGAGAAACTTTGAGGATTTCTTAAGCACCTTTGGAATTGAAATAGTGAAGATTTTCAAGAAGTATAAGGTAGTGCAGGATCATTTTGAACATAAACCAGTAGTTCCTATCAGTTGGGTCTTTGAGAATAAATAGGGACTAAGAGCAAGTATTTATTTTTATATAGTTTTTAATTTGAATGGTGGGTCGTTTGGGGTTTGGAAGTAAGTGGCCGCTGAGCTGTTCTGCGGTACTTGAAGGTTTTACAGGAAAGGGACCGCAGCAGCCTGTGTAATGCATATGATTAGTAAGTACATGTGTCTTAACGTCAGGAGCACATACCACCTTACAGATGGACAGCCTGAGAGGTGGAGGAGGAGTATTTTCATGAACGGAGTCTCAGGGTACTTGTTCAGAGCACACTGCTGGTCACACGACGCCATGGTTTGAGTCCCGTCTGGGCAGGTGCTTTTTGGCCATAGCTCGCATCCCTCATCCCACATCCCACAGCCATATTATAAGTGACGTAGTTACTCTCTGTGGGGAAGAGGACTCCACATGTGGCTGACGGATACGGATTTAGCTCTCAGACGACTCGGGCCTTTTCCTTCATGGCCTTTATTACAGTTTGCACTTTTGTGGCTTTTGCGTCTCTTTGTTTAATGTTTAGTTGTCTTCCAGGACCGGAAGCTTCCTGTGGGTAGGGCCTCCGCCATCTTCTCCACCCCCGAGGCCCTGGTGCCTGGCGGATCGCCTGGCGCAATGAACATCTCAAGGCAGCTTGGGCTTTTCATTTCATGTCAGCCGCGATAATGATAAAAAGAGCTAAGAGTGAAATAGCACTTCTCTACCCCAGTTATTATCCTGCCTGCTCCGTATATTGTATTATTAACTCATCTAATTCTCATATTGCCCATGAGGTACATAATATTATTACTCTCCCCATATTTACAGTGAGGCTGCACTTTTAAAAAAGTTGTCGATGTTAAAAATTCACTAGCATACGTGTGCATACGGCACGTTATATGTAGACGTGGATCAGTGTATTTACGCGTAAGCATATATGAGCTATGCATAAGAACACAGAACATTTCTGATTAGACTTACTTGATTTTAATGTATGAATTGCATCTTCTCTCTTTTTAGAAAATGATTTACCTTTGTGCTCACGTGGGATGTGAACCCATTTTGGGGAGTGTACAAGGCACTTTGCTACCCAATTTACAGGCCTCATGCCACCATCACAGCCTCCTCGTGGGCAGCTGTCATCCCATTTACAGATGGGAAGACGGAGGCTAAGGGAGATCAAAAGACCTGCTCCAGGTTACCTGGCTGGTGAGCGGCAGACTCAGGCCCATCTGGTTCCTGGGACTGTGTTTTCCAGCTGCTCCTGGGACACAATCCCAAGGTTAGGCTGGCCTGTTAGTAAGAGAAGGCAGCTCCACCACATTCCCTGGAGATGCCCCAGGGCCTGGCACCCATGGCCTTCACCATGGGGAAATTCTGCCTGGCGGCCGGCCTCGACCTTCCTTCCTGCTGCCCTCATGTTTAATTAAAAATACTCATTTTCTTCATATCAGTTAAGTCAGATATCTCCTCATGTGTTGCATTACCATTTGTCTGTCCCCAGTTGTGTTGCTCATTTGTGGCCTTTGTCCAGTTTTCTGTCTGGCTTTGGTCCCCTCCTTCCCCCCTCGTGTTGCTCAGGTTGCCAAGGTTGTCCTCCTTGCCTGTTACTTGTTACCAGACCGTCCTCCTGGCCTGTCACTGCCTTTATCTCTGCCTGTGCTGTATTTTGATTTAGGTCCTTTCTTTTCTCCTATAATGAAATCGTCCAGTTGTGTTACATTACTGCTTCCTGGATTTCATTTGTTTAAAAAAAAAAAGGTTAGCATTGAATTTGTACTGAATTGATACAGGTTGAGGACTGCTAGTAGCATATAGGGCTGGACTTCAGTACCATCTTTATACGAATTTTTGGGAAACCTATGATCTTTGCAGGTACAAAAATAGACGTAGGTTTTTCCCCCCTCTTTCCTGGTAAGTGGGAGTTTGAGATTGACATTTTCCAATTCACACAAAAAGAGTGGAACTTTTGATACTTAGCCCTTCTGTGTTTCTTCTCAGATCCTGTCTCATCCTGAAATTCAGTCAAACTTTTCCTGTGCAGCTACTCTGTAAGGTGCTGTACCACATGCCAGGGTGTACGAGACGTGGTCCTTTCCCTCACGGAGTTTACGGTTAAAAGTTCTGAAAGTATTGAGATGACGCTTAATCTTGCAAGCAATTTAGCCGGAAATAATTTTACATAGAAATAATGCAGTAAAGAGAGTAGCAAAGTGTTTACTCCCTTGAGTGGTGTTTACTATTAGATGTCACGTGAAAGTGTTTATAAGTTTCCTTCTTCTTAATCTCAGATCCCCTACAAACCCTTTGTTATAAGTCACAGATGTCGAGTGAAAATGTTTTAGTTTAATGTCAACTGACACGAATCGATACAAGTAAAATTCTCAGGAAATTTCATACACTGACTTGCTAATTGAAAGGTGGGAAATACTTGCGAGATGATTTGGCCACTGACATACGCCCTGTGTTCTAGGTTTACTTTCAGAAAATAAATAGCTTGCTCTAGTTACTCGGTGGTTTTGTCAGAGAGGTCAGGTTTGTATGTAAAACCGAACTATGGTTGGGCCTCTTTGAGCAGGAGACACAGCTGAAGGTTTGTACTGTAAACCACTTCGCATTCTTCAGCAGGAGCAGAATAGGCTTTTTTTTTTTTTTAAATTACTGACGGTATTTGATTGGTGATTTGGGTGGAGAGGAAATGAAGTAAGGAAAGAAAATGCACAGAGCCAGCCTCACAGATTTAATGTTTACAGCGGCTAGTAGTTTGAACCCTTTACCAGTGCAAATTGGAGGGTGGTGGGATGTGGGAGGGGAGGTGAAGAGGGGCCGAGGTGGGGGTGAGGAGAGGCTGCTTTCATGGGGGAGCCTCCAGCCTGCGATTCTGGGCCTTGGATTATCTAAGGTGGGGAAGAAAGAGGAGAATGACAGAAGTGGCTTAAAATTTGGTGAGTTTTACTTAGAATATAAGCATCTTTTGCGTTATTTCCATCTGAATGCACACAAATGGCCAACGAGAAAGAATTTCCTTGATTCTGTGATGTCAGCAGTGCTAAGATTTGTCATTGATTTGATGCCAGTATTACCTTAAAAATAGCCACCAGTTGTCACCTGTGTCGTGGTGGCGCAGAGCGTCGGGAGACTGAGGTCTCCCCACAGCCATGGCGGCTGGGAGAGTGTGCTTGGTGTGAAGGGCCAGAGACGGGGCAGGCTCGTCTTCTGGTGTGGGGTGAGGGTCTGGGATTAAGAGGGCATTTGTGGTGATTATGGACAGCAGGGCTTACTGAGCACCTCAAGATCTTCCTCTGGGTCTCATAAATGCATGAGTGTTTTAGCGTCCTTCATTCCAGTACCAGGGATGCCTCGTCTGGCCACAGTGCAGTCAGGAATCTCACTTCCTTATCTTTGAGCGTGTATTTGGGGTTAGCTCAGAGGTGGTGATAGTCTGTTGGTTCTACTCACCTGTGTGAGTCCGGGCTCGTACAGCAGGTGGGGAGATGACCTGCGGGCATACACGCATGGTGGATCGCCCAAGATCCTCTCCACTGGATGCCGTAGAATGGCAGGGTCAGTGCACAGGCTGAGCAATGCCAAGGGGCTAGGAGACTGCCTGGGAGCGGAGCTGCTACTCATCACACTCTCGGAAGTAGTCTGAGCCCCGAGATCTGGCGCCGTGAAGCCTCGAGCTCCGTCGAG
The DNA here is from genome assembly GCF_048564905.1 of Vicugna pacos. Lineage (NCBI taxonomy): Eukaryota > Metazoa > Chordata > Mammalia > Artiodactyla > Camelidae > Vicugna > Vicugna pacos. Next base: position 13,637,285 of record NC_133014.1, read on the forward strand.
TCGATCTGGGAGTTTGGGGTAGGAGCAGGTCATGGTCGTGTTTGTTCCAGTGTTGAGGCCGTACTTCGCAGATGCAGGCCGACCTGGCTTTGCTCAGGGTGACAAGGCACTCCTGCCCCTATGGAAGGAGAAGTGAACCGTGCGATGTCTCCTCTCCTGAGGTGGTGAGTGTAAGAGTGCTTGTGGAGAACTGAACTTGACCTTCAAAAGGCAAATGTTTCCTTTTTATCAAGTATGGGCTCCAGATACCCTGAGCTTATTTGATCTTGTAAATCAAATCTTGTTCTTTCGTGTCCGGAAACTGCTGATAGATGGACCATTTATTGAATATCCCAGGAATGGGAGGGACTGGGGGAGAAAGTTCTGCCCCAGGAACAGCAGCAGGGGAGGAAGGCTCGTCCACCAGGATCGTGGGGGTGGGGGTCCAGCTGGAAGAACTGGGAGTCAGGCCACGGGCTCCTGTTGTGTTCACTGACCCAGGTTTGGGTGCTTAGCTGGGCTCCCTGGGCCAGGACGCGACCCTCCGTGCTCGCCCAGGGCCCCTGGCTCCTCGTAGCCTAGTCTGAGGACTCAGCTGGGCTGTGTGCACACAGGATGCTCCTCTCCTGGCTGGTCAGGGTGAATTCTGGGCCTGTCTCTTCCTTAGAGGCACCAGGAACTCCAAAATTCAAAGTTGTTGGGAGCTGAGGTCAGTCAGTGAGTTGAAGATGAATCAAGGGGTGCTCACAGGGCCAGAAGCAGGTCAGTTATGGAACCTGAGGTCTGGATTTAGGAGGGCAGGAGGCGGGGATTCAAGACAAAAAGCACCGAGTGGACCCTGGACAACTTTGTGATGAGATGTTCTTTTCTAGCTTTCATGGGGGGCCTCAGTGGTAGGTGCTGGCACTTCCAAAAGGGCCAGGGGTGGGCCACAGAGGCAGCAGGTTGGGGCTTTATTGGGGGTTTTAAAGGTAGCCCACAATTTTAATTCATCTGTGCTCTACTTTCTATTTATTTTTGAAATATTGGGGAGCTGGCTTTAGGAAAGACTTAGATGTCTCAGTTTTCATTGAGGTCCATTGCTAAAAATAACTTAGGAATTTTTTTGCATGTTTCTCCCTCATCTTCTTTTCCTATTTATCTTATCTTCCCTGTTTCTTTCCTATGTAGGTCTTGAGTCTTAAGCAGAAGTAATTTTCGATTATATTTTAGACAAGTTTTATTCCATGCCTTCACATTTAATGTTAACACTTACTGTTAATATTATTACTGGGGAGTGAGTTGCAGAGTAGTCCTTCATGGTTCTGACAAAGTTTGCCTCTTAGCTCGTCTTTGTTTATAGATGTTGGGCTTAAAAATGTTGAGTCAAATGGGGAAAGCATGTGGCTGTTTAGTAAACACCATGAGTAGGAGTGACACCTAGGTTTTAGTCCCTGGGTTTAATTTGAGCTCTTTGTCTGAGCCCCAGTTTTCTTTCGGAGAAATGAAAATTATAAACTTAGCCTTTTCTTCCTCAATTCAGAAAAAGCTACAAGATTATGATTCTCAGTACAGAGGGGGTTCTGGAGGATAGAACAGTGTCTTTTTTTGTTTGTTTCTTTATTTCTGTAGTCAGTATGTCTCATTTCAAGAGTGACATTTGAAGTTACCATCATCACAAGATAGTGCTTGCATTAGAGGATTTTTTTTTGTCACCAGGTTAAATTCATAGTCCAAAAGTTTGGAGAAATTATAACGTGTCGTATTTTCTCTACTTTTCAGTGCAGAAGAACGGGATCCGGCACTGTACCTACACAGCTTCCCGGAAGCATCTCTATGTTGATAAAAATACGAAGGTGATTTGCCAGGGTTTCACTGGTAAGCAGGTATGTATATCAAGATTCTTTTTTTAAAGATGTGTATTAGAGGTACAAAAATATTGAACTATTTTCTATTTTTAAGATATTGTTAAAGTTATAATACATAGCAGGAAAGTATGCAGTATAGAGTGGAGGTGTGTCTTAGGAGGAGGTCAGGTGCGATAGTCAGCCTGTAAGATGAAAATTGTATTCAGTCTTACCTTGAAAATCCCTCCCTAGGAGTCTAGTGTTGTGTTGGAAACCCACATACTCTCTTTCAGCAAGGGAAAATGGATGGCTTGTGTTTAGGCCTTGAACAGAAAAAAATATGCAGTTACCACAGATCAGTGCCGGGCAATGCTGAAAGCCAGAGTGGCCCTGAGAACTGCGATGGGCAGAGGAGGCAGCACGCTGACTTCTCCCGTCTTACACTGTCTGTGTGCCGATGCCTTCGGGGGACTGGCAGGCAAAAATGCCTCACGCGTTTCATTTATATTTGTTCTCTCCCCCTATCGTCTGCCTGCATCATGGAATTTACATAAGTGTAAATGTATCTGTGATGGGATTCCACAATAACACGCAACATAAGAATCTTCTTTCCCTCCTTCCTACCATTCTACTCCTCTGCACTTCCTTCTGTTAGCAAGTTGACATGTGTCCTTCCAGGTATTTTTCTTGCTCATACAAATGTATGTTCACTTAGATAATGTGTATGCTACAGAACTATATATATGTATATATATATATATGTATATATATATATATATATATATATACACACACATACACACACACACACACACATATACTATACAGGACATGCTATAAATCATACATGTATATGTCTATTAAATAGATTCCTAAAAGTACAGTTGGGTGCCAGAATTTCTGTGTATTTAACATTTTAATAGCCACTGCTAAGTTGCCCTTGAATGCATTTATACAGATTTTAGTTTCTGTAGTAGATGCACAGATTTTTTAAAAAACAAAGGAATACTGCCAAATCAATTAGAAGATAACCACGAGTCTTAACCCAGAGTATTCCTTCCTTCACAGTTAAAGGAGATACGGCAAAATAAAAGCAATTAATGACTTTTTTTTAATTTAAAAGGTAATGATTTTTCTGTGATTAGGAGAATTGCCACATCTGTTCTGCAGTATTTTAGTGACCCGGAGCAGGAGTTGGCAAGCTTACTCTGTAAGGGACCAGATGGTAAGCATTTCAGGCTTAGTAGGCCAGGCGGTCACCGTAACAGCTACTCCGTAGTGCCGGGACAGCACGAGCAGCCACGGATGAAACGGCAAGGAATGGGTGCTGCTGTTTGCCAGTAATTTCACTTAATTCACAAAACCAGTGGCTGGCGAGATTCCTCAGGCCATACTTAACCAACCCCTGATCTAGAGAATAATACTGAAATATCCAGATTTCTATAACTTCTGTTTTCTAAAGTACTTAGGAATTGCTTTACAATTACATAGTTCTTTTTTTAAAAAAATGAATTTGATTGGGCAGTTGTTTCATATGAAATGTCCTTTTGCTTTTTGCCTGTTTTCTGAAATAACTGGGCACAAAAATGGGAATCACAGTAGACTGTTCTTCTTTTTCTCCCATTCCTCAACTATCTTAAAAAAGAAAAATCCTCCACCAACAAAGAAAGAAATACGCCAAACCTTGCAATCTGGTTCATGGGTAAAATGGGCTTACTTGTTCTGATAGCCGTGCGTTTTATGCACATCACTTTCACATACATTTTCTGAAGAACGTTGATGCTCCTCTAGCATTTGAGGTGCATTTTTTTACTCCTCTGCCAGTTAAAATCACATTCAGTCCCTTTTTTGGTTAGGTATTAATTTTGTTAACATACAATCAGATGTTTGATTACCCTAAGTTCCCTACGTAAGTTTATTCTGTGTAATTTTGTTTTTCTGTTTGCTCAGCTTTATATGATCCTGTGACATTTTAACCTGTGACCTTTTTTTTAAGTTCATGCCTGTAAGCACTATTTGGAACTGTCTCTGCTGCCTAAATTAGGTGATGATTTGCCTAAATAATGAAATCCAAGGTTGGTTCCAGTGTCTTTTAGTTATCTGCAATTATGTTGTTTCTCATTCACTTTCCTTTTTTTTTTTTTTAAAGTAATTGGGAGCCTTAATTGTCTCAGATTTGTGAAGTTTCTGTCTACGGAGGTAACAGTAAGGTCTGAAACTTAGAGTTTATCTGTAGGAAATCTGCATTTTCCCTCATGCTTTTTTTTTTTTCAGTGCACACATTGTTCCACATGTGAATGAGGAATATGTGTATTTCAGAATGGATCTCAACAATGCAGATTTCCAATGGGTGCTATTTCTTGTACTGGCTTTTATGAGTTGCTTAAGCTATTCCTGTTCTTAACTGTGCAGTGAATGGTGATAATGGGAAAACTAGGAAAAAGAAGCTTATAAACAGGAAGTGTTATCCCTGTTTGACACTATGTTAGGACTGAAAAAGTTATCCGTTTGACTTGATCTAACAGTGCTGTAGTCTAGGGCAGTGCTTCTCTGTCTAGAGTGGAAGACCAGTTTGGGTATGTCTGTTTTTATTTCCAATTTAATGCACATCAGTACTTTTTCAAAATACAATAAAAGTCATAGCAGTATCATACTGCTATAAAAGTTTGCAAACATTCTCTCTTATTTCTGTTTTTTTAATTAGATTTTTCTTTTTTTCAATTTCTTCTTGTTTTGTCAATTTTTTTCTTTTTCTTTTTGTATTTATCTCACGCAGATCTGTAAGAGTCCAAAGACGACACTTTAAATGGCACTGCTCCAAAGAGAGAGCACTGGCCTGTGGTTCTTTCCAGAGCTCCATCACTGACTTTAGATAAGTCAGATAACATGCTCGGGACTAAGTTTCCTTCCATGAAGACGTTGAATCAGGACATTTCTGAAGTCCCTCTTAAGGCCCCAAATTTTATGCCTTTAGTAGAACTTGAGTAGTTGAGTCAGCATTCTTAGGTCCCTATAGAATGACCGCATAGGTCCATTCAGTTTTCAGCAACTGCTTAATTGAGTGCCTACTGTATGGAATGTGTTGATTTAGTTGCCATCCGTCAGTGAGCAAAGAAGATGGAAATCATTGTGTTCATGGAGTGGTGGGGAAGAAGAACAGAGTCAGTGGGTAAATCTCGTGGTACGTTAGGAAGTGTAAATGCTATGGAGACACTAAACCAGAGAAGGGAGGCATGTACGTATCTGTGTGTGTGGAGTCGTGGAGGCAGTGAGGATGGGGAAGGGGGGGATTTTATACCAGGTGGTCAGGGGAAGCCTGACCTCTGAGTCAAGTTCTAAAGGAGATATGGGAGTGAACTGGGTGGGTGTATATTCCAGCCAAAGGGGACAGTGAGGCCAGGAGGCAGTGGTGTGCCTGTTGTGTGTGGCAGCCGCAAGGCCAGTGTACCGGAGTGGGATGAGCGATGAGAGAGCAGTAAATGAGGTCGGGCAGTGAGGTGTTCTGATGTGAGGAGGCAGCTTGCATACTGACTCGTAGGCTGGTGTGAGGAGTTTGGCTTTTGCTGTGAATGAGATGAGAAACTTGGAGAGTGTGATCAGAGAAGTGACATGTGTCAGGCTCACTCTGGCTTCTGTGTTGAGAATAGGTTGAAAGGGAGCAAGGGCAATATTCTGTCAAGAGTTGATGGTGACTTAGACCAAGATGGTGGCAGTAGGAGGGGGGAGATGCTGTCAGCTCTGTTTTGAAGGTAGGGCAACAGGATTTACTAATATATCCTAATCTGTGGTATAAGAGAAAGAAGAATCAAGAATGACCGCAGTATTTTTGGTGTGCACGTCTGCTGGGAGTGGAGTTGTCATTAATTGAGATGGGGTGCACTGTGGAGGGGAGTGATCAGGAGCTCGGTTTTGGCACTGAGTTTGGGATGCCTGCTAGTTCTCCAGGTAGAGATGTCAGGTAGGCATTTGACAATGTGAATGTGGAGTTCAAGGTGAAGGCCTTGGCTAGGCGTGTGGGAGGTACGTGTGTCTCTGTTTGTATGGGAGAGGTCACCATATGAATGATCCTTATTACCATGAAAGGGATGAGGTCACCAAGGGCATAAATTGAAATGAAAAAGAGAAGTCTAGGACGGGAGAGAAAGAGAAGGTGAAAACCAGGGAAGGTGGAGCTCCAGGAGCTTAGTGAAAAAGCAGCTTTCGATCCCTGGAGGAATTTTTGGTTGTCAGAACTGATTGGGGCAGGGAAGGGGGCAGTACACTGGCGTCTGCTGAGTAGAGGTAAACATCGCTGCTAAACATGGTCCAAAGCACAGGACAGCCTTGTAAGGGCGAATCAACGTGCCCAGAATGTCAGTAGTGCCGAGTAAACGGACCGGGACATACAGGGTGTTGGCTGGGCGGCATTAAAGTCTCGCTTAAGATTAAGGATCATTCATTTAAAGTGAGACGAGTTAGCATGGTTTTATTTTTATTTTTATTTTTATTTTTTTTAATTTTAATTTTAATTTTAATTTTAATTTTAATTTTAATTTTTATTTATTTTTTTCTCCAGTGACTGTTCAGTGGCACGTGTGTAGCCTTGGAGCAGGGGGAGAATTGGATTTAACTGAGACTAGTTTTGCTGGAGGTGTAAGTGGAAGTGAGAGAGAGCCAGGGTGGTTGTGTGGTTAGAGTGGTTGACCGTGGACTTTTCAAAGTGAGTAGAAGAGGGCTGTGAGGACATCAGGAGATGAAGAACAGTAAAACAGGTGTTCTTTTCAAGTAAACGCCAGGGGGTTTCTGATCATCCGCCAAGTTTGAAAATGGAGCGAAAAGACACCTCCTTGGAAAAAAAAATTTATTCTGGCTCGCAGTGGCCTCTGCGTCAGGGCGGGGAGCTGCGCTCAGCACGCCGATGCGAGGGCTTGGGTGGATGTCTCCGAGATTCTCAGGGAAGCACGCGTTAACCTGTGTGTTCTTCTTTTCCTCGTTGCCGAAGATCGCCTTCCGGCTTCCCAGCCGGCCTCCCTCACCGGTCCTGTGCTGCTTCCCCGCAGGGCACCTTTCACAGCCAGCAGGCGTTGGAGTATGGCACCAAGCTCGTGGGCGGAACCACTCCGGGGAAGGGCGGCAAGACGCACCTGGGCCTGCCGGTCTTTAACACCGTGAAGGAGGTGAGTAACCGCGCCGAGTTTGGCAGGAAAGGACGAGCGGGGGAGGAGCTGGAGCACCTTGGTTAGAGATCTTAATTGTGCCCCTTTGGGGAGAGTCGCTTGCTTTCTCCAGTTCCAGTAACCTAGAGAAATTTGGATTGCAGTACAAACCAGTGGGTTCGCTCTGGTGATGTAGGCCCGGGCGTTTCCCCACAGCCTGGGGCGCTTTTGCTGCCGGGCGTACCCCGGCTCCGACGCGAGGAAGTCAGGTGCCGGCTTCTCTTTGGCTTCCTCTCCTTTCCTTACCGCTTCTGCCGGGATGTTAGCAGTGCACACGGCAGCATCCGCCCCCTGCCCTCCTGCGCTTTAATTTTTCTTTCACTGCCGGGCCAGGGGAAGACCACTTCCTGTGCACGGCCTCGTTCCTGGCTCCCCACAACCCCCTAGGTGGATGCTGTGATCACCCCCATTTTAAAGACAAGGATAGGACAGGTGCAGAGAGGAAATGGTCCTGCACGTAGCCTCACAGCCGATAAGTGGCAGACTTAGCGTGGCTTGGAGTTAAGTAATTAGTGTGCTGGTCTTGTGTGGGAAAACTTAGCTGTATAGTCTGATTAATAAATCAGAGTCCTAGTCTCTCCCCCAAGTTGCTAATTTCTTAGTACTTTAGAAGTGATTTTAACCTAAACTTTAATTCTTTGTTACAAAGCTAACATGTGCTCATTGTAAAGATTCAGATGTAAAAGTACGTAAAGTTAAATTTTATATAGTGTTCTCCACTCCTCAGACGTAGCCTTTATGGTGAGCTACTCTGAGCTCACTGTGTGCTCTCGTCCTCTCTGCGTTACATGAACATACACAAAAATAATAGTATTATCAAAATTATAGTACAAATTCTTGGCTATTTAATTTTTTAAAAGCTAGGAGATAAGGTTAGTACTTGAGATTAATGTACTGATGATAAAAAATGTAACCCCCACAACATACTTTTAAGGCATGTTTTAAAGTATTGCTTGCTTTTTTTTTTTAATGGAGGGACTGGGGGTTGAACCCAGGACCTCGTGCACGCTAAGCATGCGCTCTCCACTTGAGCTGTACCCTCCCCCTCGTAGTACTGCATTTTTTTAAAGTACAAATTTATAGACTTAATCTCTTTTCAGAATACTAACTTCAAATTGAAGTTAATTTGTATTCTTAATCCTAAAATGTAGGGAAAAACCGAATATTCAAATTTGGAATTTTCATTTTATTTTAAATTTGAAAATAGAGTATAATATATGTCTGTGTGTTTTGAGTGTCTTGTATTGTGAAGAGTAAAAAAAATCATATTCTGTAGAATAATCATTTAGAGTCTTTTTACTTTGCATTTTTGTCTCCTCCACCCTTTTCTTTTAGGCATGTTTTGAAATATTACTTTCTTTTTTTTTTTAATGGAGGAACTAGGGATTGAACCCAGGACCTCGTGCTTGCTAAGCATGAGCTCTACCACTGAGCTGTCTCTACCTTCTTTTCCCCTCTTAAATTCTCTTATGGCTGATTTCTTGACCTCAAAATATAGAGGGGAACTGTCTTCATAATTCCTCTAGGTAGATTTGACTTTTGTTATGAGCCTTTTTTTTTTTTTTGCTTTCTTTTAAAGAAGATTTTGTTGCTAAGCAATTCCTTTGTTATTCATTATGACACAATAGATAGGACATTTGGAATATTCTGTAAGTTCGTTGACAGATACTGTTTATTTCTCACCTGTTCAGCTCTTACAAAGAGCTTTCTGAATGAGAAGAACGGATACCTTTCATCCAGTGTTATTTGCCAGCGCAAGTTCAGCTTCTGAAAGTATTTGTAGCCTTAAGTAGAAAACCATGGGATATATTTTCCATAAAATATGTACATGCCTATGATCTGCTTTCTGTTGGTTCCAGCCTAGTTTTTTCTTTGGTCCCGACTTCTCTGTTATCACCTTGAACATAGTTTTTAAAAACATTATCTAAAAATTATTTCAAATTATTTTTAACCCCTGGCAAGTTAGCGTCCTTTTACTTACTCTTCTTTCACTGTCCAGATAACCTCTTTTTACTAGGAATGTGGCAGAGAAAGCTCCCCACTCTGGGGTTGTGGTGAATCATTTTGGGGTGATGCCCACAGACACTGTCTTCTACGTCCGCCCTTAGCTGTGTCTGTATGTTCTGTGACTTCGTGTTTGTATCCATTGTGAACTCCTATGGCACAGCCTTCAGGAGATTTTGGTTTATATCTTGATCAGGTTCCGTTTTAACATTTATTGGGAGGCAGACTGCTGTAACTGAAAATAACGGACACTGCAATCAGATACACTGAGTCTTGGCTCTGCTACCTCTTAGCCATGTAGTCTTGCACAAGTTATTTAATACCTCTTGGCCTCAGCATCGTGATGTGTAGATGGAGTTGCTAAGCGCACAGGGTTGTGGGGAAGCCTTACCTGAAGCCTGTGTAGAGTCTCTCAGGGCCTCTCACCAAATAGGTGCTGTCACTCTTGGGGAGTCAGAGATCACAATCTGTTGTCTTCAAGGAGCTTCCATTACAGTGGAAGAGACATGGCCTCCAGTGGAGGTGGGGGAAGACTCCGTCAGTACGGACACGTGTAGAGAGCATGTAGAGACCACAGAGGGAGCAGCGATCAGACTGATGGTCTTCATGTGCGTTGCATTGTGAGGGGTGGTGCAGAATAGACTCTAGTCTTACCTGACCCATTCCTATCCTGTGCTCATTTACGCACGTGCATTTTTGTTTATTTCTAATCCACGTGCGTAAGTATGATATATCTTTAAGATGTTTGAGAGCCGAGTTCTTAAGCTTGGGTCTCACTAGTCCTTTTTCTCCTGGGGAGGTACAAGGTCTTTGGTACTGAACAGGTGCTAAGTGTCTTGTAGAGCAACAAAAATAAACATGGCCCAGGAATGAGGGGACACAAACGCAAATCGGGCAGCGCTTTGAGGTTTACTGACGTGCTCTCGCCTGGGGGAATGGGAGGGCACAGCACCTGTCAGCTCAGAGAGGCATCCCCAAGGGGCAGAAAGGAGGCCATCCTTATTCTGCTCTTCTCTGACAGCACGGTGAACTTGTTAATGGGAAGAACGAAGACATCCGATGTCTCCTGGTGGCGGCCCCGAGACATTAGTATAACCACGGTATTGAATTTCCTTTACAATGTTTATGACTTCACCAATAATAACGTGCTTCACGATTAACGTTTCAGGCCAAAGAGCAGACAGGAGCCACCGCGTCTGTCATCTACGTCCCTCCTCCTTTTGCTGCTGCCGCCATCAGTGAGGCCATTGACGCAGAGGTGCCCCTGGTGGTGTGCATCACGGAAGGCATCCCACAGCAGGACATGGTGCGGGTCAAGCACAGGCTGCTGCGCCAGGACAAGACCAGGCTGGTCGGGCCGAACTGCCCTGGAGTCATCAACGTGAGTGCGCAAAACAGAACAAAGCCCCGTTTTAGCCTCTAAAGGCTAACGAGCTTTTTGAGTCTGTGTATACGACCTCTGAGGCACTTGTTTTCCCCCTTCACTTCTCTGAAACTGTGAATTACTTTCCTGCAGCCTGGAGAATGCAAAATTGGCATCATGCCTGGCCACATTCACAAGAAAGGAAGAGTTGGTGAGTATGTATTTCTTACAGATGAAACACAGAACTCCTTGACCTAAGTTCAGACTCACAAAGAGACTCTGACTGTGCAAATCAAACTCATTTTAATGAGTTCAGCTTTAATAGAATTTCCCAGGGGAGTTTCGTAGTGAACTGCTTCTGCACCCTAAATTGATGTCTGAGAAACAGTAATAATAGTTCCACGAAACTGGTGAAAATATTTTGGGGGTTTTGAAGATTCTTTCCTGCTCAGCACACTATGGATTATCCCATTTTTTTTGCATGTGTCAGCAGTTAATTTTATTTTATTGTTAAGTAGTATCCTCTTGAATGATTACACAGTTTGTTCTCCCACTGATGAAAATTTCTGTTGTTTCCAGACTTGAGCATCATGAATAAGGTGAAGGCGGGCTTCTGTGTGCTGGTCTTTTTGTGGATACATTTCATTTCTCCTGGGTAAAATGCCTAGGATTGGAATTGCTAAGTCATAGGGTCAAAGCATACTCGACTTTCTAAGAAGTTGTCAAATAGTTGTGCTGAGTGCCTGCCTTCTGCACGCCCACTATGGAGGGGGGTGTGAGCGCTCCATCGTCCCTCGTCCCCCGGGCACTTAGCATCGCCAGCCGCTCTGCTGGGAGCGCAATGATGTCTCGTTGTGGCTTTGAGTTTTCCTGACGACTGATGAGATCGTGTGCTTACTGGCTATTTATAGCTCTTCTTTTGTGAATCATCCCTTGAGGTTTTTTGCACATTATTTTTTTATTGGGTTGCCTCTTTATATAATTTTCTGTATGATTGATGACTATAGGAGGCTTCTGTAAATATTCTGGATATAAGTCCTCTGTCAGGTGTACGTGCTGTAAGTATTTTTACTGTTAGCTTGTGCCCTGTTGGCCTTGTTGGATGTCACAGTTTCTCTCAAAATGTTTTGGGACAATTGCACTGCGACTTGTTTAGTTCCTCAAAGAAATGATCACATTAACATTTCAAAGGCAGCCCGTTAATGCCTGTTTTTAGATTCTTCACACCTAACTCTCACTAAGCTGTACTGTTTCTCCACCATAATAGGGCTACAGTATTTTCTCTGTCCGTAAACCGTGACTATAAATACTACGTAAGAACAGCTAGCCCCGTGGGTGGACGTCAGCTGTGTGGTTTACAGGGCTGGCTTAACGACCGTGATCTTCCTGTATTACTGATGGCTCCTGGAGCTGGCAGCCCTGCTTGCCAGAAGGGTCCTTACCGAGTCCCCTCACCAGGGAGGTTTCAGGGAGCCCCACGGGCCATCTGAGTGCTAGTCGGGGCCTGATCCACCTCGTCACTCAGGCGCGTGTGCACACGTGAATCCTCTGTGTGCTCCTCACGCCGCTTTGATTGGCTCCTGCTCTGGACTTCAGGTGGGCGTGCGGGAAGGTCTGCCTGTGCTGAGCTGCCTTTCTGAGAAGCACCCCGCTTTCCAAGGTGGCCGTAAACCTCAAACAACTGAAAGGAGTTCAGGGAAGCCCTCGGCTCTCTGCCTGCCGGTAACACATCGACGAGGCAGGCCTCTGGGAGACTGCTTTTAATTCCTTTGAAAAAAGGCTGGGAAAAAAAATTCACCTAGAAGAAAACACACGACACTACAGAATTTTCAAGGAGATGAGGGAGAGGAGATGATCTTGTTGTATCAACTGTTCCTGTTTTGATCCCAGTGTTAGTATTCCCAGAAGCCACACCGACTTCCAGTCCTGCAGGGGTTCACGGGAAGGATTTCCATCCCTCGGGCATTTCTGAATGGAATGTGGTGCAGCGTGACGGCAGCACGACAGTGGAGTGACTTTCTAGTTTGTGTTGATGACAACTAATAAAACTGTGTAACAGCCGACTGAACGCTATTGAAGAAAGTGATCGGATTCCAAGTTGATATTTAACTGTGTGATTTTTTTCTCTTATGTTAGACTTTTTTTACTCTCAACCGCATGTGACATAGTTGACTCCTACATCCTTTTTAAAAAATTTATTTTAATTTAACTTTTTAAACTCATTTAATTGTAAATTCACAGGTACTTGTAAGAAATCATACAGACAGATCTCTGTGTACCCTTTATCCAGCGTCTCCCCAGTGGTAACATCTTGCAGAACTGTAATAAACAGTGTCACACAACCAGTATATTGACATCGATACAGGCAAGATAACGAATGTCTCCATCGCTACAGGGATCCCTCATCTTGCCCTTTTATAGCTGCACCCACCCCCACTCCCTTCTTAATCCTTGGCAACTAGTAATCCTCCATTTATAAAATTGTTCCATGTCAGGAATGCTGTGTAAATGGCGTCATGTAGTGTGTGGCCTTTGGGACTGGCTGTTTGTACTTGGTGTAATTCTCTGGAGACTCGTCGGGTTGTTACGTCGGCAGGTCACTCCTTTGTGCTGCTGAGTGGTATTTCAGGGCGCGCGTGCACTGCAGTTTGTTTAACCAGTCACCTGTTGAAAGATACTGGGATTATTTCCAGTCTGCAGCTTTGACGAGCGAGGCTGCTATAAACATTTGCACACGGGTTGTTATGCAGCACGAGTCTTCATCCGTCTGGGATGCCTGCCCAGGAGTGCAGTCGCTGGGGGGGTGATAGTTGCATGTTGTTTTAAGAAACCACCAAATCGCTGTGCACGGCGGCTGGACCATCCTACGTCTCCGTCACCAGCGTAGCTGTGATCCAGCTTCTCCACGTCCTTGCCGGCGCTGGCCACTGTTTTTTTATTGTAGCCATTCTGATGAGGGTTCAGCGACATCTCGTCGTGGGTATAATTTACACCCCCTTAATGGCTCATGTTTTCAGGTGCTTGTGTGCCATCCGTATGTCTTCTTCCGTGAAATGTTTCTTTGTGCTTTTGCCCGTGGCCTAATTGGATTATTTGCATTTTTACTGTTGAGTTTTGAGAGTTGTTTGTACATTCTAGATACTAGTACATTGTTGGATGTGTGGCTCGCAAATATCTTCTCCCGTCTGTAGCTTGCTTTCTCATGCTCTTAACAGGATCTTCCAGAGAGCAAAGATTTTCATTTTCATGAAAATGTTTTCTTTTGTGGAATATGCTTTGACCTCAAGTCTAGGAACTCTTTGCCTAGCCTGAAATGCCCATTTTTTCCTGAAAGTTTGATAGTTTTACATTTAAATCCTATGGTCCAATTTCAATGAAGTTTTCTAGGTGTGAGACTTAGATCAAAGTTCTTTCTCGTCTGCGTGTGTTCAGCTGCTTCAGCACCGTTGGTTGAAGAGATCACTTTTTTTTCCCATTGAGTTGCTTTTGCATTTTTGGGCCAGCAGTCGGGTGGCACCCGTGTGTTGGCCTGCTCTGGGTTTCGTCCGCACCACACACGCTTGCTAACTGTGATTAGGTAACGTGTCTGGAAGTCGGGTAGATTGCTTCCTTGTACTTCATTTCAAAAAGTTGTTAGCTTTTCTAGTCCCTTTGCGTTTTGCTTTTAGTTGTACTTAGCAGGAAGAATGGAGGAGAACACCCCCGCTTTTTGGAGGCGGAAGTGCCCTGACGACAGATGTCTTTAAGTCTCTTTTACTGTATGTACTTTAAGGATGGCAGGCGCAATCCACCCTAAAACCATTCATTTCATTGTTGAAGTGTGTGCAGTTCAGATGTCATTTATGTAATTAGATGAAAGCCCCTTTAAAGGATAACACCCTAGTGTCACTATTCACTGATTATCATGCTGATCCATCAAAAGACTAGAATAAATAAAACAGCTGCCCCTCCCGGTAATCCCGGGCACTGAGTGAACAGCGGGAGCAGAACTCCACCCTGAGACTCACATAGGCGTGCAAGGGAGACCAGGACGCTGCCCGCGAAGGCGCACAGCTGAAGTACTGGGTATCCTTTGCTTGAAAGCTAAATGCACCACATACGTGTGTACGTAGGCATTGCCTGCCCAGCCTTGTCAGTTATGGCAAATCCCACGGAGGAGGGGCCGCGTTAGGGAGAGAGGATGTGACTAGAAGTTTCCGAGAACAGGGGGAAACCGACGAGTGAGACATGCGGCTGGTGTTCGTGGTTGTCGTTTGTCGTGATACGGGGCCCAGCTACTGAAGGGCCTCAGACTTGAAAGTCGATTTTAAGAATATGGTTGTGCTCCATTGATTTTCAGTTCTGACCCATTTGGTAGATACTTGTTGAGCTCTTTCTGTGCCTGAATGGTGCTCAATCCTGGGAACACAGGGCCGGGGAAAACAGTCTTGTTTACTGACCCCCCGGGCGTTCCAGTCCAGCAAGAAAGACAGTCCCTGCAGTTTCCAGCACCAGCGACAGCCTCTTGCTGAGCCACTGCAGGAGAACTGGGTTCTGACTTGAGGAGTCAGTGTGTGGTCAGCAGACTGCAAGCCCAGCTGTGAACTTATTTTCCTAAACCCGGGTTATTAGCCACAGATTAATCCTTGAACCTTATGCCATCTTTTTTTCCTTATGCTCGTTTTGATAGATGCGTTGTTCCATTTTGCTGTGCGTCAGCAGTAGACGGTCGTTTTATGTAGACGACTTTAGGTCTTAAAACTGCTTTTACAGTCGTAAAACACCCTAACTAATAATATACTTTCTTCTATATCTCCTTTTAAAACCGCCCTGCTGTAATTGAAGCCTTTTCTTCTTGTTTCTTCACCTGGTGACATCGTTTATTTGGATGACGGGTTGTGGGACTGGCAGCATGTGTACTTATGTCTGTAATTTGTTTTACTATATGATAGTCTGTCTCATGAACACAATCTCAATGTTTTGGGATTCTCTTTCTTTAAGGTATCGTGTCCAGATCTGGCACCCTGACTTACGAAGCGGTTCACCAGACAACGCAAGTTGGATTGGGGCAGTCTTTGTGCGTCGGTGAGGGATTTTGGCTAAACGCGTTTTGTTGCAGTGCAGTATCTTCATTGAATAAGTACAGCAATAATTATGGATTTGATTATTTGCAAGGGATTCTGGTGCCATTTTATGAAAAGGACGTTATGATCTTGAATTTAATTTGCTTAAATGTGAAGCTTATTATTACATTTTCAAGATTCGTGGTCCAAGATTTGACTTCCGCCTGGCGGAACAAACGTGCTGGGACGTGTGGCCCCTGGAGAGCCTCGGTCCCTGAGAACGGCGCTAACTTTGCTCGCTGTGAAGAAGTGGTCCTTCGTCATGGGACTTGCCGCGCTGTAATTAGCATTTTGCTATTACCAGCTGCCATCCAGGGCTTCAGAGTTGCTGGATTCTTCACTATTCATCATCTCCCTCCTAAGGCCGCCCTGCGAGGCACCGCTGTGCTGGGACTTGGTGCTGGAACCAAGCTTCGCTGGCAAGAAAATCTAGGTGGAGGAGGTTTGAGCTCCCCAGAACCTCTCTCTTTGCCGCATCATACTGCCTCCCACTTAAAAACATAAAAAAGTTTTTATATTCTTAAACGATTTTGGTATTTGTTGCCAAAAGCCAGGCAAATTTCTCATTTTTAGAAACATACCTTCAAATCTTTAGAATATTTTAAAAAAGATTTTCAAAGGCAGCTTTTTATAGTTAAAAGAATGTAAAATATAGCCCTGGCATATTTTTATTAAGACTCAAATTCGTAAAATCAGTGTTAAACATTAGTTGTGCTTTTCTGTGTGCGGAAGTCCAGCCTCAGACACCAGGTGACTTAGCGTGACAGAGAATGAGAAAGGACTTTGAGCCGGGGTGCCAGTTCCGTCTTCTCTAGCCTCTGGTTTTAATTTGTACGTTGAGAGTAATAATTTCTGTCTCGCAGAGAGTTTGGGAGGGTTAGCAGGTGGCAGGTGTGACGTGTGCTGAGGCACCGTGCTGGCCACACAGCTGGAGGGTTAGGAGGTGGCAGGTGTGACCTGTGCTGAGGCGCAGAGCTGGCCAAGTGGCTGTCACGTGGCACCTGCTGCTTCTCTCCTGCAAGATCACTCTTCAGAGATGCATCGAAAGGTGGGAAACCAGTGCTGCCTTCAGTGAGTTTATAACTTAACAGTGTGAAAAGGAGGCAGCCAGCCTGTGGGGAACATTGACTTAAACCCTGTCCAAGTGCTAGTGCTTAAACGCCGTGTGCTTGGAGTGGAGCCCTGTGTGTGCTGTCTGTCATCAGCCCCTCTGGGTCTAAGGGAAGAAGGAAGAGAGGTCGGGACACCCCTGTCCGTCACTAGGACTTGTGTCCCAGCTTGTGAGTGGTTCCTCTGCAGTGTGCCTCCTCAAAGAGTTACTTTGTGCAGAGAAATTCCTTACCTGTTTAATCAGAGATGATATTCTCACAAACACACATTTTCTTAAAATGCTCATTTTTAAAGAGCCATCCGGGAATAATTCTGTGGGAGGGAAGAGTCTCGATAAAGAGCTAAACCAGAAATAGGGCTGACTTTGTGAATATCAGGAGCCAGCCACCATTTAGCATTCGTGTAATATTATCAGCAGAAATAAACGTGGCATTTATGACTTTTAAATGTTAAATGCAGGAGTGCCAACCCAAAAAATATTGGTAAGAAGAGGGTAGGTAAAATAAAAAACCTGTTGAAACAACATTTCTTGACCAAAATTGCATGGTTCATCCTTAAACTTCCAGCTGGCGCTGATATTCTTTGACTCTTTCAGGCATCGGAGGTGATCCTTTTAATGGGACAGATTTTACTGACTGCCTGGAAATCTTCCTGAACGATCCGGCCACAGAAGGCATCATACTGATTGGCGAAATTGGTGGTAACGCAGAAGAAAATGCTGCAGAATTTCTGAAGCAACATAATTCAGTAAGTTCTGTTTTGGAAAAACGGAGCTCTCTGCTCCTGAATGTTGTCAAAGGTCGGTTTTGCTCCTGGCTCTTCTCCTTTCTGCCTCCCCTGGTTACCGTCCAGGCCTGTTCCCCAGGTGTGCATGGTCACTGCAGACAGGCAGCGCACTTCATGCAGTTTCCCAGGCAGAAGGAAGCCTCGGAGCCGCCTTTTATTTCTCTTCTACCTCTTCTTCCACGCAGTTACCGAGGTCTGTCTCTGTAATCTCAGTCGCTTGTTGAGACTCAGAGCATCGTCATCTGTAATTAGTCCCTACCTCACCTGGACCAGCTCAGTAGTTTTTTCCTGGTATCTCTGCTCCTTTCTTCCTGAGGCACCCCCCGCCGCCCGCCACCCCCGTCCGGCGTATCTCCATATATCTAGGGTGAGGGGCAGGCTTAGCACAGCATTCCAGCTCCTCCCTCGCCACCCTAACCCGCTTTTCAGATCCACGTCCCTTCTGACCTGCCCCTTGCTTCAGTCTTGCTTGTCCTCGCTTGTTCCCTCTGCAAGGTGTGCGTAACATCTCTCACCCTGGCCTGTGCTGTGCACAGCGAGCAGCCGGTGTCCTTGGTGTCCAGCCCAGTCCTCTGGCGCATGAGGCACCGGTGAATGGTGAATGGGTGAAAGAATAAAGTAAATTGTTAGGAGATGGGAGTAAAATGTCGTTAGAGTCTCTTGAATCTAGAAAAGTTGTGAAGTTTAAAATTTAAGTAAATCTGACTTCTTTTTAGAAAAAAGCAATTTAGGTTAACAGACATTATAGTCGTCCCTTGACATCCACAGGGGCTTCGTTTCTGTTCCCCTGGGGACACTGAAATCCATGATGCTCAAGTCCCTTATATATTACGGCGTGGTATTTGCATGTAACCTACACATACCCTCCTGTATATTTTAAATCCTCTCTAGATTACTTCTAATACCTAATACGATGTAAATGCCGTGTAAATAGTCGTAAAGACAAAGGGAATAGTGTCTAAATGGTAACCAGCATGGCAAATTTAAAGTTCTGCTCTCTGGAACTTTCTGGGATTCCCTTCTCCGCCCCCCCAAATATTGTCTGTCTGCACTTGGTTGAATTGTTGGATGCGAACCCTGTGGATACAGAGAGCCAGCTGTACACTGTGCTAAAGTAAACTCAGAAATGTTCTCAGGCGCAACTCCGAGTCCCTTGAATAGCTTTGAATTTAGTGGGAAAAACTAAGCTTTACGTTTGGTTTCATTTGGCACATGTTTCCCTGTTCCTGGCTGGTTCTTCCGGAGCTGAGTGTTACTGAGGGCCTGCAGCGTATGAGGGTCCAGGCTGAGCAGCTCAGGTGGCAGGTGATTAAGATGCTCGTCAGCACAGGAACTGGCGCACAGCGACCCCTCAGTGGTGCTGCCTGCGGCTACAGCGAATGTTCTCGTCATTCTAACAATGACACGGATTATTTACAAGAGTCGTGTTGCTTCATCTTTTCATCTTGACCCTTTGAGGAGTAGTTTTTGTCCTTTTATGAGTGAGGAAACCTGCCCAGGGAGGTTGGCAAGTTGCCAGTGGTAGGTACACAGCAAATGAACCAGGGGCGAAATTCCCACCCTGGTCTTGCCTGACTTCTCCATGACGCCATGGCGGGGGGCAGGAGCCAGGCTGCCGGGGGCAGGGGCGGGGGTCAGCAGTCCTGGGCACACCGTGGGCAGAGGGGATGCAGGAGCCAGGCTGCAGGGGACAGGGGCGGGGGTCAGCAGTCCTGGGCACACCGTTGAGGGGGAGTCAGGAGCCAGGCTGCCGGGGGCAGGGGCGGGGGGCAGCAGTCCTGGGTACACCGTTGAGGGGGAGTCAGGAGCCAGGCTGCCGGGGGCAGGGGGCAGCAGTCCTGGGCACACCGTGGGCAGAGGGGATGCAGGAGCCAGGCTGCCGGGGGCAGGGGCGGGGGTCAGCAGTCCTGGGCATCTGCTAGGATGGTGCTCATGTCATCCCACCTTGTCTTTCTGTTTCCAGGTTTTCACGCTTCTCATTTCTGTGTCCTGTCCTCAGACTAGACTTCCTCTTAGTCTTTTTAATCGTATTTTTCTCTCCTTAAAAAATCTCAAGTGACTTCTTTGTCAGTAGGACAGAATGCACGTTTGTTTGGCCTTCCAGGTTCGTCATCATTTTGTTTCTCTCTAGTATGAGGTCCCTAGTACGTGAGCAAGGGGACGGAGGGGCCGGGTGGGAATGGGCGCCGCTCACGTATCAGGGGCTCACATCCTTGCGGAGCCCGCAAATGAATAGATGTATGACTTACGAGTCTTTTCTTCTTAATTTTCTACTGTAGTAGACGCTGGGCGTAGGGAAATAAGTGAAAACAGCCCTTGCGTTCCGGGATTGAGAGTTTAGGAGGCGGGCGCACGGGGGATGGGTTACAGCCAGCGTACTGAGGGTAACAGTAGAGGCGCCTCGAGGCGAGGCCCGGCGGCGGGGTTGCTGAACAGGGGACGGGCAGCTGTAAGGGCACCTGTGGAGGGTGTGGGGGGAAGGGTCAGAAAGATTAGTGGGGAAGAAGAGGCTTGAGCCAGGTTTTAAAAGTTACGTGAGAATTGGCCAGGTACCCCAGGAGGATGGAGAGTGCTCTCGGAAGAGGCTGAGAGGCAGAGCTGGAAGTTAAGGAGCAGAGCCGGCTGGGGGGAGCCAAGCTGGAGGGGAAGCCGAGCTGGAGTGGGGAGCTGAGCCTAGCAGAGCTGGAGGGGGAGCCGAGCTGGAGTGGGGAGCCGAGCTGGAGGGGGGAGCCGAGCTGGAGGGGGAGCCGAGCTGGAGGGGGGGGCCGAGCTGGAGGGGGGAGCCGAGCTGGAGGGGGAGCCGAGCTGGAGGAGGGAGCCGAGCTGGAGGAGGGAGCCGAGCTGGAGGAGGGAGCCGAGCTGGAGTGGGGAGCCGAGCCTAGCAGAGCTGGAGGGGGAGCCGAGCTGGAGGGGGGAGCCGAGCTGGAGGAGGGAGCCGAGCTGGAGGAGGGAGCCGAGCTGGAGGAGGGAGCCGAGCTGGAGTGGGGAGCCGAGCCTAGCAGAGCTGGAGGGGGAGCCGAGCTGGAGGGGGGAGCCGAGCTGGAGGAGGGAGCCGAGCTGGAGCGGGCAGAGCCTGGCAGCTGGGTGTCTCAGTGCAGCCGGTTAGTGGGAGCCGACTGCCAGTGAACAGTCACTGCCGTGTGCTTCACTTTAAAAAGATAAAAGCCGATTTTATTTAAGAGTATCCTTCATGAAGCAGTAAAAATTATTAATTTTATTAAGTCTGATCCTTGAGTCAGTATTTTGTGATGAAATGGGCAGTAAAGCACTCTCCCAGTTGAGTGGTCAGTGGAACTAGCTGCCGTTTTTTTTTTTTTTTGGTGGAACACCACTTTAACTTGAATGAACGGCTGCCAGGAAACTGGTTTTTGAGACCTGGGTACCTGCAAAATGAGAGTCTGCCACATCAAGGAGAACAGCTCGTGGTATTTGTCGACAGTGATAGAGCCTGAGCTTTCCAGGGAATACTTTTGGAAAACTTGTTTCAACCACCATGAATTTGACCACGTCCCCCTACTAAAGACTTTTCTAATGAGACTGGTGGTGACCCTGAAGGATGACTTGCCGATGCTGAATGGTGGAAGATCTGCGTAACTCAGTGAACCTGTATTTTCTCTCTGAGCCATGAGTATTGCAGAATCATTATGGGTAGAAGATCCAAAGTGTATGACATTTCAGTGGATTTTAAAGTATGAAAGTATGGTTTCAGATCCCAGCACTGCATCTGACCTTAAAGAAATGCCCACTTGGAGAGGCTCGTGCAGTGTCAGAGAAGAATAGCCAGTTACCTGACAGACACGAAAATGCTTCGCTCTTTTCCAGCTGCGTGTGTGTGTGTGTGGCTGGATTTTCTTGTACTTCAGCCAATAAGATACTGCAGTAGATTGAATAAGAGCAGCTATCAGAATCCATTACCTTTTATGAAATTAGACATTCAGGAGTTGCAAAAATGTAAAATAATTTGTGCTGGTTTCCTTAGTGAGGCTGAGTGATGGGTCTAAGCCATTTGTCATTTCCTGGAAGTCATGAATTGGAGGTCCAGTTTCCATCCATTTCTTCGTCAGAGTGTTTAAAATACTTCTTTCCAGGGTCCCAAGGCCAAGCCTGTGGTGTCCTTCATTGCTGGCTTAACCGCTCCTCCGGGCAGAAGAATGGGTCATGCGGGGGCCATCATCGCTGGAGGAAAAGGTGGTGCCAAAGAGAAGATCTCGGCCCTTCAGGGCGCGGGAGTTGTGGTCAGCATGTCTCCTGCACAGCTGGGAACCACCATCTACAAGGTGAGCCGTGGCAGCGGCCTGAGCACCCTGAAGTCACGGGCAGGAGAGTGGGTGGCCGCCCTGGCGCCTGGACACCGTGGTCTTTTCCTCTGGGTCTTAGCTGTTTGTTTCTGGTGTCTGGCAACTCCACTGATGTCCTCACGTCCTAACTGGGCATGACCAGGAGTAACGTTCTGATTCCAGAACTTGATTCGTTAAACATCTTAAGTTGCTCTTTTGTGAGGAGTGAGGTGTGATGTAAAAGAAAGCGTTTCGGAGCCCAGCAGTACCATGAGTTCCGTTTTGGAAGCAGTGCGGAGAATTGCCTTGCGTTTCATCTTTCCCACAGAGGGCCTCTGAGATGTAGCTACGCTGGTTCCACAGGTTTTCTCAGGGAGAGAGACTGAAGGCTGACCAGCAAGAAATGAAAACTGGATGAAGAGGGAGTCGGGGATGGGGAAAGATCTAATGAAAAGGGTGGGGGTGTTCAGTCTTTGCTTTCTGGCCCTTGCTGTGGCGGAAGGCCATTATTATTATTATTTTTTTTTACAGGTAGAGGGTCGACTTCGTCACCATTTGCCTCGCTTTTCCCTTTTTAAATACGACATCGTGATTTAAATGCTCACAGTGATTTGGCGTCCTCCATAATCATTTTGCAGTGATTTTTAGCCTGTATCTTTGAACGGTCATTTAAGGCTGCCTCTTTCTTTATTTTTATAGTGATTATAGTCTTTACAAAAAAAAAATCAAAAAATAAAACCTGTACACATGTTAAAAACAGGCCCAAATTGTCTTCCCAGAAGGGGGCCATGTTTCAGCACAATCTTTGCCCTTTGCCTTGAATTCCTTGCTGTACTGAATCTTTGCATGATCCTACCTTTTGGAGTAAGACACAGTGCACCAGAGTGTTTAAAAGAAATCTGGGTAGTTAGAGAGTGTGTGAAGAAGAATTTTATTTAAAAAATGGGAAGTAAGGAGAAAAAAGCAAATGCTTAAAATTCATGTCAGAGACATGTGTTACCATTTCTCTCCAGTAGGTGGCAGCAGGCATCTACCCATTTGGCTGTATTCTAGTTGTTACAATTGAGGGAAATGCGATTTTCAGTATTGTTTCCTTTTCGTATATTTCTGAGGTTCTTGACATTTTATTTAAATCTGAACTGAATCTGTGTTTAGTTTTATTCTCTGAGAAATTAGACAAACCTGTTTCCGTTGCCGTATGAAAAGGGCTGGTGTGGTTGACATACAGTGTTGAAGGTCTGGATAACGCCTGATGATAGCACTGCAGGAGAAAAGTAAGTGCGGCTCACAGCCTCTCAGCCGCTGCGCTTGGAGACGTACAGCTGACGCTCCGGGTCCAGCCCAGCGGACTTGGCACTGACCAGGCGTGTCCGAAAGCTGCCGTTTTGTGTTCAGGCACCTGCACCCGGGTACCTTTTATTCTACAGTTTGGTTGCTCAAAGAACCCTGAAGATAAAAGGTTTCAGAAGCACTTTGCCCGTGAGTGTAATTTGGGTCTTTCATCTTTTTGTCCCCTCTCTCTTCTGTTTCTGAAGGAGTTTGAAAAGAGGAAGATGCTATGAAAGAAAAACAAACGAAACGGCCCCTAGAGCTCTGGAGCGAATCACTGTAGAAACGTGAGCCGGCGGCAGCTTGCCTGTTGTGCACGGACTGTCGGCCTGGGCCCCTGTCGCGGGCCCTCGGTACAGCGGGAAGCCAGAATGAGGCTTGGAGCGGCCCACGCTGAGATCTGCTCACGTCCGAATAACAGCCAATAAACAAACCATTTGATTTGAATATGGTTTTGGAGACTTTTTATGGTTCCCCTGTGGGGGAGGGGGAGCGGGAGAAACGGAGGGTGGGTGTGTAAGTGTGTTTTAATGGGCCCAGCAGAGAACATTCTAACTGAGACTTTTGAGAGAATGAGTCTGTAAACATTTCAGTTTGGCGTCTGTCTAATTACCTTGGGCACAGTGTGACCTTAGGTCCTTCTGAATCAGTTTCCTCACTTGTACGTAGAATAGTCCCCATCGTGTAGGACAGTTTTTGGAGAATTAGAGGTGAGTACATAAAGTGCTTGGCCTGGGCCTACTCGTTGTCAGTGTCAGCATCACCCTTAGGGTCGTCGCCATCGTCGTCTGGGCCACCGAGAGGAGCTGGACGTTCGGTTTTTGCCGAATTGGGAGACGGAGGGCCTGCGATGACGCTTTGTTCCTCTGTGGTTCTGCGGAGAGCGCTCCCCTTCCCCGTCCAGAGCCCGCACTTCTTTGCTTGAGGTTTAAGACGTTGAAGACAGTCGCTGCAAGGAAGCAGGAAGACTGTCAGCCATCCTCTTGTTTAAGAGGGAGCTTGTTAATGAGCAGTTCCAGTGGGTAATTGTCACTGAACAAGACAGGGACTTCCATTCTGCAGAGGGACAGACGACAAGATTCTCTCACGTGTAGCTGCCCTGAAGGAAACAGAGCATCAAAACCTAGTATTTGGAGAAACCCCTGAAGAAAGGCTGTCTGGGGAGGGCATGCGAGTGGGTACCTGAGGGCTGGAAGGCACCAGTCACGCAGAAAGGAGGGCGAGCACCCAGGGGGAGGCAGGGCGGGGGAAGAGCTCGTTTTGCAGAGGTGAAGGGACATTGGGGGCCCGGAGGGCAGTGACCCCTGGGAGCTGCAGGAGGTTTCGGGGTGCTGGGGAACCAGGTGCTTTGGGAGCGGCCATGACCATGCCCAGGCTGCTGAGGGTCCAAGAGCAGGCGTCAGAAGATGGGTTCACAGCCCGAGGATTCTGCCTGGGCCAAGGGACATGGCTTTGGGTCAAGCAGACTTTAGTTGCTGCTCATAGCATTTCTTTACCTTGAAAGTGGGGGTCACGACCCCCGTCCCACGGGGTGCCTGGGGTGAATGTACATGATGGGTGTGTGAGCATGCGCTCTGCCAGGGCTGGGATTTCCCCATAAATGCTTGAACTTGCCTCCCGCTGGCGCTCAGGGTGGCCCAGCTGTCACGATGACGGGGCAGGAAGACACTGCCTGTCTTCCTGGTGGGCACCTCCAACCCAAAGGTCCTGTAGGGCAAACCCATCTTTCTTTTGTCTGAATTGTGACAAGGACACAGTCCGGATGAGGGGCAGACATCCTTTGGAAGGTCCATCCCTGATTCCAGGCCACTCCAGGAACATCCGTCCAAGACAACCCCTCTGTCCTCACACCTCTGAGGAAGCTCAGTGCCCCTTGACCCTTTTCTTTCCCTCTTTCACCCTCCATCTTCTCTTTCCTGTTCCCTTTCATTTTCCCTCCCCTTCCCTCTCTCTCCTCCCCTCTCACTCCTCCCAGCATCTTGAGAAGCCACCCTCTCCTCCGCTCTCACCTCTCTCCCCTCCTACAACCACTGCCACCTCTGGCCTGAGCAGCTCAAATGTATCTGAGCAGACTGTTTTGTTCTGGTTTTTCTGATTTCATTTTCATAAACAAAAAGCGAAAGTTCAACCCATGACCCCGCTGCATTTTAAAAACTTGTATTACAGACACTTTCAAACATTTGCAAAATGATGATGAGAGTATAACGAACTCCCACGCATCCATTACCGGCTTTGAAAATTATCAACATTTTGCTGCTATTGTCTGATCTGTGCCTCCAATCCATTTCTGCCAGTGTTTTAGTTGTTACAGTTGTTTTGTCGAGGTAAAATTTACATGCGCTGAAATGCATAGATCTTGAGCTGTATTTGACAAATGGATGAAGCCATGTAACCACACCCTCTCAGAATGTAGAATATTTCCTTCATCCCAGGAAGTTCCAGCCTCTTCCCCCAAAAGATAACCTGTGTTTTTATTCATCTTAGATTAGTTTTGTCCATTCTGGAAAATGTATACGAAGGGAATGAAATAGGATGCAGACTTCTGTGTCTGCCCTCTTTTCACTCGGCATAATTTCTGTGACGTTCACCCATGTCCTTGCTTGTATCCAGTGGTTCATTGCACTGTTAGTGCTGAGTTCTAGTCCATTGAATGGACATACCACCACGTGTTTATCCCTCCTCTGGCTTTTGGCCCTTTGAGTTTCCAGCGTTCCGCTGTGGTAGACAAAGCTGCCACGATGACGACTCCACTCCGCTGTTGCAAAGAGAAAGTAGCCAGAGACAGTTCTAAACAAGTCCACACGGCTGTGCGCCCTTCAGATTTGTCAGCTCGGAAATTTGAATGTCATATCATTTTCACATGTCCCAAAATATTTTTTATTGTTTCCGACTCTTAAAAAACGTAAAAGCTATTCTTAGTTTGCACGCCTTAGAAACCCGGCAGGCTGGATTTGGCCCACGAGCCATCGGTTGCTGAACCCTGAGATAAACCACGTGTGTTTTAATGTGTCCACCTCACCTGCCTAAGATGCATCTTCTTACAAGTTGAGTCTGTCCTTTGCTTAAACCTAAATGCTTCCTCCTCCTTTTCCATGACATTTTTCAATCTCCCACCTGCCCCAAATCTCGCAGGGACTGTGCTGGCATTTGACTTCCGGTAGCCTAAATTATCTGCACTTCTCATCCTGTTCAGCTGGACTCCTTTTTCTCTTTTCCATCTTGTGCCTCCAAGCAGGCTCTTCTGCCATTCTGTCTCTTCTGAAGGGCAGTGCTTGCATTTTATGTCTCTGTGTGTCTCCTGGAGTCATGCCCTACGCCTGCTTGGTGCTCAATAAATACCAAGAAAAAAAAATTGGTACTTTTTAGACTGTTCTGCGGGGCTCAACGGGATTATTTTGTGTGCAAAGTTCAGAAATAAAAAAGCCAAGCCCCAGCAAAATTGCTTCTTTTTGCATTTTTCATTTTGATGATGTCTCTAAGGTGTGGTTTCCTATATTCTTTATGTTCCAAATATACTCCAAATTACCTTCTATTTCTGTTGTATCTAATAGATTGGAGGTGACACGAAAGGGCACAGGGCCCCTGGTCACCTAGAGTCATATACCAAACCCTGTCTGAATGATCTCAAAAACAGACTGCGCCAGACATTTTATGAAAGGCTTTTACCTTGAACCAGACAATTATGCACCATAAAGTTAATTCACACTGGAAGGGAGCAACAGGAATTCTGAGTGTGTTAAATGTAATTCAGCCAGTTGGGACAGTGGTGATTAGGACGACTCTGGGTGAGGCTGCCATATGTCATTCTGATCCTGGCACCGTTTGGAGGTCTTTGAACAGATGTTACTTGAGACACTTATACTCTGGGAAGGGAGGAAAGGGAGAAAAGAGCTGGAGATTTTGGACGTTCCAAATTCCAAATAACGTGTCCATGTTGTTTATTGATTGTACCAAATACTCCACACTCATGAGGGATGTTGAGGGTAGGGGAGTGTATACGGGTGGGTGGGGAGGGCTGTGTGGGAACTCTATGTGTTTTCTGCTCAATTCTGCTGCGAACCTGAAACTGCTCTAAAAAGATAAAGTCTATTAATAAAAAAAAAGTTTATTAGTTTAATGTATCTCAGCAGTTAAATAGTGCTTTAGACAGGTGGTTCTCAAAGTATGGTCCCCAAAGTGTGAGCATCAGTGTCACCCAAGGACTTGTCAGAGATGCACGTTCTTGGGCCCCCCTCAGACCTACTGACTCAGAAACGCGGGGCACAGCAATCCGTGTCTTAACAAGCTCTCCAGGAGATTCTGACATACGCCAGAATTGGGAACCATGGCTTCCGACCTTTGTCTAAAGGTCTAAACGGAATAATACGTCCCTCCCCCATCTGCCCATCACGTGTATTTCAAAGATGTTTAAACAGCATGGACCTGTTTGTAAGCAGTCACACAACAGCGACAGGGCCAGACATGATCAGGTCACAGAGCAGGTAGAAAGGCAGTGCAGAAGACCGCTTAGGGGCGGGGAGGGTGTAGCTCAGTGGTAGAGCATGTGCCTAGCACGCCTGAGGTCCCGGGTTCAGTCCCCAGCAACTCCATTACAAATAAATAGATAAATAAGCATAATTACCTACCCCCACCCCAAACAATAACAACAAAAAAACACTTGTCAGGGAAAGTCTGAAACCGGAAGTCATCGTGTGTTCACAGCTGACCTCCGCCATTTTCTCCTTGTGTGACCTTGAACGTGTTACCTGGGCATCTGTGCGTTAAGCCGGTTGATGGTACCTGCCTTAGGGTGGGTTGTCGTCAGCAGTGAACGACTGCATGTCAATAGGTGCTTGGAATAGCGTCTGGCACAGAATGAGTGCTCTGTACCTGACTGTTAAAGTGAATGAACTTGAAGGTGAAGGTTTCATGATCTGGGACAGGCCCCCGTGATGCAGAAGTCGTGGGTTGTCACATCCTTTGATCAGAGGCCTCTGCTCTTGCTCTCTGTATCAGGACTGTTCTCCCGGATGCCGAGGAGGCACCTGGGCTGCGGTGAATGCAGAGCCCAGGACACGTGGATGCATTCAAGCAGGACTGACACCTGTGCTGTTCAGATGCCTGCAGAGCGAGCCGGTAAGAAATGCTTTATCCATCACCAGGATGGAGCAGGTGTTTGAGAGCCCTGGGCCATAATTTGCCCAAACCTCAGGTTTTAGAGCTTTCATATGTATGGCTTTCTTTAAAAAAAAGTCAATTCAACATGATCTAGGCACAAACATCCGCTCCCGGTGGTGGCTGGTATATTCTTCATTCCTTGGCAAATTTGATGTATTTTAACCCAGCTTTCAGCTTTCTCTAACCTCGCTTCATCAGTCCTTCTCTGCTCAGGCATGTCTGCCTTCATTTGGCAGACGTGGCAGGTTTTCCATTTCCCCCATGTAAATGACTTGTTTATTACAGTAGGGGTCCCTGGTCTTTGGAAACAGCTTACAGATATCCTTGAATAGAGCTCAGAAAGGGCTTCATGAATAATTATGCCGAAGTATACCTGAGATGAGCGTGGACATTGCCTCTTTGACTTTCATACATCATCCTAAGTGCCGTCATTTAAACAGAAAATGTAGGCGGTTCCCTGGGAAGGCTGGGTCTGAAATATGCTTTCTTTACGAAACTTATCATTTCAGCAAAACAAACAGCAGAAAGCGAAGGGGGGAGTACGTGACTCCTGGTATGTGTTGGACCTGAGCATAAAATTTGTCTTTCTGATTGTACGGAGACTTCACAGCCCCTTGTTTTAACTTTTAAATTTGCCTTTCTCTTTCTATTAAATGTTCCTCGGCTTCCTTCTAGATGGCGAATTTATGGAGAAGGCACAAGACTGAGGGTGAGGAGACGGACATGCAGAGTAAGTTAACTCTCAACTCCGTTTAGGGAGACAGAGGAGAATTGTTGATGCATTTGCAACCTGACTGCAGCTTCCATGTGGACCACAGGTCCTTAAACTTGGCAGTGCATTGGAATCACTTGGAGACCGTGATGTGTCCTGGACATTGTGATTTTTCAAAGATGCCCTTGGGATTCTGATGTGTGGAAAGTCTGAGAACCACTGATGCTCATTGTATCAACCTCATGGATTTGGAGATGGCCAGCCGTTTCCGGAGAACGAGTCAGATGACCTAACCAAAGTCCGCTGGGAGGTGGGGGCGTGGCCTCTTAAGAGAGAACCCGTCCTGAGGGAGGAAGGAGCCAGGCACACCCAGGGGCTTACATCACTCTGTCCTCTGCCTAGTGTGATGGTTGCAAGTCTCAGATCTTGGAAGAAGACTGTGAGCAGAAATACGAGTGCTTTGCCAGTGAAAGCTCTGTAAAGCATTGGGTCCCAGCAGAACGGCTAACAGGGTGTGGCATGAAGACATAGTGGGAGGGGGGCTGCTTTGTCGCACAGTGTAGGCCAGAGGGCAGAAATGTAAGTGGCCCAACGAGCCACAGTGACTTCTGGGGCCGTCTGCAGGGCCCTGTGTGACCCTGCCCAGCAACAGCAGGGGCGCCCAGTAAGGCCCGCACCCGGGTTCTGCAGGAGCAGGGGCTGCAGGTTCGTCCCAGTGCTGAGGTCATGTACCCTGACAGGTAACGAGATAAAACTGGCCTGGACTCCAGGTGTGTCTCTGCCAGCAGGTGAAGCCTGGAGACTCAGGGCACAGGTATCTGTATGGTGAAGGAGGCAAGGGTATAACTGTGCTGTTACAGACAGAGGACCGGGAGGCGGCCTTTCTGACCACGTTGGTTTCGCCCCCCAGCGGTTTAGACATAGTGCCCTCTGTCTGAACTGAGGAAATAGCTCCACGAGATGGTTCTGGCCGTTACTATGGAGTTGCTGTTAGAAGAATTGTTCATTAAGCCGTTCAGTGGCCATCCCAAGGCTCCGTGGCATACATCCCTTTAAGAATTCAAATCAAGAGTGAATCTCTCTTGCATAATTGGTTTGCTTCCGTTGATGGGATAACGAGAGCAGTGCAGCCCGTTACGTTCTCTGCCTGTTTTCTGTCCTCGTCTCCTCCTCAGTCATCAAGAATCTCAAAACCAAACGCAATGCTTATTTGCCGTTTAAGTATAACCTCTGGTGTTCACGACATTATCAGCGAGTCCTTCTTATTACACTTTTGCTGTGGTTTGATCAGGTTGTGTACATATGTCTTTTGTTTTCAAGCACTCCAAAATCTTCTGTGAAAGAAGCAAGGGGGAAACATAAAACTCTCAGCTTAATAGAATTCTATTTTTCTTAGCTTTTTTATTTTTACAGCTTTAGTGTGGTATAATATACAATAAACTGTGTATAAAGTGTAACATTTGGTAACTTTTGACATAATATATACCCCTGAAACCACTGCCACAATTTAGGTAATGAACATTTTTTAAATCACCCAGCTAAAATTTCCTCATGTCCCTTTTTTGTAGTAATTTTTTATTTTATCTTTTTACCACTCTGTGTTTTATTTTGAGTGGGGGGAAGTAATTAGGTTTATTTATTTATTCTTAGAGGAGGTAGGGGGGATTGAACCCAGGACCTCATGCTTACTAAGCACGCGCTCTGCCACTTGAGCTGTATCCTGTCCTCTCCCCATGTCCCTTTGTAATCCCTTCTTCTTACCCCTCCCCAGTCCCACCCCTGCCCTCGGAAACTATTGATTTGCTTTCTGTTACCATAGATGAATTTGCATTTTCTAGAATCTTCTACAGGTTGATTAATACACTATGTTGCCTTTTTTGTGTGACTCCTTTCACTTGGCGTAATTATTCTGAGTGTCTTCCGTCTTATTGCACATGTCATTAGTTTATCTATACTGCTAAGTTGTATCCATCGATTAGATATATAACAAATTGTTTATCCGTTCAGCTATTGATGGACATTTAAGTTGCTTCCAGGTTTTAGCTATTATAAACAGAGCTGCAGTGAGCATTCATGAACGTCTTTGCGTGGACGTGTGCGTTCACTCATTTGGAGTAAGTACCTGAGAGTGGAATGGCTGGGGGACGTGGCAAGCGCACATTTAGCTTTTTAAGAAACCGCCAAAGTGTTCTGCAAAGTGGTTGTACCGTTCTAACCCTCCTGTCAGCAGCGGACAAGAGTTCTGGTGGCTTTGCATCCTGCCCAGCACTTGGTATGATCGGTCTTTTAAATTTTAGCCATTCTAGCAGGTGTGAAGTGGTATCTTATTATGGTTTTGATTTGTGCTTCCCGGATAACTGATGATTCAGAGCATCTTTCTATTTGTTTATTTGCAATTCATATATCTTTGGTGAGATGCCTCTACAGATCTTTTTGCCAATCTTTTAAGGAACCGAGTTGCTTGTTTTCTTATTACAGTGTGTTGAAAGTTCTTTATATATTCTTGGATACAAGTCCTTTATTTGATATGTGACTTGAAAATATTTTCTCACAGTCTATGGCTTGTCTTTTCATAGAATCTGATTTTTTTTTGAAGTATAGTTGATTTACAATGTTGTGCTAATTTATGTATAACTGAGTCACTATGCTGTACACCAGAAAAGAACCATTAATTGTTACGACAGGAAGAGTTACTCTGCGCTGTGGAAGACTACAAAGCTGAATAGTTATAGCTAACCTGCGCTGAGAGGTTACTTTGCATCGCTTACAGTTCTTAACCTCTGCACATGTCCACGGATTTAATGATCACAACTGCTATGCGCAGTGGTTGCAGTTTGGGCTCCATTGCCGAGAGGAGGAAACTGAGGCTTTGTGGGTGGAGTTAATCCTCTTAAAAAAAACTCCCCGCTCTGCACACGACCCAAGCCAGCTGACGTATTTCTCCTTCCACAGAAGACTCTCCCTAAATCCCTTTCCTCCCACTCCCGTCTGACACCAGAGAAAGGAGGTGCTCTCTTCTTCATTTACGGCCAACTTTTCAGCAGGGCTGTCAATCTCCTCTTCCTGCCCCTCACTGTTCGGAATTCCCTCTTGCTCCATTTTCTCCCCAGGCGCCCGTATTTAAGGGGTTACTCCCTTCCCCGTTCAGAGACTTACAGGAGCCCACTGAAAAGAGGGAAGCTGCTTGATCCTGCTGCTTTATCTGCCTCCTGTTTATACGCGTCCCTTCCTCTATCAGATCATCCTGAAATCGGATATACATCTAGTCCATGCCTAGACTTGATCAACATGTCTTTTTAACTCCTGCAATCTGGCTTCTAATCTCTCCTGTCCAAACACGGTATGGAAGCAAATCTCCTTGGAAATCTCCCTAAATTTTTTTCTCTGCAAGATTATCCATTTGTTTTATCTTCATTTTTGACCCTCGTGCCCCTGTCTCAGACTTCTGATGGCCTCCGTCAGTCCTGAGCAAAATCACGCAGTCCTGTGCTCTCAACTTGTACCTTCTTTGTTGGATCCAATCACCTTCTTTTCCCTGAGTAACTCTTTATCTCACTCCGTTTTATTTTATTTTGAGAGATGGTCACCACTGGAAACTATATTTCATATTTATTTTTCTTTTCTGTCTGACATTGGTTTGTCTTTCTTCCCCAGTTTTTCTAGCTCTTTGGCCATTATTTCTATGAGAGGCACCCTAGGAGCTTGGAAGGAGAAATAACCCAGCTGCTTCTGTGTTTCTGTCTGGAAAGTGAGCAGCACTTGGGCCAAATCTTTTCGGTCTTTGAAGAGTCACTTAAAGTCCTCACTGCCTGTTTTCTCCATCACTTTGAAGGGTTCTGGGGGTGACGAGAGGACACAGGGAGTAGAAATAGACAAACAAGGTGGGAATGAAGGAAGGTGCCCATAGTGAAGTCCTTTTCTCACTGAGCCCAGGGCAGACCAAAGCCAGTGGAGGAAAAAGTTTTAAACTGAATAAAAGATTTAATTTAAGCTATCAGCGAGGATGGAGACAAGAGGCTGTTGCATTAGGGTGGGGGGCGGCAGCTGAGAAATGACAGCGAGGACAGGACTCTGGCTGCGGAAGAGAGAAGAAATGGCTAATTCTGGATCTATTCAGACTGTAGAGCAAATAAAACTTGTGATTGGCTTGGATGCAGTGGTGAAGGGAAAAAGTAAGGGAAAAAAGAGGAGTCAAAGATTACCCTCGGTTTTGGGACCTGAGCAATTTGGCAAATGCTGGCTGTCATTTACTAATGGAAGGGGGGATGGAGCAGATTTTGGGGTAAATCAAAACTTGATTATGGATGGGGTGTTTGTGATGTCTTTTGCATAAGCTAGGGGCTGTTAGAAGAAACTTTTTTTTTTTTCCGGCTGGAAGGGTTCCCACATTCTCTAGATTTAAAAGCGCTCTCTTGGTGTGAATTTTCTGATATATAAGAAGCTCTGTAAACCAGGTGAAGTGAGTGGTGGCAAAGATTGGCTGGCAAGGCTTCCCACATCCATCACACACACAGGATTTTTCTGGTACTCATTTCCTAATCAAAGATGGCAAATGATTTCATGTTGCCTGCCAAGCTGAAAAAAAATAGTCCTCATCAACAATTTCACTTGCCATGGGTGGAATAATAATACATCAATATGATTTACTATAAAGTGTTTAATAGAAATACATTTTCATCCCTGATCCTAATGAAATAATACAAAGGTCTGATCAATAGGGATGATATCAGTTTAAATTTGTTTTGCTATGTAAAGCTGTTCTTTCTCCTTTGGGAGCAAAGCAGAGTTATTTCCAACTGGATACAATTTGTAGTAGAGAAAAGACATCAGGAAAAATTAGTTATTGGAAAAAATAGTCAAATACAAAATTATATTCTTTAAAAGTCATGAAAAGGATTAGATTATAATTTTGGACTGTGTGGACACTGTAACTTCAACTTTCAGAAAATATAGTAAGCACTCTGCAACAGACAGGTAACATCCTGGGCTAGTTCAAATTTTGGTCTTTAACTGCATTTTAACTCATGCTTGAATCCATGAATGCATATAAAAGTTATTTTAGTCTTTACTTTCCAAAACTTGAAAAAATAGAAATTAAGCCTTACAAACCAATTCACCATTCAAAAATGGTTAATCCATGAAATTGACAAATATCTACTAAGTATGTGTCAGACCCTTGGTTAATGGCTCAGTACGCACGGGTGATGGGAGCCATCAAGGTCAAATCTTGGAGATTACACGATTGTTTTGAGTTCAAATAGAAAGACATAAAGTAAATCTCTGTTCCTAATTTGAGCTGCTTATAAACTTGGGTATTTTATTTGTTATATGTATTTTAGATATTGGGAAATAACTTCTTATGTTCACTTATAGTTTTCTTGCCAAGAGACCTATGATTTAAAATGTCTCTTTGTAGAAAATAATACACAAAGAATTAATTTAAAGCATGTAACACACGACTTTCCAAAATACCAGTCTTTAATCCACAATTATTTCAACTGGACAGTTAGTATAATTTTTAAAAAGTCAATGGAGGTTCATTTTAGTTTCCATGAACAGAATTTTAGGGTGACAATAAAGCCACCATTCAAGAAGCCAATGTTAAATAAAATATTCACAACCGTCGAGCTCAAGATCAGAGGAGGCACCCTAACCAAGTGGAAAGTCTTTGAGCTGGGCTTTAAAAGTCCTTGGCAGTGAGACAGTCGAGCAGCCCATGTGGTGGGTTAGAGAACTACAGAGAAGATTTCCAAGCAACCTGAACCTTCGGCTGTGTGTTGAGTCACTGGGATGGTGCTTAGGCAAGACATCTGTCACGCACACGTGTGTTGCACAACAGCACGGGGAGGTCGGATGTCATTTTGGTCATTGAATTATTCTCATCTGATTCATTACACCATCTTATACTCTCCACAGAAAAGCAAGTTCGTTATAATAAAACAAGAGTGGAAATCCAAGGTAATAAAAAATCCTATCCTTTTAAACTTCATTTTCTTCTAAAAATTTAATTGGAATGTCAAATGAAATTATTAAAGGGAAATTTTAATTTAAAAATCTCTCCTGTGATAATATTAGCAAACAGTCCCTCATGCGTCTGTGTGTATCTGTCGACACACTCATCATCCCTGCTTGGTGTGTGGCAAGATCTATGTGCTTCCACATCCTTATGTGCATATGTTTTGTTTTGTTTTTTCCTCCTCAGGATGAATCTCTGATGATGAGTAAGAAATTTATTCTGGGGGAATTTTCTGGTGTAGAAGAAACTATTTCTATGGGCTCCAAGTGGCTATAATCTGGGCCGCCTTCTTTGGTTTGAATGTACAACTGACCCTTTAGAACCCAGCGGATGAATCATTAATTCTTTTCTGAGGATGAAGGCTAAGCTCCCACTCCTGTGGGGGGTGTTGGCTCATGGCTCCGGAACCAGAATGTCATACTTGGAGCCAGGAACCCGCATGTGGAGTTCCAGCTCTGATCCCAGCTCAGTGCCTGAAACCCAGGCTTCCCCACGCTTCACTACCTTCTGAGGATAAAAGTGGATCATATCAGTGTGAACAAATTTCACTGTCTCCTCACCTGCATAATAAAGGACCTCATGATCATAAAAGAAATCCCTCCCTCGGGGGTGTCTCCTGTACATGGGGCAGCGGTCACTGGTCCTCTTCCTTTACTGAGCCCCTCCAGATAGACCCAGGGATGCCCACAGGACACCGTGAGCTCCATGGGATGCAGTTTTCTGCCTTTGTTTTCCCGTAACTCTGTATTTTCTTTCTTATGTGCAACTCTCTGAATTCAGTGGTTTTTTCATACTGGCAGGAATCCCTCACTGGAGACGCTCATCCTTAACATGGTGATGTATCTCAGGCAAAGCTAAGCCAAATGCCATCCCAAATGCCATCTTCTTTGACAGTTGTGGTGAGCGCCTGCATGGCGGCCCCAGCTGCTGCAGAAGGGACAGGTCCCTCATCACCAAGTGCCTGGCACCAAATCACGAGGTAAGAGACCTTCAGAAATGTCTGCTGGGGGCCTTCGGTGAGAAGTCATCTGTGTCTGTCAAATTTTTTGTCTGCGATCCCGTCTTGTGACAGTTTGTGGCCAGACTCTGTGCTAGAGTCTAGCAGTTGGACACACACATCGGGTAAGAAGGGTGATTACACATGGTGTCAGTATATGAGTCCCTTATTGTTTTGATTCTAAAGAAGCCTTCAGGCCAAGACTGAACTTCTAACTACATGCCTCTGCCTCCTACAACTCTCTGCCTCTTTACCTAATGGAGGGTGAAGCTCTGGTGTGCGTTGGTTTGTGCAGAGTGATGTGAACTTGGTCGGCCTGTGCTCCATCCGCGTTGAGGTTTCAGAGTCCAAGGCTGTCTGTTGCCATAGGCAGGGTCCCGAAGGCCTCCTTGGGCACACCTGTCCCAGCACTGGCCACTTACCTCGCCTGCGATTTGCCCGCGACTCCGTGACTGTCCCTCCTGGCTGCATGGAATAATTGTCTGAGGAATTTAAAAAATGCCTGTGCCCCAGTCTTAAATATTTGGATTCAAGTAGTCCGGGGAAAGACTCC
Source organism: Vicugna pacos (assembly GCF_048564905.1). NCBI lineage: Eukaryota > Metazoa > Chordata > Mammalia > Artiodactyla > Camelidae > Vicugna > Vicugna pacos. The sequence goes on from NC_133014.1 coordinate 13,673,691, forward strand.
GCACCTGCATTTCTATCAAGTGCCCGGGTGGTTCTCATGTGATGCCAGGGCTGAAAAGCAGCCCAGAGAGACAGACTGGGACCCTTGACTGCATATTAGAGCTCCCCAGGCTGCTTTGAACGCTACCTCGCCTCCAGGAGTTCTCACTGAATTGGCGTGGGGTGGAGCCTTTCCCCCTCTCTCCTTTAGCTCCCGTGTTATGCTTCATTTATTTTCAAATAGGTGTCTTCAGGAGTTTACAAAAGTTCTCGGTTGATCACATTACTTCGTAGTCGTTGAGAACAGCTGCCCCAGACTTGGAGGAGGTCCCGCCTGTGAGTGTCAGGGGCCCCCATGGCTGCCTAGTTGGAATGTATCCTTCCCTTTTTATGAGCCCCATCAAATGACTGCTTTGTTAGCTAGATCTAAAGACAGGTATGTCCTGGCTGCTCTCTCGTCTTGAGGACCTGGTAGACATTGCTCCCTGGCAGATCTGGTTGGAATTCCATATAAAGCGTCTTCAGTGATTCCACACCAGAGGAGGTGTGGGATCCTTATGGATGCTTAATTTTGGGGGGCTCCTTATGGATTCAGGAGGTAAGCCTTGGCCACATCCCCTGTTCAGTGAAACCCCTTGTCCCGGGAAGTCATGACATGACACACTCAAAAATAGCCGGCCAAGAGTGTTTTAAAACTGAGTGTTTAGAGGCTTATAACCTCTGAGCTTGACTAAGGACCAAAGGTTGTTGGGGAACCCTGCGCTCAAGGAGTCTCCATCCGTTTCTGTGGGAACTTGAATTCTTTATGTATATTGGGGTGTATGGGGAAGGGGCTGATGGAAGTGCTTGCTTTGGCAAAAGGAACCAGGCTGATTTAGGTACTGCCATCATGGCCACAGCACGTTGTTCCTCAACAATGGAAACGGCCTTCCAGGGATGAGAAATGGTACCTCCAGGAGGATCTTTTGAATGACGCAGCGGGCAGTATCTCTAGTCCCTGGGATTTCGTGGGACTCTTACTTGGACTGGCAGGAGAAAAACAAGCCAACAAGCAAAGCAGTATATAAATTCCAGGCTCTGCCGCAAAGTAAAAGTAGTATTAAGAGTCCCAAGGCAGAAGGTAGATATGGTCAAAACTGCCCTCCTGTGGCTCCCACCTGGCTGAAAGAAACTAGCGCCGGGGGCAACGTGTGACCGCTCTGCTGCATCAAGTGCTAGCGCTCCCCTCCTCCACCCCCAAACATTTCTCTGCAGAACTTCATCACTCTCTTTTTGGAACCAGACAACCACTTATTCAAAAAAAAAAAAATCCACATCTCAGGCAGTACCTACAACTTATGCCAAGTTATCTCCCTCCACTTTGGATATATTGCCGTCTAAGAGTCAGCCCTGTCTAGAGTCACAACGAGTTCTACGCACAACACCTGGGCCCCAGGAGATTTACTTAGAAATGTAGTATTCGTCTACAACCAGAAAAAAAAGTCAGAAATTTCAAGAAGAATTAGAGATGTCACCATGCTCCGATATTACCAACTTGTGTGTGCAACGTGGCATCGGAAATTACTGAACCTGGAGACCAGTGTCTTTGTCCTGCCTTCCTCTGACGAACTTTACCATCCACTGTGATGGCAAGGTGGCAAAGTGAAGGTGCAAGGCGGCTGACTATGATGCATGGACCACATCCTTGTGGACTTTCACACCAGCCCCAGTGCTGCTCCCACAGCTGCCTCTGTGACTAGCTTAGCTCCCAAGGTCCAGAAACAGCATGAATCCATCTGTAGCCTTTGACAGTCAAAAAGCAGTAAGCGAGCTTGCTACAGAGTTGACTATTGCTTGGCTTCCCAAATTATGGAAACAGAAACCACCAATGATACTTGGTGGTTTTACCAACCAAAGTTTTCGAGCCTCAGGAAGGGAAAAGGAAACTTTTAAAGGAAGGGTGCAAATGGCAGTGGGGTAGGGGCAGAGGGTTCCCCCCAACACCTGGCAAATGAAGGGGAAGTTAATTGAAAACACAGTAGTTAAATGGAGAAAATCACCTGAACTTTATCCCACAAACCTTCACTCCTCCTCCACCTTCTCTTCCTAAATGGTAGGAGCACCAGGTTGGGACCTCCCATCTAGCCCATGGCAATAATTTCAGCAGCAGCAGCAATTCTGTTCATCACTAACTCTCAGGTGTGCCTCCAGGGCCAGATTTTCATCTGCTTTGCTTTTGTCCACTGACAGATCTAGAGCTTCTTAAAAAGTAGCCAATTCTCATGTTTGGGCAGGAAAGTTCAGGGTGGGTCTAGAACATCTTGCTGTTGCTAGAAAGCAAGGATGCTTTCAAGGTATCAAGCCACTAGTCAAAGAACAACAGGAACCTACGTAGATTTTTTAGCTCGTGGAGCAAGAAGGAACACCCTAGGGGAATCTCGGGTGTCTAGGTAAAAGGGAGATGAGGGAGGCTTGTTAAGCAATTCGTGCTTATGCTGAATGATTTTGTGGAGAAATTGAGGAAACAGGTACTGTCTCTGAGCTGAATAATACCAAGAAGCCAGGAGCAGTTCAGCAGTTGAACGTCTCGTTCAGGAGGCAGGAGGATCGAGGCTAGGCTGCGGATGTCATTGGTAAGAAAACAAAACTCACTCAGAGATCTTTTCCCCTCTTGTCGCTTTGACTAGATTTATTAGAAATTGTGTATTGCAGCTTGACAGCCAGCAGGGCTGATGTTCACTTTTGCAAAATTATTCAAGACAGTGCTAAAATAATAAAGTTACCAGCTTAAAGGGACTTCTTCTAAGTTGAGACAAACTGAGCATCAAAAAGAATGATAATTATAATCATTAAGTCTGTGAGGTCACTAACATGCTAAAAATGATAATTAACATAACAAATACAAAGGTAGCTATAATAAAGAGATAAATAGTCTAGAATATGTTTAGTCCTAATATCCACTTCCAATTAATACCCATGGACAGACATTTAATACCTGCATATTATGAATTGTCAGTCATCCCCAGATGAAGTAGCACATCATTTCTGGAAAAGCAACATCTTTCAAAAGTTTAAAACCTGTCTGAAAGGTAAAGACTTTAAAGTTCCATCATGTAACAAGTAAACCTTTATTATAAAAAGAAACTCAGCCAAATGCCCCAAAGCTTGGGTTTAAATCACAGTGGTCTACACAATTAGGACTCTTGGTCAACCAAAATCTACCAGTTAGAAAATTCCAGAACCTTGCATCTCAGCTGGTCTGATATGGTATTCTTTTTTTCTTTCTTTTTTTTTTTGTGGCTGGTAAAACTACTTCAGACCTGGTAAGACATAAAAACAAAAATCCTATGAAGGAAGAAACACAAGAATATATGAGAAAATTAGAATTCATCTCGACGCCAGCAGCTTCATAACCAGTTTAAAGTTAAAGCATAATAAAAATTATTGACTTTTAGATTTAAATTAAACAAATTTAAATTTGTTTTATTTTTGTATTTTGTAGATTTTTCAGAAAATATGAAATATTAGAATCAATTTTAATTAAACTATTTAGAACATTTTATTATCTGTCTGTAACCAATTCATAAGTTTGGGGAAATCTCAATCATTTGATTCCAAGTCCAGATATTAATTGTGTGAAAAGTTAGACTAGTAATTGCTTGCTCCTTGAAAAGAATATTGATTTTTTAATGAAGTTACCTGATGAACAAATTAGACATTAAGTAATAGTAATGAATATTTCTCTTTAAGTACAGAGTTTTCTAAGACATCAGAGAGTCTACCAACACAGCAGAGGTAAGGATGGAATTGAACTGCAAGGTTTGAAGGATCATTCATCCATTATCTTGTGAGATATTTCCAGAAAGAATGTTCTCTAAGAGCAGCCCATCCTCTGCATCCCCTGGGAACCTTGTGATTCCACGGTCTTGGCCATGAATAATTCATTTAGAGGAGATGATGGTTATTTCTCTTCGTCTTTCTCTATTGGTCACAGAATGATACCTCCAGCATCCGGCAGGAAGAAGGGCTAAGAGTGACCAGGAAGATGCTGCTCTGAGCTGTCCATTGTAGAATACAGGTCTGGGTCAACTGAATTAGGCAGGATGTCCCCCACCCCGTCACGGGCTCTCTTAATATGGAGGTCATATGTTGCAGTGCCCTAAAGTTCCCAGTCCCAACGTGAGTTCCCAGCCAACATCCCTACCTGTCAGCTAGAGGTCCAGCCTGCTGCCACTTATGCCTCTTTGGCTAGAAATGGAAGGGTGTCTGGGAAAGCAAGAATCTATGTGAGTTATTGCTGCTCTGACAAAAACTTGGGCCACTTAATAAGGAAGATAAGAAAAGTGAACATTGGGTGACAAATAGCTGTATCTGCCACAGGAGTGATCAATTTTCTAAACCAGTGTAATCTTCCAACTGGGGAAAAGAAAAGAAAAATGGCACGCGGAGCGGAGAAACTTCCTGGAGATAGCCGGGTGCGGACCAAGCAGACGGAGCATCCAGATGCGGGCAGATGAAAGCGTTTGTGATTTTGGGTTGGCCTGTGGCTGGATTTAGTCATCAATTGTGCACTCTCAGAGTCCTTGACTTTATCTGCAATCAGCAATTTCCCTCCCTTCATCCTCTCACACTTCCCCTATTTCAGAGGAAGAGCAGACCTGCTGTCCACTGAAGTCGTCCTTGCAGCCCGCCCCACGGACCCAATCCATTCCATTCCTGCTGCATCCTTATGGTCTCCCCGTGTGCCTCTGTCTCCTTTGCTTCAACTCTCCATCTTTCCTACATTTGTACATTTCCATCTGTAAAATGGGAAACCCCAGGCCTGATAGTCAACCCGCCCATATGTTATTTTTCTATTATCGTTTCTGTTCCTAAATATTTCAATTTTGTGGCTCACACACCCACAGTTTCTTTTCTCTTTCTGGCCCTAGAAATGTGGAGTCTCCCATTCCACTGCTTTATTAAATCTGCTCCTCCGTGAGCACGTCAGATTTCTTCCTATCCAAATTTAATAAATTAAAAAATGAGTGTCACCTTCCAACTTCCTGTTTTAACAGGTATTCTTGACCTTGTGTTCTTCCTGAAGGCTTTTCTTTTCAGGTTTGCTTTTTCTCTTTGGAATTCTTTCTTATTAGCTTTTCTCTCTTCCCTGCAGATATCCTGGGGACTGTTTTTTTTTTTTCCCCATTTTTCTCCTGTCTTTAGAGAAAAACCACACTAATACGTCTCTGAGTCTTCATTCTCTGTTGAAAGCTGCCAATCCATTTGCATCTCGTTCTCTTGTGTCTCTTCTAGTCTAGCCCCACATTCTGAGTTGCTGTGGGGATTTCCACTTCAAGTCTCACCATGGAATCCACAAAATAGATGAATTCTGGTCTGGGAGGTGTAAACTTGCGAGATGGAC